>NC_083880.1:32704494-33305828 GCF_032452875.1 Bos javanicus
AGCACCAGGCTTGACCTCATCTCAATCTCCTCCTGTCTCCCACAAAGCTTCCCTCCTGTAAGAGACTGTAAGAGATTCTCACAGTCAGTAAACATAATCCTAATAGTTAGTAGACATAAGCCCAGAACTTTGGTTTTAAACCTTTTTCCCTTTGTGGCACTGGGTACTTTAGCTGACAGTATTTATACTTGGCTAAGTTTTAGGCTTCAGAGAAGATAACCAATTTTCAATGCTCTTTTGTCACAAGGCCACTAGTCAGAGTTTTGAAATGTGAGGTTATCTTTTAAGAGCAGTGAAGCGAATCCTAAGAAAACCTAGTGACCCCTGTGGTCATTCTTACAGCACACTGCTTGCCTTTTTTCATACAGGCTGATTTTATTTTTTCCCTTTTTTAAAAAATTTAAGTGTAGTTGATTTACAATGGTGTTAGTTTCAGGTGTACAACAATAGGATTCAGATATGTTCTTTTTCAGATTCTTTTTCTTTATACTTCATTACAAGATATCGAAGGTAGTTCCCTGTGCTATATAGTAGGTTCTTGTTGTTTGTTTATAGTGTATATCTGTTAATCTCAGATTTCCAATTTTTCCCTCCCCACTTTTCCCTTTGATAAACATAAGTTTGAGTCTACTTGGTAAGTAAATTCATTTGTGTCATTTTTTTTTTTTAGATTCCCCATATATTTGTCTTTCTCTGATGTACTTCATTTAGTATGATAATCTCTAGGTCCATCCATGTTGCTGCAAATGGCATTATTTCATTGTTTTTTTATGGCTGAGTAATACTCCATTGTGTATTGCACATCTTCTTTATCCATTCATCTGTTGATGGACATTCAGGTTATTTCCATGTCTTGGCTATTGTGATTAGTGCTGCTATGAACATTAGGGCACAATTATCTTTTTGAATTAGAGTTTGCATCTTTTCTGGATATATGCCTAGGAGTAGGATTGTTGGATCATATGGTAGCTCTATTTTTAGTTTTTTAAGGAACCTCCATACTGTTCTCATAGTGATTACACCAATTTACAGGCTGATTTTAGTATCCCAGAATAGATCTGTGGGCGAGTGGCAGAGAGTAGGAAGCTATTAGGAGTCCACTGGGTGACTGGGGGAGCAGCCTACCCTGAGTAGACCATGGGCTGCCTTCTCTTTGACCCACTTGGTCCAGAGTGCTTATTTACTGGTTTTGAAACTCAGGTAGAATAGGTAGACATATTAAGAAGTCAAGAGGCAGATTTCCCCTCCTGTCCAGTGGCTAAGACTCTGCGCTTCAACTGCAGGGCCACAGATTCGATCCCTGGTCAGGGCTTCCCTGATAGCTTCCCTGATAGTTGGTAAAGAGTTCACCTTCAGTGAAGGAGACCCTCATTCAATTCCTGAGTCGGGAAGATCTGCTGGAGAGACTAGGCTACCCATTCCAGTGTTCTTGGGCTTCCCTGGTGGCTCAGCTGGTAAAGAATCTGCCTGCAATGCAGGAGACCTGAGTTTGACCCCTGGGTTGGGAAGACCCCCTGGAGAAGGGAAAGCCTACCCACTCCAGTATTCTGGCCTGAAGAATTCTATGGACTGTATAGTCCATGGGGTCACACAGGGTCAGACACGACTGGGCGACTTTCACAGGGAAGAAAGATCCCACTTGCCACATAGCCAAAAAATAAAATAAAAATAAATGAAATGGGCCAAGATATAAGAAATGCTATTACAAAAAGCGTCAGATAGTATTTTGTAGCAAACTTTCCAAACTTTGGAAACAAACTTTCCAAACATTGTCATAATTTGCTATATTGTTTTTTTTCTAAACATCCATGTAACACCCCCTCATAATAGAAAATGTGAGAAGAGTCTAAAAAAGTTTCAGGAGGAAAATAAAAAATTATTCATCATTCCCTCCACTGAGAGTTGTAACCATTATTGATACCTTGGAATCTTTCTGTCCGAATCCCTTTGTCTTATCTCTTACTCACATATGTTCAAAGATATATGATTGTAACACATGTATATAAGAGTTGAGAAAACAGTGCACAAACAGAATTGCAGTATCATTTCCTTTTTTTCACTAATAAGAGACAGAGGAGCAAGGTGGTTGAGAGTCTGTGTGTCTGGACAGACCTGTGTTTGAATCCAGCAAAACGTTATCTGATGGTGGAGAGAATTTTTGAGTGTCTCTTTTCTCCTCTGTAAACTGTAGATACCAGCACCTCTGCACACACCATAGAGTTGTAAGGGCTTGGTGAGAGGTTCTCTGAAAAGTGTCCCGGGCCCTGCCTGCATCAAGTCCTGGTTCCCTAAATGGCAGCCGAGCAAGCAGCCACCAGCAGGCTCTCTGGTCCCCTCTCTGTAGCCTGCCCTTCTAACCATTTAAAGAAGTCCTACTGGACATTTAAAGTCCACTTGACTCCTGTGTTCACAGCAGCACTGTTTACAACTGTTAAGATATGGAAACGACCCAAGGGTCCACTGACAGATGAATGGATAAAGAAGGTGTAGTGCATATATACCATGGGAAGCTGCTCAGTCATAAAAAGTACAAAATAATGCCATGTATAGCAGTATGGATGCAATTAGAGATTATCATGCTAGTAATATATTAGATATATAGTATTTGTCTTTCAGACAGAGAAAAACAAATACCATATGATATAACTTATATGCAGAATCTAAAATATGGCAAAATAAGCCTGTCTACAAAACAGAAACAGGCTCACAGACATAGAGAATGGATGTGTGATTGCCAAGGGCTGGGGTGGAGCGTTGGCCTGGGAGTTTGGGGTTAGCATATGCAAACTATTACATTTAGGATGGATAAACAATAAGGTCCTACTGTATAGCACAGGAAACTATATTCAATATCCTGGAATGAATCATAGTGGAAAAGAATAAGAAAAAGAATATATACATATGTAAAAAGAATTTATATATATGAGTCACTTTGCTTTACAGCAGAAATCAATACAACATTGGAAGTCAACTACACTTCAGAAAAAATTTCACTTGAAATGCTATCCCATCAGTGGAAACTTTCCACATGTGGGGGATTTTCCTAGACATGACCCTCTAGCTGCCTCTAGAAGGCTGTGTGGTACAGTGATTAGGAGTTCAGACACCTTCCCAAACTCCCCACATTAAAGACTTGCTCTGTCATTCACCAGGTCTGCAACCTGGGGAGAGTTACTTAACTCCTCTAGGGTGCTAAGTGCGCCTCTGTGGGGGTGATATAGTTATAGTACCTACCTCATAGGGCTGTCAGGACACTGAAGAGAGCTCATCCATGAAAAATGCTTGAAATAGTACTCAGCCAATGTTACTTATTATTACACAGAACACACTTCCTTGGGGTTAGTTATTTGAGTGTTGCACTCATTTTTGAGGAAAGCATGGATTTTATCTTAACCATCTTAATTGTCACTGTCAACCTATCCCAGTGCCAGGCCTGGGGCAGGTGTTCAGTTTATAGGTGTTGAGGTTAATTGCATTCTGTTGAAAACTGCAGGAGGAAGGCTACTTTCTTGAAATGATGGCAAATCCTAGATTTTACTGCTGAGGCTTCAGGGTTTGGGGAAGAATTAAGCACCTAAGTTCACAACAATGAAGGCAATTAAAAGCTTTTGTTCACTTTTTGTTTTAAGATAGTTTTAGATTTACAGAATTACTGTGAATATGCTATGCAGAGTTCTCACGTGGCCACCACCATGTCACCTGTGTACTCAGATCTTTCGAGCTAAGTTGTTTCAGTTGTGTCCAAATCTGTGTGACCCCATGGACTGTAGCCTGCCAGGCTCCTCTGTCCATGGAATTCTCTAGGCAAGAAGAGTGGAGTGGATTGCCATGCCCTCCTCCGGGGGATCTTGCCAATTCAGGGATCGAAACCGTATCTCTTATATCTAATCTACACTGGCAGGTGGGTTCTTTACCACTGGTGCTACCTGGGAAACCCCACTGAGATCTTAGGTCAGTATGATATGTTCACTACCATATTAGTGAACCAGTACAGATACATCATTACCAATTAGAGTCCATCTTTTATTCAGATTCCCTCAGTGTTCTCTTTCTCTTCCAGGATCCCATCCAGAACCCTACATTCTGTTCAGTCATTATCTTGCCGTAGGCACATCGTGGCTGTGACAGTTTCTCAGACTTGACCTTGTTTCTGATGACTTTGACAGTTGTGAGGAGAACCGTTTATGTAGTTTATGGAATGGTCCTCCAGTGGAATTTTTTTAAAAAATGGAGATTTCATTGACATGCTCTTAAGAAGTCACCCTTTTCAAGGTTACACCCAACTAACTTTGAGAGAGTCTCTGGGTAGCTTGATTTTGTTCAACTTAAACTTTATTCATCAAACCAGTTCCCTTAAATTGTATACAAAGTACTTGCAGATGGGAAACATGTTATTTAAATTACACGTATATGGTGAGCTCAGCTGCTTGTGGTAAGTGTTGATTTGAGCTGGCCTATAGTGCATTTTGGCAAAAGGTACCCAGAAGGTCATCTTGGGTTTGCTGTTGCCCTGGAAATGTTGAAAGGAATGAATTTGTTCTGGCATCTCAGGCTGTTTTGGACACAGTTTCTAGCAGGGTACTTGTTTTTATATACTAACTGAAATAGTACTGATGTCAGAGTAGCTTGCATTTGGAAAACAGAAAGGAAAGTGGAAATACATCTTTTACCTTGACGGAAGGCTGGCAACAGATGGGCAGAGATGATCAGAAAGCAGAAATGAGGATGTGTGAGTGGTACCCTGATGGGTACATCTTTTCTTGTATACTCAGCTCATTCATTCATTCAGCCAATCTGTATTCAGTGCCTGCCACACTCTAGACACTCTTCTTGGTGCTCAGGACACAGCAGACAGCAAAGCAGAAAAAAACAGATTCCCGTGGTGCTGACATACTGGTGGTGGTGTTCGGTCGCTAAGTCATGTCTGACTCTTTGTGATCCCATGGACAGCAGTACACGAGGCTCCTCCGTCCTCCAGTATCTCCCGGAGTTTGCTCAAATTCACGTCCATTGAGTCAGTGATGCTGTCTAACCCTCTTATCCTCTGCTGCCCTCTTCTCTTTTTGCCTTCAGTCTTTCCCAGCATCAGGGTCTTTTTCAGTGAGTCCACTCTTTGCACCAGGTGGCCAAAGTAGTAGAGCTTCAGCAACAGTCCTTCCAATGAATATTCAGGGTTGATTTCCTTTAGGGTTGACTGGTTTGATCTCTTTGCATTTCAAAGGACTCCCAAGAGTCTTCTCCAGCACAGACAGTAAACAGATCAATGTGTGTCAGGGGTGATAAGTGGTTTTAAAAAGCATAAATTGGAGTCAGGTGATCCATAGTGGTACATGAGAGGTGTTCTAGAAAGACCTCTTTGAGTGGGCCTCTCAACAGAGACACAGATAAGTATCTGATTGAAGGTACGTCTACACCATGGGATTTCCCTTGGGAATGAAGTTCATTCAATCAAAATCATTCCAAAAATGAATGGAGTAGTACTATATCACTGTCCCTGTGCTCTGCGCTGGGGACTTAATTGTTAGTCGGGTACACTGTCCTCGCTTCTGAGGAACTTCCTGCCTTGAGTGGGGACAGGGTGGCAATTAATCAACAAACTGAGAAGTGCTGGGAAGGAAGGGCACAGGTTGCTGTGAGCCATAAGAGGAGAGGAAGCCAGTCAAGCTGGGTGGTCACGGAAGGCTTCTTTGAAGAAGGGACACAAACTGAGAGGCAACAGAAGGGGTGGAATGGGCAGAAGTGAATAGGGTTTGGAGGAAGACCAGGGATCATGGATACCAGGAGTCAGGGAGAATTGTGAGGAAAAACTTGCAGTGGCAGAAGCAGCTAGAGCATCACTTACATACGAGTAAAAGGAAGTTCTCCATCAGTTGCTGCCATCGCATTCTGGAAAACGGCCGTTCTGATCGTTATGAGGCTTCCCTGGTGGCTCAGCGTCAAAGAATCCACCTGCCAATGCAGGAGACATAGGCTCAATCCGTGGGTCAGAAAGATCCCCTGGAGGAGGAAATGACAACCCACTCCAATATTCTTGCCATGGGCAGAGGAGCCTACAGTCCATGGGATCCCAAACAATCAGATGTGTCTTAGCGACTAAAACAGCAACAACAATAATCATTATAAATACCCAGTAAATGATAGCACATGAAAGTAAGTTTATCAGAAAAAGACCATCCAGTTGACTTACTTGGACTTTTTGTAATTTAGAGTGTACATTCAATTTTGTAAAGATAACTGAAATATCCTGTTATGTATCAACTTTCTGATCCTTGGTTTGAATAGTCAAAAATGAGAGGTAGATCACATGACAGGGTTACTTTAATAAGGAAAAGAAGGGATTCTTTTTGGGAAGACAGTCTATAACTTAGCACATAAAGGGTTCTTTTTTTTTTCTTTCCTTTTTTAAAAAAAGAGTGTTAGGGGAAATTTTAGAGGAGCTGTTGAGTTATACAATATGGGCAAAATAGCCCTCAGGGGATGTTTTTTCATCTAATAAAATGAATTATCTTTGTTTAAAGCTTTTCCTCTAGTACATTCAGTTACTTAATGATGTGCATCAACTTTTAAGACTGTTTTGATACAGCACGCTCGAAGTCCAATGACTTTATAAAGACTGAACAATGCTTTTGCTAAGGATGCAAAAATGCCTAATCTCTGGCTTTTAAAATGTTTCTGCCTTTTTAGGAAAATCAAGATGTGATTGTGGAGTCATTAAATGAAGGGCTCATCCCAGTGGTGGTGGTGAATGATGCCAGGGGCTGGGGGTAGTGTGAGTTTCCTGGACTGTTCTTATCCTGTTTGGATAATGACCCTTCCTCGCAGGTGGACAGGCCTTGTCTAGTGACATTTGCATACTGTACTCAGTTTTGGGTTTTCGTTAGTTAAAGCAACAATAGACACACCCCTCAATGTTCCAATTGCTGTTTAAAGTTTTCTTTCCAAAGCTTCAAATTTTCAATCAACTTTGAAACTTAGGGCCACTTTCTTTGTATATTTCTAACCAAATTTTTTATTATAAAAGTAACATACACTTAATTTGGAAAATTTGGGGAATATAGGAAAGTAAAAAGATACCTAATTTCATCTTTTACTAAAAAGTAAAAGATATCTACCTATAACATATGAAAAGGATATTTTATTAATCTTAAAAAAAAATTTTGGCCACACCATGTGGCATATGAGACCTTAAGTTTCCTGATCAGGGACTAAAACTGTACAGTGGAAGCATGGAGTCCCAACCACTGGACCACTTTGGCAGTCCCTGAAAAGAATATTTTAAATGAAAATAGTTTTTTTATAATTATAAAAATAATTTATAGAGGCTGGGGTTAACATATACACACAACTATATATAAAATGGATAGTCAGCAAGGACATACTGTATATAGCACAGGGAACTCTACTCAGTATTTTGTGATAACCTATAATGGAAAAGAATCTGAAAAGGAGTAGATATATGTATAAATGAATCATTTTGCTGGACACCTGAAACTTACACAACATTGTAGAGCAGCTATAGTATAAAATTAAAAATATTAAATAATATATAGTTAGTATAGAAAAGAAAGCTAATATGTAATGAGAGACCCACTATTAAGATATGGTTTTTTTTCTGGTGTGTGTGTGAGTTTTGTATTATAAAACTTGAACTCAGATCAGTAGTTCTGAGTTCTGGGAAGAGTTAAGAAATAAACTTTAGAGGATTGTCTAGTAGAAAAAAAAACAACAGTTCTTTCAAAGTATCTGCATCTTGAAAATCTTGGACTTTCCTGTTTTGATAATATTCTGATATGTTCAGAATGCCTAGTTTCATGGTTTTAGTTGTGACGTTGAGGGCTTTATTTTGAAAGAGGACTTCATGCTTACAAATAGTCCATTAAAAATGAAATTATTTAACCAATAATTCTTATTAATTAAAGAAGAATTTTAAAAAGAACAATAAGGAGGTAAACATAATTGCATATCTCCTACGATACTGCATTTTTATGTCCTTTTTGGACGCACATACTTGAGAGTATGTGTGTATTTTTAAACAAAATTATTTCATATTATTTGCATAATCCTATCACTTATTTTCCTCCATTAAGTTGACTATTGTGCACTTTTCCCATTTTGCTTAGCAAGATGTTCTATTAGGGTTTTCAGTGGCTCTGTAGTATTTGACTTTCTAATAGTACTGTAGTTGAAGCAATTTTTATTATAAAACATTTTGGGTTGTCTTCATTTTTTCCCCACTATTACATTATTACAAGAAGAACAATGGTGAACGTTGGTATCAGATTATTGCCTAGAGATAGATTTCTGGTAGTTGAATTGCTTAGCATATGAGTACAAATATTTTTAAAGCTCATATTTTATTGCCAATTTATTCTCCCAGAACAGTAGATACACTGCCCCCACATTTTCTATCACATCTTCATCAACATTGGATATTATCATTCTTTTAAATTCTAGCCTACCTACTAGGCAAAGAAAACATCTGTTGGTTTTGGCTTTCCTTTATCTGGGTCATTTTGATACCATATTTTTTACACAATCCATTTGACAAGTGTTTATGGAAGACCTGTGGGCACGTTCTGTTGAACCTCAGCACTTGGCTGATGACCTCAAACAATGTTGCAAACAAGATGGAGGTGACTTCTCTGATAGGAGAGACTGGGAAAGGCAGCCCTGGGAATTCAGAACCTGTTCATATTTCCTTCTGCATCATGATGAGTGTACATGCCACTCAACTGGAAACTTACTCTTTCTGAGGGTGTGTTCCCATTAGCCACAACAATCAAGTAATAGTAATTATTGTAATTTGGGGAGATTGTGTGATTTGCCATAAAATGATTTAAGTTAAATTTTATGAAAAATGTTTTCAATTTCAAAATTTCCATTTTTTTTGCTAATATTTAAGGGCTATAGAATCCTATAACTAGGAGAGCTTTGGGACAACTTGAATATTGGTATTCAAATGTTTGGAACCTAAGACAGGGAAAGGCAAATGTGCTTGCATCAAGTCAGAGGTGATCGCAGCTCTCCAAGAAAAGTATGTTTGTTGGTCTAGTGGAGCTTGTCAACCTACAAGGGAGGAAATCAGCTTCTCCCCATCCACCATACAAATACACGCAAGATATGGACATTCTTTAGGTCAAAACAGTTGAACAAGCTGAAACGTCCCCTTTGGTGAAGGTGATATTGTGGACTGCGGTATGGAATATGAAGGATGACTGTCCACTCCAGTATTCTTGCCTGGAGAATTCCATGGACAGAAGATCCTGGCAGGCTAAAGTCCATTGGTTTGCAAAGAGTTGAACGCGATTGTTGGCACTTGTAGAAATATTCTTTAATTGATATCACCTTTTAAATATTTCTCTCTTCCTAGGGTTTCTTCTTCCCTCCCACTTAGTTCTTAAAAGAATTACATTTTTATATGTGTGTAATTCTCTGCCACTTTGCTTTCCTGTGACTGTGAAGATGATAATCCTGATCCATGCCTACAAGAGATATGGATCTCCCTGCAGGAGAAGATGGTTTGAGGGGAGCCATTATTCTATGGAAAGTGTTCTATGTTCCTTAAATAAGGCTTTCTTTTACTATGAAATGAATGAATCACATGGGTTTTGAACCTATGACCTTATTCTATAACGTCGTGTTCTTTTCCCAGCTGATGAGTTGATGAAATGGGACCACAGTCAATGTCACACATTGGGTTCTCTGAGAGGCAGACTCTGAGACCAAGTTGAGTAGCTTTATTAGGTTTATTATATTTTTTTAGTGGTGTAATTTTAGTTCAACACTGTTGGAAAGATGTGGGGGAAAGGAAGCAGGCTCTATGAAGATGCAATAAGCATCAGTGATCAAGTTTTCTTGTGTCTTATGCAAATAAAGAAAGGACGCTTGGCCCTGAGGATGGAGATAATGATATTTATCTCATTGATTTAACTCCAAGGATTGGCATTTGTTCAACAGGGGTGGAATACATCCCTAATGCAAACAAAACAAATAAAAAGAGATAGAATCAGTTGCAGCTTTTGTGTGGAGTCCAAGTCTCCAGTTTTAACAGTTCTATAATGGGAGGTGGTTTCTTATAGGAGTTGATGATACTTTATCCCCTGTTGGTGGGAAGACTAACTCTCCAGGTCCTTCTTTCCTTCCGACTGTAAGTTGGAAACCTTGAGCACCACACATATTCCTCTTCATGTGGGATTGTGGGTCAGTGGTCACAGATGAAAAAGGGATGTGTGGGGGGAGGGATACATTGAGAGATTGAGATTGACATATGCACACTACTGTATATAGAATAGATAACTAATAAAGACTTACTGTATAGTCAGGGAACCCTGCTCAGTACTCTGTGTGAATTGTGAAAGTCACTCAGTCGTGTCCAACTCTTTGCAACCCCATGGACTCTACAATCCATGAAATTCTCCAGGCCGGAATACTGGAGTGGGTAGCCTTTCCCTTCTCCAGGGGATCTTCCCAACCCAGGGGTTGAACCCAGTTCTCTTGCATTGCAGGCAGGTTCTTTACCAGCTGAGCCACAAGGGAAGCCCAGTACTCTGTAATGACCTATAAAGGAAAAGAATCTGAGAAGAGTGGATATATGTATACATATAGCTGATTCACTTTGCTGTACAGCTGAAACTAACATAACATGGTAAATCAACTATATACTCCAAAAGGGATGCGGATCAGAGACAGGTCTGGTGAGGCTTGTTCACTCCATGTGGTTGTGCTGGTCATGCTTGTTGGTTCCTCTGCAAGAGGAGGACCTGCTAAGCTCCCACAAGTGGGGCTTGAAATTGACCTGTCTCTCTGGTTGGTCTAAAGGAAGGGTTGCTTCTTTTTAATGAGTCTCTCTGGAAGAGGTCAACTTTGCTGATTGAAACAAAGCCACTGTACATGCTGGTAATAGTTCTGCTCAGAGACCCTGGTTGAAGACCATTTTAACTGTGTGTCTGTGTTAAGACTCCAGTAAAGCTCAGATGAGCAATAGACTTGTGGTAACATCACAGAGAAGCCTTTGGATGATCTTCTTGCCCCCCGCCCCGAGCCCCTTCATTATTAGGGCTCCATGAGGCCCCAGGATGTTTAACTCACATTAGTATCCTCTGCACTTTTTAGGGGGAAGGCAATGGCACCCCACTCCAGTACTCTTGCCTGGAAAATCCCATGGACGGAGAAGCCTGGTGGGCTGCAGTCCATGAGGTCGCTAAGAGTCGGACACGACTGAGCGACTTCACTGTCACTTTTCACTTTCATGCATTGGAGAAGGAAATGGCACCCCACTCCAGTATTCTTGCCTGGAGAATCCCAGGGACGGGGGAGCCTGGTGGGCTGCCGTCTATGGCGTCGCACAGACTTGGACACGACTGAAGCGACTTAGCAGTAGCAGCAGCAGCAACACTTTTTAGAATAGCAGACTCTCAACAAATGCTAATCAGAAAGGGACTCTCACACTAGCTTTGTTCCTATGACCCAGAGGCATGAAGATCTGTGTAATAAAAAAGACATATTCACATGGGTTTTTCCAGATACATAGGGTCCAAGAATATAATGGTGTAGGAGTAGCTTCAAACCCCTCAAGGATATTCCCTTCAGCTACTCTTTCAATAGGAAAAGACCCAACCAGCCAGCCACCCACCTGCCATTTTTCTCTATCTTCTCCTGAGATCTCACCCATCTGAGTGACCCCCCCTGCCGGATTAAGTGTGGGAGACTTGGTCAGGGAGGGGGGATGTCATGGAAGATTTTCTGAAAGAGGCAATGTCTTATTGAAACATTATGATAGATTTTAATAGAATGTATCCAGGCCATGGATTGGGGAAGGTGGCAGTGGTGGGAGCCAGGGGGATGTGGGTTTGAGGGAAGTGGAGAGATGGGGAAACTCAGGCAGCATAATGTGTTCCAGAAACTGAACGTTTCCTGTGAATGAGACAAGAGCAGGAGAGAGAAAATGGGGATGTATCATAAAAGGTCTTAAAGCCAGTTAAGGAGTTTGCGCCGAGAGCAATGGAAGACTTTTGTAGGGTTGTAAGCAGGGTGTGGCATCCTTAGATCTGGTTTTGAAAGAGCATCTGGTGGCAGAGCAGAGAATGCACAGAAACAATGCACCATGAAAACAGCAGGGACCCTCCTTAGATAGTTAAGGTCAACCTGCTGTGGGACGATGAGTGTAGCCAACTATGCTGTGATGGTTTCAGGTGCACAGCAGAGGGACTCAGCCATACCTATACATGTATCCACTCTCCCCGCAAACTCCCTTCCCATCCAGGCTGCCACACAGCATTGAGCAGAGTTCCCTGTGCTATACAGCAGGCCCTTGTTAGTTCTCCATTTTAAGTATAACCGTGTACCACATCTTTATCCATCCATCTGTTCGTGAACTCTCAATCATCTTTTGACGCTCATCTCTCTGCCACCTTGCTCAGCACACATGCGAGTCTCTAGTTATGATGGCTGATGAGTGATGGGGAAGTCTAGGTACCTGAGGGCCTTGAGCAGCTCTGGGTCCCTGGGATGCGGGAAGCCAGGTGAACAAAGGCTTCTCAGTTTAATTGAGATAGAAACGCAAAGTTCTAAAGAACTGTAGGCCATGACTAGATTGTTAGGGGTTTTTTTTTTTTTTTTTTCCACTCTGTCCTCTGGAAGGAACTCCTCTATGATTTTGGATGTATTTACAGTTGAGAGTTCAATCCTGTGTAATTCTCAGACACCCTCTGTGCTTCTGGATTGTGCCCCAAGGGCCCCCAGGCTTGAAGGTGGTTCTCTCTGCAGTTTCCTCCTTTGATGAAACTGTTCATTTGGAGATAGGAGCTAGTGAGATAGTGAGCTAGGAGATAGTGAGGCTTGGGGAGAACAGCCCATAGCAAGGCATGGGGAATATGGCCGAGATAGGTTGGAATCTCATTGTCATCAGGAGATTTGCACTTGAAAGAGGACTCTGAGGCCATATCCAGATTTGACTTCATCTTCACAGACCTTTCACTATTCTATACTGAAGTTTATGTTTTAGGCAACAAACATTCCTTTAATTATGTTTTTAGCAGCCCCTATCATGGTTAGGCAGGGGAACACAGCATAGATTTCATGATATGGCTTGACTTTACAGTGATGGCTGATCTCGAGTTGATCAGAAGATGGTTCATTTCAGAAATGAAGTGTGCTTCCCGTTTTAAACTTGTAGCTTGACATTCAGCATTTAGAGAACTGCGTGTCGTCTGATGATCTGTAAATTTGTAGTCTCTATATTTGAATTTTTTTAATTTAAAAATACATTGCTCAGAATAATGAAGATAAGATGTTGCTTTAAATATCATTTCTTTAAATATCCTGCGATTGCGAAGGAAGAGTTCAAGATCTTCTCCAGAATACTTTTCCAGAATGTAATGGGGTTTGCTCTTTTTCACTTTGGTTATTTTAGGCAGTCATTAAACAATTGTTAGCCAGTTTAGTCAGTTTACATAAAACTACATATTTGGAGGCTTTAAATGCCACAGGAGAAGTTCCAGTGTAAACAGAGGAGAACAAAATCAGCGCTTAAAACGGAAGCAGCCTGCATGGGCCCTCATTCCAGGGAAGGAGACGCTCACACAGACAAGGCCGTGAACACAAGCCGACTCACCCCAGCAGTTAAAGAGGGCCTGGGGTGGTGCATGTCTAGGAGGGGTCCAGAGGCCAGGGCTGGCTTCTAGGTCCCCGGCAGTCAGCTCGATTCACTCTGTTCTGTGGTCACTGATGATGTCTCAGACCCTGGTCAATGTCTCATAAAAGCATTCCACTCATCAAGAGAGTGTGGATTATGAGCCACTGGCTCTCAGCCAGCAGGACACTCCACAGCCCTTGGGCAGGCGTGCCAAGAATGTCCTCTGTTCAGACTGTCATTGCCTAACGCAGTGGAGACGGCTCTTGATCAGAGTGACACCTGACTTTGGTGGCGAGCTTGGCAGCCCACTCTCCCTTACAACTGACTCTGGCCATGGTCGGTTTCTCTGAGGGCTGCTGCTGCTAAAGGAAGACAGAGTAAAAGCTGCTGTTGCATCCTGTGTAATATCCATGAACTTGAATTGACTATGAGAGTCTCTCCTCTAGGACAGAGCAGACTATTATTTGTTCATTAGTTGCAGTGCATTGGTACTCTTTTTCTATTAATTTTAATTGAAGTATAGTGGCTTTACAATGTTGTATAAGTTCCTTCTGTACAGCAAGTTCAGTTCAGTTGCTCAGTCGTGTCCAGCTCTTTGTGATCCCATGGACTGCAGCACACCAGGCTTCCCTGTCCATCACCAACTTCCGGAGCTTACTCAAACTCAGGCCCTTTGAGTCGGTGATGCCATCCAACCATCTCATGCTGTCGTCCCCTTCTCCTCCTGCCTTCAATCTTTCCCAGCATCAGGGTCTTTTCTAAGGAGTCAGCTCTTGACATCAGGTGCCCAAGGATTGGAGCTTCAGCATCAGTCCTTCCAATGAATATTCAGGGTTTATTTCTTTTAGGATTGACTGGTTTGTTCTCCTTGCAGTCCACAGGACTCTCAAGAGTCTTCTCCATCACCACAGTTCAAAAGCATCAATTCTTCAGTGCTCAGCTTTCTTTATGGTCCACCTCTCACATCCATACATGACTACTGGAAAAACCATAGCTTTGACTATACGGATCTTTGTCAGCAAAGTGATGTCTCTGCTTTTTAATATGCTGTCTAGGTTGGTCATAGCTTTTCTAAGGATCGAGCATCTTTTAATTTCATGGCTGCTGTCACCATCCACAGTGATTTTGGAGCCCAAAAAAATAAAGTCTGACACTGTTTCCATTGTTTCCTCGTCTATTTGCCGTGAAGTGATGGGACCAGATGCCATGATCTTAGTTTTCTGAATGTTGAGTTTTAAGCCAACTTTTTTACTCTTCTCTTTCACTTTCATCAAGAGGCTCTTTAGTTCTTTTTTGCTTTCTGCCATAAGGGTGGTGTCATCTGTGTATCTGAGGTTATTGATATTTCTCCCAGCAGTCTTGATTCCAGCTTGTGCTTCATCCAGCCTGGCATTTTGCATGATGTACTCTGCATATAAGTTAAATAAGCAGGGTGACAATATGCAGTCTTCTTGTACTCCTTTCCCAATTTGGAACCAGTCCATTGTTCCATGTCTGGTTGTAACTGTTGCTTCTTGTCCTGCATACAGATTTTTCAGGAGGCAGGTAAGGTGGTCTGGTGTTCCTATCTCTTTAAGAATTTTTCAGTTTGTTTTGATCTACACAAAGGCTTTAGTGCAGTCGGTGAAGCAGAAGTAGATGTTTTTCTGCAATTCTCCTCCTTTTTTCTATGATCCAACAGATATTGGCAATTTGATCTCTGGTTCCTTTGCCTTTTCTAAACCTAGCTTGAACATCTGAAAGTTCTCGGTTCACATACTGTTGAAGCCTATGGTGGAGAATTTTGAGCTTTACTTTGTTAGCGTGTGAAATGAGTACAATTGTGCAGTAGTTTGAACATTCTTTCGCATTATACAGCAAAGTGAACCAATTCCGTATATCCCTTCTTTTTTTAGATTTCTTTCCCATTTAGGTCACCACAGAGCATGGAGTAGAGTTCCCTGTCCTATGCAGTAAGTTCTCATTAGTTACCTCTTTTTTACATAGCAGTATATATATATATATATGTGTGTGTGTGTGTGTGTGTGTCAATCCCAATCTCCCAATTCATCCCACCCTGTGTTCCCTCCTAGGTGTCCATAAATTTGTTCCTTACATCTGTGTCTCTATTTCTGCTTTGCAAATAGATTCATCTGTGCCATTTTTCTAGATTCCACATATAAGTGTTAATGTATGATATTTGTTTTTCTCTTTCTGACTTACTTCACTCTGTATTAACAGTCTCTAGGTCCATCCACATCTCTGTAAATGACGCTTTCATTCCTTTTTATGGCTGAGTAATAGTCCATTGTATATATGTACCACATCTTTTTTTATCCATTCGTCTGTTGACGGACATTTAGGTTGCTTCCATGTCCTAGGTATTATAAATAGCACTGCAGTGAATGTTGAGATACATGTGTCATTTTGAATTACAGTTTCTCCAGGTGTAAAGTACATCAGTACTCTTGAAAACCAGATTTCATCTGTGATCTCTGCTGTGCCTTTTCCAAATTCTGAATTTTTAGTTCCTCCTGCCCACAGCATGAAGTATAATAAGAGTAATGCTAGTAACAGGTGACACTTATAAGCACTTCCTATGTTCCAGACTTGGTTTTGCAGGTTTTATATATATAAGCTCACTTGATCCTCAAAATAAACCTGTCCAAAGGAAGCTATGGTTGGTATGACCATCCATATTTTACAGGGTTTCCCCCAATAGCTCAGGAGATAAAGAATCCACCTGCAATGCAGGATTGCAGATTTGATTCCTGGGTCGGGAAGATCGCTGGAGGAGGAAATGGCACCCATTCCTGTATTTTTGCCTGGAAAATCCCAGGACAGAGAAGCATAGTGGGCTGCAGTCCATGGGGTCGCAAAGAGTCAGACACAACTGAGCAACTGAGCACAGTTGAGCACACATAAGCATTCAGGCCTTATTTACAGATGTATATACAGAGATTCCATTGCTTTCAAATCCCACAGTTTGATAGAAAATTGCACCCACCATCTGAAGCTGTTCAAGCACACAGTGCAGACACAGTGACAAGAACACATTTTTGAGTGTGGCCTTGATACTGATCCATTGGTAAAGCAAGACTTGACTTTTTTTCTGTTCTCTTATCTCATGGGTTTCTAAAACTCATCTTCCTAAAAATGGGCTGCTGCTACTGCTAAGTCACTTCAGTCATGTCCAACTCTGTGCGACCCCATAGACGGCAGCCCACAAGGCTCCCCCGTCCCTGGGATTCTCCAGGCAAGAACACTGGAGTGGGTTGCCATTTCCTTCTCCAATGCATGAAAGTGAAAAGTGAAAATGAAGTCGCTCAGTCGTGTCCGACTCTTAGCAACCTCATGGACTGCAGCCTACCAGGCTCCTCCGTCCATGGGATTTTCCAGGCAAGAGTACTGGAGTGGGGTGCCATCACCTTCTCCAACAATGGGCTACTCCATCTTAAAAAAAATTTTTTTTAACTATTTGCTTTTGTTTTTGGTTGCACTGGGTCTTCATTGCTATGTGGGCTTTCTCTGCTCGTGGCAAGCAGGTGTTCCTCCGTGTTGCAGTGCACAGGCTTCTCGTTGCAGTGGCTTCTCCTGTTGTGGGGCATAGGCTCTAGGGTGCATGGGCTTTAATAGTTGAAGCATGTGGGCTCAGTAGTTGTAGTTCATGGGTAGCTGTGGTGTATGGGCTTAGTTATTCCATGGACTGTGGGATCTTCCCTGACCAGGGATTGAACCCATGTCCCCTGCACTGGAAGGCAGATTTTTATCCACTGGACCACCAGGGAAGTCCCTATCTCTTCTTTTGTGCCACCACTATGAATGAAATGCCTCTGTCCACGTGGCCCACTTTGTTTAAAATTGAGGAAGGCATTAGAACAGTTGTCTTCCCGGCAACAAAGCTTCAACGACCAGGTAGGTTCTCTACGTTCCTGTTTTTTCCAGTACAGAGGCTCTAAAAAAAAATTTTTTTTTAATTGAAGGATAATTGCTTTACAATATTGTGTTGGTTTCTGCCATGCATCAACATAAATCAGCCACAGGTATACATGTGTTTCCTTCCTAGTACAGAGGCTTTTGATTCCATCCTATTCTGAGTCCTCCTTGCTCTTCCTGAATTCAGGATGCTCCACTCCCCTTTCCTCTCTTTTCATTCTTTGTGTGGCACCCACTTTTTTACCTGTGCATTGCTTTCCAATAATGATCATTACATTGGTCAACAATTTTCAGAGTTCTCTGATGGCCGGGTCTGTGTGTTATTCATCATCTTTGTTCACTGAGCACCTAGCATGTGAGCCTGGCACATAGGGACACTCTGTAAATGTTTACTGAGTGAGCAGATCCCTTCCTTCCTCTTCCTTCTCTCCCTCTGCCAATAACCTACTCCAGACACTTGTTATAGTTTCATGCTGAAGGTATATACGTTTCGATGTTGTTGCCTGTAAGTAACAGCAAAGACAGCTCAACCTGGCGCAGGCAGGCAGGCAGGAATTTTATTGGCTGACAGAACTGGAAGTCCAGAGACAAAGCAGGCCCCAAGATGGACTTCGTCCAAGCCTTGCAGTGTTTCTTTCTGAATCTCTTGGTCCTGCCCTCCCTTCAGCCATCAGCAGGATGTATGAGAGTTCATATCCCCTTCCTCCAATTAAAAATAAATTAAAAAATAAAAAGTTCCGATCTGTAAACCCTACCATAGCAACATCCAAACTGCATTTTTCCTGGAAATGCCTAGGAAATAGCACTTGGCATTTCATCACTTAGAATCAGGTCACAGCTCTGCCCATGAACCAGCTCCAGAGGCCAGAGAATTGCTGAATTCTGATTCATTTGTGAACCAGACAGTGACCTGGAGGATGGGATTCCTTTGAGATAAAAATGCAGTTGTATCAGCTTCTCCTGAAGTTGGCCTCTTATGGAGGGTAGAGGGGCTTCCCTGATGTCTCAGTGGGTAAAGAATCCACTTCCAATACAGGAGACGTGGGTTCAATCCCAGGGTGGGGAAGATCCCCTGGAGAAGGAAATGGCAACCCATTCCATTATTCTTAAGCTGAGTAAACTTGGTGGGGAGTGTTGAAAGGGGATGAATTGGGGGTGGCAGCATGTCATTGTCAATAATATTCAGTCCACAGGGGGCTTGGCAAAGCTTCCTAATTGGCGTCCCTCCCTCTGGATCCTCCCTCCTATTCTTTCTTTCCATATAAAGCCATTCAATTAATCTCTCTGAAACATGACATTCATGATAAATACTGATGAAGACATTAAATAATCCCCCAAGGCTGCCTAGAAAATATTCTGAGGTTGAAGCCTCTGATTAAGACAATCCTATTTTATTCTTACAGATCAATCACCCAGTTCTCTTGCGTCTAAAGCTGGTGCTATAAACTGAATGTGTGTGTCCCCTTCAGATTCATACATTAAAATCCTAACCCCCAATATGATGGCATTCAGAGGTGGGACCTTTAGTTGTTAATTAGATCAGGAAGGTGGAACCCTCATGAATGGGGTTAGTGCCCTTACAACAGAGGCCCTAGAGAGAGTTCTAGTCTCCTTTCTGCAGTGTGAGGAGGCAATGAGAAGAAGGCTTTCTGCAATGGAAGGAGAGTCCTCACCAGAACTCAACCTTGATGGCACCCAGTCTCAGACTTTAAGCCACCAGAACTGTGAGGAATACATTTCCGTTGTTTATAGGTCACCTCATCTGTGATAATTTGTTACAGTAGCCTGAACTGATAAAACAACTGGAATCTAGCCAAATGGATTTACTAATTACTCTCTGATAATAATGTTCATACCATTGCTCTTGTACTTTCATTTTCTCCACAGGGAAGAATTGCTTTCCTTCTCTGTGCCTATCAGAGCCCTAACCTTGCTTTCAAGATCCATCATTAATTGTTCTCTCTGAAGTTTTTTGTGACCACTTGGCTTTGAATCAGTCTGCCTCACTTCTCAGATCTATCGCACTTATGGAGATAGCTTGGCACTCAACACGTGTTGCTTTGTAACAGTGGATAATTTTTTTTTTTTTGGAATTTTTTCTAGTCTAGCTGAAGATAAAATTAAAGATACATATGCACTGGGACTTCCCCAGTGGCTAAGTGGAAAAGAATCTGCCTGCAATGCAGAAGATGTAGGAGATGTGGTTTGATCCCTGGGTCAGGAAGATCCCCTGGAGAAGGCAATGGCACCCCACTCCAGTATTCTTGCCTGGAAAATCCCATGGGTGGAGGAGCCTGTCTGGCTACAGTCGATAGGGTTGCAAAGAGCTGGACGTGACTGAAGCGACTGAGCACAGATTCCAGTAGCTAAGTTACTGTCTTGCAACTAGTTAGTGCTCACTGCATACTTTATATGTGCCCACTGAGAAAAGTGGTCACAAAGAACCATGGTAAAGGCATTGAAAATAGGAAGGTTCGATCCAGCAATTTGAAAATCAAATATTAACTGATATTAACTGATAACCTATTATGTGTCAGTCACTGTTCACAGTTCTGAAACTTACAGCAATGAATCACCCAATGTCCATTCCTTCAGTGAGCTTGCATTTTTAGTAGAGAAACAAGCCAGTTAATATACAGAAAGTCCCCTGCATCCAAACAGATGCTATTCCAAGAGGACATTCGTAAGTCCAATTTATTTGTAAGTTCAACAAAGTTAGGCTAGGTACCCAACTAACACAATTGACTGTATAGTGCTGTATTAGGTTTATGATACTTTTCACACAAATGATAAAAGACATAAAAAACAAACACAAAAAAGGAAACATTTTTAATCTTACAGTACAGTACCTTGAAAATTACAGTAGTACACCACCACAGCTGGCGTACAGGGACACTGTCCCATCTTTGAAAGTTTGCAACTTAAAGTTCACATGTAGGGGATTTAATGTTTAGTGAAATATCAGATAGGCCAACCTCAGGGAAGAAAAGCAGAGGAGGATCAGAGGACCACAGTGGGCTGATATTTTGCAGGTGGAGTTAGCAGGGAAGCCTTCTGATCACAGTCTTGAATGGTACCCCAGGGGACAATATGAGACAGAAGGAAGGCCCAGAGCAGAAGCTCTGGGGAGAAACCTTGCTTGGTGTGCTTGAGAGCAAACAAGAAGGCTAGCGTGGCTGGAGCACAGTGATGGAGGGGTGATGGGAGGTGAAAATACCCGGGGAGCCAGACTCTGGATAACATAGGGCCTCGTGAGCCAGACCTGAAGTTCAATTTTCATTGACACAGGAGGGCCTTTGCAAGACTTCGATCAGGGCAGTGGCCTGACCTGATTTACATTTTGAGAGAATCACTTTAAGAGTCTTTTGGAAAGCCAGATTGAGGAGAAGAAGACCAGAGAGGAGGCTATCATAGCAGAACTGGGAAAAATGAGGGTAGCTGGGGTAGAATGTTAATGGTGAGGATGGGGTGAAGTGGTCAGATTCTGTATGTTCTTGAAGATAGAGATGGCAGGATTGCTGATGGATTAGATGTGAGAGTGGCTCAGACGGTAAAGCGTATGCCTGCAATGCAGGACACCCATGTTCAATCTCTGGATCAGGAAGATCTCTGGAGAAGGAAATGGCAACCCACTCCAGTATTCTTGCCTGGGAAATCCCATGGGCGGAGGAGCCTGGTAGGCTATAGTCTATGGGGTCGCAAAGAGTCAGGGGTGTGTGTGTGTGGGTGTGTGTTTGATTACCAACAAAGATAAAAAAGAGACTCGAAGATAAGTGGGATAATAGTGGCTTTTCAAATAGAATAGTTGTAAAAATTTTTTACTGAAGTATGGTTGACTTACAGTGTTGTGTCAGTTTCTGTGGATAGCAAAGTGACTCAGTTATACACATATATATTCCTTTTCATATTCTTTTCCATTATGGTTTATCACAGGATATTGAGTATAGCTCTCTATGTCATACAGTAGGACCTCATTGTTTGCCCATCCTATATGTATTAGTTCGCATCTGCTTACCCTAAACTCCCCATCTTCCCCTCTCCCATCCTCCTCCCCCTTGCAACCACAAGACTGTTCTCTTCAAATAGAACACTTAATTTAGTTTATGTTTTTTAAAAAATCAAATAAACTTTTCTAAACAGTGGACACTTTAAACGACGGTTATGAAAATGTATCCAAAAGTTCCAAGATTATTTAAAAATGCTGAATAAATTCAAAATAAAATCAAAGCAGACTTAGAGTGACCATTTGCATTGGTGACACTTTGCCATTCTGAAATCTCTATATTTTAATCATCTTTTTTGTTACATTGGCTTAATTATACTTTAAAACTTTTGCTGTGTCAAAAATCTTCCTTGCAAGAGTCACGAGTAAATTGAAAGTATTTTGATTTATAGAATCCATATATTGTACTGATGTTTATTTTATTTTATTTTTTTTAATTTAATTTTATTTTTAAACTTTACATAATTGTATTAGTTTTGCCAAATATCAAAATGAATCCGCCACAAGTGTACATGTGTTCCCCATCCTGAACCCTCCTCCCTCCTCCCTCCCCATACCATCCCTCTGGGTCGTCCCAGTGCACTAGCCCCAAGCATCCAGTATCGTGCATCGAACCTGGACTGGCAACTCGTTTCATACATGATATTTTACATGTTTCAATGCCATTCTCCCAAATCTTCCCACCCTCTCCCTCTCTCACAGAGTCCGTAAGACTGTTCTATACATCAGTGTCTCTTTTGCTGTCTCATACACAGGGTTATTGTTACAATCTGACTTTTAAAATTAATCCTGCTTGGTACTTGGTATATAATCTTTGGTATGTCATTGGGCTTGCCTGAAATTTGAATATGCCTCGTTTCCATTAATAAGAGAAAGGGGAAATTTGATTGAATGAGTACACAAGAGTGAACATAAATACTTTAAACTATTAATATCTAAAACTCCTATAAAAATTATCCTATGTTTTTATAACTCATAGGCATGTTTTCTGTAGGATTTGATTATTCATCATTATCCCTATTTAAATGAATTGGTCCATTTTTTGCCCCTGATAAACCTCCTTACAAATTGAGACATTTAGTATTTTTATACCAGATTTTTCTAAGAAATTCAGAACTATATTAAATTCCTTTTTTAACAATAGTTGTATAATTGTCAAGCAGCAGTTGTTTGTTATTCCCATTTCTTAAGTGGGGACAGTTTAAGAGATGGCAAGATGAGTAATTGCCATTGAGAAATTGCTTTCTCATGCCTCCATGCCCAAGGTTAACCTCCAGCTAGAACACCTTGCTTTTAGAAACAGCAGATTTTGGCACTTCACTTATGTTTTGCACTGAAATTCACCTCCATGACATTCATGCTTACTCTACACAATGAGGTAAGAATTTGATTTTGATAGAATTGTAAGGCTAGTTGGGCGCTGGCTTCAGTTTATGGCCAAATTCAATCTGCTGGATGATAATTTTTTATGTCCCTTCAGGGGAGTTATTTTTTGTTGCTTATCCCTAGTTAACTTGTTAGAGCCATTCGTTGCTGCATCGCTCCTTTACTCATTCACTATCTTTTGCTAGCAACTGTGTTTGCTTGTTCATTAGAACTTTCAAAATAGTTGGCCCATTAGATTTCTCACCTCCTGCCTTCTGACACAGAGAAGGCAATGGCACCCCACTCCAGTACTCTTGCCTGGAAAATCCCATGGACGGAGGAGCCTGGTAGGCTGCAGTCCATGGGGTCGCTGGGAGTCGGACATGACTGAGCGACTTCCCTTTCACTTTTCACTTTCATGCATTGGAGAAGGAAATAGCAACCCACTCCAGTGTTCTTGCCTGGAGAATCCCAAGGACAGGGGAGCCTGGTGGGCTTCCGTCTCTGGGGTCGTACAGAGTCAGACACAACTGAAGCAACTTAGCAGCAGCAGCAGCCTTCTGACAGACTCCAGTATCATTTTTAAACCTCTCATACCATCTAAGGACCAGGTAGAACAGAACAGGTGGAATTTCAAACCTCCCTGCTCTGTGTCTGTTCATCTGCTTTGATTCTCAGATTTTCTTTGACAAGTGACCACATATTTCATTACATCACTAAACAGAATATGATTACTGATTTGTGTTGAAGGGCTCCTTCATGGAAATTTCACTAACTCTGTGTTCAGAGATGGTTCCCCAGTTGGGTGGTGATACCTGCTGCTTGGGTTTCCTGAAACAGAAGGTAGAACTAACTTTATTGGGTGAAGGAAGTTGATGAAAACGTTATGTGTTAAGACAAAAAACAGAAAGATGATGGATGACTTCCCAGCATTGCCAGGATAACTTTACTGATTCCTTTGTTTGGGATGGACAGAACTGTGAAGGCCATCTTGCATGGTTTGGAAGACAAGTGTCCTCAGGGTGAACAGATCTAATGTCCAGTTCCTTTTCTGGTAATGATTGAGAAGACTATCTTCCCTATGCCCCAGTTTCCCCAATTCTCAAATGAGGCATCTGCTGGAGTCTGCATGTGTCCCCTCAAATTTCATATGTTGAAATCCTAACACCCAAAGGTGATTGTATTAAGTATTGGGCTGGCCGAGGAGGTCATTCGAGTTGTCTGGTAACATCTTATGCAAAAACCCCAATGACGTTTTTAACCAACCCAGTGCATGGGGTCTTTGGGAAGTTATTAGGTCATGAGGGTACAGGCCTCGTGAATGGCATTAGTGCCCTTATAAAGGGGATCCCACAGGACTCCCTGGCTCCTTCTACCATGTGGGGACACAGCAAAAAGGCAGTCTCTGAACCAGGACTGGACCCGTGCTGGCACCCTGATCATGGACTTCCCAACCTGCCGAACTGGGGAAAAGATAAGCTACCTGGTCCCTGGTATTTTATTATAGAGGCCCCCAAACAGACAAAAGCAGCACCAAATGTTATAAATGTTGACAATCTCTTTAGAGTCAAAGAGACCTGTATCCAAAAATCAGCCCTTCTATTTACTGCAAGTTATTTCTGAACTCCTCAAAACCTCCCTTTCCTCATCTATAAAGTGAAGATAACAATACACAATTGCTGCTGCTGCTGCTAAATCACTTCAGTCGTGTACGACTCTGTATGACCCAAGAGACAGCAGCCCACTAGGCTCCCCTGTCCCTGGGATTCTCCAGGCAAGAACACTGGAGTGGGTTGCCATTTCCTTCTCCAATGCATGAAAGTGAAAAGTGAAAACTGAAAGTGAAGTCGCTCAGTTGTGTCCGACTCTTAGAGACCCCATGGACTGAAGCCTACCAGGCTCCTCCATCCATGGGATTTTCCAGGCAAGAGTACTGGAGTGGGGTGCCATTGCCTTCTCCACACAATTGCTAAGGATTTACAAACATAGAGATGATATGGATTATGGATTTAGCATAGTGCCTGGAACAGAGACTTGCTAAATAAATGGCAGCCAGACAGAATGAACTGAGAAGTCTGGACCAGAGTCCACAGATCCAGATTCACATTCAGGTGTTCTTTGGGGATGTTGATCCATCCTGTGTGATGCCTGTGTGGTGTAATCTCCTTCTGAATTACATCTTCTAGAAACATCATGTTCTTTGCCCCTGATGACTTTGTTTCAAGAGACATTCACTTTGTAACCTTTGATATTTTTACATTGAAACATTGTCTCGACATATATACTGACATTGTATGATTAGATCAGTTTCTGGTTGTCTCTGTTATTAAATAAGAGGAGGCTTCTGTTGATTAGAAATCTGTTAACAAAGGTCTCATTAACAGAGCCATCGCTGAACACTGTCTCCATTATGTATTTAAGCTTCCATCACTCACTCTTCGAAAATATCAGACATGTAGCTCGGGAGCAGGCTTTGGCAATATTCTGCAGTGTCTCCTGAATATACAGGAGGCACCAGGAAATAAGCACATGCTTTCTGGCCACAGTATCCAGATCTGATTGGCTCCTTCTATATTTCACTCAACTGCAGGGACATAGATATAATCAGGCTGACTTGAGGGAGGGAGGGAT
Organism: Bos javanicus; assembly: GCF_032452875.1. Lineage (NCBI taxonomy): Eukaryota > Metazoa > Chordata > Mammalia > Artiodactyla > Bovidae > Bos > Bos javanicus. Next base: position 32,730,042 of record NC_083880.1, read on the forward strand.
TGTGATGGAGTGGGATCACAGTGGGCAAGCTGTGAGCAGCGGCACACCCTCTTTACAAGCCAGCCAACTGGTATGGATAGTGTGAAGCGTGAACTCCTGACTGAAACAGAGTTTTGCACCTTGGCTGGTAACCAGCCATTTTTCCTTTTTTAAATTGAGATGTGTTTGACATGGAATTTATATTTGACCCATGTATATTGCAATATGATTGCCATTGTAACCGTGTCTGACACACCTCTTGAGTCAAGTAATTATGTTTCTTCTACTGGTGGGAACAATTAAGGTCTAGTCCTTCAGCAAGTTTGATGTTGATAATACAATTTTGTGGTCTCTAATCCCTGAACTATGTGTTAGATCTCCAGGATTATTTTTCTACTGGTTGCACATTTGTGCCCTTAAAAAATCTCTCTCCTGTTCTCTGCACTCTACCTCCAGCCCCTGGTAGCTCCCATTCCTCTCTTCTGTTTTTTCAAGTTTGGTTTCTTATATAATTTTATTTAGTTAAAGTGAAAGCAAGTTTATTTAGAGAGAGACAGTTCCACGGGCAGAATGTGGTCTGTCTTGGAAGGCAACAGCACCGAGTTTGGTTTTTTAGATTCCCTGTATAAGAGATCCTGTACAGTATGTGTGTCTTTCTCTGTCTGACTTAACTCACTTAGCATAGTGTCCTCAGGGTCCACCCATGTGACTGAAATAGCCATTTTCCCTTGTTTGATGGCTTTCTCCTTTCCTGTGTACATTCTTTGGGTGACACACCATGAACGAGGGCAGAAAAGCTTTCATTACAAAGGTAGTGGGTGGTTTTTTGTTTTTTTTCCCCCAGATTGAAATGTTTTGTTATTTTCCATAAGACCTCAACTAGTTTCTTCCAAAAAAAAGGTGACTTAATAAGGGAGATAGTATAACTAAGTAAATAAAGACCCATACATATGTACATATGTGTGTGTACCTATAGAGAGAGAAATTTTAAAGTGACAGATGAGTGATCATTGATTATTTTAGCAGAGGCTGAAGAGTGAGCAGTACAATTACATATAAGGTAATGAAGAAGGCGCAGTAATTATGTTGTAATTTCCCTACTCTGCTCTTTTTTTTTTAATTTTGTGAGTGACGGCTATTGCAAAAAGCCAGTTGTTGGAATACAAAACACTAAGTAAACAAAGAAATGTCTTTTTATATAGCATTTTATAGACTGTCTTTGGAAACATAAAAAACGTTCACACTGTTTCTCTGCTTCTGCCAATTATCCATTGTTTGTACTTATTCTTTTATGCATGGAAGTTTAAGCAGGAAAATACAGTCATTTTTGTAAGGTTCAATAAAAACAGGCTCATTCAAACAAAAAGCAATCGGATTGCAAAACAGCAAATACAGGAGGAGCTTATCCTTATAGGAGAAAAAAATATTAAAATTTAACCTTCTGTTGAAATAGACAAAGGGACCTACTGTAGATGTTACAAGTGCTCATTTTGCTTTCACTGCTCTGGTTCGGCTTACAGATGGTCCATGCGATAGTTTCTATAGAAACCAAACCTTTTTCATCCATCTCTCTTTGTTGCTGTGGTGTGTTTGCGGTTGCTGCATGTAAACTTTTGTACCGAGTGTCATTTGTTTTTCATGACTGGCCTTATAATGAAGCCTATCGATTTCACGTTAACCAGCAATGTAACATGAAATGATGCATGACCAGTAACATCAGTTACTAAGTAGAATAGGTGCACCTGAAATCATTTGTAGATGTCGCTGTGCCTTTGTTAACCAGGCTAGGAACCTTAATATGATTAGGAAAACTGGCTTGAATTCAGAGGTGGAATTTTTTTTCTTAAGTGATATTTTTTTTTTTGTCTCGTTAGGGCATGAGATCTCCTGAAAGTTAAATCTGTAACAGGATTTGGCATTCCTGCATGGTAATTTTTGCTCTGACATTTGATGTGTGACCTTAGGTGGATCATTAGCCTCTGGATTTAATAAAATAAGAAAACTGTGACATAATAGATGTATATATGGTAAGTTCCAGGAGAGCAGGTATTGACCTGTTTTGATTATCCTTGCACATTCAGAGCCCAATTACAGTACCTAGAAAAAAGAGACTGGAATGTAGTAAACACTGAGAAGTATTTGTTGTGTGAATGAATAGGTAAGTTGTGGTTTCTAATCACCCAGGCATCTCCTACTATAGTTTCTATGTTAAAGCAATGTCAAGAATAGACATTTATTTCATCTTAATTCAACATATATTTATTGAATTCCTACTAGTGGTAAATGCTTCACTTCCGGCTGGGCTCCACACACTGTACATAGATTTGGCTTGTAGACTCTTGGGATTCTATGATTCTGTATTCTGAATTCTCTGATCTTACTAATCTGTAGATCTCAAGTGATTTTTGTTTTGGTTTCCATGTTGTTTAAATTTGAATATAAATTTCCTGATCTTTCCTTTCAAGTTACATTATTAACAAGACAGTTGTCTATCCAGGGCTTAGAAGCATGGATCTTTGAATCAGACAGACTCTCATGTAAACATACTATCTCTGCACCATTGATAAGGTTACTTCTCATTGCTCACCCTCAGTTTTCTCATCTGTATAGTGGGGATAACCATACCTACCTCATATAGTCATGTTAAGAATTAAACGAGGTAAAGATACAGCACTTCATAAAGTACTAAGCATAGCATTAGGTGAAAGAAATCTCCATAAATACTACTTGTTAATCTCTATGTATGCAGAAAGGATGTGCTTGCATCTCGTTTGTGGAAAAATCTGTGGGTTTTATCATTTTATGTTTCTCTTTAATGCTTCTAACTGTGCTATGCCAGCTCTTCTCCATGGGGGGAAATGTCTTGATAAACTTTGGTGGATAACTTATCAGTCATTTCAGGCCATTTTTAAAAATGTCTGATGCAATTTAAAATCCCACATAGGCTTCAGTCTAGTCTCCACGACCCCCAGTCCAGACTTCTGAGTCTTGGGATTGGCTGGGGCTTGGTCTGTTTGTCGACTCTTCCTTCTACTCCAGCTCCCTGGAGTTGGAAAAATAGGGTGGTATTTAACTCTCTCCTGTTCCTCATCAAAGCCAGACTCCTGTAGTTTAGATGAGAACTCAGGGCAGTGAAGATTTTATACCATCTTTGAGACATGCGAGAGTGTCCTTGGTCTTGCTCTGGTCTGTTTTGATTCTATCCATGGAGGCTGAGGGCTGTGGGCAGCTCCCAAAGAGCGAGTAGGTGTGGTTTTCAGTTTCCCAGGCTCCCTTCCATTGATGGTGAAAGTGAAAGTGAGAGTCGCTCAGTCCTGTCCAACTCTTTGGGACCCCATAGACTATACAGTCCATGGAATTCTCTAGTCCAGAATACTGGAGTGGGTAGCCTTTCCCTTCTCCAGGGGATCTTCCCAACCCAGGGATTGAACCCAGGTCTCCCACATTGCAGGCAGATTCTTTACCGGCTGAGCCACAAGGGAAGCCCAAGAATACTGGAGTGGGTAGCCTATCCCTTCTCCAAGGGATCTTCCTGACCCAGGAATCAAACCAGGGTCTTCTACATTGCAGGTGGATTCTTTACCAACTGAGCTATCAGGGCAGCCCTTGATAAAGGAGTTTCAAAAAGCACAGCTCTCTCCTTTTGACTCTGGCAAGCAATCCTCTTCTCCAACTTTCTCCTCAAATGGAAATCCTCTTCCCTGGGCTGCTGCTAAGACATCCCTCCAGCCGCTGCCAACATGGAACCAAGGAGCTGCCTTGCCCTGCAGTCCTGCTCCTCCTCTCCCCTGGTCCTCCTTCTCTGCCATGTTCCCTTTTTTCCCTGATGGCTACAGCTGCTCAACATGCCTTCCTCCTCCTTTAAGACACATCCAAGGAAATATACAAGACATTGACTGTGTCCATGCATTTGCCCTAAACCCCACACTCTCCCATGAACCCCCCAACACGCTCTGCCCCCTCTCTCAAGGGACTGCTTGGACAGGGGGCGAGGGTGCTTCCTGCTGGCACTGTGATTGAGTCGGCAAGAGCTCAGGATGGGGATACAGTCTACTTTTCTTGTTGGAAAGTCAGGTAAGACATGCTTCCCGTATGCTGATAAGTCAAGTCAGTCGTGTCCGACTCTGTGCGACCCCATAGACGGCAGCCTACCAGGCTCCGCTGACCCTGGGATTCTCCAGGCAAGAACACTGGAGTGGGTTGCCATTTCCTTCTCCAATGCATGAAAGTGAAAAGTGAAAGTGAAGTCGCTCAGTTGTGTCCGACTCACTGACCCCATAGACTGCAGCCTACCAGGCTCCTCCATCCATGGGATTTTCCAGGCAAGAACACTGGAGTGGGTTGCCATTGCCTTCTCCAATGCTCCCATATACGTATCAGTAAAACTTTAAAATCCATTGTGCACAGGGACTGGTGTGTCTTAGTTATTAATAATAAACATTTTATCCCAGAACGTTGCAACATGTATGGTGGTGGTGGTTGTTGAGTTGCTCAGCCATGTCCGACTCTTTGCAACCCCGTGGACTACAGCACACCAGGCTTCCCTGTCCTTCACCATCTCCCAGAACTTGCTCAAACTCATTCCATCGAGTTGGTGATGCCATCCAACCATCTCATCCTCTATCGTCCCCTTCTCCTGCCTTCAGTCTTTCCCAGCATCAGGGTCTTTTCCAATGAGTTGGCTCTTCACACATATGGTTATCCCTTACCAAAAATTAAAGTTTATAACATATGGAAGCCATATGGTGCACCAAGCTCTAATGCGAACACCTGCAGTCCTGGAAGGCTTAGAAAATCATTTGTACACAGTAATTTACCTTTTGACTCTTCATTTACTGTTCTATCTTTTCAAATCTTTTGAACATGTACATTCTAATCTACATGATGTATTATGTTGCATAGCATATAGAAGAAGCTTAAGCTTCATTTGTTACTTAAGAATGATTACTATGAAACAAAGTTATCATGGTACCAACAAGGGGGAAAAAGCAAATTACTAATTGCTTTGATGTCAAATTCTGCATAGCAAGTTGATGTGTACATGTTTTGTATTGCTGCTTTTTTTTTTAAAGATTCTTTTTAAAGTCCTGCATTTTTAAAAGATGCAAATATTAGATGCATTTTAAAGTCAGAAGGACACTAAAAAAACAGTTGAAAACAAATACTAATACCCAGACCTATAAATGTGTAAATAAGCTTTTTTTCTTAGACATTTATGGGCACTTCAAAAAGACTATTTTATTGGCAGTTCTTTTCAATGAATCTGGCCTGGAGAATTCCATGGACTGTATAGTCCATGGGGTTGCAGAGTTGGACATGACTGAGTGACTTTTCTACATACATATTGTTAATCTTCATTATTTTTTGATCACCTTGTTTGTTAAGTTTTAGTCAGCAAATAGACTGGAGTCCAGCATGAGGGAAGTCTGAAGGCCTTTTATATAGTCATCTTAGCTCTTAAAAGGCAGCTAGCAAATTTACTATTTTAGAAGTCTAAGCTGCAGAAGGTACCATGTTTAGGGAGAGAAAAGCACTTAACACAGACAAGTTCTCAAGAATTCTGAGGACTTGGTAAATGGACCTTTTCATATTAACCCAGGGTGCTTCTTCTCTGTGAGATTCCATGGTGTATGCCCATTGTCTTGTTTGCTGACAATGAAATTGCTTGATGTCAACTGGAGAATGAATGCCCGTATTTAAACAGAAGCTGAAATATGCCATGCAAAACCAATAGACTCTCTTCCAGATTAGCTGTCTTTTCACATGACCTACATAATACTTCCTTTGCCTGTGTGGGTCATGGGCTTGACTTCATGTGGAAAATAATGTAAATGTTATGACCTATTCATGTGTCTAGGGAGATCTACCTTAACAATTAGTTTTCATCACACTCACAAAAATGTGGCTTAACTTTTTTTTTAATCACGTGCCTTCAGCAAGAAACAGTTTAACAGCAAGATCAACTGTACAGAGTCCTAAAAATTTTCTTTGGTGGACGGGTATGTTTCTCAAGGGACTTTCTGCTTTACCTGACAAATGATCATTACATTTTCAAGGAAGGCCTTGTTTTAATGGTCAGATCTACCTATTTTTGACTTTTACAGCAGGAAATTGAAGTAATGATGTGGTTTTCCAGATGTTTCCATCTTTTCATGAACTGAGTGATTTTATAAGCTCATACCTAATTTTTAACTGAATTATATTGACTGACATTGAGAGGATCTATCTACAGATTTATAAAAATATGGCAATCTTTTCACTTATTTATGCTTTATTGAGTTGGGAGGAAGTTATATATATTAGTTATTGACTATACATAGCATATTCAAACGTGGTATTTTGAACATTATAGTGTTTTAATTAGTGCCAATAAATTTGTCTTAAGGGCAACATGATAGAGGTTTTTTTCTTTAAACTTAGAAACTAGTATTTCCAAAACCATTAATTTTCTTGAGCAGTTTATGTGCTGAATATCACTTTGAACACATTTAACAGGAAAAATCAAACATAATCTGGAAAAAAAATCAAGACTTTTATTTTTTGTGAAGATAAAAATATTAAAATAGTTTGGATCTGCAAAGTAGAAAATAGTGTTTTGTCATTGACAACTAGCAAAAGCTATTTATAAATGTTTGAGTTTTGAAATGGATAGAGGGGGACAAAGGATGTCTTTTTTTTTTTTTTTTTAATACCATGAGGCACTTAAGCTTTGCTAAAGTTGATGGAAAAAAATCCCGTCTAAGTTTACAGAAGGAGAGAATGTTCTATCCCTCAGTTTGAAAGTGAACTGTTCTTAGACACGTTTTGGGGGGCTCCATTTGGGAGCGTGGCAGGGTTGGGACATGCCAGGCGAGTACTCAGATTTTTAGAGTGTAGTGACATATACTCAAGTTGGTTACGATAATTAATTTTAAGCCAGTGTAAGGATGTGAAGGAGATAATGTAGCTCTCTCTATTTCTGTAGAAAGAAGTATAAGCAGTCACACGTTTACATGTGTATGTACACATATAAACTCCAGGAGATGGTGAAGGACAGAGATACCTGGCGTGCTGCAGTCCATGCTGTCATAAAGAGTCAGACGCAACTGAGCGACTGAACAACAATTTTATAATAGTTGTCAATAGTGTGCTAATTAAGCTTAGTTACTGTACACCACTCTCAATTTAGTCCTCTTTGGACAAAGGTGAAGAATTTTTTCCCAGTAGACTTTGAGAGTTGGTGGCAACTGGGGTGGAATGTGAATCTGTAGAGGCAATAAATGGAGTGTAGCGGTGGTTAAGAACCTGGACTTTTGGATTGTACAGAAGACCTGGATTTAAGCACTGGCTCTGCAATTCATCAACTGTAACTCTTAAGTTATAATTACCTTTTCTAAACCTTGGTTTCCTTGTCAGAAAATCAATTATAGTAAAGGACTCTTACTTCCTCGATTTGTTGCTTACATCCCATGTACTGCTAAGTTGCTTCAGTCATGTCCGACTCTGTGCAACCCCATAGATGGCAGCCCACCAGGCTCCCCCGAACCTGCGGTTCTCCAGGCAAGAACACTGGAGTGGGTTGCCATTTCCTTTTCCAATGTGTGAAAGTGAAAAGGGAAAGTGAAGTCGCTCAGTCATATCCGACTCCTAGCGACCCCATGGACTGCAGCCTACCAGGCTCCTCCGCCCATGGGATTTTCCCGGCAAGAGTACTGGAGTGGGGTGCCATTGCCTTCTCCATCCCATATACTATGACTGTATTATTGTTGAATGCCAAAATTTAAAAATCAGTTAAGTTTTCCTCTCAGACTATGTCATCTTAATTGATCTCAAGGAACTTAAATTGTTTTTTTAATCGATATTAAATATTTAGAAGATATCGCATGGGGAAATCCCCTGGTGGTTCAGTGGTTAAGACTTCGGCTTTCACTGCCATGGACCCAGGTTTGATCCCTGGTTGGGGAACTGAGATCCCACATGGTATGCGGTGTGTCCAAAAATGAAAAAAAAAATTTTTTAATAGAATATGTTGCATGCATATTAGGGAAAGTGGAATAACAGAGGTGATAAGAATATGGCTTTAAGTCTCAGTATATGCGTCTGGATCATGGGTCCTCCCTTTTCCTGTGCCTTTGGACAAGTTTCTCAACCTTCATAGCTTCCTTTTTCTTCAACTGTCAGCGGACATCATTGTAACCACCTTGCAGAATTTGTGTGAAAATAAATAAGGTGAGATCCAAAGCACCGAGAATGAGGCTTGGCTCATGACAAGAGCTCCATCAATGTCAGCTATTATAACTGTTGTTGGTGTATAGAGAGACTGGGAGAAGATACAGTAAACTGGCTTTCAGGTGAGCAAGGGTAAGAGAAACAGAAGAGTGGAAGAGGAGGAGAATGGGAAACGATGGTAGCCAGAATGGAAAACAGAAGGCAGGAGACTCCGCTGGTTTTGAAGTGTGACAGTAGATACATGTGTGACTTTCTCCTTAGGCATTGGAATCATCTCTGGAGCATTAGTCTTTGAAATGCATAATTCTCCATTCCTTAGATAAACATTTATTAGGAAATAACTGGTTTCTTTAAAAAAAATTTATCATGCAGTTTAACAGACATACAAAAGGGCCTAAATAATAATAAAATGAAGCATAGTATACCCATCACCATCACCCAGCTTCATAAAGTGGATTCATTTTTTTATTGCTAACATGCTTGATTGTTTGTGTAACACACACCCCCACCCCGCCCCACCGCCCCCAGCCACTGGCAGAAATCACAGCCCTCAATTTCTTAAGTGAGTTTCATGGATTTTTCATATTTTTAGCATGTATGTATCTATTTTTAAGCAACAGACACCACTGAGAAAGTCTTACACTACTTCCTATAAGATGTTTGTACATGTTTCAGTTTTATATAAAGAGTGGAATACTACAGTATGCTTCTAACACTTTTTTTTCCTGCTAAACAGTATGGCTCTGATTCACCCATAATGTTACACATAGGAATGGCTCACTCATTTTCATGCAGTGGAGTATTATATTGTGTGAATTTAGCACGATTCATTTACTCCTTTTGTAGATGGGCATTTAGTTTCCCTCTTTTGTCCTTCTGGCTATGACCAGTGATGATTCTATGAATACCAAGGGGCGTGAATATGGGTAAAAATGTGCAGGAGTTTCTCTAGGGAAGTCTTCCCCAACCTTCTCTGAGTTATGGCTTATGTAGGAAATGATTTTTTTAATTAATTAGTTTTGGGGGCTGTGCTGGCTCTTTGTTGCTGCACAGGCTTTTCTCTAGCTGCGGCAAGCGGTGGCTACTCTGTAGTTGTGGTGCGAGGGCTTCTCAGTGCGGTGGCTTCTCTTGTTTCAGAGCACCAGCCCTAGGGTGCATGGGCTTCAGCAGTTGTGGCACGTGGCCTTAGTAATTGTGACTCCTGGCTCTAGAGCCCAGGCTCAGTAGTTGTGGCTCACTGGCTTAGTTGCTCCATGGCATGTAGAATCTTCCCGGACCAGGGATCAAGCCTGTGTCTCCTGCATTGGCAGGCAGATTCTTTACCATTAAGCCACCAGGGAAACCCAGAAAAGAATGTTTTTTGCAGGCTGTTCACAGCTTCAGGAACTGGCCCAAGCTTCCAGACCTCAGCTGCCCCTAAAGCAGAGTGGATTGTTATCTTAGTTACTCCTGGAACTCGTTTAGCTGCAGTAGATTAATTGAGAAGCTCTGCTCAAGGTGTGCCTTGGAGTGGAATGGCCCAGCTCTAAGGTATGCATATTTTAACTTTATTGGATGTTCTCAAATTGTTCTCAAAATAGCTGTGGCATTTCCACATCCCAGACAGCAGTGTATAATGGTTTTTACTCCCCCATGTCCTTATCAAAACTTGGAAATGTTGGACTGTTCATATTTTTGTCCATCTGATCCACGTTTACTTTTATATTTCAAATGTATATCTTTTGCCATATATCTGTCATGCTGTTTGCATTTTGTATTGAGTCATGCTGAGTTTTATTTTTAACTGGAGTACAGTTGATTTGCAATATTGTGTTTCAGGTGTACAACAAAGTTATTCAGTTTTTTCATATTATATTCCATTATAAGTTACAACGAGGTATTGAAGGTAATTCCACGTGCTACATGGTAAATCCTTGTTGCTTATCTCTGTTTTGAAATTTTTTATTGGAGTAGAGTTGCTTTACAATGTGTTATTTCCTGCTATACAGCAAAGTGAATCAGCTATACGTGTACATATATCCCCTCTTTTTTAAAATTCCTGTCCATTTAGGTCACCACAGAGCATTAAATAGAGTTCCCTATGCTCTTCAGTAGGTTCTCATTAGTTATCCGTTTTATACATAGAGTGTATATATGTCAATCCCAATCTCCTTTTATGTATAATAATGTGTATCTGTTAATCCCACACTCCTAATTTATCTCTCCATTTTTCCCTTTCCCCTTTGGCAGCATAAGTTTGTTTTCTGTATCTGAGTCTGTTTTTTTATATAGATTCATATTGAGTTATATATTCCTTGTAGTAACCTTTTCGCAGTTCTAAGTGTTGCAAATATCTACTCTCAGTCTATAAGTTGTTTTCCACACTTTTGAATACATATACATTTTAAATTGTGAAATTCTAAATTTTAACAATTTTTTCCTTTATGTTTTCCATTTCTCATCTTGTAAGAAATGCTTCCCTAATAGAAGGGCACAAAAATATTCTTATAAATAAACATAGAGTTTTTAAAAATTTTCTTATTTGTGTTTATGATATGAGGTAGGAATCTAATTTAATGCTTTCTGTTTGGATAATGAATTGTCCCAGGGCTGCTTATCAAGTGGTCGTTTTCCCCCCACAGATCAGCAAAGGACAGCTCTGTAACAAGCACTGACTCTGATTTTACTTTTAAGTTTGCTAAATTTTGATTTTTGAAATAGAACTAAAGAAAAAAAAAAAAAACCTGTAATTCTCCTTGAAATGAAAATCACTGGGTTGAAAGTAGGAAGACTGAGTTATGGACCAGATTGAGAGCAGGCACTCCGGTCCTGACGGAAAGTATACACAGTGCATGTGATCTGGGTCAAAAGTGTTAGACGTTTTGGGTTTGAGCCCAAGTTCAGATTCTTCCACTTTGGGAGTTTGTGGAAAAGCCCATGAGCTAGAAAGGGCAGAGAAAACACTGCCTGTACAAATGGTCACCTCATACAACTAGAGGGTCACTTGTGGGAGCAGTGTGGTCAAAACTCATTTCTGGCTTGTTCGTCTGTGGTTCTTGGTAGCTGCTCACATGATTCAGAGTCTGGATACAGAGAAGTCCCCTGGGGCAGATAAAGGGGACTGAGCTGTGATAGACCCTTCGGGTGACAGGGGCTCAACTAAGTAAAGTGAGTCCTTAACCTCTTTGACCTTGGTTTCCCCGCCTATTAAGCAACACTTTCTCATGCCTTTGGTCTCTCAGAGAGTGTGGTGTGCAGTTGTGTATATCAGCCACCGTAAAACCAGCAAGCTGACCCTATGTCTTTCAGAATCTGTTGTCTTTGCTCTTTCAAAAATTGGTGCTCTTTCATTTTATAATGCTTGAAAGCCATGTTTGGAATAAATGTTAAAAAAAATATTTATTTAGCTTCACCAGGTCTTAGCTGTGGCACGTGGTATCTTTAGTAGTGGAATGAGATACTTTAGTAGTGGCAAGAGATACTTACTTGTAGCATACAGAATCTAGTTCCCTGACCAGGGGTCGACCAAGGCCCACTGCACTGGCAGTGTGGAGTCTTAACTGCTAGACGACCAAGGAAGTCCCATAAATGTTAATTGTAGAAGACTCAGAAATACTACTTTTTGAATAATTTATCCACTTCGTTTCACAATGGAGATTATCTTACAAACAGAAGTTCAGTTCAGTTCAGTCACTCAGTCATATCCAACTCTTTGAAACCCCATGAACTGTAGCACACCAGGCTTCCCTGCCCATCACCAACTCCGGGAGTTTGCTCAAACTCATGTCCATCGAGTCAGTGATACTATCCAACCATCTTATCCTCTGGCGTCCCCTTCTCCTCCTGCCTTCAATCTTTCCCAGCATCAGGGTCTTTTCCAGTGAGTCAGTTTCTCACATCAGGTGGCCAAAATATTGGAGTTTCAGCTTCAGCATCAGTCCTTCCAATGAATATTCAGGACTGATCTCCTTTAGTATGGACTGGTTGTATCTCCTTGCAGTCCAACAGACTCCCAAGAGTCTTCTCCAACACCACAGTTCAAAAGCATCAATTCTTCGGCGCACAGCTTTCTTTATAGTCCAACTCTCACATCCATACATGACTACTGGAAAAACCATAGCTTTGACTAGACAGACCTTTGTTGGCAAAGTAATGTCTCTGCTTTTTAAAATGCTGTCTAGGTTGGTCATAGCTTTTCTTCCAAGGAGTAAGCATCTTTTAATTTCATGGCTGCAGTCACCATCTGCAGTGATTTTGGAGCCCAAGAAAATAGTCTCTCACTATTTCCACTATTTCCCCATCTATTTCCCATGAAGTGATGGGACAGGATGCCATGATCTTAGTTTTCTGAATGTTGAGCTTTAAGCCAACTTTTTCACTCTCCTCTTTCACTTTCATCAAGAGGCTCTTTAGTTCTTCTTCGCTTTCTGCCATAAGGCAGATATATCTGAGGTTACTGATATTTCTCCCAGCAATCTTGATTCCAGCTTGTGCTTCATCCAGTCTGGCATTTCTCATGATGTACTCTGCATATAAGTTAATAAGCAGAGTGACAATATACAGCCTTGACATACTCCTTTCCCAATTTGGAACCAGTCTGTTGTTCCATGTCCGGTTCTGTTGCTTCTTGACCTGCATACAAATTTCTCAGGAGGCAGGTAAGGTCGTCTGTTATTCCCATCTCTTGAAGAATTTTCCAGTTTGTTGTGATCCACACACTCAAAGGCTTTGGTGTAGACAATAAAGCAGAAGTAGATGTTTTTCTGGAACTCTCTTGCTTTTCCTGTGGTCCAACAGATGTTGGAAATTTGATCTCTGGTTCCTCTGCCTTTTCTAAATCCAGCTTGAACATCTAAAAGTTCTTGGTTCATGTACTGTTGAAGCCTGACTTGGAGAATTTTAAACATTACTTTTCTAGCTTGTGAGATGAGTACAATTGTGCAGTACTTTGAACATTCTTTGGCATTGCCTTTCTTTGGGTTTGGAATGAAAACGGACCTTTTCCAGTCCTGTGGCCACTGCTGAGTTTTCCAAATTTGCTGGCATATTGAGTGCAGCACTTTCACAGCATCATCTTTTAGGATTTGAAATAGCTCAACTGGAATTCCATCACCACTAGCTTTGTTTGTAGTGATGCTTCCTAAGGCCCACTTGACTTCGCATTCCAGGATGTCTGACTCTAGGTGAATGATCACACCGTTGTGGTTATCTGGGTCATGAAGATCTTTTTTGTATAGTTCTTCTGTGTATTCTTGCCACCTCTCCTACAAACAGAAGATAATGGGTAAAATCCTCTACTGGTAGAAATGTGTTCAGTTTTATTGATACATTTTCAGTGACACACATCATATTTTGTGACTTTCTGTGTGACATTGCTATAGAGATTGGAGTGGGAAATTATTTCTTGATCTATAACACTGTGGTCTTAACACCCCCCAAAACATCTCTTTTAGATTACTTCTAAAGAAATATAGCCTAATGGCCAAGAGAACCATCTGGACTCAGATCAGTTTCACTGGTCATGAACTTGGAGGATGACCTTGTGGAATTAAATGATTTTCTTCTTTCAGTGTTCTTTTTCCTATGAAATGGAGATAATAAGAGTAATTCATCCACCTGGTTCTGAATTTTTAATAAGGTGACATATGTAAAATACTAAGTTGTTTGATCACATGCTTTAGCTCCTTGTGTTATTTGATGTATTTCCATGATTCTTGACTTATTGAATTAAATCAGCTAACTCACTCTGAACTCTTTACCCATGACTGTGGGTATTTCCCATTTAATTTCCCGATACTCTTAAATTTCCTTACACAGAATTAATTTTATTGGCTTCTACACTTACTTGGATCAGATTTTATCTTTAAAAAGAGATTCCTCTTTTTATTATTTATAGGTGGTGAAAAACTGTAAAGATAGAAAAGTTTATTAAAAATACTCTTACAGTATTTACCTACTTTTGTATATAATATAATCCCCAAATTCTTTGGAATGTTAGATGTCCAAAAGACACATTTTAATGTGTGTGTTTGATAAAGCAGGTTCCATCTCTTATAGGTTAAATTATTACAGAATTATTTATTATATTGCTTTTCCCAGCTCTGACTCCTTCCCCAGATAACAGGATAGACAGGGAAGAATCTTCAGAGGCACGTGTAGGGTGAGGCTGCTGTGCCAAGTGGAGGGTTGTCCTAGTGACTGTAGAGGAAAAGAAGGTAATTGTCATTCAGTTTATGCAGCCTCAAATAAAACAAAAAGCCAAGAGTTCAGACCAAGAAAGAAATATGTTATGTGAGACTTTCTGGTTTTCTTCGTACAGAGTAGAATTACTCCTAAGAGGTCAACTCTGCCTCATTTGCACGTGCCATCTTGGCTGCTAAAATTGCATGTTTTATTCAACACAGAACATCTTGTTTTTCTTTTAATTTAAACACAAACTTTTATGAGATTTATCTAGCAAGTGAATATAGATTCCTTGCCCTGAAACTTGCATGATATTTTCCATGTGATCATTCTTGTCCTAAGTTCTTTTTTTAATATTGCATTTTATGTGAATTTTTCCTAGTAGTATTGACTAAAATACTTAAGAGACTTAAGCGTATGAAATAAATATAAGTAAAAGATTGATTCTTGATCATTTCCTCAGGTTATCATAAATGTTCTCTGAACAAGAAGTATTTCTTTAAAATTCTATTAGTAAAAATCTAATTCCTACAAATCCAGTATAAACCCATGCTCATCCATTACTCATGTCCTGTCATCCTCTGATTAGAGGTTAGCAACCAGGGAACACAGAAGAATTAGTTAATGATAAGGTAGGTTGTTTTTCAAACTCCACATCAGACTTCAAAATATATGTCTTTCATGAAACAGCCCTAGTACTTTTATCTATAAATGTCCTTAAAAATATTGCCTAGATTTTTTAATTCAAAGAACTTTAAAATGAGTGAACCAGAGAAATGAATTATTACAGGACTACAACCAAGATCGAGAAGTTATTATCTCTCTGCCATTTTTTCTTCTACACACAAACACACAGGAAATCACATAAATGGATTTCCAGAATTTTTGCTTCCATTTTTTATTCCTGGTAAGGGTACTGTTGATCTTATTTATACTGCTATTTATCTACTTAAACTTTATTTCATACCTGTATCTTTTGATTGAATATTTCTGAGGAAGCAGTCACCCTTCTCCAGAAATGCACATACATCTCACTTCCCATTACTTTATTTCAATTTTTTTTTTCTTTTTTAACGACCGAGGATCCTACGACAACTTGGAAACAAGTGATTCTGCCTGGATTGTATTAAGAACAGAAACTGAACTTTTGCAGCCGTCTTTACCTTACACAGAGCTGCGCTGAAAAGTATTTACCAGCTACTCAGGGAAGTCGCCCACCATACCCTTGTGTGACAGCTTGTAGTTCAGTTGTTGGATAGGGGGAATTTGGGGACAGTTGATGTGACAGGAGACTGAGAGGGGAGGCTTGGAATGGTAACTGTGAACCAGTAAGGATTTTTTTTTTTTTTTAATGTAGTTGCTTTTCAATGTTGTGTTAGTTTCTGCTGTGCAATGAAATGAATCAGCTATATGAATACATGTGTCCCCTCCCTCTTGAGGCCTCCCATCCTGCCTGCAGATCATCACAGAGCACCGAGCTGAGCTCCCTGTGCTGCACCGCAGCTTCCCACTGGCTGTTTTACACATGGTAATGGATATAGGGCAGGGCTACTCTCCCAGGCCCACGCAGCTGTTCCCTACTTCTGCATCTCTGTTCCTGCCCTGCGAATGGGTTCATCTGTACCAGTTTTCTAGATTTCTCATATATACATTGATATACGATATTTTTCTCTTTCTGATTTCCTTCACTCTGTAAGACAGACTCTAGGTCTTGAGTTTTTCAGGAAAAAAAAAAAAAATTGTGGCAGATCCTTGGACCTTCTTGGCTGTGCAGTGCTAACCCTGCAGAGCCCAAATCATGATAATGGGACTCAAAGGGCTATTGAACCTCTCGCATTACCAGCAGGTTCCCGACGTTTCATGGGAGCAGTGACATCTAGTGTCTCCTCTCAAGACAGCAGTGACTCTGGACTAAGTGTGTTTATTTCAGAAATAGCCTGGGTGCACCTAGAGATGATCACACCAAGTGAGTCAGAAAGAAACAATCATATGGTATCAGTTATATGTGGAGTCTGTAATACAAGGTACAAGATCCTATCTGTGGAACAGAAAGAAACGCACAGACATGGAGACCAGTCTGGCGGTTGCCAGTGGGGAGGGGGTTGGGGCAGGGGTGGAGTGGAAGGTTGGAGTTAGCAGATGCAAGCTATTAGAAACAGGATGGATAAACAACAAAATCCTCCTGCAGAGCACAGGAAACTATATTCAATATCCGATGACAAACCATAATGTTAAAAAATATATAAAATACAATGTATATATGTGTATAAGAGAGAGATCAGTCGCTCAGTCGTGTCCGACTCTTTGCGACCCCATGAATCCATCACCAACTCCCGGAGTTCACTGAGACTCACGTCCATCGAGTCAGTGATGCCATCCAGCCATCTCATCCTCTGTCGTCCCCTTCTCCTCCTGCCCCCAGTCCCTCCCAGCATCAGAGTCTTTTCCAGTGAGTCAACTCTGTGCATGAGGTGGCCAAAGTACTGGAGTTTCAGCTTTAGCATCATTCCTTCCAAAGAAATCCCAGGGCTGATCTCCTTCAGAATGGACTGGTTGGATCTCCTTGCAGTCCAAGGAACTCTCAAGTGTCTTCTCCAACACCACAGTTCAAAAGCATCAATTCTTCGGCGCTCAGCCTTCTTCACAGTCCAACTCTCACATCCATACATGACCACAGGAAAAACCAGAGCCTTGACTAGACGAACCTGAGTCACTTTTCTGTGCAGCAAAAATTAACACAACATTGTATATCAGCTATACGTCAAAAAAAAAAAAAAAAAACGCAGCAGATTCTTTATAATGCAGCTACATGAATAAAAAGTTTATAACTCTGGAAAAAAAAATCAGGTAGACCTGGATTGAATCATGTTTCCAGCACTAAGATGAGAACTCCTCTCATATTCAATTTCCTTACTATAAAATAGAGATATCACTGCCTAACTCACCAGGTAGTTATAAAGATTAAATCAGACAATGTATGGCAGCTCCTTAAAGTGGCTTATGTATATGCTATATTTAAAATGGATAAGCAGTCTACCATATTGCACAGGGAACGCTACTCAGTGGTATGTGGGAGCCTGGATGGCAGGGGAGTTTGGGGGAGAATGGATACGTGTATTTGCATGACTGAGTCCTTTGCTGTACTCCTAAAACTCCTTTCATTGTTAATCGGCTATACGCCTATATAAAATAAAAAGTTTAAAATGTTATTTAAAAGTGGTTTGTGTCTAATCGTCTCTCTCTCTCTCTCTCTATCTATATAAGTTGCCCCGAAAAAGAAAGTAGCCTGCACACAAGATGATTCACCCAGAGCCTGACTTTCATCATGATCCCGTGAATCTAAGTCAGGGGCCTGGTCTGTTCCAGATTTTCGAGACCACTGGGGCAAGTTGGCCTGGGAGGCCAGACATTTTCTTGTATTTTGGCCACATGCCACACAGCACTCAGCCCAGAGGTTCCCTGAGAATAATGCACTGCTGGGACCAATCTGAGGATTTGCAGAGCCTAACAAGTGAGCCCAAAATTTATTTTAATAAAAAGGGGGGTAGGTAGAGGCTTAAGCCAGGCCCTTTCTGCTAATGCATTTTGACAAAAATGGTCATTTTGAATTAGATGGGATTGGAAAGCTCTTAAGGAATAAAAATGAAAATCACCAAAATCTTTTATGCTTGTACATGTTCTGAAGTTTGCTGCTCATTATCAGATTTTTTTTATGCCTAGGATTTCATGAATATATATTTTATTTGTACTTTTTGGTGAACACAGCACAGACCAAGTGAGTGAGTTTGAGAGAGAAGCTTTCTAAAAAAGTTGCTACAGGGACTTCCCTGGCAGTCCAGGGGGTAAGACTACTCTCCCAGTGCAAGGGGCACGGGTTCGATCCCTGGTCTGGGAACTAGAATCCCACGTGTCGCATGGCATAGCCAAAACATTAAAAAAATAAATAAAAGGTTGCTGCAAATCCTTTCCACCCTTTACTCCTGAGCCCTGCCACCCCACCCCATCGTCCACCTCTGAGACCATGTTGATATTTAAGAATGGCCTGTATACGATGGTTTCTGTTTCTAGCTGTAGTCTAATGTTAATGGCAAGGAGATGCTTTTTTTTTCTCAATTGTTTCTTATAGACACTCCTGCTGGGCTGTGCACAGCTGAGCTTGTGATACTATGAATCTTTGAAATTTCCAATTGATCTCATTCTAGAATTCTTTTTATTTTAACTTAAAATTAGTCTTAGGGGAATTCTCTGGCAATTCCCCCTGTGGTTAGGACTCCATGCTTTCATTGTAATGACTCAGGTTCAATCCCTGATTAGGGAACTAAGACCCCACAGGCCATGCAGGCCTGATTAATTAATTAATAAATAAAATAAATCTTGGGGATTACATTGTCTCTTGCAGAGTCTGTCAGAAGAGCTTTTTCAAAGGTCTCTTCCCTAGTGGCTCAGATGGTAAAGAATCTGCCTGCAGTGCAGGAGACCCAGGTTCAGTACCTGGGCTGGGAAGATCCCCTGCAGAAGGGAATGGCAACCCGCTCCAGCATTCTTTCCTGGAGAATCCTACGGACAGAGGAGCCTAGCAGGTTACAGTCCATGGGGTCACAGAGAGTCAGACATGACTGAGAGAATAACACGTTCACTTGTTCTTTAGTCCCTTTAGTTTTAAGCAAAAATGAAAAATACTTAGTTATTTCATCAGTAGTAAGCATGTTTTTGGATTAGAACTTTTTGTCATTATTGGTACCTGACTTGGTTAGTGATGTCAAAAACTGGGTGCTAGAATGCCTCTGTTTCAGTGGTTTTAAGACATTTAGTTGTTGTGGACACACACACACGTGTGTGTGTGTGTGTGTGTTTTGAAAGCTTGTGCAGAGTGGCATAAATGCTTATCTTCTGTAGGTTGGATTTGGGGGAAGCATGCTGAAGCGCCATCTGCTGGTTCCTTCCCTTTTTCACAAAACCCTTCTAGTTGTTGTTTTGTTTTTTTTTTTAATACTTTACAGTAAGTCCCCTACATAGGAACCTTCAAGTTGTGAACTTTCAAAACGAGAGCATGCGTTCACACGGCCGATCACATTAAGTCAGTTCATGAGTCTGAGGTACACTGACGTGTGTGCGTCCTGTACAAGTGTTAGTGCTTTGTGTATTTTATGGTACAGCGCTGCCTAGAGTGCAGTAGTGTGGTATCTTTATTTCAAGCCCATGATGTCCAGAAGCAAGCATAAAAGCAGGCGTGATGTAGCTGGTACTGCTGTACTTTCCAAGGTCCTGTACTGTAAGATGAAAAATGTTTTCCCTGTTTTTTTGTGTTTGCTTTTTATGTATTGTGTGAACAGTAATATAAACCTATCACAGTATAGTACTATATAGCCGATTGTGTTAGTTGGGCACCTAGGCTAACTTTGTTGGACTCAGGAACAGAGTGGAGTTACAAACGTGCTCTCCAAAGGGAACTCATTCATATGTAAGGGACTCACTGTATTTGAAATTCAGTCATCCCTCTTCAGATTCCAAAACAAAGGTCTTGTGAAAAGCTTCCTAAAAACTCACATGAATCCATTTATTGTTTTTTAGATTTCCTTCTGGGCTATGTGAGCAGTGACCACATAATCCAGTCAGAATGGAGGTGCATTTCTTTAACAAGTCAGTTTGTTTGGACCAAGTTCATCAATGCCTTGAGATAACCCAGAGATCATTCCTGGGCTGTAAATAGATCCTTTATCTTCATTCACTTCTTCATATATTCATTGAGCAAATATTTACTTAACATGTGCTGTGAGGCAGGCAAGTGGGATGCATCAATGGACAAGTATATATCTCCGTATCTTGGATCCGTTCCAGGAAATTCTTGGCCCACGTGGGTTTACATTTTAATGGGAGATATAGTAATAAACCACAAACCTCATAAATAAGTCTATTGTTTAGTATGGCGAAAGCTTGGAAATACTGCAGGAAAAAGTGGAAATGAGGGTAAGGGAGATGCATGGGGAGTGTGCATTTCAGGCTTAAGTGGGGAGGTTGGGATAGTCCTGGTTGAGAGATGGTCATTTCAGCAAAAGTAGATATGAGGAGTAAGTCACGTACATTTCTAGGCAGAGGGAATAGCCACTGCAAAGACCTAAGGATGAAGTTTACCTGGTGGGTCCAGAAGCACCTAGAAGACCACGTGGCTGGGACAGAGAGAATGAGGGAGCCAAGGCATCATAGGAGATGAGGTGAGCAAGGAACCAGACCAGCACATAGGCTAAAACATTTCTTGTCACCCTGTCTCCACCCCAGGAAGTGCCTGCCCCAAATCATCTTTAATGTCTTTCCTTGCTTCAGATGGTTGAGCATATTCTAGTTTTCAGTAGGAATTTCACACTATTATGAAGAACCCCTTGTATCGTTGATATCATTCTGTGTCATGACTGTATTGGCCACTCAGTTGTGTCTGACTGTTTGCGACCCCATGGACTATTGCCCACCTCTGTCCATGGGATTTCTCAGGCAAGAATTCTGGAGTGGGTAGCCATTTCCTTCTCCAGGGGATCTTCCTGACCCAGGAATCAAACCCAGGTCTCCTACATTGCAGGCAGAGTCTTTACCATTGAGCCACCAGGGAAGTCACAATTGATGTGCCTTTTTATCCCCTGGGTTACATTTTGTGGGACCCTCTAAAGGTTTGGGGCAAGGCTGAATTGTAAGAGATCCTCCCCTCTGGGGCTGGGATGACAAAGCCTGGCATTAGCAATTTAATAGAAATATGTCTTGCTTGACTGTAACAGATTTACATTCTTTTGTTAGAGCTTGTTTTACTAAACCCTGAAGCTGATTTTTTGCCATTAATGGGATGGCCATCTATCATTTTGGCTAATCAATTCAAGTAAATGACCTATTGATTAAGTCAAATAGACAAAGTGATTTGTTTTCCTGCTATACTGATCCTCATTGAATCTCCTGCTGCTGCTGCTGCTGCTGCTGCTAAGTGGCTTCAGTTGTGTCCGACTCTGTGCGACCCCATAGACGGCAGCCCACCAGGCTCCCCCGTCCCTGGAATTCTCCAGGCAAGAACACTGGAGTGGGTTGCCATTTCCTTCTCCAATGCATGAAAGTGAAAAGTGAAAGTGAAGTCGCTCAGTTGTGTCCGACGCTCAGCGACCCCATGGACTGTAGCCTACCAGGTTCCTCCGTCCATGGGATTTCCCAGGCAAGAGTACTGGAGTGGGGTGCTATTGAATCTCCTTCAGTTCAATTAATTTGAAATCGTCAAAGTATGCTGTGGGGTGTGAAATATTCTCCGTTGTAACCATTTTATTCAATAGCTGAGAGTTTTTTCCTTTTTTCTTACTCCTTTTTAAAAAACTTATTTATTTATTGGCTGCATTGGATCTTAGTTGTGGCATGCAGGATTTTTCCCGCATTTTTCCTGCAGTATGTGGACTTCTCAGAGTTTTTTCTGATATACAGGACGACCATTCAATCAGCTCTGTATGTGTGTGTGTGAGAGAGAGAGAGAGAGAGAGAAATTTAACTCTTACTGTAAATTCTACCTCTAGAATTCAGCATTTTACTTTTCCACTCATGTTCTTACAAAAAGACAAGTGAATTTCAGAGATATGTTGTGTATATAAACTTTATTTTTTGCCTCAAATATAAAATGACTCAGCAGTCACTACTCTTGGGGTGGGGGTGTAGGGAATACGTGTTGGAGCTGGTGGTGAAAAACTGGTGGAAATCAGATGACCTGATCTTTAATTTCCAGGTGCTGTTAGGAAAGACATTTGACCTTCTCAGAGAGGTCAGGCTCTAAGGACCAGATATTGTCAATTAAAAAATATATATATTGAAGTATAGTTGCTGTACAGTGTTGTTAGTTTCAACTGGACAGCAAAGTGAGTCAGCTATCTGTAAACATATAGCCCCTCTTCTTTGGATTTCCTTCCCATTTAGGTCACCTCAGAACATTGAGTAGAGTTCCCTGGGCTATATAGTAAGTCCTATTTAGTTATCTATTTTATACACAGTATCAATAGTGTATATATGTCAACCTCAGTCTCCCAGTTCATTCCATCACCCTATCCTGCCTTGGTATCCACATGCTTGTCCTCTATATCCCTGTCTCTATTTCTGCTTTGCAAATAGGTTCGTCAGTACCATTTTTCTGGATCCCACATATACGTGTTAATACACAGTATTTGTTTTTCCTTCTAACTTCACTCTGTATGAGAGTCTCTGGGTCCATCTACATCTTTTGCAAATGGCATGATTTTATTCCTTTCTATGGCTGAGTAATATCCCGCTGTATGTATGTGCCACACATTCTTTATCCATCCCTCTGTTGACGAGTGTTATAGTTCCTAGAAAATGCACTTCCTGATCCTTCTGCCACATCCTCCAGATGTTTGCAACCCTGAAACAAAACAAATTGTCAGATAGGCATGAACTAGCACAGAAGACCTATTAGAAATTCTATGTGGTTGTATCACATCTAGATTAAACAGACAGTTGGGGCCTCTTTTAGAGTATAAAACCTTGGGGGGAAATTCAGGTATTATATCCTTTTTTTTTTTTTTCACATCTGCAGTTCCCTGAAGTTCAATAGCTTCTATTATTTACCTTCTTTCAGCACTTTTACTTTGCATCTTAGCTTCTCTTCTTAACTGACTCCTTATTGGATATCATTATCTGTGTATTTCTAGAGCCTAGAGGACTCAAAAGGATGAAGTTTGAATTTTTCCCTCTTATAGGAAAATCCACTCTCCCTTGTGATACAGAGAAATTAGTTTGGATGGGGCACAGGGCAACCCTGCCTGGCTGGTTGCTTTGCTCTAGTTAGAAAGATGCTCAGCTGAGAGAGGAAATACTGAATCCCAGGCAACCTGCTGGTCTCTTACAGAGGTTCCCAAAGGTCTTCATCCTTCTTCCTTAAGTCTTTAGAATTTTCAGGACTTCATACCTGTTTCTTTTCCATGCAAATATAAAATTCATTCCATGGACAAGTAGCAGTAATATTGACTGTGTCACAGAGCCATATGGAAATGAAGAATTTAGTGCTGCTCATGTCTCACTGCCATTTTCTAATTCCTGGAACTATTGTTTTCTTCCATTAGAATTCATTAGATATGTCACGAGTTTCAATTAAGGAGCTTTTTGCTTGTGAGCACTTAAAGACATTTTTAAAGACCTTTGTAAATCCATTGAAAAGAGGTAAAATGTTTGAAGAGGTTTTCTCTTTCTCCCCTAATAGTTTTCCTTTTCTTCTTTGAAGCCAACGCAGAATCTTGGACTGCATTTCATGTCCTATCTTTTTCCAAAACTGCAATGTTTGCTTTCTAAAAATAGCATGGACCATGTCGTCTTTGAGGCAGAGTTGCTCTGTATAAAAGTGTTCCAGCTAATAAATGAAGATGGGATCAAAGACTATGAATTTCATTGTTTTTCATTCCTGATGATTGATGACTGGCTGTAAGTGGAGATATTAGTAGTTGCTACCTTGACAAAGATAGGTAGAACCTGGATAACGTTCCTCCTGATAGGAGTACAGAGTGTAAGCATGAAGAGTCCTCGCCAAAGTCAAACAGGAATCGTTTCAAGCCTCTAGACCTCGCTAACCATCTACACTGAAATATGTAAAATGAAAATCTGGATGCCAAATCCAGAATGTGTAAGACTTTCCAGGACAAATGGCCAGATTTCTTCACAACCAAATTGCCAGGGAGATGATGAAAAGAGATGGTAGGAAATCTGAAGATTAAAAGAGATGTGAGAGCCAGGAGCCAGTTGGAGTGTCTCAACCTCGTTTAGATCCTGATGTAAACAAAAGGTTAAAAAAATTTGTATGAGATGATAGGTGAAGTATGAACACAGATTGGACATTTGCTAATGTTAAAGAATCACTATTAACTTTAGTGCCTCATAGTAATCCTGTTATTAGGTTCTGTTAGAGTGAGTGAGTGAATGAAGTCGCTCAGTTGTGTCCGACTCTTTGCGACACCACGCACTGTAGCATACCAGGCTCTCCTCTTTGCGACACCACGCACTGTAGCATACCAGGCTCTCCTCTTTGCGACACCACGCACTGTAGCATACCAGGCTCTCCTGTCCATGGGGTTTTCCGGGCAAGGGTACTGGAGTGGGTTGCCATTTCCTTCTCCAAAGGATCTTCCCGACCCAGGGACTGGACCCAGGTATCCCACACTGAAGGCAGACACTTTACCATCTGAGCCACCAGGGAAGCCTTAGGTCCTTTTTAAGTAGTTCTAATCTTTTGGAGATCCATGCTGAAAAATTTATGAATGAATTGAAAGCAAGTTGTACTGAAATCAGAAAGGACATAGAATACAAATTATGTAAAACTTGTCTCAAATTATATTTCCCACTATTAAATTATTTTCTTCGAGTCTTCTGTGTGTTGCTTATCTGATTCATAAATCAACATCTAATGCAACTTGAGACTCTTGATTTTTAAAAAACTTTTATTGAGGTATAGTTGATTTACAGTGTTGTGTTTAATTTCTGCTGTACAGCAAAGTGACTTGGTTACACACAAATGTGTTCTTTTTCATATTCTTTTCCAATATGGTTTATCATAGGGTACTGAATATAATTCCCTGTGCTACACAGCAGGACCTCGTTGTTTATCCATCCTGTATATACTAGTTTGCATCTGCTAATCCTAAACTCCCAATCCTTCCCTCCCCCAACCACCCTCCCCCTTGACAACCACAAGTCTAGAGAACACTTGATATTTCGTTGTCAATCACATGCGTCTCTCACAGGCGTCACACACAGACAGATGGAACCATTTAAATAGGATTCTGAGAATTACTAATTGTGCTTCACAAATAATTATTTTATTTTGGTACTTTTTTCTTAATTTTCACATCTTCAGTCTTCAACTATGAATGATAATTTAGTCATATACTCAACACTCCTACTTATATAATACTGAATATTGATAATTGATATAAATAACCACCACACACACCTCCATAGGTATCATATCCTTCAAGATGATAGCCAGCAATAAGCATACAGCCAGTGTATGTTAAATGAAAAAATGAAATTATATTTTTAGTATTGGGTTGGCCCAAAAATTTGTTCAGGTTTCCATGAAAACCTAATATTATTTTAAACTTGTTGTGAAAGCCAAAGAATTTTATACTCTTAATATCTTCTTCTTGTTCAGTAATTACTGATTAGCAAATTCTACCAGATTTTTAAGAGTAATCATTATAATCAAAAAGCACCTTTTAATACTTCTACAGAAAAAGCAAAAACAGTGTTCCTTATTCCTTTCTTTTACATTAAGAAACTTTTTCTTTAATAAAAATATTATGTAATCACTAGTGAAAAAAATCAAAAGTACCAAAGAAGCCTTTATTCTGTCACCAGACACAACCACTATTAACATTTTTATTTCTTTCTAGTTTTTGTAAAAACAAAGTTACACTCACATTAAGAAGCATTTCTGTCTTCAATTTTGGAGACAGAATCCCATCATATCAATGTTTTTCTTTGAAATTTCCTCTTGGTATTGTTTTTTCTTTAATAAGAAACTTTGACACTTTTTAGAAAATGGGAACTCTTCTATCCAGTGAAATGTGTGCAAAAAATAGACCATAAACACAGTCGCCACCTTCTGGCAGTATATGACTCCACCTTAAAAGAAGAGGACTGTGTGATTTTTAAAGTTTGTTTATATTCATTGTTTTGCCCTGAAAACGGTGGGCCTATTTTAATTTCTAGTAATAGGTTTAGCTTGTTAAGTCATCCTTTTAGGTGGACCTAGAGATTAGTAATAGGAACAGATTGTACAAAGATACAAAATATTCCTCCTTTGCAATGCTTTCCTTCCCCAAAACTATGCTCAGTTAATGCTATTGTTGAATTTTGTCTTCTTTGACGAAGAGTAGCTACAAAATCTGGAGCAAGCCATCATATGTCTTTTTTCTCTATCTATTCATTTTATTGGAGTATAATTCCTTTACAACATTGTATTAGTTTCCACTCTACAATGAAATGAATCAGCTATATGTATGCATATATCCCCTCCCTCTTGGACTTTGCTCCCAGTCCCCACCCCATCCCACCCCTCTGGGTCATCACAGAGCACCCAGCTGAGCTCTCTGTGCTGTACAGCAGCTTCTTATCCATTTTACACATTGTAGTGTGTGTATGTCAGTCCTGATCTCCTAATTCATCCCGCCCTCCCCTTGCACTCCTGTGTTCACATGTCCCTTCTCTGTCTGTATCTCTGTTCCTACCCTGCAAGTAGGTTCATCTGTACCATTTTTCTGGATTCTACATATATGTGTTAATATATGATGTTTGTTTTTCTCTTTCTGACTTACTTCCCTCTATATTACAGTCTCTAGGTCCATCCTTGTCTCTGCAACATGGCGCAGTTTCATTCCTTTTTATGGCTAATTTTCCATTGTATATATATGCCATATCTTCTTTATCCATTCCTCTGTTGATGGACATTTACATTGCTTCCTTTGGTGACATTCTGGTACATGAGATCTTTTGGAATTATGATTCTCTCCAGGTGTATGCCCAGGAGTGGGATTGCTGGGGAAAAGAAAAGCAATCCATTATATTCCTCCATGTTGGGAGAAGTCAGGGGGGATTTTTTATTATTATTAATTTTTATTTTATTTTGTTTTTTAACGCATGGTTCCAACTTTATTTAAAGGTTACTTTCCATTTACTTTTTTTAAACACAATAGTGGCTATGTTCCTTGTGCTGTACAGCACATCCTTGAGCTTACCTTACCCGGTGGTGTGTGCCTTCCCTTGCTCCACCCCTGCTCCCTACTGGGAGCCACCAGTTTGTTCTCTCTGTGAGTCTGCTGCCTTCTTCTTTTAAATATATTTGCTAGTTTGTTGTTCTTTAGATTGCACATATCAGTGACATCATATAGTATTCGACTGTCTCTGTCTAACTTATTTAGTATTCGACTGTCTCTGTCTAACTTACTTATACCTTCCAGGTTCATCCATGTTGCTGCAAATGACAAATTTTCATTTTTAGGCTGAGTAATATTTCATTGTATATATGTATCATATCTTCTTAATCCATTCATCTGTTGGTGGATGTTTTGGTTGTTTCCCTATCTTGGCTATTGTAAATAATGCTGCTGTGAGCACTGGGGTGCATGTATCTCTTTGAATTAATATTTTGTTTTTCTAGATGTTCTGTTTTTATACCAAAGAAAGGAATTGCTTATCGTCTATTTCACCTTTTTGAAACCTCCATACTGTTCTCCATAGTGGCTGTACCATTTCCATTTCCACTGACAGTTCCATTTCCCTTTTATCCACATCCTTAGCAACATTTGTCATTCATGTTCACTTTGATGATGATCATGCTGACAGGTGTGAGGTGCTAGCTCACTACAGTTTTGATTTACATTTCAATGGGACCTTTTTAATACTGGATATTACACAACCCGTGGTCAAATGATATGAGGGTGAAGAGAGTAGAAATATGGCTAAGTGGTTTAAAAACTACCTCCATTTTATTAAATCCTGGCACAAATATCCTATATGTCATTTCAACATACTACAGCAGTCTGTCACAATAAACATTCTGTTCCCCACTTAGCAGAACTGGAAGCTGGGTTTCTGGAAGTATGATCTGAGTCAGGATGGACTCCGGTTTTGTGACAATGATCCTCCTCCAAACAATACTCAAGTACTTCACACATTTTCATAGTGGGGAGCAGGCTGATGAGGAACGCTTTTCTGTCTCCATTCACCATTTCAGCAGGAGTTGGGCTCATTTTGTCAGCTTTCTAAGAGTGACAGAGATCTGAGACCTTTTGCCAAATTATTTTAACCCTGTTTTAACACCTCTTGTAAACCAGATCTCTGCTTCCTGCTCCTTGATTTGCTCTGACCCTTCCTAGCTGGTTTGTGACGGAAGTAGAGTTTAAAACATGATCTTCCTGAGACTTCCCTGGTGATCCAGTGGTTAAGACTCTCCCTTCCGATGCAGAAAGCATGGGTTCAATCCCTGGCCAAGGTACTAAGATCCCACATGTCACAGGGCATGGCCAAATACAAAACAATGATCTTTCATCTGCCAGCATTTCTTAAGATTTGTGAACCTGTGGTCTATCAATTTATCACTAGTAAATTAACCCCTTAAACATTGATTGAGTGGCTATGCTCTGTCTTGGATCTGCGTATTGTTTTACGGTTTACAAAGAGCTTCCACAGCTGTCATCTCATTTAAATCCGACCCAGAAACACAGGGATGTCACAACCAACCCTTCTTCACATGAAGAACAGACGTTCTTATAGGGTCAGGACACTCCTGTCTTCTGACTCCAAATATTGTGGTATTATTAACACATAGCTCCTCTTTCCTGGGTTCCTGGGTTCTTTCAGATGATGCTACTGTCCAGCCTAGAAATAAGGGACAGAAAGGGAGAGGGAAGGAAGGTTACTTAGTAGCTGTGATTTTGAAAACAAAAGACTGGCCGCTTGAGTGTCACTGTTACTTCGCTCAGAGCTCCAAGGATGGCATTAATAGCCACATTAGATGCAGAAAAGGAAACCTTCCTTTTGAACAGACTATGATGATAACAAACTTTTAGTAAGAGTCTTATGTTGCATGATATATGGGGATGAGTAACACTTCACAGAGGAACTGGGTCTTCCTGAGGGAGTCAAGATTTATCCCAAGCAAAAGGGGGATAAGTGGCAAGACTCTCCTTCCTGAGTAGGGAATAGGAGACACACTTGGAGGGTGTTAGAGAGGGGAGGAGTGTAGGGCAGGAGGAAAGGTGTAGGTGGGGGAGTGTCTGAAGCTTCTAGAAGCTCCTGTGCTAGAGGTTGCTTGGTCAAAGGATGGATGAGAATCATGACCCAGATGCGAGGGTGGACTGATAGAGGAAGAAAACCCAGAAATAGGATGCTAGCATTCCCTCAATTCTGTACTTAATTCCATCATAACAAACTTAAGATGTTTATTCCATCAAAAAGGAGACAGAGTTGCTTCAGGTCTTCAAAAAAAATTTTTTTTTCTTGGAAGGCCATGCATCGCCTTCATCTGTTGTATTTCAAGTCACGTACATGTTCTTTTGTGGAAAGCACTGCCTGCTTTTCTTTTACAAAAATACCTAAAAATCATTTCAGGAATGTAGAGAAATATCCAACTTAAATAGTGAAAAAGTGTGCCGTAATTACTGCCGCACTGCAGTCATTTCTGCATTTCCCATGTTTCTAAAGTAACTATCTTGTCTGATTATACACAGTGTAAAGGTACCTGCGTTATATTACACCTAATATAAAGGGCCTTCTCTGGTGGCTCAGCTGGTGAAGAATCTGCCCGCAATGCGGGAGACCTGGGTCTGATCCCTGGATTGGGAAGATCCCCTGGAGAAGGGAATGGCTACCCACTCCAGTATTCTGGCCTGTACAGTCCATGGGGTTGCAGAGTTGGACACGATGGAGTAACTTTCACTTTCTTTCACTTTCAAAGGTACCTGCTACTTCAAGGTACCTCCTAAAAAAGGGGAAATGTCAGCCATCAACATCTTTAGATCCTTTCAAAAGAGAAGGCAGCCTTCCCATTGACTACTGTGTTGGTGATGTTGTTTAGTTGCTAAGTCGTGCCCCACTGTCTTGCACCCCCATGGACTGTAGCCTGCAAGGCTCCTCTGTCCATGGGGTTTCCCAGACAAGAATAATGGAGTGGGTTGCCATTCCCTTCTCCAGGGGATCTTCCCAACCCAGGGATTGAACGCTTGTCTCCTGCAGTGCAGGAGGATTCTTTATCACTGAACCACCAGGGAAACCCTATTGTGTTGTACACAAATGCAAACCTTAAAATTAAAAGGTAGGATTATTTGATGATGCCTTTTAGACTCAGATGGAAAGCATCCTGTTTATCCTTCAAGGCAGCATAGAGGAGCAGTGAAGGGTAGGACCTCAAGAGACAAAATTACTAGACTGAAATCACAGCTCTGCTCTGTCTTTGCAGTGTGACGTTGGGTACGTAACACAGTGTGGTCACAACACTTGGAAATGTGCTGGAGGAGGTGGGGGAGTGAGGATGATTCTATGGTTTATGGTTCAATCCCATGCCTGTTGTGCTTTAAGCAAAACCTAATTTTCACCCCTTTCTTGTTTTCGTTCTTCATTTAATTAATTTCTTTGTATTTTTAAAAAGCATCCATACAGTGGGAAAAAAATACCTATGTGTAAGATAAAATATCCCAGTTGTGTTTCTTACATAATTGTGTGAATAATGTTGGTATAATTAGTAGGATACATTAGTTTTTCATTAGTATGGGTAATATTGGTGTGTTAATAAAGAAAAAAAGACCAGAATGTTGCCAATCCAAAGACTAAATCCACAACTGCAGTGACATGATTTTATTTATTTATTCTTAGAAAACAAGAATGATTATTCCCATATTCAGGGGTTGAGGCAGAAGTTCAAAACTTTAGTTGTATTTCTGCTTGGGAAAATAGCAGAGATCTAAAATTAGTCTTAGAAGACCACAGATATGTACCCAGCCAAATTTAATATGGGATTTTAAAGTTCATGGAGTTAAATAGTTTAAGGCAGCACTGTACAAAGCAAATAGAAAGTGCACTTTTAAAAATTTTGGAGGGGGGGAGTTTTATTTGGTAAGGTATCAAAATCATTTAAGGAATGTATTTACATTTTTATGATAATGATACTTAAAATACTTGGCATCATAAAAATTGTGTTAACTATGAAAATATTAATGTAATAAGAGATTTTTCTTTTAAGGAATTTCTTTAGTAGATGTCATATTGGCTACATCAAAAGAAAACACTCCTTTGTGGTAAAAGTTCCTAATTCTAAGCTATGGATTTCTACACTTAGACTTGAGTTGCTAGTTATATGTGGTGATGACTAGTGTTAAAATTGTGATGTTATATCTACAAAAGAGAAACAGACTCTCACACACAGAGAACAGACTTGCAATTGCCAAGGGGAAGGAAGGATTGGGAGTTCGGGATTAGCAGATGCAAGCTAGTGTATATAGGATGGATGAACAACAAGGGCCTCCTGTGTAGCACAGGGAATTACAGTCAATATCCTGTGATAAATCATAATGGAAAGAATATGAAAAAGAATAGTTTTCATCTGTAAGTCAGCCTCAAATCAATTAATCCTCTGTAAGTCAGCCTCAAATCTGAGGGTGTGTGAATTCAGGTGACAGCAGTCATTTTTAATCTGAATCACTCAAGGACCAATTCTTAGTTCATTGGTCATGTCCTAAGACTAGCCACTCCCAATTCCTAACAGAGAAAATTGCTGGCATCACATTCTACATAGAAGGTTCCAAAGGGCTAATTTATATATTACTGGAGGGAAGGTGGGAGGAGATCACAGCATCCTGAACCCTCTCATTCTCCAGCACAGGCAGTGCCATCCACAATGGAATACACATGGGGAGAAACATGGCAGAACTCGCAAAAACATCTGAAATCAACAGCATACGTGTCTACAATAATGTACAACTTCCTTGAAGTTAGAAAAGCAAAGCAAAACAAGTGAGCTCCATCTTGTGGGAAGACCATCCTCTATCACATGTATCCGTTACCTGTGACTCTTAAACAAATGACCTAATATGAGGAAAAGTTTATCACCTGTGGTATGATTAGAACGATTTCCAGTAAATAAGGACTTTCAATAGCATTAGTATATGTGCTCACTTCTTGAAATTTAAAAATATTTTCAGGATATATGATACTAAATAGTTATAAGAGAAAAATCATGAGAAAAAGCTAGTTTGTTCTTGGGAAAAAAAGGAAAGACTCTTAAAGAATCATAGACATTTAGATCTATAATAGAAGGAATGAAAGTGAAAGTCATTCAGTTGTGTGCAACCCCATGGACTATATTTACTACAGTCCATGGAATTCTCCAGGCCAGAATACTGGAGTGGGTAGCCTTTCCCTTCTCCAGGGGATCTTCCCAACCCAGAGATCGAACCCAGGTCTCCCACATTGCAGGTGGATTCTTTACCAACTGAGCCACCAGGGAAGCCCAATAGAAAGAATATTGGACATCATTTTAGTCAAATCTCCTCATCTGACTAGATGGGATGATAGCCTTTATTTCCTTTAAAATTGTAAATTATCATTTATAAAGCCCCATGAAAGTTGGAACTCAACCAAGAGAAGGAGATCCAGTGTTGGGGCAAGTTGCATTGTTTTTAAAACTTGTAGTCAACAGTTCTGCACATGAGGGGTTTAAAATAAGCTGGAAGTTCCTCAAGGGAGAAAATATAAAAGAAGGAAATTGTCCAATATGCATCATATGCAGCCTAGGTCAGTGAGGGAATTAACAGGAAAGGTTAGTTGGCTGGAGTGAAAGAACCAAAGAGATTATGGTTTTGCTTTGTTTTTTTAATACTCTAACAGCAGGTATAGAAATAGCTCTGGCTGGCAAGAGTATAAATGCAAACTGGAAAATACTGGCCCAGATCCTAGGTATTTGGTGATGCATGATTCATGATGTTGCAGTCAGCTGTTTTATCTTGTATGTGTTTGATCTCTCTCCTCAACTAGACTCATTCAGGATCTATGCTGTAGATGACAGTCTGTTTCCTGCCCACCACACCTTACCTGGCACCTTAAGTGGCACTTCTTTATTTTTTAACTTTTATATAAATTGAAGCATAATTGATTAACAATGTTGTTTCAGGTGTACAGCAAAGTGATTCCATTATACATACAGAGGTATCTACTCCTTTTCAAATTCCTTCCCCATTTAGGTTATTATGGACTACTGAGCAGACTTCCCTATGCTTTACAGTAGGTCCTTGTTGGTTATCTATTATATATATATATATAATAGTATGACTTCTTAAAAACTGGATTATCTATTAACTGTTGATTAATAACTGCACTTTATGTTCCTTAGCTATGTGATTCAAAGGTAAAGAGTGATGAAGACGTACCTTTCCAAGTCAGATTCTCTCTCTGACTCTCTCTCTCTCCGGGAGTTCTGATTCCTTTCTCTGCCCTTTGTTCAAGACTTAAACTAAGGAGTGACAGCCCTCAGTACTCCACTAGCCTAAAGCTCTTTGTAAGCAGCAAAAACATTTCCTTTGTAAAAGTCTTAGCCATAATAGTGATACTATCTGCAAAAATACATATTTGGAATATTGCAAACCCCTATGTAAAATATACTAATGCCTTAGTTTGGAAATTTTCCTCTACTGGTTTTATTTTACTTTTCTTCCCCAAGTACATAAAAACGACCACAGAGGTATTTCTGCAAAATACTTCATGCTCTCTTTTGAAGATAACATAATGTTTTATAGATTTTTTTTTCCTTTCTGGCAGTCAATCATTGAAGGAAATTTTTTAAAGCATAGTAAGAAGAATTAACCTGGAGGGAAGAGGAGGGAGCAATGTCAATATTACTGACCATGGCGCTTTATATGTAATCACGTACCTAATTCTCATGACCTCCCTACCCAGAAGGTGTTATGATGGTTCTGGTTTTACAGAAGAGGGAATTTAGAAACAGCAAGAGTTAAGTAACTTGTCCACAGTTACTCAGCCAAGAACTGGATTCCAGCCCTGGCTCCAGAGGCCGTGTGCTTTGTCAGCGTACTTACAGTCCTTGAATGTACAGAAAGTATAGGAAAAGGGTCATTTCAATCTCAAAGTCATGGCTTGCAGTGTTTACTTTAGGGAAGATAAAAAGTGTATTGAGTTATCTGTGAATCTTTTTTTTAAATGTTTTTTGTGTGTTTGTATGGGGTGGGGGAGTATCAGAATTACACTTGAACTTTGACCTCAGAGTGAGTTCGTGTCAACCCGGTGGTTTAGCTGAATTCTCTGAAGTCATCTTCTTTTCCTATCGGAATTTTGGGAAAGTTAAATAAATAAATAATCCTTTCGTGTATTCATTAATAATCTAAGGCCGAGTTTCCCAGTATCTTTTAAATAGTTTGTAGAGCTTGGGAAAACACAAAGATCCATTACCCACACGTGTTTTTGACATGACATTGGCCAGAGTCCCGCACAGCAGGCGCGCCCACCAATCGGACATGCCCCCGCATCGTTGTCACGTGACTCCAGGAAGGCACTGAAGTCCCACAGGCGGCTTCCCGCACCGCAGTTTACACTGAAGGATGGAGCCCTCGAGTAGGTCTCTCAGTTTATTAGCGATGCTGCCTCGTTGATGTGTTTAGTGACCTTCACTTGTAATTTTTGTGTGCTGTTTTAAAAACTTTTGTAAGCACTTGAGACTCGGGAGCTAGTCTCTAGTGGAAACATCTGTTTATTTCTATGACTGTGTCTAGCTAGGTTTCTTTGTGTTAGGTTTAAAAAAGGGATCGTGTCCTGAAATAAGGAAAATGGGTGGGGGAGGGGCACTGCACTGGGAGTTGAGGACTGGGGCTTGATCCCAGCCTCTGCCAAAACTGGTGCCCTGAGGAAGAAGGGTCAGCTCTTTGAAGGTCCCTGCTGAAAGAGCCAGGCCATTACTAAGCGTTAACTGTGAGGTGTGCCATGTTCTTGCTTATTGACTTTTTTCCTACTTTTTTTTATTAAAAAAAAATTTTTTTTTTTAATTTGGCTGCATTGGGTCTTAGTTGTAGCATGCAAACTCTTAGTCACGACTTGTGGGATCTAGTTCCCTGACCAGGGATCGAACCTGGGGGCCCCTTGCGTTGGGAGTGTGGAGTCTTAGCCACTGGGACACAAAGGAAGTTCCCCCACTCTTTTCTAGATTCTATTCCTATATAAGTCATTACAGGGTATTGAGTAGAATTCCCTGTGCTGTACACGTAGATCCTTGTTAGTTCTCTGTTTTGTATATAGTAGTATGTATATGTCAGTCCCAGTCTCCCAGTATATGCATCCCCCACCCTCACTTTTCCCCCGGTAACCACAAGTTTGTTTTCTGCATCTGTGACTCTACTTGTTTTTAAAGTGGATTCATTTGTACCCTTTTGTTAGATTCCACATATAAGCAATATCATACTTGTCTTTCTGTGTTGGTGAGAATGTAAATTGGTACCGCTGCTATAGAGAACAGTGTGGAGATTCCTTAAAAGCTTATTGCCTTTTATCATCAGGCTTCTTTGAGCTCGAGCTACACATGAAAGAAGTATTGGATTGGCCAAAACATTCATTTGAGTTTTTTCATAAGATGTTGTACTCTCCCAGGTTCTGTGGGAGCTTGAAAGAACATAAAAGAAGGTGCCTTTTCCCAGAGTTTATCCATCAAAACATGGGCTACCTATGTTACAACAAATCTTATTTGAAAATTCATTTCAGTAGTAACTTGGAGTTAAGATTTTTCTCCATGTCTCTTCTGTCTCCTCACCTGTAATAAACAGGACCAGCAATAAGCTTAGGAGAATTGGTCAGTGTCCATGTCTTGGGCCAAGAGGGCTGCTGCCAATAGGTACCCTTCAAACCAACCAAAATCCCCCAAACCTCCAGTGTGTTCCTACTCAGAGCTTTGGAGTCCTGGGCTACTGTAAGCACAGGACTGCAGACCAAAGGGCAAGAATAGACATTCCTGTTTGCTGGCACTGAGACGCATCAAAGGCCTGAGACAGGTGGGGCTTTAGCTATGATGCTCAGGCTGTGACATTAGCCTCTAGATGTAGAGGTTATCTTGTCTAATATCTATATCTTACCTAGTTATCTGGGAGAGACACATGTTCTTTTTCCTTGACCTGAGGTTGTCAGGTGATGTAATTGGGGTCTTGTTTTCTGATGGGCTTTGTCCCCAGTGAGGGTGTATGGATCACTTTTTTATCTTCAGTGTATCTCAAATGAGAATAAAGAATGCAGCCTTGGTGGGAATATAAATGGTGCAGCCACTATGGAAAACAGTATGGTGGTTCCTCAGAAAATTAAACATAGAATTACCTTATAATTCAACAATTTCACTCTGGGTGTACA
Organism: Bos javanicus; assembly: GCF_032452875.1. Taxonomy (NCBI): domain Eukaryota; kingdom Metazoa; phylum Chordata; class Mammalia; order Artiodactyla; family Bovidae; genus Bos; species Bos javanicus. Next base: position 32,766,297 of record NC_083880.1, read on the forward strand.
TTCAAAAGAATGATGGGGAACTCAGAGAGATCTCTGAACACCCAGGTTCAGGGCAGCATGATTCTCAATAGCCGAAACCTGAACATCCCAAGTGTCAATCAGTGGATGAGTAGATAAACCAAATGTGGTCTGTCCATACAATGGAATATTATTCAGCCTTGAAAAAAGAAGGAAACGCTGACCCAGGCTACAGCACAGATGAGTCTTGAAGACATTAGGCTCAGTGCGATAAACCAGTTACAAAAGGATAAATTCTCTGTGACTCTCTTCATGTGAGGTACCTACAGCACCAAGATTCACAAAGAAAGGAAACAGAATGGTCGATGTCAAGAAAGAAAGCAACGTCCTTTTCCAGGAGAAAGGAGGGGTCTGTTTGGTTAAACTGTGAAGATTTAATACAACATGGGTGAGATTAGAGGTTGGTTCAGGCTGGGGGATGTTGCTGCTCTGTACCTGTCAACAGCTGAAGGCAAGGCAGCTGGTCCCCACTGGCCCAGCCCCAGATGTCAGGCTGTCTTGTTGTGATTGACTTAGTCAGCAAGAGGAGAATGGCATGCTGGCTGGTTAGCAGTGCCCTGGTCAGGGCTTCTGAGCCTCTGGCTCCAGTTGGATTGCATCCTGATCCGGGTTGTAATCCTGGTCTATACCATCACATCATTCAGTCTAATACAAGCCTGGTTGCTAGATCTAGATTGATTTAGATTGAACCTAGGTTGATTAGACTCTAGATCCCTAGAATGAGGGGGGATGACTGTGAGCATAGGTGTAAACGTTTTTGTATGGCTGGTGGGTGGTTTAGTTGCTAAGTCATGTCCAACTCTTGTGATCTCATGGACTGTAGCCTGCCAGGCTCCTCTGTCCTTGGGATTTCCCAGGCAAGAGTACTGGAGCTGATTGCCATGTCCTTCTCCAGAGGACCTCCCCAACTCCGGGATCAAATCCAAGCCTGGTGTACTGTCAGACAAGTTCTTTACCACTGAGCCACCAGACATTGCAAAGCCATGAGGAGCAGAGGAAGTAGAGAGAAGAGAAGAGGGCTCTGCTGTAGAGCCTCTCACTCTCCCTGCCCCCCGACAATCATTCATCTTATCCTTCGGTCCAGAGCCATCCAAGTAAGAGCACAGGGTCACCTTCTGCAAAAGGTCAAGTGTTGGTATTAGTTAACGTGGATAAAGGGAATGAAATCTACTGGTTTAACATGAAGCTGTTGCAGAAAAGACACATTCTCCTAGAAGACATGTATTTGTGTCACCAAAAAAGCCAGTAGTACCAAATCAACTATACTCGAGTATAAGATAAAATTTAGAAAAAGCCTACACCCCCCAAAAGAGTAGACACATTGAGCACCTCCTAACCTACTCACCGTCCAGCATCCTCGCTGTTCCCTGAGGCTGTCAGCATCCTTGGAGATGTGGTCTTCAGTGATCCAGACACCCATCTCCCCACCCCTTCCCTTTCTCACCCAGAACTTCGCAGCCCGAGCCCATCCTTCAGCTAAGATCACCTTTTGGAGAGTGTTTCATTCTGACATGGTAGCCGATCAAATAGGGAATGTGCCACGGAACTGGATATACTCCAGAGCCCAGCCACAGAGAATTATGCTCTTTCATAGGCCCAGGATACTGTGCATCAGCCACAGTGCCAAGCAAGGCAGACACAAAAATGGAAAATGGGAAAGAGGGAGAGGCCCTGCTGACCTGGGGATGTCACAGGCTAATAAGGGATACGGACACCTCCAATATGGTTACATATGCTATAGATACAGGAAGAACGATCAAGAGCAAAAAAAAAGTAGCAACTCACTATTGAGGAGAGAGATGGGGAAAGACTGTGAATTGTGTTGCCCCAAAAAGATGTGTCGAAGTCCCAATCCCCAGGACCTGGGAACGTGACCTTATTTGGAAAGAGTCTCCGCAGCTGTAATTAAATTAAGATGAGGTCATACTCCGTTTGTTGGGGTTGAGGGGGCCTCATCCTGTATGATCGACATCCTTACAGGAAGAGAAAACTGAGATGCAGATGCATCCACAGGAGATGGCCTTGTGGAGACAGAGGCAGAAATGTACAAGCTGAGGCAAGTCAAGGACCACGGGCCACTCCAGAAGCTAAGAACCTTTGGAGAGAAAATGGTTCTGCAGACAGATAAGCAAACACAGAAAGTGGAGGCAGAGGACAAAATGAACTGCTCACAGAGGGGTGCCTGACCAGGTACTGGGACCCACTGGTGTGCCCCCGGATTCCAGGGCAGAGTGCAGCTGTAAGTGGGAGAGGTGGTGGAGGGACAGGCAGGAATCTGCCCAGACAGGGAGTGTGTGCCATGCTAAGACGTCTGGAGTCTTGATTCACTGAGCATTTCATGGCTGAATGATGGTGAAAAGGCATTCGCAGCCTCTCACGCTCCGGGTGCTGCTCGTGCCGTAACTTAGAGCATATCCTAGTTTGGACCTGATGTTGCCTTGTCCCCTGGAGTTCTTCCAGACGGAAGGCTTGGCCAGATGCAGGCTGACTCTCAGACTGGAAATATGGAGACTATTTTCTGAAACATCTCTGCTCCTTGCATTTGGCATCTGGTTTTCTATAGCAACTCCCATCTGCCCCAGACGCAACCTTCTGATTGGCATAGGGTATGCTCAGATCCAAACCGTGATTAAAATCTGTTTTGTTTCTCAAATTCTTGGCACCGTTTCTGCTTCCAATTCCAATCCAGTCCTCACTTAACAAAACCAAAACATTTGATAGCTAGTCTTCCAAGACTGGCTTTCCACGGTGCATTTATTCTGCACCGTGGAAAGCCAGGGTTTTGAGGACTGGTTCAGTTTTTCAATTCTTATTTTCTTATCACAAACCCACTTTAGTCTTTTTGTGTTTCTCATTATTTGATTAAGGATATTTCCAAATCTTTTCTGACTAATATGTTTTCCACCTAACGTGAGCCTGGAAAAAAAAAATCTAAGGGTAATCTAAGGAACTATTTGCTAAAATTTCTGAAAGGACCATTTCTAAGTGGTTTTAAATAGTGTAGCCTGAATGAGTCGACTGCCAAGGGGTGTGGCTGGGGAGTAATTCGAAATTCCTTCATGATCTCCTTGAAGAATGACGTCACATTTGCCTAGAATAGCTTCATTCAGATAATAGTAACTGTTACAGTGCTATTATTTTTAAAACAGTGTGGAAAAAAGTACGAAAGGAAGATGGCAGAGGCCTGAAGTCTGCGCCTCATCAGCTAAGCTAACAGCAAACCATTCAACTATTTTTGGCCTCAGTTTTCCAGAAAATGAAGGAGGGTCTGATTAGATTATTTCCAAAGTCTACAGTTGTGCAATCCCGAGTTTCTTTTTAAATTACAGAAGCAGTGTATACTCTGAGGAAATACTTTACCATTTGATGGCAGCTATAACCCAAATGCTTTTCTTAGTAAGTTCTGAACCTGGTGGGGGAAAAAAAAAAGTCTTTTCAGGGATGGCCATATTTTTTGGCAAAGTCTGCCACCTAGTGGTGGCAAAGGTGGAAACAGTCTTTATACAGTTAACCCAAGTTGACCATTGAATACAATTATTGTACTCACTTTTAAAACCTTGAGTCTATTTAAAAGTAGGAAGCTGTTATAAATGAATATGGATCCTTATTTTTTTCAGATCCTATTTTTAGTTTCTAGACAACCCCCTTTCCACCCACCATGCCACCTCCCCGCAACTTCCCAATCTTACAAAGCACTAAATGCTTTTGTCTCATAGAAGGACTTGCGGGTTTTAGGCCCCGAGTCCACACCGTCAGGGCGTGTGTGCCTTATATTCGTTCTGTGTATCCCTTTAGAATCTGCCATAGACAGCTACCTCTTCTGTGCGGCAACCTTACATGACCCTTGAGTAGCCTCATTCTAAAAAGTATTTAAAAATCTTAAGCATGAGTATTATCTTCATAAAAATATTGAATGACTGGAATCATAAGAATAGGTCACGCTCTGAATACTCATCCCAGAAAGTATGAGTATTCTATTGACATTAGAGAGATGCCGAAAACCATATCCTATTTGACATTTTGCTGGGTTCCACTTGGACCCTCTCTTGGACAATATTAGTTGGCAGTCCAAAAAAACATGTTGCAAAAGATTTGCAGTGACTCAAATAGCTAAGCATCTTTTCTTGCAGTTATAAAACAACCCAAAAGATGATTAAAGTCTTTGAAGAAAATTGTTTCCTACTCGAAAGGATCATTGCCCTCCTCTGCATTTTGGTAATTTGCCTGCAGTGACATGATGAGAAAGTGCAGGGCATAAGCAGGTAATTCATTATTCATCTTTCCCACCCCCCGCCCCTGCCCCAGGGAATAATTCCAACTGCTTTCTGAACACCTCCTCTTGATTTTTCTCAGAGATGCTTCAGACTCAATGATGTCCAAAACTGACCTTCCTCTCATTTCAGTTCAATTCAGTCTCTCAGTCACATCCAACTCTTTGCGACCCCATGGACTGCAGCACGCCAGGCCTCGCTGTCCATCGCCAACTCTGAGAGTTTACTCAAACTCATGTCCATTGAGTCGGTGATGCCATCCAGCCATCTCATTCTCTGTCGTCCCCTTCTCCTCCCGCCTTGAACTTCCTCTAGATCTGGCTTATTTCCAATCTTTTCTCCCTTAGAAAATGACACTTCTCACTAACCTGTTACACAGTTACACATATCAGGAATGCAAGAGTCATAACCTTGATTTCTCTTGAAAGCATTTATGCGTTTATTATCAAAAAGCAGAAAAAAACAAACAAAAAAACCAGAGCCAAGCTGTCTTAACAAGCATGTAAGGGAGGTGTTATTTTAGCCGCAGTTTTGTGGATGAGACTGCTAAGGAACAAAGTGGTGAAGAGACTTGTCCAACGTCATAGAGCTTGTAAGTGGTAGGCTGAGGATGTGAACCCAGTCGCTGGGATTTGGAATCTGTACTCTCACACTCTCTTTAAATCTAGGAAACTGTCTTTAAATCTAGGAAAAACTTAAAGCTCAAAATCATCATTATGTTTAATACTGATATTGAAATTTCAGACAATGCAACAGGACATGAATTACAAATAAAAATGAATATTGGAAAAATATGGATGATCCCATTTAAAAATTCATAAAATCTATCAAGTGAAAGGCATTTTAGAATAAAAATGTTTCAACAGAGGTAGATACAAAAAAAAAAAAATACATGAGACACTACTACAAGAGTTTTTAAAATTCCTTGAAGAGGCTGTAACCAGAAAATTTTGCTTCTGTGTGCTGTACTATGTTCCATTAAATACACAGGTGACCTATAAAGGTATTTGGAAAACAGAAAATAAAAGTTAATTAATAACAGGCATTAAAGTGAGGCAAGGGAAAATAAATGTAAAAACTAAGGTGTATTTGGATTTCCAAGGATAAACGTAGACGTATGTATGACGTAATTATGCTACAAGATAAGCATCTTCATTGAGGCCCCCTCTCTAGGGTAAATATGAATATAAGACTTGGAGGGGGATGGGACATTGGCCAAATGGATAGATTTGGCTAAACGGACCTCATTGGACAGTGAAGGATCAACTGTCATAGGTGGCTTCCAAATGAGTAGATTGCATTGGAGACTTGGATAAATTGAAGTGTTATAAATGCAATTAAGTAAAAATAGCTAAATTTTTTGAAATATGGAAAAAATATCAGACTTTATATATTGATATACATACTAATATTTTTTAGTTTATAAACTATCATTTTAACATTTTTAATAAAACTGAAACAGGTTTACCAAACATTCTGCTAGATATGAGAAGAATTTGTTATAGGACTTGGCAAGAATGCTAATAAATTCCCTCAATTTCATAAGCAATCTAGACTGGCTCTCGTATTAAAAATGACAAAAAATAAACACAAAGTTCCTGGTAAGACACTTATTTAAGTTTTAGAAAATGGTGATTCATTAGACCCCGAGATAGCAGTGTGGTGGGAAATTTTGTGTTTAACAGTAAGACCAGGGACTTCCTTGGTGGTCCAGAGGTTACAAACGAGTTTGATCCCTGATCTGGGAAGATGCCACGGGCATCGGGGCAGCTAAGCCCATGAGCCACGGTGCCCTAGAGCCCGTGCTCCACAACAAGAGGAGCCGCCGCAGCGAGAATCCCAGGCGCCACAGCCAGAGAGTAGCTGCCACCTGCCGCGACTAGAGAAAGCCTGAGTGCAGCAACCAAGACCCCCCACAGCCAAAAGTAGATAAATGAAATTTTAAAATGCATTCCTTAATTATAATAAAAAAGAAAGCCTAAGAAACAAGAAGGCCAGCCTTCCTCCTTACTGGGACCACACTGGAGAATGGGAAAACGGGAAGAAAGAGGAAAGCACCCACACCCCCAAGACAGCCTGGTAGAGTTTAAAGAGCAAGGGTTTTGATGTCCAGGGGCTTTGAGCTGGAATCATAGCTCTGGCCCTCCCCATCAGGGTGTCCTTGGATCTGTCACTTTGCCTGGGAATCCTGTGTCCTCCACTATGAAACTAGTTAGTACTACCAGCAGAGCTGTGTTGTGGGGAGAGAGGATGCAAGGTGGAAGATGCTGGCTTTTGTCATTGACTGTTTTAATGTGCTAATTAGGAAGAGCCACCTGGCTTCTCCATCCTACAGTGTCCTTGCTGTCTGCTGCAATGACCTTGGCTGCAAGCCTATTACAAAATCAAAAGGGATTTTAAGAATTAAAAAAAAAAAAACCATTCCAAAAAAGTTCCTTTAGGGACTTCCCTGGAGGCCCTCTAGCCAGAGTTCACCTTCCAGTGTAGGGAAGGTGGGTTCCATCTCTGGCCAGGGAGCTGAGACACCTCATGCCTCATGGCCAAAAAACCAAGACATAAAACAGAAGCAATATTGTAGCAAATTCAATAAGGACTTTAAAATGGTTCACATAAAAAAAAATTTTTTTTTTTAAGAAAAAAAAATGGAGTTCCTTTAGAACCACAGATATCTGATTTCTTTGCTGAGATCCATATAGAATAAGATCATGGAATTCAGCAATGAATTTCAAATATTGGAATTTTACTTTTGAACCAAAATCATTTAAAAACTCGCATTAAAATGGTGAGACCATTTCTCAACTTCCATTGTCAGTGGCATTGGGGGACCCTGAAGAATGTGAGGTTTCCTAATGTGCAAAGTAATCTGTCTTTTTCAGAAAATCACCAGGCGTCTGCGGGTGAAACGTGATACCAATTCATGCTCAGAGCAGAGACCTACATTAAGACCTCCATTAACACCTCAGCAGTTTTATCTGGGGGTTTTGATTTCATTAGCAAAGGTCACATTTCTGCACAGCCTCCCTGATCCTTTTGTCAACCTTATTTAGGAGGACTTGAGTGTCCTTAGGGTTTGTTAGAGAAGCATCCTTGGAAGAAGGAGGACTTGCTGCCCAGCACACACAAGCCCAGTGGCTGACAAATGTCCCCTTAATGAAGTCCACATCTGAAGCCCTCAAACCTGTGAGGATGTTACCTGATGTGGCCAAAGGGACTTGGCAGATCTTGTTAAGGATCTCGAGCTGGGAAGATTATCCCGGATTATCCCAGCAGGTCTAATGTAATCACAAGGATGACAGGAGACACAGAATTAGAGAAGAGATGGTGACAATAGAAGCAGAGGTCAGAGGGATGCAATCACTTGCTTTGAGTTGGAAAGGGACCAGGAGCCAAAGAACAAGAACCCAGCCGCCTCTCAAAGCTGGGAAAGGCAAGGAAACAAGTTTCCCCTCAAGACTCCAGAAGGAGCACAGCCCCGCTGACACTTGGATTTTTTTTCCCAGTGAGACTCATTTTAGACTCCTGATCTCCAGAACTGTTAGGTAATAAATCTGTGTAGCTTTGAGCCAACGCATTTGTGATCATTTGTTACAGCAGCTTGTTGCTGTTCAGTCGCTAAGTCGTGTCCGTCTCTTTAAGACCCCATGGACTATAGCACGCCAGCCTCCTCTGCCTTCTACTATCTCCCGGAGCTTTCTCACATTCATGTCCATTGAGTCAGTGATGCTGTCTCACCATCTCATCCTGTCACCCCTGTTCCTTTTGCCTTCAGTCTTTTCCAGCATCAGGGTCTTTTCCAATGAGTCGGCTCTTCACATCAAGTGGTCAGAGAACTGGAGCTTCAGCTTCAGCATCAGTCCTTCCAATGAATATTCAGAGTTGATTTCATTTCGGATTGACTGCTTTGATCTTGTTGTCCAAGGGACTCTCAGCAGTCTTCTCTAACACCATAGTTCGAAAGAATCAATTCTTTGGCGCTCAGCCTTCTTTATGGACCAGCTCTCACATCTGTATATGACTACTGGAAAAACCATAGCTTTGACAGTATGGACCTTTGTCAGTGGGAAACCAGTGTAGGCACACAGTATGTAAAACTACCCACCGTGTGTCTGTTGTATGTTTCTAGGTGAACCAGGCTGAAACTGCCAGAAGTAAACCTTCAGTGTTGTTGCCAGTGTTCTTTTTTTTTTTTTTTTTTTGGCCAAACGAGTACAGAATGTGTTTAGTCTTTGAAGTTAGCCATGTGGTTACCTCTCTTCCACCAAGAATCAAGAAAGTCGGCTCCAACTAGGCATTATCCACTCCTGCAAGGTATATTCTAGGGCAGAGCATAGAGCTTTCATGTAAGAGAGGTTCAGAATCCTGGCAGCCCAGTGGTTAAGACTCTGTGCTTCCATTGCAGGGGGCACGGGCTCAATCCCTGGTGAGGGAACTAATATCTCTCATGCCACACAGGACAGCCAAAAAGTAAACAAATAAAAATAAATTTAAAATCCTGGGGAGGTCAAGGCATAGGGTTAGAAGTGTTCCTACTTCAAGAATTTGCATTTATTTTTATTTTGGCTGTGCTTTCAAATATGCATTGTTCTTATATTAATCAGGAGTTGGGAAGCAATCTGAGGGATCCCTGGTGTGTGTGTTGGGGTGGTGCTGGTTGGAAAAGATGTGAAGAGTGAGCATTCACTGTGACCTGAGGAGGAAATGTTCGGAAAGGATGCTTCATTGGCTGTTCCACTCCAGGAATCCAGAGAATGGCTCTAAGTGGAAAATTCCAGTGCCCCCTGGCTCCCCAAGGGAAAAAGCCTTCAATGATTGGCTGGGTCATTATTGGTTAAACATTAGCTCTCCATTCAGACTTCTGAGCATTGAAGCCCCACTCCACTTCCCCTTGCTGTGTGAGCTTAAGCCAGTTAGGTAACCACTCTGTGCTCAGTTTTTCTGGGTGGTGGTGACAGTTGTTTAGTCACCAAGTCGTGCTCAACTCCGTGTCACCCCATGGACTGTAGCTGGCCAGGCTCCTCCGTCCATGGGATTTCCTAGGCAAGAGTACTGGAGTGGGTAGCCATTTCCTTCTCCAGGAGACCTTCCCAACCCAGGGATTGAACCTGCGTCTCTTGCATTGGCGGGTGGATTCTTTACCACTGAGCCACCTGGGAAGCCCTTCCCATGTGGTATGTGCATATGCATACATGTTGCTTCAGTCGTGTCTGACTCTGTGCGACCCGATGGACTCTAGCCTGCCAGGCTCCTCTGTCCATGAGATTCTCTGACCAAGAATACTGGAGTGGGTTACCATGCCCTCCTCCAGGGAATCTTCCCGACCCAGAGATCGAACCCCTGTCTCTTGCATCTCCTGCATTGGCAGGCAGGTTCTTTACCACAAGAGAACTGGGAAGCCCTCCTATGTGGTAAATAGGTACAAAAATATAGCTTGAACAATTGGTGTGAAAGTTACAAGAAAAAAAAAGTGCTTCGCACATAGGAAGCACTCCATAAATGTTAAACCATTGCTATAATGCTGACAACCTTGGAGAACATCAGAATTTTGAAAAGGGGAAACCAATAAGCTCCTAGTTCTCTATTTTTTAAAAAAAATTTTTTACCATATTTTCCCTACTTCCTCTGTCACATAAATAAGCCAAAGGTGCCCCCTGTGTATTGATCCCTATGTTGTTTATTTCCTCGCTGAGAGCTGAAATCTGTTAGCTCAAAAGCAGGCTGGTGCCAAATTCAGATTTGTATATATCCAGTTGTTTTAAACATAGCCCAAACGAGCAGATGTTGACCCCTTTTGCACCTCTTTGATTTGCATAACCCACGAAATCTCACCTCACATCTGCCAGCCATAGATGAGTTAGAGCCTTGTAGTTACGAGGCTCCAGGAGGTTACAGCTCTTTGAGGTCTCTGACCCAGAGACTCCTCGCCACATTCTGGGAGACATCACGCAGATACTGTAAGCCCCGCTTCCACCCCGTCTCCTTTGAGAATTCCCTGGTCATCCTCCCCTCCTGAGTAGCAATCCCTACGTGCCATAGGCTCTGGACCAACATCCGCTGGAAGGGACATCCCCCAGATACAAATCTGTCGGTTGCCTAAGAAAGCTTGTGTGACCTTGGGTCACATCTTTTCCTTTGATCAGCCCCCAAATCTCTCAGACTCCCTGCATCCTCTTTTCCCACTAATACCAATTCCCGAAGAACATTCAAGCGTATTTTTGCTTCTGCCTCTTGTAAGAAGCCCACGAGAACCAATGGACAGAGAAGCACATGTTTTACTTGCTTTAGAGTTGCCCCCATTTGGGATATGAAGTGTTGGATATGGAACAATTGTTAGGAGTGTCCAATGGCTCAAATGATTCTATTCATTCTGTCCCACATTTAAAAAAAAAATCATACACTATGATCATAGGTGTATCTGTTGGTACTTTCCAAAATAAAGCTACTGAATGAGAAAAAATGAAACTCAAATCTATAAACTTAAGCTTAGAAAGTCAGTAGACAGGGAACACTGCTCAGTATTCTGTAATAACCTAAATGGGAAAAGATTTTGAGAAAGAATAGATACGGAATCACTTTGCTGTACACCTGAACCTAACATAACAATTGTTATACAGCTGTGCCCCAATATAAAATAAAAATTTTAAAAAGAAAGTCAGTAGAAAGCCTTACTTCTCCAGAGCCAATTAAGTTGATGTTAGGACCCAAACGAAGGAGGAAAAATGTTTATGTCAAACATAATGAGTTGGTTCTTTCAAAAAAGGAAATTTCATAGTTCAGTTATTTTGCTTTTGGAACTATCTGGTTCATAAATGAGAAGAATAAAATACTACTGGCTCTGATAGTAAAAGAAATAATAATTGGGCAAATACATGACTTTTTTTTTAGAAGTACTTTATCCCTAACCAGATGACGCTCCCCAAGTTCCACTCTCTCTGATCTTAAAATTGAAAGACCATTTTCTGTTACATCTAGCATTCTTGTAGGCTCCTCAACTAATTAAACCAGACAGGGGAAGGGAAAAAATGAGATTGTCTCATCCAGTTCTTTGCTTCCATGTTGCTCCGTTGTTAGTTCAGGATTATTAAAAGATGAACTTCTTTTGAAGGCATCTGAGAAAGGAATGTTTGTGATCTCACTCGACATATCTGAAGTTCTTCCTGTTGTTCTGTTCTGTAATTTTATATCTTTATGACCAGCATCTTTTCATAGTCCATCACCGCCCCCATTGTCCTCACTTTCCTCCTGACTCTGTGTAGGCACTGTGATCATACAAACACTTTCAGCTCTCTCTCTCTCCCTCTCCCCTCTGTCTCCCTCTCCCCTCCCCTCTCATTCTCTCTGTGTGTCTTATTCTAGCTCTCTGCCTTTGTCCAGTACTCCTGGGAAACCCAAGCCAGGCTAAACACGACTCTTATGGACCCTTTGCTTGAACTTGAGTCGATGAACATGGTAGAAGGAAAAAGCACTCTGTAAGGACTGTTTTCTCTAAGTTTAGCACCACAAATGTCAGCGTGCTCTCGGTGCCACTCATCAGCCCTTGTTCCCTGGCCCTTCCACTTGGCCACTCCTAAGATGCCTCCCCTTTGTCCTCCATCTCCAATACTTTCTCATCTTCTCACTCTGTTAATCACCTTTCTTCTGATTTCATCTGAGAAAACAAGAACTCTCCCCAAAGCCCTTCCTCCCACTCTCTCTATTAAACCTGGTGGTACCCAAGCCCCTCTGCCCTCCTTCCTGTTAGAGTGGGTGAACTGATCAAGAGCCCATCTTCGTGCATGGGTCCCATCCCCTCTGGTCCACCCAAGGACTTTGCTCCTACTACAGTCTCTCCTGAAGCATCCCTCTCCCTCATCTCTTTTCTGTAATATCTCCATTCAAAGGAAAACATTCCTTATTCCCATATTCTATTGAAGCCCTGTTTTCATTTTTCCTCGCTAAAGAATATCTCCTTGAAAACAGCTCTCTCTACTCACTGTAGCAAGTTGTTTTCCCTCCTTCTTAATGGAACTTATTTCAGTCAGACTTTTGATGAAGCCCCTTCATTGACTACAGTCTCTCATGATCATCAGGAGCCTCTACGATGGTCAGATCTCAGTCTAGTCTACATCTAACTTGACTTTGGTTGGTGTTGAACAAAGCCAGTTACTCCCCTCCATGCAGAGCATCACTCTCCAGTTTTCTCCCTCTTTCCCTCACTGCTCACTTCTTTGTTGGGTTCTCCTTTTCTTCTGACCTCTCAGTGGTGCCATGCCCCAGGAATCAGTTTCCAGACCCCTTCTCTGTCCATATTTCTCTAGGGACTTTCACTAAAGGTCATGGTCCTAAAGATCATACATGCTGACTTCCAAGTTTATAGCTCAACCCAAGCCTCTTTCATTCATACTAGATTGCCTGCTTGACATATCCACATTGGTATCCTTTAGGTCTCCCCAACAGAGAAGGCAATGGCACCCCACTCCAGTACTCTTGCCTAGAAAATCCCATGGGTAGAGGAGCCTGGTAGGCTGCAGTCCATGGGGTCGCGAAGAGTCGGACACGACTGAGTGACTTCCCTTTCACTTTTCACTTTCATGCATTGGAGAAGGAAATGGCAACCTACTCCAGTGTTCTTGCCTGGAGAATCCCAGGGACGGGGGAGCCTGGTGGGCTGCCGTCTATGGGGTCGCACTGAGTTGGACACGACTGAAGCGACTTAGCAACAGGTCTCCCAAAATCCATATCCCCCTCGAAACTGTTTTTTGTTCGTTCGTTTTCTCCTCCCAAGTCTGCTCTTCCCTAAGTATTCTTCTTCCTAGTGAATGGAACTACCACTCACATAGTTGTCTAACCCTCATCTGTCCCCCTTCCCAAATTAGCTTATTCTTGGCTCCTCTTTTTTCCCTCTCCAACATGAAATTCTGGGTCCATTCTGTCACCTAACCTTTATTTTTTAATTTTTAGTTTATATTATAGTTGAGTGACCATGTATTAGTTTTAGATGCACAGCAGAGTGATTCAATTTTATGTGTGTGTGTGTGTATCTCTTCTTTTTCAAATTCTTTTCCCATTTGGGTGATTTCGGTGTATTGAGTAGAGTTCTGTGTACTGTGCATTAGGTCCCTGTTGGTTATCTGTTTCAAATATAGCAGTGTGTACATGTCAGTTCCCTTCCACTTTTCCCCTTTGGTAACCAGAAGTTTATTTTCTAAGTCTGTGAGTCTGTTTCTGTTTTATAAGTAAGTTTATTTATATCATTTTTTTAAGATTCCGCATATAAACAATATCATGTGTTGTCTTTATCCGACTTCCTTTACTTAGTGTGATCATTTCCAAGTGCATCCATGTTGCTGTAAATGGCATTAGTTCATGATTTTTTATGGGTAGTATTCCATTGTGTGTGTACACACACACACACACACACACCCCACATCTTCTTTATCCATTCATCTGTCAATGAACATTTAAGTTGCTTCTGTATCTTGGCAATTATAAATAGTGCTGCTATGAACATTGGAGTACATGTACCCTTTTGAACTTACACTGTTGGTGGGAAATGTAAATTGGTACAGCCACTATGGAAAACAGTATGGAGGTTCCTTAAGAAACTAAAATAGAGCTACCATATGATCAGCAATCCCTTTTCTGGGCATATATTCAGAGAAAAACATGGTTGTCACCTTACCTCTAAAATATATCCAAAATCCTGCTGCTGCTACTGCTATGTCACTTCAGTCATGTCCGACTCTGTGTGACCCCATAGACGGCAGCCTACCCGGCTCCTCTGTCCCTGGCATTCTCCAGGCAAGAGTACTGGAGTAGGGTGCCATTTCCTTCCAATGCATGAAAGTGAAAAGTGAAAGTGAAGTCGCTCAGTCATATCCGACTCTTTGTGACCCCATGGGCTACAGCCTATCAGGCTTCTCTGTCCATGGGATTTTCCAGGCAAGAGTACTGGAGTGGGGTACCAGTGCCTTCTCCAACCCAAAATCCTACCACTTTTCAATGTTTTCCCCCACAAATACTTTCAGACCAAGCCCCTGTTCCTCACCTGAACTATTGCAATAGTTTCAAAAATGCTATAAGACTTAGCTCCTGGGCGTCTTCATACAGCAGACAGAAAGCCACTTGTAAGATGTAAATCAAATCGTGTGTCCTTTTCAAAGCTCACCAATGGCTTCTGTTTGCAACTGGAATAAAATCCAGTCCTTACACTGACCTGAAGATCCTAAATGATCAAGCCTCTGGGTCCTCACAGGGCTCCAACCACAGGTACCATCTTGCTCTTCCTCCTGTAGGTCCAGGACACTCCCTCTCCAGATGTTTGCCTGGATTTTTCCCCCAAGGTGGTCAAATGTCTCACTCTTCGGCTCAAAGTTCATCTTTCTAAAAGGGTTTCCCTGACCAACTTATATATAATAGAAACTTACACCTCCACTATTCTTCTTTATCTCTCTTCACACAATTCAGAAAAAATGCATATTGACACTTCTTAACATTTGTTTTCATTTCCATTGCCTGCCTGAATCCATGAAAGCTGAAGTTGTGAGTTGTTCACTGGTATATCTCCACTGTCTGAAATGGGGCTTGATTCACAGAAGGTGCTTAGAGATATTTTTTGAGTGAATGGAAAAGTCCAACAAATTCTTATTATTTGCCCAGCAAATAATTGGAAACAGCAATTAAGTCTTAGCTTAGGCTGGTAACCCCAATTAATTTTGTCTTTCCCCAAGGCCTTATTCTTCAACATCAGCTTTGCATTTCTTCCCTAATCTTTCTCTTTGAATATTTGTTACTTATGTTGGGAAACTTAGCCCTAGACTGTTGTCTCGCCAATTGTCTTAATGGATTCAATTTTTCCTCTATTTTTTCATGAATGTGTCAAATTTTCTGTTTTTTAAAGTTTCCCATTACCAGTTAATTTCTACCTGTCCTCTATATTTTAATATAAATAATTATCTTTTTGCATTTATTTTCTCTGAAGGGATTTTTTTCCTCACTAAATTTGTTTTGTATATTATTCTTGGTCCTTTGACTTTAGCCTGGTGTTTTCAATGTCAAGGAATATTTCAGGGTATTTATTCATTCACTTATCTAACCAAAAAACCAACTATTAAAACCCTATTATGTACTCACAGCATAATTTGAAAAGGACCCAACAGTAGTAAAAATATCAGTTTATTTTCACAGATGAGCTTAGTAGGAAACAGAAAGTTTGGCAATCTGGGAGAATATTTCCATGAAATTCTCAGCAAACTCTTAACAGAGCCTGCACAAAATTTGACTCTAAAAGTGTTATTTTCTTACTTTGTTTCTAAATGGAAAAATTTGGATTTTATGGAGCTATCCAAAGTCTTGTTTAGTGACTATCTACAGAATTTTGGCTGCCCCTTGGACCAGTTAGCACTTCTTCTTAGCTCACACACCCAGGAGGTACCCAGTAATCTTCCAGAACCAAATGGGGCCTCCCAGAGCAATCCTTTCATCTTCTGAAGTAATTAAATTAATCTGGAAGCACTCAGTTTCATATTAGGGTAGAAAAGAATAATACTACATGCTTTCCTTTGAAAAGCACATTAAAGCTTAAAAAAAAAAAAAAAGGCCCATTAGTAAAACTATAAAATACAGACTTCCCTGGTGGTCCAGTGGTTAAGACCACACTTGCAATGCAAGGGGTATGGGTTTGATCCCTGGTTGGGGAACCAAGATCCCACATGGTGCACCTCTTAGCCAAAAAAAAAAAAATTAAAAAAAAGAAAAGGAAACGTATAAAATAGAAAATGAACCCAAGGTGATATTAATGCCTAATATAGTAGTCTGTGTTTTAGAGAACTTGCTAAGTGATTTTGGGCATTTATTATCATATAGACTTGTTCGTAATTTCAAATGTAGTTCATTTCTCCTAAAATGCGGACAGCCAAATACTTTGCTGTGCCTTTTCTAGCTTCTGTCTAATCCTCCAAAAACAGTCTTAAAGAAACGTGAAAATTGGCCAATTTAATGGCATGCTGCAAGGCCGTTACTGTTTGAGTGTTAACACATTTTTTTGAACTAGTCCTTCGGGCCTGTCTGCCCTCGGTTTTAGCTCATCATTTTTGAAGTTGTCTGGTCTAAATGTGGAAAGGCTTCAGCAACCTAAGCCTTACTTTTGGACAAACTAAAGATTAAATATATCCAGATGGTTGTGAGCATCATATAGCCACACTGTAGTTGAGTGTAGAATGAAAAACACAGCAAATTCCTTTTGAACTTGGGCTTCTTCTGTTACCATCTCCGCATCTCTGCTCTCTGAAGCCCTCATCGAAAGACCCAACATCACACAGGCATAAGCTCCAATTCCCTCCCAGGTCTGTTCTTATTCCCCGAGTATACATCTGCTGAAACCACTTTCTTTTTCCTGTTATCTGAAATGTTTCTATGAAAATGAGGGGGTTAGAAGAAAAGCCATTTGCTTTAACTACAACTGCAAATGGAGATGGGGTAGGCTTGTCTTTTTTTTTTTTTTTTTTTTTTGGTGGCTGCACCACGTAGCCTGCGGATCTTAGTTCTCCAGGGATCAAACTTGTGCCCCCTGCAGTGGAACACAGTCTTAACCACTGCGCCACTAGGGAAGTTCCAGGGTGACCCTGTGTTAAGTGTTTTTCTCTTTCATTATACTGAATACACCCAGCTTGATTACTCAATCTGTGTTGAACAAGCTTCTTAAAATCAGTCTTAAGATCATTGTCATTTAATTTTTATCAGAAGGTCATCAGTCAATGAGAAATAGTATTCAGTGGATTTGTTTGAAGGACAGAGTCCATCACTGTTGGAAACTCTGGAGGCCTAGTATTTGGGGTCAAGAGCTTTGGAGTTCAACAGATCTGGGTTCAAATTTTTACTGCTTATGTGTTGTAGGGCCTAATCTCTGAAGTCTGTTTCCTCATTTTTAATTTAAGGATAAATAATAATGATACCTTCTTCAAGTTGATATGAGGAGTAAAGGAATAATGCGTCCTAACGTCCACATCAGTAGATGTTAAGTCTTTTGGTTATTGCTCTTGTTGATACTCAGGGATCAAGCCATATCTGTACAGAGTTAGGTGTCTTGGCCTGCTCATTTTCCCCTGACTCCCCCAGAGTATTTTATTGAATTCCCTGTGGTGTGGGACTTAGTTTCCAGCCCAGGTCAGTCTAAGAAGCAACTCTTTACCGCCCATAGTGGCATTTCCCCTTAAGGGTGCCCCCAGGAGTGCTGTTTATCACTTTCCACAATTCTCCTTTTCATGGGGACCTCCAGGAGAATTCAGGGTTCCATGTCAGTGCCAAGCAGAGACATCCTTCTGAGCATTTGGTTTATTTTAAGCTCATGGACAGTAAATTACATAACTGACCGAGTTTCCCTTCTTGAGTTGGCTGCTGGAAAGCTTAGACCCAAATGTATGGCTCATTTGTCGGCAGTGCATTGGTTATTATGGGATGCATTTTGTGTCCTTTGCTTTATTGTTTTACTTTTTTATTCTCTCTTCTCTTTCAAGCAAATTAAATGTTATTTTACAATTTATTCTTATAAGTTGCCTAAACTAACTGCTGAAGCAAGGTGAGGCATACATAGATAGAAAAATACAGAAAGAAAGAATGTGAAGTCATTCAGTCATGTCCGGCTCTTTGCGACCCCATGGACTACGTGTAACCTACCAGGCTCCTCTGTCCATGGGATTTTCCAAGCAAGAATACTGGAGTGGGTTGCCATTTCCTTTTCTAAGACAGAAAAAATAGATACAGATATATAAAGTAAGGCTTCTAGTAAGTGAGCCTGTATAAATGGCTTAGAGCTTCTCTATCTAAAATATGTTTAATTTTTGTCAGAAGATACTTGTTCTATAAAATGAATTTTCCAGTGGGTAAAATTTCAGATTTTGCATGAAAGAGAAAGGAACAAGTTCAAAGATGGGAAAGTTTTGCATGAAGGTAAGTTTGATTTGGGAAGCCAGTAGGGGAAACACTGAGCTCTTGATGGAGAAATGTCTTGTATGATTGGATTAGTTAATTAGCTTATTCATTGTGTACAACCCCAGGGTCAGCTTATAAAATGAATTTTTAACCTTTCATAGAGAGCATAAGACCATGAGCTCAGAAGCCAAACTCCTGATAGAAGTCCTGGCTCTGCCATTTCCTTGGGTAATTGACTTAACTTCATTGTGCCTCAGTTTCTTTGTTTACTTTATGACAAGTAAGGTATTTTAAAAATTTTTACACATGGATTATATATCTGTCCAAGAATTCTCAAATCTATGAGTGTTTCATGGCAACTTCAGAGAAAATGTGTGTTTTCTTTCTTGGTCTTTCCAAACAAACAGAAAAGCAAAATAGTTTCTGTGAAATATTTTATTGTGCTAGCATTATAGATTTGTTTGTGAAATGTGACACCATAAATAGTGTGTCTTGCCTTTTTTCACCCAAAATATTAGTGTTAGTCACTCAGTGATGTCCGACTCTTTGCAACCCCACGGACTGTAGCCTGCCAGGCTCCTCTGTCTATGAAATTTTCCAGGCAAGAACACTGGAGGTAGCCATTTGCTTCTCCAGGGAATCTTCCTGACCCAGGGATTGAACCTGGATCTCCCACATTGCAGGCAAGTTCTTCAATATCTGAGCCACCAGGGAAGCCCCTTTCCACCCAAAGGTCAGTGGTTTCTTTTTCACATATATATTGTATTTCCTTAGAGCTATAATGAGTGAAAGGAATGGATGCAATGTATTCTCTGCAAAAATAGTGTCATATGGAAAAATTTAACACACAAACATTCTTGGCTGTTCCCCCTCTTCTTCCTCGATGCCTCTACCTCTTATACTAAAGAGAATATATCTTGCCTATTCAGCATTGAAAGAAAGTAAAGAGCTACAGATATTAAGCAAATCTACCAAATATGAGGCTGGGGCAGGCAGGTTGAGGGAGAAAGAATCTGGAAACTGGCAGCTGGAAAGGGGGTTTTTTGGTGTGTCTGTTTGTGTCCAGAATTGAAGGCAGCCTCATCAGGGGCTTTAGGGTAGAAGGGAATTAGGGAGGGAAGGAAAGGGATTTTTTGAGAAATGTTGCAGGAGGGTATAGGATTCTCTCTAATGTTCACTCTGAGCTATGCAATGAAAAATTGACTTTTGGATGTTCAATTGATTTTTGTTGTTGGATTGTACTTCTTTCAATAGGATTGAACTACAAGAGATCTGAGTTTTATTAGGGTTACATAGTTTTCTCACAGTCTTGAATTGAACCCTGTGTATTCTAACTTTGTAACACAAACTATGTTTTAAACTTGTCATTTAAGTTCGTTGCACATTTCATGTTTATTCATTTTAAAAGTATGATTTCATCTCCTCCAGTTACTTTGCATGGAGTTATTTTATTTACTTCCGCCCTTCTCTATAAAACGAGTAGAATAAGCAAATGATGATGCTGTCTTTACTGGGAAGAAATGCCTCGTTGTTGGTCTGAAAAACCACAACAAACACTCAGAAAGAACAGCACATAAAAAGAGAACCCAGACACCTTGGTGAGAAATAGAAAGAAAGAAGTTTCAGTCTGTAGAAATTGGAATAAATTACAGGGGTGCGTTTTGGTGGCTAAAAGAGTCAAGTCCAGTGTAAATGCAAGATAGAGATAGAGACTAGATAGAGACTCTGCTCAGGATGCTAAAGAGAGGATTGGCCAAGAAAAGGAGCAAACTGGGACTGACCTGAAAATAAAGATGTATCATGGATTGCCCTAGCAGAAGCTGCACTTCACAATGGATGGTAGTATCAAGAATGGAAAGAATTGGGCCACAAGTATCTTTTCCACTGGGCTTCTTTTTTCCATTTTCTGTACCTGTCTTTGTCGCCCAAATATCTCATAGATTCCTCCTCTTACCTTACCTACCACCTCCACCACCAGGGACAAGGCATTGTTATCTTTCACATGCATAATTACAGCAGCTTCTTAGCTGGTCTCTGTTTCTTCTCTGGACATCTTTCCATCTAGTTTCAGCTCCATTACCAATGTGTGTTTTAATTTTTATTTATCTATAAATTTATTTTGGCAGTGCTGGATCTTTGCTGCTGCTAGTGGGTTTTCTCTAGGTGCAGCAAATGGGAGCTACTCTCTAGCTGGCGGTTCACGGGCTTCTCATTGCGGTAGCTTCTCATTGCAGAGCAAGGGCTCTAGGCTGCAGGGGCTTCAGTAACTGCAGCACATGGGCTCAGTAGTTGCGGCACGCAGGCTCTAGGGTGCAAGGGCTTTAGGAGCTGTAGTGCACAGGCTTAGTTGCCCCACAGCATGTGAAATCTTCCCGGACCAGGGATGGAGCCTGTGTCCCCTGCATTGGCGGGTGGATTCTCAACCACCGGACCACCAGGGAAGTCCACCAAGGTGTGTTTAAATGATGCTCATGCCTGTTGACTGTATGAATAGAATCCCACTGCTCTTAATGTAAAGGTGAAAATCCTCAGCTCACATCTCCTGATGTGGCCATCATCTATCTCTCCATCCTCATTTTGCCCCAGTCTCCCTCTTAGTTTGTTCTCCAGCTGTTTACAGGTAGCATCTCCCTTCTGACACAAAGACCTTTGTCAATAACGTTCCTTCCATTGGACAGGGCTACTCTGACCCCTTCCCCTGCCTCAGCCCTGCTCCATTTGGTTAATTCCTTTCTAGCTTCAGACAGCTGCATCATAGCTCTTCTTCAGGGAAGTTTCCTGCCTCGTTTGATTCTAGAGGGTATCTGCTCGCTCTACATTTTCATAGTATTCTGTACTTTCAGAGAACTTACTGGTGCCTAATTATGTTTACCTGATTATGGACTCAACTTGTCTTTCTCCCTCCCTGTAGTCCAAGACCACAATTACTTCACTGGTCTTTTTATCCACTAAGACCAAAGCAAACACTCACACATGGTGAATAGCACTCCCTTGGTGTTGTTGACTGAATGGATGAATGTAGATGTTGGGCTTCTTTTTTTGTTTCTGTTTTTAACTGAAATTAGTGGATAACCCAGATTGGGACAAAAAAATCTGAAAAAGTAATATATATAACCAAGTCACTTTGCTGTGCATCTGAAACTAACACAATATTAACACAAATATTG
The DNA here is from genome assembly GCF_032452875.1 of Bos javanicus. Classification (NCBI taxonomy): domain Eukaryota; kingdom Metazoa; phylum Chordata; class Mammalia; order Artiodactyla; family Bovidae; genus Bos; species Bos javanicus. The sequence continues at coordinate 32,787,658 of NC_083880.1, forward strand.
TGTAAACTAACACAATACACTTCAATTTAAAAAATAAATATTAAAAATATTTTAATTAAAAAAAATAGTGCAGAAGTTTTTGGTGCCCTTAAGAACCTCCAGACTCTGGGGGACTTCACCTTCCAATGCATGAGGTATGGGTTTGATCCCAGGTTGAGGAGCCAGGATCCCACTTGCCTCATGGCTGAAAAAAGAAGATAAAACAAAAGCAATATTAAAATGAATTCAGTAAAAACTTTAAAAATGGTCCACATTAAAAAAAATAAAACATGCTAGATTCTGAATGGTTGCGGTTATAACAACAACATAGTCTGAAGGAAGAGTTCACTGAGTACGTATATGGGCTGCAGTCTCTGGTGAGAGGAGGGCCATTCATTTCCTGAAACCAGAGCCACAGAAGAGTCATAAGCACTCAGACAGCATCAGCCCCAACAAGTAAGCTTCAGCTCCTCTCTGAAAGCTTCTCCAGATACAGTTTCATTCATTGTCATCAAAGAGTTTCTCCAAAGCATCACTTTATCCTATTGGACACCCTCTGTGTACTTTATCCCTTGTAACCACTAGTAATGGAGAAAGTGACCAGTAAATAAACTTGAATCCTCATCCTTTATAAAGACTGCCCAGAAGTAAATCTCTTAGGACTTTTCAAATTCCTGACCTTGACATCCTAGGCATTCCTTTGCAGTTCTATTGAATGAGTTGTTTATGTCATTCTACCTCTTGTTGTCACTTTTTAATACTTTACTTTTAATATATCTCACGTTTAACAACCTAGCAAATTTAACAGTTCATTAGGTTTGTGGTTTGGCTACATGAACCCAATAGCTAGTTTTATTGACCTGATTTGATTTAATTATTTAGTAGACAGACATTTAGGGCAGACAACCACAGTAGTTCAATAACTTCAAATTTCTCACTAATAGAGAGTGATCGACTAGTTTTTACAGCCAAACAGGATGGAGCTTTTTTTATTTCCTATTTCTTAATAGAACCACGGAAAATTTCATACTGAAAGGCTTTGATGGTTCTGTGTGATCAAGTGTAAACTCCTTGCTGTGATGTTCAAAGACGTCCACGGTCTCACCCCAGCTCAATCTCCTGTTCCAGTCTCCTGATGAGACTGCCTTCTTGTCACTTGTTCCCACTCCCATTCCCTCACCTCCTCCACAATCTGTGGATTAAGCATTTATTCCAGAAACTCTTTGAGGTACTAGTTGGCCAAAAAGTTCGTTAGAATTTTCCTATAATATCTTATGGAAAAACCTGAAGGAACTTCTTGTCCAATCCAATACTTTTAAAATACAGGTTTAGCATCTATGGCTGGGGTCTTAAACAGTATAAGCAGATCTCACTCTATTGCGCTTCACAGATACGGCATTTTTGATAAATTGAAGGTCTGTGGCAGGCCTGCAGGTCTATTGGTGCCATTTTTCCAACAGCATTTAGTTTGTGTCTTGGTGGTCCCATCTGGGTAATTCTCACATTATTGCAGACTTTTTCTTTATTATTCTACCTGGTTCTGGTGATCTGTGGTCAGCACTCCTTGATGTTGTGACTGACTCAGTGAAGGCTCAGATGAAAGTTAACTTTCTTTAGCAGTAAAGTATTTTAAGGTATGTACATTGTCTTATTAGACATAATGCTATTCACACTTAATAGACTACAGTATAGTATAAGCGTACCTTTATATGCACTAGGAAACCAACAAACTCCTGGGACTCACTTTGCTATCTTAGCCATTTTATTGCAGTGATCGGGAAGTGAACTCTGTATCTCTGAGGTCTGCCTGCATAGGGTTTGGTTCTCTTTTATGTGCTGTATAGCCCAGGAAACTTATGGGAAAAGAATCTGAAAGAGAATAGGCATCTGTATATGTATAACTGAATAACTTTACTGTATATCTGAAACTCACACAACATTGTAAATCACTTATACTCCTCTATAAAATAAAAATATGTACCAAATGAACCTATGAAACAGACAGAATCACGAATATAGACAACAGACTGGTGGTTGCCAAGGAAGAGAGGGTTACGGGAGGGGTGGACTGGGATGTTGGGGTTAGCAGATGTAAGCTTTTGTATGTAGGATGGATAAACAACAAGGTCTGACTGCATAGCACAGGAACTCTATTCAATATCCTATGATAAAACCTGTTCAAAATCTTATGAAAATAATATAAAAAAGAATGTATGTGTGCGTGTATATATATATATATATATCTGAATCACTTTGCTGTACATTAGAAATTAGCACAACACTGTAAATGAACTATAAGTGTTAGTCATTCACTTGTGTCCGCCCCTTTGTGACCCCGTGAACTGTAGCCCACCAGGCTCCTCTGTTCATGGAATTCTCCAGGCAAGAATACTGGAGTGGATTGCCATTCCCTTCTCCAGGGGATCTTCCCAACCCAGGAATCGAACCTGGGTTACCTGTTTTGCAGGCCGATTTTTTACCTTCTGAGCCACCAGGGAAGTCCAAGAATACTGGAGTGGGTTGCCATGCCCTTCTCTAAGGGGACATTCCCAACCCAGGGATCGAACCCAGGTCTCCTGCATTGAAGGCGGATTCTTTACCATCTGAGCCACCAGGGAAGCTAAATGAACTATACTTCAATTTTAAAATTTGTTAAAAAGGTAATAATGGAATGATAAAAACAAACGAAAGAGTCCAAATGTAAGCGACATAGGGCTGGTTTGCCAGCTGCACTGCGCTAGGGACACGGGCTTTCTGTCTTGTTGCTCTTTTCTTCTAAACATGAAGTATCCTTTAATGTAGGCAGATGTCCCAGCTCCCAGCAGTTTACCTCCATTCAAGACAGCAAGAAAGGGAGAACAAGAAAAGGGAAGGCATTAAGTTTCAGCACGTGTTATTTCTGCTCCTACCCCACTGAACACAAGCTGGTTACCTGGTCAGCCGTACCAAACTGTGAAAACAATTTCTCTGGCATAGCCCAGGAGCCTCAGGTCCATTTCTATTGCCCAGGATGAAGTAAAGAATTCATGATGAGTGGACTCCAAATATCCATCATACCTAATATGTCTGTGTTACCACACTAAGTGTTAGGGATGGAGAGATGAATAAGGAGTGAGCTTAGGAGAGAGAACCCAGTTCAGTTGGAGAGATTTGGGGTAAATCTCTGTTGTCTGAATGTATCATAAATATTGAATCTGTATACATTCTTCTTTACATCCTATACAAACAAGATTTATTCTGTATATATTCTGTACATAATCTGTGGTTTTGCATTTTCTGCTCCCTTGCCTGGATTCTTTCAGCCCCCATTTTCCACTGGATGCAGTTTTACCCGTTCTGCAAAGAGTAGCCCAGTGGGACTTCCCCGGATGCCCAGAGGTTATGACTTCACCCTCCAGTGCAGGGGGTGCAGGTTCAATCCCTGGTTGGGGAGCTAAGATTCCATGTGTCTCCTGGCCATAACACCAAAACATAAAATAGAAGCAATATTGTAACAAGTTCAATAAAGACTTAAAAAAATGGTATACATCCCAAAAAAATCTTAAAAAAGAAAAAAAGAATACCCCACCTTTGCTAATAAGCCTTCAGTGTTCCTTCCAGGGATAAATAAGGGTTGTGTTGTTGGTATTCCCATAGCACTCAGATGCTGTGTTCTGTTTTCCTGTCTTTGTTATCAGTGGACAGTATTTTGTTTATTTTCTATCTGTGGCACCTAGGACTGCTGCTGCTGCTAAGTTGCTTCAGTCGTGTCCGACTCTGTGCGACCCCATAGACAGCAGCCCACCAGGCTCCCCCATCCCTGGGATTCTCCAGGCAAGAACACTGGAGTGGGTTGCCATTTCCTTCTCCAATGCATGAAAGTGAAAAGTGAAAGTGAAGTCGCTCAGTCGTGTCCAACCCTTAGCATGGACTTCAGCCTACCAAGCTCCTCGGTCCATGGGATTTTCCAGGCAAGAGTACTGGAGTGGGGTGCCATTGCCTTCTCCGGGCACCTAGGACAGTGCCAAGCAAGTATTAGTAGAGGTGCTCTATCAATGTTTCCCAACTTAGATTAGGGTTTGGCCTCCTCTTGTGGATTCTAGAATGGCAAAATGAGTGGTATCTCTAATGAACTGTGGATCTCTCTCATATTGTGTATAATAATATCATAGTGGATAGGAAGTTAAGTGAATGCCAAATTAGATTCATGGAAGAGATCAAGTTTCCAGTGTTTTCCTCTCATTCTAACTTTGAGTTTTTTTTTATTTTTATTCATTTATTCTAGTAAATATGTACTGGTTGAGGATGATACAGGGTCCTTAGAAAAGGCTGAAATTCAAATGATACATTCTCTTATATTACTTAGTATTTTTCTCACTAAAGTTGATTTCAAAAACTAGAGTGATATCCTACCTTCTGTAAATCTGTCTTATGTGTTCCAGAAAATGTTGCATTTTTTTTTCTAGGACTTACTTCAAAATGCAATGTGCAACATGATTCAAAAATTTTATTTTACTTTGGGCTCCTGATATATTCACAAAAGGAACTTTATTGTCTGTCTGTAGTCTACTGATGTATTCCCAAAAGGAACTTCATTGTCTGTAGTCCATCCATGATTCCCTTTTGAATCTTCAGCTATATGGAGGATTAATCAGTACAAGATAAAACCACAGAATTTTTGCAAACTTTTTCAATTGTATAAATTACTAGCTATTTAAAATATGATTGCTTATGCTACTTATAAACAAGAGGCTTCCCTGGTGGCACAGATGATAAAGCGTCTGCCTGCAATGTGAGAGACCTGGGTTTGATCCCTGGGTTGGGAAGATCCCCTGGAGAAGGAAATGGCAACCCACTCCAGTACCCTTGCCTGGAAAATTCCATAGATAGAGGAGCTTGGTAGGCTACAGTCCATGGGGTCGCAAACAGTTGGACAGGACTGAGCAGCTTCACTTTCACTTTCATTTATAAACAAAACACTTGACCATTTGGAGCCTCAGGTCTTCATTAGTCAAATAAAAACATTGAACTAAGGCAGGTTTTTTCAACTCAAGGGTACAAATAATAATAATAGAGTTGTTACTTTATATCCTCCTCATCATCATCATAGCATAGACTACAAATAATAATAGAGTTGTTACTTTAAATCATACGTTTTCAGGAAAGAACAATAAAATGTTGAGAATTAATAGGCTTGCACATTCCATCTGCCTGAAGAGCTTAATGGTGAGGGATCTTAATTTGTGACATGAAATAGTTAAATATCTTCTCAAGTGGTAACAGTATATGAAGTGACATGGGTGTGGGAGTGAATGTGCATCGACAGCTGTGGCTACATGAATCATGGCTTATCAGAATGGTTGATATCATATAAATTAACAGTTTAATCCCCAAATGCCATAATCATTCGTCTTTTCAGGTGTGACATGTACAAGGACTTTTAGAAAGAATGTTGCGATTGACTCCTTGTCTGCAAACTGTGTCTTTAGAAAAAAGATGTAAATTACAGTTTAGGAGGAATATTCATTTGTGAGATCACGGGCTTGGAAGGCAGGCTTATTGGGTTTCTCGTATCTAAATCATAGGTGATATACTAGCTAATTAATTAATTAGCTCTGACTCAGATCAGTTTTGCTTACCAGAGTTACATTTATTTAATGGGCTTTCACGTAGAAAATGAGCATTTTGGCAGTGAGGAAAAAAAAGCACAAAAATCTGTGTAGCTGTAGTGGTTGACTGTGTTGGGTCCTGAAGTCACTCCTTCCTACGGTTCATGTGAAGCACGTACTGCAAGACGAAGCATCTGACAATTTGGAGGGTGGTTGTGTAGTCCTGGGAATCCGGAGTGAATTAAAGTCTAGACTGTAATTTTTCAGGGGAAAGGGAGGAGGGAGAAGTCGCAGACCAGATATGCCCAAAGTGATACAGAGGCAACACTGAAGCAGGGATGCTGCTGCCAATCTGTGCGTGGGGAGGAAGGCAATCATGGCAGAGCAGCCGCGGGAGCAGCCGCGTTCTCCGAGGCAGTCACATAAACACCATCAGGAGTAGGCCTCCTCTTGCAAAAAAGCAGGAGCCTGCAGGCTTGTGAGATGCAAAGGTTCTCTGCTGTTTGAAAAGCTCCCCAGTTGAGAATGGCTACTGTCAAAACGTTGCCAAGAAACTCTGATGATCCGGACAGTCACAAGTGTAAGTTAGCAAGAGTCATTTCAGGAAAATAAATGATACTTTGGGTAGATTTCTGGTCAGTTTCTTCCCTGAAGAAGAAGAGATCGGATTCCCTGAAAAAAGAAAAAAAAATTAGGGAAAAACAAAGTTTGGGCATGCTTGCAAAAACAGTGGTGTCTTTAGAAACTACCTAGGAGGCAGAAGCTAAGTTTTGATTTGCCCATGCTTCTTACCTGGGAGTGGAAGGTGGGGAGAAATGGACAGTGGCTCTGATGAGAAGAGGAGGCACAGTGCAGCTCGGTGAAACCACACGCTGACTGCGTTCTGCACGGCTCTTCATGCAGTGCTGTGGGCTGGTGCATCGGAGGCGAGCACGGGTGTCCTATGTAAGTTTCTATTGCTGTAAATTGCAGCTAGGGGCTGAAAATACTATCCGTGTCTGTCTGGTGCATGTTGCCTCTTTCAGATGTTTTTAATCCCTGTGCTGAGGATCAGCCAGAGAATCAATCATTTGTACAATGAGTTTTCCAGCCACCTGAGGTCTATGAGATTCTGAGATTTTTTCCGGAGATTTTTTTTTTTTTTTAATGTATCTTTCATGCCGGGTTACTTTGATAAGGTCGGAAATAGCTTGCACTGGGATTGCTTGGGAAGTGTATTTTCTCAGAGGTCTGTATCAGTTCAAACCAGTTGATATTCTCTTTTACGTAGAGTAGTGCTGTTTTCATCTTTGAATGATGGCATGAAAAAAAATCTTTTTAGGGAGAGATACCACGGAGTTTGTCAAATTAAAGATAGCCACAGAAGCTCCTTTTAAATCCTGTTTTGAACAGCTTTAGAAAAAGAGTAGATGATAATTATTTGATGCATGACACAGCTGTTGCAGTTACGCCAGCATTTACAGCAGCTTTATCATTCTGTGACTCTTTCACTGAAATAGCCCTTATTTCATGGACCTGCTGTGTTTTGCAAAATGGCTGTCTGAGTATTAAATTCTACAAGGCAGGCTTACACAAACACTGAAGTATCACTACTTAAAATAATTGGATGCTAATTGAAAGATGCAGTGCAGTATGCTAGCCGACAAGCTCAGAGGAAGTGCTGGCTTTATTTCCAGCCTCCTTTTGCATTGCATGTGGCTACTTGATTTTCGGGGAGTGATGTGAAAGGCAACAAGAGGTTTATGCAGGCTGGACAAACTGCGGTGCTAACACTGATCTGAGATTCCTGGCTGCAAAACAAATAGGAAATCGACAAAGAGCTCATCAATACTTAAGGGCAGAGTGTAAAGAAATCTGTGACCTTGGAAAATTGGCCACTATGAGAGATATATGTGACACGGCCAGGACAAACAAGGTCAAAATCTGATATGATCAACCTAATAAAGTTATTAGAGACCAGGGCTGTGAAAGGGATAGTTGTATTCCTATCAGATCTTAAAGAGAATATTCAATTTTATTCAATAGTAAAAGCTTACGAAGTCTCTTAAAGGTTTTTGTGCTGGTTATCTATTCAGGGTCATTTGTCATTTGGACTCAACAGTTGACATGTAAGGAATAAATGTAGTAGTAGTGCCAGCAAGATTTTTAAAGACGACATCTGCAGGAATGATTTTTCCCAACAGCAAGATTAATTGCTTTTAAACAGGATTTGGAAATAAGTATTAGAAAGTTTTTAAGGGATAAAATTATCCACATAAAGAAAATCTTGAAATTAAAGATAGACATCATTTGAAATTTAAAATCCGTATTTTTATAGACTCATGAAGATTGACAATTCCTTAGTTTCACGTATTTCTGTTTGTTCTTATATAATGAATGAGAAGAAATCTGTGAATATGTAGCCTTCTCACTAGAGGAATTCTGAAAGAATCTGAAAGCCTCAAAGAAAATAGTCATTTTTCTTACCCAGCTTATTTTTGTCCTTTTTCTGACATCATGTAAATAAATAGAAGAGACAGCATAAACCGTATCTTCTGGGGTCTTTACTGAAAGGTTAGAGATTTGGTTCATCTGCTAATTTTCAAACTTTTTTTACCCTATATTTTGGTGAAGGAGCCACAAAATATACAGCACAAATATACCTCGAAGATTAAAGAAATTCATATACCTTGGTCACTAGAAACAAGTTTTCCTTTATTTTAGACCATTTCTCTCTTAGGAACTCTAACCTGTAACCCACTTGCTGCTATTCTAGCCTCTTTTCTCTGGCAGTTTAATGTATGGATTGTCGTTTTCTTTATAGATAGTCAACCCAGCGCTGTAGTATGTTAAATCTGAAACATATTTCATTTTCCTTGGAGGAAAAGGACTCTTCATGTATGTATCTGACCATGAGAGTTCTCACTTGCCTGCCAAGCAGACAACGTGTGGAGTCGGGAAGCTGCTCATTGAATCAACAGGTGGGCAGCAGGGCGAAGGACACACAAACCCATGGGCAGCAGGAGTGATGAGGCCTCGTCCACTAAGTGGACTGTCCTGGTGGCCTTTCGCTAATATATTATCAATTTACTGGGATGATGACTTAGACCATGCCAGTATTAAATTTCAACTAAAGCTTTGGCATTAAGTATGTGTGTATATGTAAAAATACATATATTAGGTATAATGGATAATTCAGTCATTTGTATAATTTGGTTATTAGTATAATGTGTTTGTATGTGTATCTCAATCCTCCACTACTTCTTATACCTTATTTTAGTATGACAGTTTTCTCAAGGACTCCTCCTAGTCTCACATCATCTCAGAAAGAATATGAACGTTCTATGGGTTTTGAATAAAGTTACATACATTTGCTATAGTCCTTTGTTTCTAGGTTTTTCCCTTCCACAGCTATCACCTTTATTAGAAGCCCTCTCCTAACTTGTGTAATGTTGTCTTCATATTCAAAAATTGTCCAGTGACTGCCCTGTAGTCTGTGGCCCCTCTCCTTCTCTGTAAGACTTGGTGCATATGCCTCTTTTTGACATTATTAAGTATTTGAACTCATGATCAAGTCTTCAAGATTTTATTTATACTGAACAATCATTCTTTTAGATCCCAGCTCCGTAGCTCAGACGTAATTCCTACTTTTATCTCAGCTGTCCTTCTATTGTTATTTTATTAAATGACAACAAAATCTGTCAGCTGAATAAATACTCTTAAATATAAAAAGATATAGAAGCCTCGTAAGTTGAGTGTGCATCTCGTACAACACTTCTAAAATATGGACATTTGCATGCTTTGGGGGAGCAGAGATTGACACTGACTCTTTTGGGGTAGACTCTGTTGAAGTGTAGCTTCCATGCAGAAAAGTGCAGAAATCTTAAGTGTCAAATCTGGTGAAAGTTCCCAAAGTGAACAACTTTGTGTAACAACAGCAAAATCAAGAATCCAAGTACTGTCAGAACCCTTATCCAATCACCCCCTCGCCAGTCAGCTCCCCATTCCTCCACAGTACCCTCTAATCTGGCTTCCAGCATCATGGAAGCTGTTTTCCTGTTTCCAGATTTTATGTAAATGGACTTATTTCATCTCTACTCTTGTTTGGTTTGGTTAATGTCATTCATCCTTCTCTTGGGAGATTAACCCATATGGTTGCATATAGTTACATCTGTTTCCTGCTACTCCTGCTGGCTGTATAGTATTCCATTGTGTGACTAGACCATAATATAATGACCCATAACTACTGTTGAGAGGCATTCAGGTATTTTCCAGTTTGGGGCTGTTGTAAATACTGCTGTTATAAAAATTTGTGACATATTCTTTTATTGATGTTTACATATGCACTTCTGTCAAGTATAAATCTAGGAATAAAATTGCCAAGTCATAGGGCATATACATATATTCAGCTTAAGTCAGTACTGGGGAAGAGCTTTCCAAAGTGATTGAAACAATTTACACTCTTAGCACCGGTGTCTCACCCAAACCTGAAGTTGTCTTTTAGTCAACAAATGCCCCCATATGTGGCTTGACTTGGTATTTCTCTGATGACTATTGAAATCAAGACAATTGAAATATACAAACCTTCTTGTATATTTATTGACCAGGGGAATAGCTTCTTTTGTAAAGTACCTGTTTGAATCTCTTGATTCTTTTTCTATTAGGTTCTCTGTCTTTTGAGGCTTGTTTGTTTGAAAAAGAACTGACAAAAGGAAAAGGAACTGATGGTTAACATAATACAATGACTAGTGACAACGTGGTAGATTCAGACAGAATTAAACTGTGGAATCAAATCGACCTGGGTTTGATTATTAATGTCATCATTTATTTACTATGTAATAGTGGGGAGGGTTTTTTTTTCTTTCTGAGTTTTAGCTTTCTCATCTGTCTATTTGGGAAAATAGGGCAAGCTTGAAGGTTTTTTTTCATTTTACAGTTAAAGTGAAATGTTGTTTGTCAGCTCCTAGCATGTTGTCTGCTCCACAGTTGTTCTTCAGACTCTGCAAGCCACAGTGAAATGAGATCATGAGTTGGAGGGACTATAGGAAGAGAGCAGGAGGGGATGGTAGGGAGGAAAATGGCAGAAATTGCTCATTTTAAAATGGAAGTGCAGTTGATTTACAATATTATGTTAGTTTCAGGCATACAACATAGTGATTCAGTATTTTTGTAGATTATACTTCATTGATTTATTATAAAATATGGTCTGTATCCCCTGTGCTGTATAATATATCCTTGTAGCTTATTTATACGTAGTCATTTGTACCTCCCTAATCCCTACTCTTATTTCCCCTCCCCACTTCCCTCTCCCCATTGGTAGCCACTAGTTGGTTCTCATACCTGTAAGTTCCTTTCTGCTTTGTCATATTCACTTATTTCATTTTTTTAGATTCCATATGTACGTGATAACATACAGTCTTTGTCTTTCTCTGTCTGACATTTCACTGAGCATAACACCTTCCAAGTTCATCCGTGTTGTTGCAAAGGCAAAACTTCATGTCTTAGTAATATTCCACTGTGTGTGTGCATCTTCTTTATCTAACAAAATACCTGGAGCCCTATCATTTCATTTGATGTTAAAACAAGCTTTAAGAGTACAAAAAAACAAGGCAAGTGATAACACCATTTTATAGATGGGAAAACTTCCAATGAGAGAAGAAACTGTATTGCCACAAGCCCTGGAGTCTGATAGGGGCCAAGCTGAGATTCAAACTGAAGTTTATTTTTCTTCCATGTACCACATTTTGGGCATCTCGTTTGGAGTGTGGTTGTAACTTAAACATAATGGGATTATAATTCTATTTAATTAACACTAAATTTTATAGTGCTTTTGAGTATAAAACCCAGTTATCACTGAACTTGAGAAGTACCGAAGTTCAAGGAATAAAGATTTCTGCTTAGCAGAATTGTAGGTAATGTATTTTTTAATAGAGGTTTTCTTAAAATTCATACTTTTTCCAAATTATCCTAATTTTCTTATTAGGGAAAATAAATTTAAGCTAAAAACTTATTATATATGTTCTGGAAATGTGTTTTTATGGCAGAAAGACTTTTTAAAGAGTTTCTAGAGGCATCAGTTTTTTTCCCCAACAAATAAAGGAATAAAGTTCATATGCATAGAAGTTTTAATAGAGATGTATATATCTACATCAGTTCAGTTCAGTTCAGTCGCTCAGTCGTGTCCGACTCTGCGACCCCATGAATCACAGCACGCCAGGCCTCCCTGTCCATCACCAACTCCCAGAGTTCACTCAGACTCATGTCCATCGAGTCAGTGATGCCATCTACATACATATATATTATATGCGTATTTATATATTGTATATCTTAAATAATGTAGTCCTTTTCCAGCTATGTTTTAAGATGTCCTTGAAGGGTACTTCTTGACTTTTAAGACCTTTAAAAGTCAAATTTATGCATATTTTGCCTGACCTACTCTTAAAGGTATTTTCTCAAGATTTCTCAAGATTTGGGACTACATGTGTTTTTAATAGTTTTTAATTTGGGCCATATTAAAATCTTTAATTCGATCCCTCAAATTTGTCAAGTGCTGTTAATCCTAAAAATATTTTTAATTCATGCTCATTTTTCTGGAATGTGAAAATATTCTTAAGATGATGGATGCTTATATCAGAGCAGTAGACCTCAGCTTCAGAAATGACAACCATGAGTATTTAAAATATTTCACAGTTAAAATGCTACTTGACGACTTCAGTTTTTCAGAGCTTTAAATTTTGCTTTAATTATAAGCTTTGGTACATGGGGACATTTTATTAATAGAAAATGAGAAAGATGAGCAGGCCTATAAATGTTAAGGAGCACAGAGGGGGGAGATGAAATTAAGTTAGCAGTTTGCAACCTTTGGGTGTGTTCTGAAAATAAGCTTGTTGATGAATTTTCAGAGACGTGGGATCCTCTAAGTTGCTTTTGAGTCTTCTCAGCTCATTTCGTTATCACTCACTGCTTTTCTTCCCACTGGAGAGGCAGTTTTGATTGTGAACTTATTTTTAGGAAGATAACATTTAAATTTTTTCAGTTATTTTGAGGTATATATTTGACAAATAAAATTATGAGATATTTTAAAGGGTACCTTGTAATGATTTGATAAATGAATAAATCATGAAAGGATTCCACCCATCTAGTTAATGAACACATCATCCATCACATATTTATCTTTATTCTTTCTATCTTTTTGATGGGAATATTCAAGTTCCACTCTTTTGGCAGATTTCAATTCTACAAGACAGGGTTATCAACTCAAGACACTATGTCATTTATTAGATCCACAGACTTTATTCATCTCAGAGCTGAAAATTTGTACCTTTTTACCAATCTTTCCCTATTTCCCCCAACCTCCAGACCCTGGCAACCACTTTACTATTTCTCTGTTCCTATGAGTTTTTTACTTCTTTTTTCAACTCTACAAGTAAGTGATACCTTGTAGTATTTGTTCTCTGACTTATTTCAGTTAACATAATGCCCTCAAGATCCAACTATGTTGTCACAAATGACAAGATTTCCTTCTTTTTCATGGCTGAATAATACTTTATTGTGTGAGTGTTTGTATGTGAAGTGAAAGTCACTCAGTCTTGTCTGACTCTTTGCAACCCCATGAACTATACATTCCATGGAATTCTCCAGGCCAGAATACTGGAGTGGGTAGCCTTTCCCTTCTCCAAGGATCAACCCAGGAATCAAACTGGGGTCTCCTGCATTGCAGGCGGATTCTTTACCAACTGAGCCATCAGGGAAGCCCCGTGTGTATGTATACCAATTCTTAATTATCCAGTGGTGGGTGTGTGTAGACACACACACTCACATACACATACACATATATCAGTTCAGTTCAGTTGCTCAGTCGTGTCTGACTCTTTTGAGACCCCATGAACTGCAGCATGCCAGGCTTCCCTGTCCATCACCAACTCCCGGAGCTTACTCAAACTCATGTCCATTGAGTCGGTGATGCCATCCAACCATCTCATCCTCTGTCGTCCCCTTCTCCTCCTGCCCCTAGTCCCTCCTAGCATCAGAGTCAACTCTTCGCATGAGGTGGCCAAAGTATTGGAGTTTCAGTTTTAGCATCAGTCCTTCCAAAGAACACCCAGGACTGATTTTCTTGAGGATGGACTGGTTGGATCTCCTTGCAGTCCAAGGGACTCTCAAGAGTCTTCTCCAACACCACAGTTCAAAAGCATCAATTCTTCGGTGCTCAGCTTTCTTTATAATCCAACTATCATATCTGTACATGACTACTGGAAAAAATAGTATCTTTGACTAGACGGACCACATACATACACACATATATATATATATACACACACACACATATATATATTTCCCACATCTTGATCTATTCATCCATTGATGGACACTTAGGCTGTTTCCTGTCTTCCCTACTGTGAATAATGCAGTAAACATGGGAGCAGGAAGATGTGCTTTATTTTTTTTTTAATTTTATTTTATTTTTAAACTTTACAAATTGTATTAGTTTTGCCAAATATCAAAATGAATCTGCCACAGGTATACATGTGTTCCCCATCCTGAACCCTCCTCCCTCCTCCCTCCCCATACCATCCCTCTGGGTCATCCCAGTGCACTAGCCCCAAGCATCCAGTATCATGCATCGAACCTGGACTGGCAACTTGTTTCATAAATGATATTATACATGTTTCAATGCCATTCTCCCAAATCTTCCCACCCTCTCCCTCTGCAACAGAGTCCATAAGACTGTTCTATACATCAGTGTCTCTTTTGCTGTCTCGTACACAGGGTTATTGTTAGCATCTTTCTAAATTCCATATATATGCATGAGTATACTGTATTGGTGTTTTTCTTTCTGGCTTACTTCACTCTGTATAATAGGCTCCAGTTTCATCCACCTCACTAGAACTGATTCAAATGTATTCTTTTTAATGGCTGAGTAATACTCCATTGTGTGTATGTACCACAGCTTTCTTATCCATTCATCTGCTGGTGGACATCTAGGTTGCTTCCATGTCCTGGCTATTATAAAGAGTGCTGTGATGAACACTGGGGTACACGTGTCTCTTTCCCTTCTGGTTTCCTCAGTGTGTATGCCCAGCAGTGGGATTGCTGGATCATAAGGCAGTTCTATTTCCAGTTTTTTAAGGAATCTCCACACTGTTCTCCATAGTGGCTGTACTAGTTTGCATTCCCACCAACAGTGTAAGAGGGTTCCCTTTTCTCCACACCCTCTCCAGCATTTATTGCTTGTAGACTTTTGGATCGCAGCCATTCTGACTGGCGTGAAATGGTACCTCATAGTGATTTTGATTTGCATTTCTCTGATAATGAGTGATGTTGAGCATCTTTTCATGTGTTTGTTAGCCATCTGTATGTCTTCTTTGGAGAACTGTCTATTTAGTTCTTTGGCCCATTTTTTGATTGGGTCATTTATTTTTCTGGAGTTGAGCTGTAGGAGTTGCTTGTATATTTTTGAGATTAGTTGTTTGTCAGTTGCTTCATTTACTATTATTTTCTCCTATTCTGAAGGCTGCCTTTTCACCTTGCTAATAGTTTCCTTTGATGTGCAGAAGCTTTTTAGTTCCCATTTGTTTATTTTTGCTTTTATTTCCAATATCCTGGGAGGTGGGTCATAAAGGATCCTGCTGTGATGTATGTCAGAGAGTGTTTTGCCTATGTTCTCCTCTAGGAGTTTTATAGTTTCTGGTCTTATGTTTAGATCTTTAATCCATTTTGAGTTTATTTTTGTGTATGGTGTTAGAAAGTGTTCCAGTTTCATTCTTTTACAAGTGGTTGACCAGATTTTCCAGCACCACTTGTTAAAAAGATTGTCTTTAATCCATTGTATATTCTTGCCTCCTTTGTCAAGGATAAGGTGTCCATATGTGTGTGGATTTATCTCTGGGCTTTCTATTTTGTTCCATTGATCAATATTTCTGTCTTTGTGCCAGTACCATACTGTCTTGATGACTGTGGCTTTGTAGTAGAGCCTGAAGTCAGGTAGGTTGATTCCTTCAGTTCCATTCTTCTTTCTCAAGATAGCTTTGGCTATTCGAGGTTTTTTGTATTTCCATACAAATTGTGAAATTATTTGTTCTAGCTCTGTGAAGAATACCATTGGTAGCTTGATAGGGATTGCATTGAATCTATAAATTGCTTTGGGTAGTATACTCATTTTCACTGTATTGATTCTTCCAATCCATGAACATGGTATATTTCTCCACCTATTAGTGTCCTCTTTGATTTCTTTCACCAGTGTTTTATAGTTTTCTATGTATAGGTCTTTAGTTTCTCTAGGTAGATATATTCCTAAGTATTTTATTCTTTCCGTTGCAATGGTGAATGGAATTGTTTCCTTAATTTCTCTTTCTGTTTTCTCATTATTAGTGTATAGGAATGCAAGGGATTTCTGTGTGTTGATTTTATATCCTGCAACTTTACTATAATCATTGATTAGTTCTAGTAATTTTCTGGTGGAGTCTTTAGGGTTTTCTATGTAGAGGATCATGTCATGGAAGATGTGCTTTAACATATGTGTGACAGACTGGAGCATGGGCACAGAGTCTGTACATTGTAGGCCTTTGGGCAAGTCACTCCATCACCCTGTGCCTCTATTTCCCTTTCTGTTAATAAGGAGTAACTGCAGAACCTTACCCATAGGTTGACTGTAAACATTACATGAGTTAGACAATAAAAATACTTGGCACAGAATAAGTGCTTAATTGTAAACTGTTTTAGTTATTGTCATGCCCCCTCCCCCTGCATCTGATCACTACTTCTCCTGGGGTAAGAAAGTTGTAGAGAAAGAGCCATCACTTTTGGAAGGATGAGTTCATTGTTTTAAAGAAGCCTCTGTAAAGTTTATCTAATGACCAGGAGCTGTGGTCATCATCATCCACCCATTCATTCATGAAGCAATTATTCAGTGCCTGCTCTTTGCTGAGGACTATCCTGAAAGCTCAAAATACAAGAGAGGAATTGAATCCCTAATCCCCTACTTCAGGAAGGCCTAGCCTAATGCTAGAGTTAAAGGAGTTTATGAGAACACTAAAGATGTGTTTGACCTAACAAGAATATCCAACAGTAGGAAAACAAATGACTTACCGTGTGTACAGGAATAATAACAGCATTAAAGAGAAAGTTGGATCTGTATAGACCAATAGAGAAGGAGGTCTACATTCTGAGAATATGTTACGTACAAATTAAGTTGCAGAGCATTGTACATAGTATAATCATGTGCTCTATACATGTGTTTATGTCTATATGGGTATTTGTGTTTATGTCTATCTGAGCACTGAGGAATTGATACTTTCAAATTGTGGTGCTGGAGAAGATTCTTGAGAGTCCCTTGGACTGCAAGGAGATCAAACCACTCAATCCTAAAGGAAATCAACCCTGAACATTCATTGAAAGGACTGATGCTGAAGCTGAAGCTCCAATATTTTGGCCACCTGATGTGAAGAGCCAACTCATTGGAAAAGACCCTGATGCTGGGAAAGATTGAAGGCAACAGGAGAAGAGGGTGGCAGAGGATGAAATGGTTAGATAGCATCTTTGACTCAATGGACATGAGTTTGAACAAACTCTGGGAGATAGTGGAGGACAGAGGAGCCTGGCATGCTGCAATCCATGGCATTGCAAAGAGCTGGACATGACTTAGCAACTGAACAACAACAACTATATGGGTTTTTGTTTCTGTTTGTATGGTATTTGTGTTTATGTCTGTATGGGCATTTGTGTTTACGTTTATATCAGTGTTTGTGTTTATGTCTATTTGGGTGTTTGTATTTATGTCTATTTGAGCATTACTTTACCAGCGTGTGAGATGAGTACAATTGTGCGGTAGTTTGAGCATTCTTTGGCATTGCCTTTCTTTGGGATTGGGATGAAAACTGACCTTTTCCAGTCCTGTGGCCACTGCTGAGTTTTCCAAATTTGCTGGCATATTAAGTGCAGCACTTTCACAGCATCATCTTTCAGGATTTGGAATAGCTCAACTGGAATTCCATCACCTCCACTAGCTTTGTTCATAGTGATGCTTTCTGAGGCCCACTTGACTTCACATTCCAGGATGTCTAGCTCTAGGTCAGTGATCACACCATCGTGATTATCTGGGTCGTGAAGATCTTTTTTGTACAGTTCTTCTGTGTATTCTTGCCATCTCTTCTTAATATTTTCTGCTTCTGTTAGGTCCATACCATTTCTGTCCTTTATCGAGCCCATCTTTGCATGAAATGTTCCTTTGGTATCTCTGATTTTCTTGAAGAGATCCCTAGTCTTTCCCATTCTGTTGTTTTCCTCTATTTCTTTGCATTGATCGCTGAAGAAGGCTTTCTTATCTCTTCTTGCTATTCTTTGGAACTCTGCATTCAGATGTTTATATCTTTCCTTTTCTCCTTTGCTTTTCACTTCTCTTCTTTTCACAGCTATTTGTAAGGCCTCCCCAGACAGCCATTTTGCTTTTTTGCATTTCTTTTCGATGGGGATGGTCTTGATCCCTGTCTCCTGTAGAATGTCACGAACCTCATTCCATAGTTCATCAGGCACTCTATCTATCAGATCTAGGCCCTTAAATCTATTTCTCACTTCCACTGTATAATCATAAGGGATTTGATTTAGGTCATACCTAAATGGTCTAGTGGTTTTCCCTACTTTCTTCAATTTAAGTTTGAATTTGGCAATAAGGAGTTCATGGTCTGAGCCACAGTCAGCTCCAGGTCTTGTTTTTGCTGACTGTGTAGAGCTTCTCCATCTTTGGCTGCAAAGAATATAATCAATCTGATTTCGGTGTTGACCATCTGGTGATGTCCATGTATAGAGTCTTCTCTTGTGTTATTGGAAGACGGTGTTTGTTATGATCAGTGCATTTTCTTGGCAAAACTCTATTAGTCTTTGCCCTGCTTCATTTCGTATTCCAAGGCCAAATTTGCCTGTTACTCCAGGTGTTTCTTGACTTCCTACTTTTGCATTCCAGTCCCCTATAATGAAAAGGACATTTTTTGGGTGTTAGTTCTAAAAGGTTTTGTAGGTCTTCATAGAACTGTTCAACTTCAGCTTTTTCAGCATTACTGGTTGGGGCATAGACTTGGATTACTGTGATATTGAATGTTTTGCCTTGGAAACAAACAGAGATCATTCTGTCATTTTTGAGATTGCATCCAAGTACTGCATTTCGGACTCTTTTGTTGACCATGATGGCCACTCCATTTCTTCTGAGGGATTCCTGCTCACAGTAGTAGATATAATGGTCATCTGAGTTAAATTCACCCATTCCAGACCATTTCAGTTCGCTGATTCCTAGAATGTCGACATTCACTCTTGCCATCTCTTGTTTGACCACTTCCAATTTGCCTCAATTCATGGACCTGACATTCCAGGTTCCTATGCAATATTGCTCTTTACAGCATCGGACCTTGCTTCTATCACCAGTCACATCCACAGCTAGGTATTCTTTTGCTTTGGCTCCATCCCTTCATTCTTTCTGGAGTTATTTCTCCACTGATCTCCAGTAGCATATTGGGCACCTACTGACCTGGGGAGTTTCTCTTTCAGTATCCTATCATTTTGCTTTTTCATAGTGTTCATGGGGTTCTCAAGGCAAGAATACTGAAATGGTTTGCCATTCCCTTCTCCAGTGGGCCACATTCTGTCAGATCTCTCCACCATGACCTGCCCATCTTGGGTTGCCCCACGGGCATGGCTTAATTTCATTGAATTAGACAAGGCTGTGGTCCTAGTGTGATTAGATTGACTAGTTTTCTGTGAGTATGGTTTCAGTGTGTCTGCCCTCTGATGCCCTCTTGCAACACCTACCATCTTACTTGGGTTTCTTTTACCTTGGACGTGGGGTATCTCTTCACGGCTGCTCCAGCAGAGCACAGCCATTGCTCCTTACCTTGGACGAGGGTAATTCTCCAAGCCAGGCTTCAGCAATATGTGAACCATGAACTTCCTGATGTTCAAGCTGGTTTTAGAAAAGGCAGAGGAACCAGAGAGCAAATTGCCAACATCCGCTGGATCATCAAAAAAGCAAGAGAGTTCCAGAAAAGCATCTATTTCTGCTTTATTGACTATGCCAAAGCCTTTGACTGTGTGGATCACAATAAACTGTGGAAAATTCTTCAAGAGATGGGAATACCAGACCACCTGACCTGCCTCTTGAGAAATGTGTATGCAGGTCAGGAAGCAACAGTTAGAACTGGACATGGAACAACAGACTGGTTCCAAATAGGAAAAGGAGTTCGTCAAGGCTGTATATTGTCACCCTGTTTATTTAACTTATATGCAGAGTACATCATGAGAAACGCTGGACTGGAAGAAACACAAGCTGGAATCAAGATTAGCGGGAGAAATATCAATAACCTCAGATATGCAGATGACACCACCCTTATGGCAGAAAGTGAAGAGGAACTCAAAAGCCTCTTGATGAAAGTGAAAGTGGAGAGTGAAAAAGTTGGCTTAAAGCTCAACATTCAGAAAACGAAGATCATGGCATCCGGTCCCATCACTTCATGGGAAATAGATGGGGAAACAGTGGAAACAGTGTCAGACTTTATTTTTGGGGGCTCCAAAATCACTGCAGATGGTGACTGCAGCCATGAAATTAAAAGACGCTTACTCCTTGGAAGGAAAGTTATGACCAACCTAGATAGCATATTCAAAAGCAGAGACATTACTTTGCCAACAAAGGTTCGTCTAGTCAAGGCTATGGTTTTTCCTGTGGTCATGTATGGATGTGAGAGTTGGACTGTGAAGAAGGCTGAGCGCCGAAGAATTGATGCTTTTGAACTGTGGTGTTGGAGAAGACTCTTGAGAGTCCCTTGGACTGCAAGGAGATCCAACCAGTCCATTCTGAAGGAGATCAGCCCTGGGATTTCTTTGGAGGGAATGATGCTAAAGCTGAAACTCCAGTACTTTGGCCACCTGATGCGAAGAGTTGACTCATTGGAAAAGACACTGATGCTGGGAGGGATTGGGGGCAAGAGGAGATGGGGACGACAGACGATGAGATGGCTGGATGGCATCACTGACTCAATGGACGTGAGTCTGAGTGAACTTCGGGAGTTGGTGATGGACAGGGAGGCCTGGTGTGCTGCGATTCACGGGGTCGCAAAGAGTCAGACCATGACTGAGCGACTGATCTGATTTATGTCTATGTGATATTTTTGTTTATGACTACATGGGTATTTGTGTTTATGTCTCTTTGGGTGTTTGTGTTTATGTCTATATAGTATTTAAGATGGAGAAGGAAATGGTACCCCACTCCAGTACTCTTGCCTGGAAAATCCCGTGGATGGAGGAGCCTGGAAGGCTGTAGTCCATGGGGTTGCTGAGGGTCGGACACGACTGAGCAACTTCATTTTCACTTTTCACTTTCATGTACTGGAGAAGGAAATGGCAACCCACTCCAGTGTTATTGCCTGGAGAATCCCAGGGACGGGGGAGCTTGGTAGGCTGCCGTCTATGGGGTTGCACAGAGTCGGACACGACTGAAGCGACTTAGCAGCAGCAGCAGCAGCAGCAGTATTTAAGAAGAGGCCAAGAAGGCTATACCAATGTGTGGGTGGCTCACAGAAGTGGGCTTATCAAGGACCTGGTGAGATTTTACTGTTTATGTTGCTAGACTTTTAACAACAAGTACTTTTTTTTTTGTAATAAACATTGAATGTGGTAAATGCCTGTATCCTTTATCTCCCTCCAGGAAGGCTTATAAGATATAAAATAATGTATATAATGCCTATCCTAGCCCATTAAAAAACAGTCTGCTTGAAATGCATGGAGTGAAAATAATCCAGAAGTGGAGGAATCTGTTAGCTAAGAAATTTCCATAAGCACTCCAAGTACTTTGACACAAGAAAGGTAGGTTTTGGCTGATTCTTAGGCCTGTCTTCTGAGGGGGTAGTTGATGTGCTCAAAAATGGGAGAGGGCTCCAACACTTTGCTTTGCAGGCTAAGAACTGTTTCTCGAAGAATGGTCAAGTCCTTTTGAATTCATATGCACTCTGAATTGCCTTAATTGTCAGAATATTTCCTAGGTAACAGAAGGTCTGAAGGGATATACAAGGTCTGAGCAGAGTAACATAAATCATCTGAGAAAATATTTCCATTAATTTATGCTGGCCTGGTGAATCATCTTCCTCCAGTCAAAATGGGCCAAGAGTCAGATCCATTGGTTTTTGCCCCATCTGACTCTCTTGAACCATCTCTGTCTTCACTTCTGTGATGCCTCGTTTGCCTGTTTCCATATATCTCCTCCTATTTCTTCTTCCATACAGATTAGATTTTCATTTTCTTTTTATACTGTTACTTGTTTTCATGGTCATACCTCTGTTTTCAATTCTTAGAGAAACTGATGAATACCAACATACATGTGAGGAATGGTTAAAAGAAGGAAAAGCTAAAGAAAAGTGCCTTAGTAGAAATGGCAAAAATGATAGCTGGGACTATTCTGTGTCTATGCTGATGGCCACTAAATCAGTATGTCCAGCTCAGATCTTTCCTCCAAGTTTCAGACCCACAGAACCATCCAAAGTCTCCTCTTTTCTTTATCCGGAAACAGCAGACACTGCAGACACAGCCAATGAAGGTGGAATTCAGTCACCTTTGTTCTGGTCTTCCTCATCTCTGCTTCTCTCTTCCCTCTTCCACCAAAACCCTTCTCTAATTCCACAATGCAGATCAGATTAAAAGGCATCGTCATCCGCCCGGTGGTCCAAACCAGACGTGAGTCATTGTCCTTTCTCTTGCCTCTGAGATCCAGTCATCCCTTTCAATCACTCTGGAATCTGTTCTCTTCTCTCCTCCACCTAGCTACACCCTCGTCTAGGCTCCAGTTATTCCCCCCGCATTGCTGTGGGAGCTTCCTGACTCATCCCAATGTCTTAGCCTTCATTCTTCAACATTCCTTTCTCCACCTTGCAGTCACCGTTGTGATTTTTCTCAAAAGTAAGCATGTTATTTCCTTGCTTAAAATCCTCAGTGGATTTCCATTCTCTGGGAATAACAGGACAATCCAAGCAACATGTTATAATACAAGGCCCTTCTTTTTTTAATTAATTTTTTTTGGCATATGGTTGCTTTACAGTGTTGTGTTAGTTTCTGCTGTACAGCAAAGTGGATCAGCCATATGTTTACATATCTCCCCTCTTTTTTGGATTGCCTTCCCATTTAGGTGACCTCAGAGCATGGAGTAGAGTTCCCTGTGCTATGAGTAGGTTCTCATTCATTATCTATTTTTCACATTGTATCAATAGTGTATTTATGTCTGTCCCAATCTCCCAATTCATCCTACCCCTCCTTCCTGCTTGATATTCATACATTTGTTTTCTATATCTGTGTATCTCTTTCTGTTTTGCAACTAAGTTCATCTGTACCATTTTTCTAGATTCCACACATATGTTAATATACAATATTTGTTTTTCTCCTTCTGACTTCACTGACAGTCTCTAGGTTTATACACATCTCTACAAATGACCCAATTCCATTCCTTTTTAATGGCTGACTAATGTTCCATTGTATATATGTACCACGTCTTGTTTATCCATTCATTTGTTGATGGGCATCTAGATTTCTTCCATGTCCTAGCTATTGTAAACAGTGGGCTGCAATGAACATTGAGTTGCACATATCTTTCTGAATTATGGTTTTCTCTGGGTATATGCCCAGAAGTAGGATCGCTTGGTCGTATGGTAGTTCTATTACAAGACCCTCCTTGATCAAGCCTTTGTTTGTATCCTAGGCCTTAACCCTTAGCATCTTCACACTCTAATGTCCCAGTAGCATTAATGTCATTCACTTCCCACCACCTTTGGCCTCTGCTTCTCATAGAGTCTGCTCCCAAGTCTAGGGCAGGCATCCTTGCTCTTTTTCAATAGTAGTACTTACTCTATCTGATCATAATCAGTCCTTTATGTGTCTGACACCCACCTCTGAAGTTCATGTTCTGTTTTTTCCCTTTGCAGTGTCACATCCCTATTGTCCAGAAAGAATGCCTGGCCTTTGGCCAACATTCAAGACATTTTTATTGAATAAATAAATCAATAGAGAAATATGATCAAATTCTTACTTTTCCATGACCACCCTTCTCTTTCTGATGGTCATTATACTAATGCAATTTTAATTCTATATTTACATAAATTGCATTATATACATGTGTATATGTGTATAAGTAGATGTACACATATATACACACAGTTTTCTGATCATGTATAAAGTTGGGTTCCTCTGTCTCTTTTTTATCTCTAAACCAGAAGATTAATTTTGTTGCAAGAGTTTGAAACTATGTAATCATTTACTCTTTGGGTCTCTTTTCATTATATAGGTTAGATTCTGGTTATTTCTTTAAATGATCTCAAGCAAGAATCAGCTTGTTTGCCCACAGCAAGGACCTGCTTGAGTATAGGAGAGAGCTGAGTTTGATTTCAATGATGTTGTTGTTGTTCAGTCGCTAAGTTGTGCCTGACTTTTTGCTACCCCCATGGACTTCAGCAGCCAGGCTTCCCTATCCCTCACCATCTGCCTGAGCTGCTCAAACTCATGTCCATTCAGTCTGTGATTAACCCAAATGTTACAAACTAGCTTCATTTTAAAACACTGGTTATTAGGACTCCATGCTTCCACTTCACGGGGCACAGGTTTGACCCCTGGTCGGGGAGCTAACATCCTGCAAGCTCTGTGACCAGGAAAAAAAAACAAACACCTTTCACCAAATAGGTAAATATGTTTTTAAAAATGTTTTGTAAAATATTTGCTCAAGAGGGAAGGGATATATGTATACTTACAGCTGATTCACATTGTATGGCAGAAACCAACACTACGTTGTTAAGTAATTATCCTCCAATTGCAAATTTTTAAAAATTTGAGAGTGTCTTTAAACACAGCCATTGAAAAATAAAAAACCCACCATATTGTTTTTTGAAGCCTTGAATTAAAGGTTCTATGTGTTACCTGATGTCTTTGCCATATATAACTTGGGGACACCTATTTTAGGAAATGCCTCCATCCTCCTTCCCCCACTGAAGCCCAGGCAGGTAGCCGTGCTCTGAGGCAGCCTTTTGTGCTGTTGGTTCAGAGGGCTTCTATTGCCAGATGACCTTTCTGCTCAATAGATCTGCTTCCCATTGAGCTAGGCTCCTCTATTTGTTCTTTCTTGGTATTACCTTGACACAACAGCCAATTCTCTTCTGTTTGAATCAGAAGCAGCTTCATATTTTTGTTTACTGGGTTTTTTTTTTCCCTTGTAGTTTTGTCGTGAGGCATTCACCATTCTCCTCTCCATCACCAAGAGAATAAATAATTTATATAACCCACTCTGATTTCCAAACAACAATGCAGAATGAAGGACTCTGAGCAAAGCCTCAGAGTTTCTAAGGCCCTGAGTATGTTAGAGTTTCTATCTCTCACTTTTTCCCCAAATGAATCATTGAGTCCTCATTGGTCATTTCATTATCAGGAAAATCAGATTGTTCTTTTGAGCAGATACCAGACTATGAAATAAAGTGATAGTCATTCAAAGGGAGCAGATCGAAACTTTTTTCTACAAAGATTAATAGGACACACTCTCATCAGGAACAGAAGCTTCTTCATGATTTTCAAGGGTTCCAATTGAAAGGGGTGAGAGCAGGATGGCAGGAAAGGGGAAGTTTAAAAAAAGAATCAATCAAAAGATCAAGAATTTCTCTTCTCTCTCAAGGTAACACACTTTTTTACATATTAATCATCACTTTCCAAAGCTTTATAAAGAGTACTTAGGATAATTTAGGTCTTCCCTTGTGGCTCAGATGATGAAGAAGTCACCTGCAATGCAGGAGACCTGGGTTCAATCCCTGGGTTGGGAAGAGCCCCTGGAAAAGGAATGGCTTCCCACTCCAGTATTCTGGCCTGGAGAATTCCATGGACAGAGGAGCCTGGAAGTCAGAATTCTCTGGTGGCTCAGATGGTAAAGAATCTGCCTACAATGTGGGAGACCTGGGTTCGCTCTTTGGGTTGGGAAGATCCCCTGGAGGAGGGCATGGCAACCCACTTCAGTATTCTTTCTTGGAGAATCCCCATGGACAGAGGAGCCTGGTGGGCTTGCAATTCATGGGGTGACAAAGTGTCAGACATAACTGAGCAACTAAGCACGGCACAAGATAATTTAATGATACAGGACAGAAATCACCTCTTTTTCATTTAAACATAGAATTCATTGACAATTTACAGCGGTGTTTTTGAGTGTGTTCTCTGATCACTGGCCTAAGAATTCTTGGACAAATTATTGTTTGTCCAAGAAATGCAGATCCTTGGAACCATCCCACACCCTTAGAATCTGCATCTCCAGGATGGACCATCTTCATTTAATTTTTGATCTTCTCTCAGTATGATTTCTGTACACAGAATTGTTTGAGAAGAGCTCAGAGAATCAAAGAACATTTGCAAATCAGGATGGGAGTGTTGGAAATCATGGCTGGACCCTTCTTCTGAGACGAGTGTAAAACTCATCTCAAGTTGGCTTGTGTCAAGGTTCACATTCCTGGGGGAGAGGACCACAGAGGATCTTTTCAGGCCAGAATAGGGGAAAACTTGACAGACTCCTGTCAAGCCAGCATACAATAGAGGAAGAGAATTTCCAAAGGAAACTCTATTTGTTTCTGGAAAAGAGAATACATCCGAGATGGCAGAAACCACAGATGATCTTTACACATAAAAAGAACACGATCATGATTTTCTTAATGAACCACACTTTCCTGTGGTTAAATCTTAGAAAGTAAAGCTTGAACATCTTCAGGCTTAGCAGTGATGATGTTTCTGAGTTATATAAACTGGGATTATGGACCAGGTAGTTAATGGCAACTGGAGTTTGTAGGAAAAATCCAGAATTGCCTTTCCAGTAGAATCAGTGCTTGATAAAAACTTGTCAAGAGTAAAGGCCTGTAATTGTCTATTTCTGTACATCTCTGGTTTTGTTATTAAATTTGTTACTAACTTAAAAGAGTAAAGACCAATATTTGAATTGATCTAAGTAACTAATAATGACAGTAAAGATTTTATTCAGACATTCTATAAATATTGACAACTTATTGAATTATAATATTGAATTACCATTGAAGTTTATAGAATCAGTTAACACTGAAGACTCTATCAATAAAAGAGCTAACGTAAAATAACATATTATCTCCTTCTAAGGTACAGCTTTTATTGCTTGATTGGTTCATGCCATTAGTTTGTCCTTGTGTATCACTGACCTTACTGGAACCGTTGGATCCGAGCAGACACAGTTCTGGTAAATGTCTACCATGAGAGATATAATGTGGATGTCGTACTTCTAGAAAGTTCTTTTTGGGATTTTTACTGACCTCTCATTGTGAAATCATTGTAGATGCCACAGAAAGAAATAGGATATCCTATGGGCAACGGTGTGTGGTGGGCCACACTGACAGCTTTCCTTAAAAAGGAAATTGCTGAAGTAAATTTACCTATCCATTTATTTTGATGAAAATAAATTTCAGTTCTAAAAAAATAGAGAAGGGAGCGAGGCGCCCTAAAGTGTAAAGGAATAAGAAAGATTAATGCATAAATGTGGAATCTTGAAAAATGGTACAGATGAACCTCTCTGCAGGGCAGGAATAGAGACGCAGACATAGAGACTGGACATGTGGACACAGGGTGGGCAAGGGAAAGATGGAATAAATTGGGAGGTTAGGACTGATACACACACCCTACCATGTGTAAAATAGGTAGCTAGGGGGA
Source organism: Bos javanicus (assembly GCF_032452875.1). Taxonomy (NCBI): domain Eukaryota; kingdom Metazoa; phylum Chordata; class Mammalia; order Artiodactyla; family Bovidae; genus Bos; species Bos javanicus. The sequence goes on from NC_083880.1 coordinate 32,814,915, forward strand.
AGCTGCTGTAAAGCACAGGGAGCTCAGCTCAGTGCACTGGGATGACCTAGATGGGTGGAATGGCAGGGAGGAAGTTCCAAGAGGGGGGGATATACGTATACAAATAGCCAATTCACTTTGTTGTACAGCAGAAACCAACACAAAAAAATTTCTACTCTGCAGATTTGAATAAGACAGCAATACAAACAGACCTTAGAACTTGTGATCTTGTATTTGAGCACTCTCAGCAAAGTTTGCCTATTAATTTTTGTCTGAAGGTGGGTGCAGAGGTCAAAGCTTCCACCGGTCATGACCTCTCTTCCTTTGGGATGACAAACATTCTAAAAGAGAAATCTGTGTACTTTTTATTTTATAGGGCAGATCTCCACTTCAGTTAAATTATCCTGATTTAAAAATGTATTCTTTTAAGGCACTCTGATCAATCCCTCTTGAAAAAACCAATTTCATAGAACTTTCATTTCTGAACTATGATTATAATGTACTCATTACCATTTAAAAATAATAGAATTATTATTTCTACAGCCCAAGAAGCACTAAAAGTTTTGAAATGAATCTCTACTTCAAAGGGAAAAGCCATCACTGCTGGAGGGTACTCCTCTGATTTTTCTTGTCTGCTCCTTTATTGCACTATTTTTTTTTCCATTGAACTTGACTCTTGAGCCATGATTGGCAGGATAATCAGATTAAAGAATACTCTTAAAAGACCCTGATTTGGGTTCCGTTTACCTTACAGCTTCATGAAACATGAGATGACAATTTGACTTTTTTTCTGAGTTGATTGGATAGTTTATATTTACTCTACCTTTTTAAGTCCTTGATGAGACTGGCACTTCTCCATGGCATTTTATGTGCTCATTAAGTCACTGAGGATTTCTTTCTATCATCTCTGCTCCATTACTACCTATAGAAAATGGCATTCATTTAGAACTGGTACAGTTTCATCTATGGTTAGATTTCAGGGTATAGGTCATAGTTAACTGCTAGAGCTCTGAAGGGTCAGATGTAAGTACTGATGTGCCATCTAAACACCAGCTTTCAGAATGTATTTTCCAACATTATCCTGTTAATGCTAGTAGTTCTTCATGAAGGGGAGAGATTAGCCTCAATCAGGCAATAGATATGACATGTGTTTTTGAAGATCAGCTCTTAGGAACTGATGGAAGGGCATGCAGAGAGAAGATTTCTCATAGTAAATGAATTGCTGCATGAGGAAAATAAAGTCTGTTCATCTTCTCCCACGCAAGAATGGTTTTTCAGTGTTATTTATTTTAAATAATGGCTCTGCTTTTTGTAAAACCTAGACTAACATAATAAGTGTTTTTATTAATGGCTTCTAAAAATTGCTGTGCAGCCCAAGTAAACTCAAGATTTTAAATTTCAGAGTAAAGCTTCCCCATCAGCTTTTATTAGTAGTAATATGAACTGATTTCTCTGATTTCAAAGTATGGGACTTAATTGCAACCAGAGTATGAGACTTTGTTCAGATTAAGTCAAGAACTTATGATTCAACTTTTCTTCATTCCTGGCCAATCCTCCATAAGTGTCATTAAGTCAGAGTTTTAAAATATATTTCATAGTCATTCCAAATAATAACTAATCATAAATACAGAACATTACTGTTCCATGCATTGCTTTCAGATTCATATAAAATATTCGAATGGTTGCATACTTAGGGCAAAAAAACAATGAACTCAGACAATTTCATATTAACTTAATCTTAGAAGCAAAGAGTGAACCGGATATAAACAATATAAAGTGAAAGACAGTGAAAGTGAAGTTGCTCAGTTATGTCCAACTCTTTGCAACTCCATGGTCTGTAGCCTACTAGGCTCCTCTGTCTGTGGGATTTTCTAGGCAAGAATGCTGGAGTGGGTTGCCATTTCCTTCTCCAGGGGATCTTCTCGACTCAGAGATAGAACGTAGGTCTCCCGCATTGTAGGCAGACGCTTTACCATCTGAACCACCAGGGAAGTCACGAACAATATAAAGAAGTGAATAATTATGTCAGCTTATTAGAAATGTCAATCACATCCTTGCCAGCCTGTAGCCTTTGATGTTGTGAAATTGCTGAACTCATTGTTCCTGCCACAGGGCAGCCCTCTGTGACCCACGTGAACTATACTCTCTCCCACCCCACCCCAATGGGCAGCCAAAATGTGTTGGATCAAGATAAAAGTTTGGCTTAGAAATTTGAGTGGGGAAGACACAGATTCAGTTAGCATTGGAAGCAAGAGCTGAAAAATTGTTGTGCATGAGAGTCATAGTCATTTGGACTCAGGGCCAAGCCAACATTTTGAGTATAAGTATTGGGTTGGCCAAAAAGTTCATTTGAGTTTTTCCATAACATGAACAACTCAAACATTTTGGTAAACCCAGTAATATAAGGAGACAGAAGCTATGTGATGAAAAGTGTGTGTGTGTGTGTGTCTGGAGGCATGAGTTTGAAGATGTGAAATGGCTCCTAGCCTTTCTGAAAGTCTGATTGTTCAGCTTTTCTGAGTTCCTACAAATATGTATCCTTTAATCAAGACCCCACCTCTTGGGGGCATGGTGGGGGCTTTAGTGACCTCTGCCCATTGTTCAGCTTTTCTGAGTTCCTACAAATATGTATCCTTTAATCAAGACCCCACCTCTTGGGGGCACAGCAGGGCCTTTAGTGATCTCTGCCCTTTTCAACCAAACAAAGCAAGGAAAAAACATAATCAACCGAGGAGACAAGAGTGAATGCCAAATCTTAGCATAAACTTACATAAGGATGTATTATATAAGGGAGAGATGAAATGTATATGTAGCAGTTCATAAAACAGGTGATAATTAAAGTGTGATATCTCATGCACTATAAAATTAAACATTTAATTTTTAGCTTTATGTTTAGGTTTATTCATTTGTTCAATATTTATCTAGTGCCTAGCACATACCAGATTCTGTTATTTATGGGGCACATAAAGATAAATCAAATAATCCCTTTCCTCAAGGAATTTATATTAATAGTATTTATAGTAATTAATAGTGTACATATATAATTATAGTACTCATATAATTTGCATTGTATTATATAATTATAGTGATTAATAGTGTATGACACTAATAGTATATAACATAGACTAAAACAACATCTCTTCCAATGAAAAAAATCTTACTGTTTTTGAATCCCCAAACTGTTATCCTCATTTAGACAGATCTTCTGTGGGCATTTGTCTGGGAACCAGTTTCCTATAACCAGTTATAATGTGGCTATTTATGCATAAGTTTTGGCGCAAATCCTGGATCTAAGTGCGTAGCCTGAGTCCTGTTCAGAAATAGATATTTTCTGGCAAATGTAAAGATTTGTGTATTCACATATCTAATTAGAAGGAAATGATTGTTCTTAATATGACAGTCACTGCTTAGATTAATTTCAAGCCTAATCATAGAAGTGCTACACATGCAACCAAAGAGAGGCAGGATTTGGATTACGACTTGATGTGGGAAGAAATAAGAAGCTATCTTATCCATTGTAAATTTACCCTGATGTGAACAGAGGCACTCAAGCTTGAAGACACTTTTGGCAGCTTAGACAGTTGGATTCAGATGGGGAAAGTCGGGAGGACCACACTCTCAGATATTCTCAAGATGACGTAGTAAGAGGATAAAAGTCTGAGCAATGGTGGCTGTTGGCAGAAGGGAGAAAAGAAATATAAAGAGGGTGATCCTAGCTTCTTTTATTTTTACTCATAAAACATGGTTTATTTATTTTTAAGATTTTTTAATGTGGACCATTTTAAAAGTCTTTATTGAATTTGTTACAATATTGTTTGCTTTTTTAAAAAACTATTTCGGTTTTTTTTGGCTGCGAGGCATGTGGGATCTTAACGCCCCGACCAGGGATCAAATTCACAAGGACCCTGCAGTGGAAGGTGAAATCTTAACCGCTGGGCCACCAGGGAAGTCCCCAGTCATGGTTTACTTAAATGAAATTGCATTTATAATAAAGGAAATAGAAAATGGTTAAGGTAGCCAAAGATAGTCACTCTGCTTTTCACAACATATTTTGGGTTAATTGCTTCTGGAAATTCTTAATTAAAAATTTTTCTGTTAAATTTGGGTTAAAATGGAGGATGCTTGCAAAGCTCATGAATTCTCACTGTAGCCATTCCTTCACCTTTTTTCTTATTGAGGACGTTTTAACTGAGTTGGTTGGCCAAATTAATGAAATCTGAATGGCCTTAGCTGTGTTTTTGAAAGCTGTCCCAGGGCTGGTACAAACAAACAGTTCTGTTCTTCCTGGAAGAAGTTCAGACAGCCCCTCCCTGACTCTTCCTCATTGCCACTTCTTCCCTTCTCTCCATTGTTTAGTCAGAAAGAGCAAGAAAATGGCTTTGCAACTATTACTGAATGACACATCATTATTGATGAGGCCCTTCAAGGGGGCAGGAAGCTGTGGTTAGCCCCTTGCTTGAAAAGTCATTGTCTTATGACATTTGTCATTTCCTTGCCCTCTCTGCGGCATGCTCTGCTGGGATGTGTCTTTGAAGTTCACTTGGCAGACACTTGTATTATCATTTCAGCCAACATTTTTTGTATATAATATGTCATAGTAGTATATATTAAAATGATGAATATGGTTCTTGCCCTTGAAGAATTTGTCATCCACAAAAGGTCAGCATTTAGCCGATAAGTCATCACAGGACGACCAATTTTTCATAAGTCTCATGACCTATTGACAGAATGTTAGGCAACTTACTAGTAATATTCAGATTGGAAAGACATGGCCAATGGCACAAAAATATGCTTAGAACATGCTGGGATAAATAAATAAATGGTAAAAATATCATAATTCTGGTTGGCTTTTATTGCCTTTCCAAATGATTTTTTCCCAGATATACAAAATATGAATGCAACTGAGATTCTTATGCAATAGTTGGGTATCTATTTGTAAGTGACAAAATTTCCTATTTAATTAAAAATTAAACATTGGAAAAAACACTCAGATTGATCTAAACTAAATACAGAGCTCTTCAAAGTCCTTGGTGTTATACTAAAAGCCCTGACTTGAGCTAAACAAAACAATTCTGACAGCTGTTTCAAATCATCAGAGCCAAGTTTTTATAACTTGTATGTTTCAGTAGTCCATAAATTTATTCATTATAGTATTCAACATAATTAAAAGTAAATATATATATTGCTAACTGGCCTCACTCAAAAAACATGTGTACACATAGATTTGTTTTGAATAGACTCAGGTTTATGTTGAATGATTGAGTCAGTTATTAATTTTGAAGGGCCTTTGTGCAGTGCACAGACTGTACTGCTGTGTATGGCAGCATCACCCCCACTTCCTCCATTGCCTGTCATCACTTTTGCAAATCGCAAGTAACTTTCACATGCATGATTTTATTTGATGTTGGCTTCGGCCACATTAGGTAGATATGAAAGTTATTAATATTGGCCTTCCTTTACAATAGAGAAATCTAAGACTCAAACAGCTTTATATATTGATCACACAATAAATACATCATGAAAACCAAGCAAGAACCCTGGAGCAGGTAGATCTCGGGCACTGAACCATTGTGTGCTTTACTATTCAACATGCTTTACACGTAATTTCATAACACGCTCACAAAAACTCTGTGGCGTTGGTATTACTGGAGTCTTTGTGGATAAGGACACAGGTCCAATATAGTTAATTACTTTGTGCTAGTTTCCATATTTTGTAAATGCAGGTGTCGGAATTCAACCCTGGTCTGACTCCAAGTCTTAGCTCTTTTTGCCATGCTTGAGTCTGATTGTTAGATGGTAGATGTGTCCTTATGAAGTAATACTCATCAGTGTTGGGTAGCTGGAGTTTAGGAAAAAGCACTGCTTAATAAGAGAAAACTGCCTATGGAGGATATGCTACAGAAGATACTGCTTGCATTTTTAACAGAATAGGACATAAAGTGGTAATACTTTCAAGAGGGAGAACCACTTACTTGTCAGCCTGTGCTAATTGAGCATCTATTAAATGCCAGGCAGCCACTGGGGTGCAATGTGAGAAATGACTCTGAAAGTCAAAGCACTTACTCTCAAGGGGATCACTGTCTAATAAGATTACTAAAGGGCCTGTATGTGAAAGCTACAGCTACTCAGTAATCTCCAAAAACCTCTTTCAGAAGGGGCTCACTTAGTGAATTCACTGAAGAAACACTCACAGATTTGGAACTTCTGTTCCATTCTCTCCACTAATTCGAGTGGATACATGTAATAACATATCTTGTTTCCCCAAAGCAGAGTCTGAGACAAGGATTCAGTGTACACAATCTATTGAGCTGGTGGTCTCTGGGAGATAAGGAATGAGGAAAACCAATATTAAAGGTCATTATCAGCCTTCCCTGGTGATCCAATGGTTAATAATCTACCTGCTAATGAAGGGAACAAAGGTTCCATCCCTGGTCACGGAAGATCCCACATGCTGTGGAGCAGCTAAGCCCACACTCTGCAACTACTGAAGCCTGTAGGCAGCAGCGAAGACCCAGTGCAGCCAAAAATAAATTTTAAAACATTTTTACAGATCATTATCAAGGTTGTGGGCAAAGGGGACTAGATTCCACCAGCTTCCCTGAGAACTGTACCAAAACCTCCCAGAATTGTCACTCTCAGGCTGATGGCAGTCAGGAACATGTGTTCACCAGCTCCTGTCCTCTGTTCATTCAGCTGACTCTAGAGGCAGTGAGTCCCCACCCCCAACTTCTGGGCAGGCTGGTGGACTGAGCAGATGTTGGTAGAATTGATGAGTTGAATAGAGTGGGAAGTTGCCTGGCTTGGGCTTGAAGTAGGAGTCAGAGTAAATGGCAGCCATGGCTAAAATCAGAGGTGGGTTAAGAGAATGGGATACAACAAATCTGTCTCAGATCTCAGTGGGTGGCAGTACTGGTCAGCTGTTCTTATTGTAACAGAAAGATGGACCAACCAACCAGACAGATGTTGGCATCAGACCATACAGGGTCAGATTTGGGTGCTCCAGTGGTCATTTGTAATTTCCTGTAAATGAAAAGTGTAACAGTCCCTGTCATATAGGTTATTAAGAAGACTCATTAACTCAATGAGATAATGTTTTGTAGAATTCTTAGCAGGAATCTTTGGGGAAGTACAGACCCTGAAAGACCTGTATTAACTGGACCAGGAATTTATTTTTAAGCATTTTTTTCTTTAGTCTAACTTGTTAACACACAGGTCTAACTTGTTAAACACAGTTTATCTGTTTCTGCTCATTAAAATTCTACTAAAAGGTCAGTTAAGAGATTCATCTGCTGGAGTATCTTTCATCTATGGGATATACCTGGTTGGGCACAATAAAACTCAAATCCTTTATTGCAAACATATGCCTGAAAGGAAAATGCTAAGCCATGACAAGAAATAAAAACTTCTCCCATTCTCTCCCTAGAAATTAATCCAGGAGAGTTGGCATGGGAATTGAGATGGGTTGTGAGTTCATATTGATAATTACTTCTATTGTATTCCTCCAGAGCTTCCAAAGGCCACGAGACCTTTGCACATCTTAATTTACTGATGATGAAAATTGCTTGATCATTTTGAGGGCACTTCTGTGTTCTTGGCAGTATGCTTGATCTTTGAAATGGAAAGGGTACAAAGACTTTAAAAAAAAAAAAAGCCCCACTAATCTCTTGTTTTCAAGAAAGATCTCTCTTACTGAAGGAATTAAATGAGAATGATTGAATTTTAGAGATAATGGAGAACTAGGGAGTACTAAATCACATATTTGGCCCCATTTTTACCACCCAGGGCCAAAATAAGAAATTCACCAGAAAAGGAATTCATTTGGGACTCTTTGAGAAATAATTAGCTAGATAATTAGCTATGTTGGAGACATGGATAAGCATGACTAGCAGAAATCCCATCAAATCCAGGTTTACATGCCCAGGTCCTCACCCAGCTGTGTGTGGTGGTTTGGGATGTGTTGTAGCTGGTGTCTACAGGTGCCCCTCTGCCCTCCACAAGAACGTGGCCAGTACTCACGCCCTTGTACTGTCCCTTCCCTCTGAATCTGGACTGGTCCTGTGACTCAGTCCTGACAAGTAAACTATGATTTAAGTAATGCTGTGTGATTTTTAAGGTCAAGAAAGAACCTTTGCATCTCCCCCTGGGGTATCTTGGAATGCTTTGTCATGGGACACTGTCTCTTGGAACCTACATGGCATGCCAGGAGACACTGTAGCCACATGCAGAGGTCGCACGTTTTGCTGTGGTCACCGGCCCCAGCTGAGGTCCCAACAGATGGCCAGTGTCATCTGCTAGGCATATGAGTAAGCCATCTGGGATGTCCACCCCAGTCAAGCCTTCAGATGACTCAGCCTCAGCAACCATCCAACCATAACCGCATTGGAGTCCCCAAATGGAAACCCCTCCGCTGAGCCCAATGACCCCACAGAACCTTGAGAGAGAATATTAATTAATTGTTACTTAAGCCATTAAGTTTTGGAATATTGTATGTAACATCAGTAGTTACCTAGCACAGATTATAAATCAATTATTTATCAGATATCAGAATTTTACTTTAGCACATGGTTGTTAAAAGACAGTTTAAAGACATGCTTTTCTTTTTTCCTTTGTGGAGTAATGTTGTTGAAATAGCTTTGTGGAGTAATGTTGTTGTTTATCAGTTTCCTCCTGATACTTTTACAGATGAAATTCTTTTTTCATTGAAATGTAGTTGATTTGCAGCGTTGTGTTAATTTCTGCTATATAGCAAAGTGACTCAGTTATACATATAATTTTTTCATATTCTTTTCCATTATGAATGGAAAAGAGTGGAGCTCCACTCCACAGCATTTTGAATATAACTCCCTGTGTTTATCCATTCTATATATAACAGTTTGCATCTGCTAACCCCAAACTCCCAGTTCACCCCTCCCTCACTTCACCTTCCCCTTGGCACTCCCCAAGTCTGTTCTCTGTGTCTGTGAGTGTGTTTCTGTTTCGTAGATATGTGCGTTTGTGTCATATTTTAGATTCTGCGGGTGAGCAATGTCATGTGGTGTTTGTCCTTCTCTTTCTGACTTACTTGATATAAAAATCTCTGGGTTCATTAATGGCACTGCAAATGGCATTGTTTCATTCTTTTTTTATGGCTGGGTAGTATTCCACTGTGGAGAAGGCAATGGCACCCCACTCCAGTACTCTTGCCTGGAGAATCCCATGGACGGAGGAGCCTGGTAGGCTGCAGTCCATGGGGTCGCGAAGAGTCGGACACGACTGAGCGACTGCACTTTCAATTTTCACTTTCACGCATTGGAGAAGGAAATGGCAACCCACTCCAGTGTTCTTGCCTGGAGAATCCCAGGGACGGGGGAGCCTGGTGGGCTGCTATCTATGGGGTCGCACAGAGTCGGACACGACTGAGGTGACTTAGCAGCAGCAGTATTCCACTGTATACATGAACCACATCTTCTTTTTCCATTCATCTGTCAATGGATGTTAAGTTGTTTCCCTTTCTTGGCTATTGTAAATAGTGAACATAGCAGGGCATGTGTCTTTTGAACTGTAGCTTTGTCTAGATATATACCCAGGAGTGGGATTGCTGGATCATGTGGCAACTTTACTTCTAGTTTTTTGAGGAACTTCCATATTGTTTTCCATAGTGGAAGCACCAATTACATTCCCATCAACAATGTAAGAGTGTTTTCTTTTCTCCACATCCTTTCCAGTATTTATTATTTATAGATTTTTTAATGATGGTCATTCTGACTGGTGTGAGGTGATACCTCATTCTCATTTTCTTTTAATTTTTATTTTATATTGGAGTATAGTTGATTAATAATGTTGGGTAAGATTCAAGTGTACAGCAAAGAGATTCAATTATGCATATACATGTATCCTTTTTCAAATTCTTTTCCTGTTTTGGTGATTACAGTATACCGAGCAGAGTTGCCTGTGCTATACAGTAGGGCCTCACTGGTTATCTATTTTAAATATGAGAGTAGTATGTGTTAATCCCAATTCCCAGTTTATCCCTCCCCCCATCTTTCCCCTTTGATAACCATGAGTTCATTTAAGTCTGTGAATCTGTTTTGTGAAAAAGTTCAGTTGTATCATTTTTTAAAGATTTCACATAGAAGTGATATCATATGATATTTGTCTTTGTCTGACTTTCACTTAGGATGATAATCTTCAGGTCCATCCATGTTGCTGCAGTGGCATTATTTCATTCTTTTAAATGGCTGAATAATACTCCATTGTGTGTGTATCACGTCGTCTTTATCCATTTATCTGTCAGCGGACATTTAGGTTGCTTCCATGTCTTGGCCATTGTGTATAGTGCTCCAATGAGTACTGGGATGCATCTATCTATTTTGAATTATAGTTTTATCTGGATATATGCCCAGGAGTAGGATTTCTGGATCATATGGTAGTTCTACTTGTAATTTTGACTTGCATTTTTCTGATAATTAGGGTGGTCTAAGTGATGACAACACCTTCTCATAGCCTATTGGCTAAATAGATGAAATCCTTGAGTGTGCCTTGGACCCTTTTGTAGTCTGGTAAATCCCTAAGAATTATTTCTTGTAACAGTACTTTCAAGTGTGTAATATGAAATTTGTAGAATTACAAGGGAAACTAATCATATAATGATATACTTTTCAAAATATATTAAAAACCAAATCTTTAATATGGTAATATGACTTATTTTTACATATTAAATAATAATAGTGATGATTCTACTGAGAATACTTACGTACTCTCTCTAGATTCTCCCATTAACATTTAATATACTTGTTTTATCACATATCTATCTAACCAGCCAGCCAGCCTTGCATCATCAAAACATCCTAATGTTTTTACACATGTCGGTGTAAATTACAAAGCAAATTGCAGGTTTCCCCTAAATAACTCAGCATGTATATTATAAACTAGAAGATAGACATACTTCCAGATATCTGGAGTAATTATAATCTGATATGAAAATATCTGTGATTTCTATTGCTGGCGTCAGAGGTACTGCCAACACTACTATGGTTTTTTGCTGACATTCATAATTGAAAGAAATGCCAAATTTTTGTCTGAAGTTTATTATTGAAAATAAGATGTTAATTTTTCCATTCAAGGTGTTGAACTTCCTAATTCTACTCATAGGCTCCTTGGGATCTAAGGACGGTAGGTTAAGGAGACTTACTATGTGAAATGTGTAGATAATCTACAAATCAAGTGAAAATTGAAGTCAACTGGGTAAAATAATATAGGTATACTTTAAAATTCAAGTTTTAAATATTCTGACATTCTTACCTTTAGGGTTTTGTAGGGAAATTAATAAATGAAGCTTGGAACACTCCAGAGAGTCACTGAAAAGAAAAAAAAAAGGAAGGATTATTGAATTGACATCAACATTAGTTTGCTAGGCCTTCTGTAAGTGCCAAAACCTGGGCATTTTAAAACAGTAAGAAATAGATGGACTCATAGTTCTAGAACCTACAAGTTTGAAATCCACATATCTGCAGGCCATGCTTTCTCTGATGGTTCCAAAGAAGACTCTTTGCGTCTTCTAGTCTTTGGTGTTTGCTAGCGTTTTTGGCATTTTTTGGCTTGGAGATGCATTGCTTCAGTCACATGACTGTCTTCTTCCTGCACGTCATCCATCATCTTCCCTCCATGCATGTCTATCTCTATGTTCAAATTTCCCTTTTCTGTAAGGACAGCAGTCATTTTGGATTAGGGCCTACCCTAATGACCGTGTTTTAACTTGATTACCTCTGTAAAGACCTTATTCTCAAATAAGGTCATATTGTGAAGTATGGGGGGGCGGGTAGAACCTAACCATATCTTTTTAGGGAAATATAATTCAACCCATAACAACATCAGACCATGACGATGCAAAAGAACAAAAGGTTAGTTGTAGTTTGAAATCAAATATTTCTAGCTGGATCTGAAATTAAATGTCTGGAGTTACATGGTCTGGTCTTACTTTTCTACAACTTCCTTCTCCAACACTCAACTTGTGCTGAACATCCCTTTATGAGTTTTAGGAAATATAAACTCTAAAAATACACATCTAAATAGTAATCCCTAGCATTTATGTTCGGAGAAGGCAATGGCAACCCACCCCAGCACTCTTGCCTGGAAAATCCCACGGACGGAGGAGCCTGGTAGGCTGCAGTCCATGGGGTTGCGAAGAGTCAGACACGACTGAGCTACTTCACTTTCACTTTTCACTTTCATGCACTGGAGAAGGAAATGGCAACCCACTCCAGTGTTCTTGCCTGGAGAATCCCAGGGATGGCAGAGCCTGGTGGGCTGCCATCTATGGGGTCGCACAGAGTCGGACACGACTGAAGTGACTTAGCAGCAGCAGCAGCATTTATGTTTTAGTCAAAACACTAAGTTTCACATTGCTTTATCTCTTTCTTGATAGTATTGTATTGTAAAAAAAAAAAAATTGTAACAGAACATTATATTCAAAGGACCATTTTAAAATTCATAATGGAACAGCAACTAATTAGTCAACAACAGCTATTGAGCAACCATGAGTACCGTTTCCCTGAAGAGAAAAAGTATAGTAGACCTGTACTAAGTCCTTAAGGAGTTCTGGCATCATAAGACAAATGAGACTTACACACACACACAGACTTGCAGGGAAAAGTTTCATCTAAAAAATCCTTGTATCTCTTCTCCTGTGTCTGTTTTAATTTTTCTTCAGATTTTAAATGGGGCAGATTTTTTAGCTCATATCTATCATTTTAATTGGAAATCAGAGTTTTTAAAAATTTGTTATTGATTTATACTAACTCCACCAAAATCATTTGAAATCCACTTCATAAGGTAGTTGTTTTGAGTAAGATCAAAAAGAGAACATACTTAGCACGTTTTCAATAAATGTCAGCAATTATTATTGACATACCTATTGAAGGTCTAGCACAGAGTCCCAGGCAGGCCCTTGGCTTGCTGCACTGATATTTGTGTGGGTAACTGTATAGACCCACTTGAGCTATTTTGTACTTTACAAAAATTTGACCCAAAGTAGTTCTTATGAGGAGCCCTATAGCATCGTTATTTTCAAAATGAGTAAGAACCATAATTCCAGAGAATTCTTAGACACTTAAGAGCAACATATGGTCCTTAGAATACACATGCATACACAGAGTTTACTTTTGCTTTCCTTTCCCTTGAGTTTTCTTTACAAGGAAAAACTTTTTTTCTATTTCTTTAATTTTGTATCTATGTGAGATGATGGGTGTCCACTAAAGTCACTGTGGGCATCATTTCATGGTATATGTAAGTTAAATCACTATGCTGTATGCCTTAAAACTTCTTCAGTGTTGTATCCCAATTATATCTCGATAAAACTGGGAGGAAGAAACATTTTAATTCTAAAATATATAGAATAATATATTGGAAAAGATCCAGAGGAAAAAATCCAGATGCCATTTGATTTCACAGAGAGAGGAATTTAAACAGTGTTGCTTCGGCTCAACATATCTTTGTGGAAAGGGATTTAACATCTCTAAATCTTAATTTCTTCCTCTTTAAAGTGATACACTTATTTCCAGGATTATTTGGCATGAGACTATATAAATTCCTTCATGCCATTCCTGCATATAATAGATGCTCAAGAAAAGTGACTTCCAGCAAAGCCCCTTCCATGGACTCCCATGACCTCCATCTCTCCATCAAGGTAGTTACCCTGCCAGGAATAAAGTATTTTTTTCTAAATATATATATTTTTCTGAGGTGTGCTTAAAATGTTTCAGGTGCACAGCAAGGCAATTCAGTTATACATATACACATATGTTGTTTTTGAAATTATTTTTCATTATAGATTATTACAATATATTGACTATAGTTGCCTGTGCTATAGAGTAAACCTTTGTAGCTTAACTATTTTTTAAAAAAATTAGAAATCTAGCATCAGGGATAAAATTTTTGATGAAATGGAAAAATGCTACGCTTTTTTTTCCCCTGTACTAATTTAACTTTCCATCAGAGAGAACATTAGAATTTGGAAGAAAACCAAAGTACAGAGTGAAATGGCTGGTTTCACCCTGCTCTGTTTGTATCTGAGCAGCCTCAGGTAGCCAACTTTTCTCCTGTGAGCTAGTTCCCCTGGCAGAACCTTCCAGAATGTTCCAGTCCGGTGAGGAGGACAGCAGCTTTCCAGTCGCTTGGTGTGGCTTGCCTGGGGGAGAAGGCAGAGGCCCGCCTGTATAATCCGATTTCGCCAACTCAAACTAATCACTACTGGTAGTAGCAAAATTTAGCCTGGATCTGCTTAGTTAATCTAGATTGACAGGAGGTAAAAAGAAACGGGACACAAGGGCGCAGAAGCGAGGGGAGGGGACCAGCACTGATTTCCAGCCTTGCATCTGGGGTTTCTCATTTGCCCCCCTCTTGGGGCTTCTCTTTTTCTTCTCTTATAAACAAACGCTCCTGGTCGTTAGGAGACCAGCCTCGCACCGAGCCGCCTCACCAACAACAGGTGCACAGGGAGGCTCCGGGCTGCGCAGAGCGATCTCTCCTGGCTGAAGCTGAGCAGAAGGTCCCACCAGGCACAGACTGTACCTGAGACTATGTATTATTTATTGAAACTGAGCTCCGCTTTCTCTTTATCCTCCCGGGCAGCCCTGGAGTCAGGCGCCTCTTAAAATGGATGCCGCCAGCAGCTAACCTACAAAGTCTCCTAAATTCAACTTGCTTTCCCTCTTTTTCTTGCTAAGTAACTGTCAGCCAGCGCGGCCAACCTTTTGATCACTCTTGGGGAGTCCTTGGGAGTTGCACTTTAGCAGCGAAGGAAGAATTCTTCTGTGCTTTTGGGCGTTTCCACCTGGAATCAAGTTGTGTTTTTTAACGGGATACTGCACTCTGGATTTTGTCCATTTTGTGGACATAGAGAAGACCCTTATGCAGCAGCGCCTGCCTTCATAGACTGGGTAATTAGAGCAGTGATCTGTGATGTGCGTGTTTACATGCTTAGCCCTGAGAAGAAAAATGGGCTCCCTGAAGGTGATCTTTATTTTTACTTATGATATCTGTGTCTGGCAAACCAGGGAACTTTTTGCATTTGGGTAACAGAGACTTTTGAAATCTACTTCCCTGGATTGTCCATGTTGGTGAAATTGCTGTTGGCCACCTCAGCCCTGCATGTTGCCATGCTAAAGACACCTAAGGGTAAAAATGTCTCTTGGGTAAGTAGACAATGATTTCCTCTCTCTTCAAAATATATCTAAAACAGAAATGCTTTGAGAACTTAAAAGACATCTAGGGGTTTCGTGTTTGGGAAAAAGTATTTGCCTTAGAAAATCACAGGAAGATCTTTCTACATGTTAGACAGCCTTTGGCAAAAGCTTGATGGTGTACTTGCTAAAATATAAACTATAGGACATAAACTCTTTACTTGTTTTGGCATTTTTAAGTTGCCTCATAGTCGCATCTACACCCAGAACTTAAAATTTATGAATCCAAATTTATGATTTTAAGATGTTTTTAATCCCAGAATTCTTTAGGTTCGATAAAGAGAGTGTCAATATTATGGAGGGGCATTAAGTCAAATTTTAAAGGTAGCACATGTAGAGTTTACAGTATTGGGGGAAATTGTTCCTTTTGTGTTAGAAACAAGATAGAAATAGGTATTTCTCAATTTCATTCTGACTAATTGCTGTTAATCCATAATGGACATCTATAGTGAAAGGTTAACATTCCAGGAATAACAGTATGTTAATCCTAATCAAATTTGACTCCTTAATGTTGTTTCAAATTAGTTTCCTACCAAAAATATAAACTAGATTGAGCTCAAAATAATGAGAATAGTCTGAAAACTTCTAAAAAAGAATGACTATAGTTCCCCGGCTGTCCGATTTCCTGAGCTTGATGCATTAAAATTAACAAATGGATTCCCTTCTACTCTCCCTTCTACTCTACTTCATAAGTTCTCACAGATGAACTGTGTCTCTTACACCAGTGTTTTAGCTGCTGCTCACACCTACAACCCAACCATACTTGTCACAGAATTTGACATATCTGATTATGATTACAGTTTGCTTAACTCAGAAAAAGAAAGGATTCCATCTTTTTGGTTAAAAAATCATTTGTAGTACCTTAACTTGAAATTCACTAATTGGGTTTTTTTTGTGTTTTTTTTTTTTACATTTTATGACATAGTACAATTGGTCTGAAAACAGTGATTATGATTTTTTTCTATTATGGATATTCTTTAGAATATTTAACAAAGACATGTGTCTTAGTTTAAAACACAGCTCCCAAAATTATCTCCAAAAGTTTACAAACTTTTCCAGGTTATTCATTATTAAAAATTAATATACGTATAGTGGATTCACTCATTGTACACTAGAAATTAACACAATATTGTAAAGCAACTGTAATATCCCAATTAAAAATGAATATTTCTTATCTTGATATTATTGCTTTTGTGGCTTTTTTATCCTTCTCCTTGCCCCCCTTCACAGTATAATCAAGAGAGAAAACTCAAGGACCAGTGAGTTTTCATTCCCTCTCTGTTCAGATGGCTCCAATGGCTAATTCCAGTGCCCATAGGGGCGTCTGCCACTTTCTCCTGGTACATAAACACCGAAGAAAGGAGTAATTTCAGAAGTATATCCCCTCCTTCATCTGCGTAATCCTCCTAAAAGATTAATTCTCCCAAAGCAGTGCCTGCTTAACAGAGTATTTCTGCCAGGAGGACAAAACTTGAAACATTTCAAAAGCTTAGACCACTGTTGGGTTAGGTTCCCTTCAGACTCAATTATGCTAATATTTTTTTAAAAGTTCAAGTCCCTGGCTAAAAGTTTAGAAGCAGTTCTTCTCATAGAGTCAGAATACTTGTATTTTCTTAGGTTAGAATAGACTGTTCCTGGTTTGTTGTATTTGGTGACACAAGTCTCTGTAGCAGAGTTTGTCGAAAGCAAAGTTTACAAATTTTATGAGTGTGACATTACAGAGAATACTGTCATTTGGGAGGTGTGTGTTTTCTGTTCAAGGAATGAATAATCAATGTTTCTGAATATTATAGAATGCCTTTATTTGTAATAGAGAGACAGTTTCAAATGTTGGCCATCACTTCTGTTTCAATCAGTTGTGGTTGTTTTAGGTGGTGAATGACATTTCTCTGAGTCCTTTGACTATTAGGTACGGTGAAATGTACCCGATATACCTGCCTTTGCCATTGCCGGTTTTCATTTAAACATTTGTTTAGACTCGAATTCAAGAAGAGAATAAAATAATTCATCATGTCTCAGACCACATCGTGAACTTTGTGATGGTGAGAATAGGTCATGCATCTCTCCATCCCTGGTTCCTCTAGAGCAGGGGTCCCCAGCCTCTAGGATCCGATGCCTGATGGTGTGAGCTGGAGCTGATGTAATAATAATAGAAATAAAGTACATAATAAATGTAATGTGCTTGAATCTTCCCCAAACCACCCATTCCTGGTCCATGGAAAAATTTCTTCCATGAAACAGCGTGCTGGTGCCAGGAAGCTTGGGGACTGTTGCTCTAGAGAATTCCTTAGACATACTTGGCTCAAAGTGATAAATGCAAATACGTATTGCTGAAAATCACAAGCTCAGGGTGAAAGTGATAGTCACTCAGTTGTGTCCGACTCTTTGCAACCCCATGGACTGACTATACAGTTCATGGAATTCTCCAGGTCAGAATACTGGAGTGGGTAGCCTTTCCCTTCTCCAGGGGATCTTCTTAACCCAGGGACAAACCCAGGTCTCTTGCATTGCAGGTGGATTTTTTACCAGCTGAGCCATAAGGGAAGCCCAAGCTCAGGGTGAAACACCACTTTTCTTTTCCAATATCGTGGTATCTGGTCTAGGTGTCTGTTTAAACATGCCTGAGAGGTTTCCTGGCTGTAAGATGAACAAGAGGATGTGTACTCCATCACTGAATCACGTCCAACTCTTCTGCTACCCCATGGACTGCAGTCCGCCAGACTTACCTGTCCATGGAATTTCCCAGGCAAGAGTACTGAAGTGGGTTGCCATTTCCTTCTCCAATGGATCTTCCCAACCCAGGGACTGAACCTGTGTTTCCTGCTTTGGCAGGCAAATTCTTTACCACTGAACCACCAGGGAAGCCCTAAACAAGTGCATAGTAACTACCTATTATTTCTCTGAGATGCAGTGAGAATTAGCAAGTCCTCTGTATAAGCGTTCAACAATCATTCAACAGATGTTTATCAATTGCTTCTTTTATGATAGTCTCAGCACTGAGTCAACAGTAGCGAGTAAGGTACTTGAAAATCTGTGTCCTCAAAGAGCTGAAATTCTAGTAAAGGGAAACAGGAGATATATGAGTAATGCGTGAGATAGAATACAGTCAAGCAAGAGACATGAACTTATCTACAAAACAGTAACAGACTCAAAGATGTACAGAATAGGTTTCTGGTTTCCAAGGGAGATGGGGGAATGGGAAGAAATGAATTGGGAGTTTGAGGTTAGCAGATGCAAATTAGGATATATATAGGATGGCTAAACAACAAGGTCCTACTGTGTAGCACAGCGAACTATTGAACTGGGATAAACCATAAAGGAAAAAAGTATACAAAGAACCACTAAATAGGAATATAAATCACTTGGCTGCACAGTAGAAATTAACGTTATATACTTCAGTAAAAAAGTCAAGCAAGAAATGGGTTAGAAATTGCTGATCAGTGGAAGAGGGTGTTGCATGTTGGTTGGTCCAGCTATTTAAGCTAGGGCTTCCCTGGTAGATCAGCTGGTAAAGAATCCGCCTGCGATGTGGAGACCCTGGTTCGATTCCTGGGTTGGGAAGATCCACTGGAGAAGGGAATGGCTACCCACTGAAGAAGGTAGCAGAGTCAGTCACAGGGGAAACAGTAATTGAGCATCTCCAGCAAAGATGTCAGGTGCAAGGTGCAAAGACTGGAGCATGTGAGGAGTGACAAGATGGCCAGTGTGGCTGGACTATGGTTACCTTCTTGAAATTTCCTTGGGTCTCTGTATGCATTTGTCTGTCTATGTAATTGTTTCCCTATGGATTCCAAGGCACACTGACATCCTTCCCTTCCAGTCCCTGGAGAGATGGTATGTAAAGGCTTCACAGGACAGTACACCTAGGCACCTGTACAATCAGCAAGGTGATAGCAGCAAGGACAGAGAGAGGACGGGTCATCATGACACACTCATGCTCTACCCGTGACCCTTAAGAATCGAGAACTTTCTTATTTTTTAAAGTAATTGAGACAGTCTCACCAACGAGTGTAATATAACTTTGACATAACAGAAATGAGAATAAATTTTAAAGTAATGTTAATGGATTGAGCCAGAGAATTGGGGAGTAAGGATCCAGATTTAAGGAACACAGCTTTTCCAAGAGCAATTTTTACTTTTTGTGAGGACAGGCATGCAATCCAAAACTTTATCATGGAATCTCTGTGAATTCTTGGACCATAAAAAACTTTTCCAAAGATCTGTTTGGCAGAGTGGGGGACAGGACATGGTCTTGTGGACATTTGTTCCTAAAAGCTGTAGGGACGCCTTAAGGTTGTATAGATCTGACTTTATGTCAGACTGATCTACTTTGTTGAAAAGTCATTTCACCCTCAAAATATAAAAATAACAGATCCCACTTCATGTCCTGTCACTGTGCAGACTGCCTTGCTATACTTTTAATCCTCAGGATCTGAAATCACTCACACTGAGCCGTTTGTTATTCCAAATCTGTGGTCTTATATAAAATAATTGCTCTCTGCATATAGTGTATTTTATTAGTTGTTTTTCCAGTTTTGATTATGTGCCATAAGAAACTAATAAAATTCATTTAAAAAATAAAGAATATAAAGAAATTGCTCTCATTTAACCAAGTGCTTGAGATTAAATAAGAACTCAGAACTTTAGGTCTGCTTTCTAAAGATACTTCTAGCAAATGCATTATTATGGGTGTGTTATTCTATTATAAAATTTGTGTTATTAGAAATTGTCTAAAAGACTAACATTAAAACTCAATACACCCTGCACACTTGCTCATTTCTGAAGTTGAAGAGGTGTCCTCCAGGGGAGGAATCCATCACCTTTCTTTGGTTATTGGCTCCGTAGATGTTTCAGCTTATTTCCATGTGGATGTCACTCTCATATTGTCAAGAATCACTGTTCCTCTCGCTTTTAACCTCCCTGATCACTGTAGATATCTGCAGGTCACTGTAGATATCTGCAGGTCACTGTAGATATCTTGATGACTCGAAAGCTGACTTACCTCTCATTGATTGTGCTTCATTTGATATATACGTTTCACTGCAGCATCCAGATTATTGGTTTCAGACAATAACAGTTTCTGAAAATATCTAATTTTATCTGTTCCTGCTCTGAACATATACCAGTGTCATCAGAAATAGTATTTCCCTCTTATTTGCTCTCCTCTCTTTCCTTGTTGAAGTATGTTGGAAGGTTTACTAAACTTGTTTCCAGTACTTGTGACGATTTTAATTTTTTCAACTTCACTCACAATTGATAGGAAATCAGGGTGTCTGGTGACAGGGTGTCTGATCAGATAAATTGTTTACTTTTGCTGACAGCTGTTAAGATTCTTCCAGAAATTCATATGTGAGGACAGCTATTTCTTCTTCCAATGAGTTTTTTTTTTTTTTTTTTACTCGATAAAAGGACTCTGTCTGGGCTTGGTAAATACTGATGTACGTTACTTTATAGAGTGAGTCATGGAGCACTAAAAGCTGTGTATCTTATGAAGCCTGCTACTGTTAATTATGTTTTTAATATTAAAAATAACCATATTTTAAAGATAACCATAGTTCTCTAACTTAGAGAGCTCTCATATATTTAAAGGGAGCTGTCATTCACTGTCTCCAAACTAAGCCTTTCCCCTGCTTTCCTGATTCATATTTTTTTAATATAATTGATTCATAATGCTATGTTACTTTCTGCCATTTAGCAAGATGACTCAGTTACACATATGTGTTCTTTTCCGAGTCTTTTCCATTATGGTTTGTCTCAGGATGCTGAATGTAGTTCCCTGAGCTATACAGCAGGGCCTTGTGTACTCATCCTGCTTCTAACAGTTCGCATCTGCTAATCCCAAACTCTCCATCTTCCCATCCCTGCCCCTCCCTCTTGGCAACCACAAGTCTTTCTCTATGTCTGTGAGTCTGTTTTTCTTTTGTTCAGTTCAGTCAGTCACGTCTGACTCTTTGCAACTCCATGGACTGCAGCACTCCAGGCTTCCCTGTCCTTCACCATCTCCTGGAGCTTGTTCAAACTTACATCCATTGAGTCGGTGATGCCATCCGACCGTCTCATCCTCTGTCGCCCCCTTCTCCTCCTGCCATCAATCTTTCCCAGCATGAGGGTCTTTCCAATGAGTTGACTCTTCATATCACCAGGAACAGAAATGAGAATCACACACACACTAGAATGTTACTCAGCCGTGAAAAAGAACGAAATAATATTTGCAGCAACATGGTTGGACCTAGAGATTCTAATACTAAGTGAAGTAAGCCAGATATCATATTATTTAGACATATAATTTCTCTCATGTTATTTAGACATAATATATAATTTAGATATAATTATATCTTTTATAATTATAATTATACATATATTTAGATATAATTTCTATCATATCATATTATTTAGACAGTCATTATATTATTTAGGCATATATGTCTAAAATACAACAAATGAGCAAATGAACCAATCTACAAAAGAAAATCCTTCATTGGAAGGACTGATGCTGAAGCTGAAATTCTAATACTTTCCCTGGCTTACTTTACTCAGTATGATAATCTCCAGGTCTAACCATGTTGCTGCAAATAATTACTTCATTCTTTTTCATGACTGAGCAACATTCTGTGGTGTGTGTTTGTATATTTCTGTTTCTGATGACATCATATTCTCTCATGCACCAACATCACCAACATGCCTTGTTGACAGTATTCCAAAAATGGAGAAAATACAGGCTTCAGAGACATTCTGAGTTTGAATCTGGTTCTCACACTAACTGTGAGATCTTGGACAAGTTATAACCACCAAGGTTTAGTGTATTCATCTATGAAATGGGTATAATAAAGCTTTTTCCATAGGAGTATTTTAAAAATACTCCTAATATTAGCACTTATATTAGGTGCTAATCATAGTGCTCACTCTTACAAACAATGTGTTCAATTCCAGTTTGCTCCTTTCCTCTGTCCCTTGCTTTCCAGTCCCACTGGTATAGCACTAATTCAGGGATTTCTTTTTTAGTATTTATTTATTTGGCTACACCAGCTCCTAGTTGTGGCATGCAGGATCTTTAATTACAATATGTGAGCTCTTAGTTGTAGTATATAGGATCTATTAATAGTTCCCTGATCAGGAATTGAACCTGGGCCCTCTGCATTGGGAGCACAGAGTCTTAGCCACTGGACCGCCAGAGAAGTTCCAGGGATTTCTTATCTTGTCTCTGCTAGACCCTTACCTGTAGCAGTCTTCATATTGAGGGCTAACTTCCAAATTTTCCCTTCTCTAATCCATTCCAAACACTTCTCCTAGTCAACAAGTGCCCCTAAACCCAGATCTTCATCAATTCTCTGTCAGATCAAATCCTTTACAGATTCCTCACCATCCACAGCTAGAGTTAAACATTTCTGAACTCAACTGACTCCTTTCACAAAGAGGACAACTGAGAAGTCTGGAAGCAGGGGTTGGATGAGCCAAAGACTCTCCTGCTTGTTCCTCTGGCTTCTTTCCTGTGGGTTTGAGCCTTAGGTATAGACAAAATGAACTTCCAACTGGTGAAACTTTCTCTTCACACTTGCTGGGAGGACATCCCTGGTCCTTCTGGAGACAATCTGGGAGTGAGGGAGAGGTTCAGCTCCATTTTGAGTGCAGTGCACCATCCTCGCATGCAGAGGTTCACCCTGGCTCCAAACATGTTTCCCCTTGGGGTAGCATCTCTGCCTGAGTATTCCTGAGTCTGAAGATCATGACAGAAGGCCAACAGAATGGCGGATCAGGAAGGGTGAGGAAAATCAAATAATTATCCACAAGTCACTAAGTATTTTTGCTGAAATCTTCCCCCTTTTTCTTTTCAAAGTGGGCCATTTTTAAAGTCTTTATTGAATTTGTTACAATATTGTTTCTGTTTTATGTTTTGGTTTTTTGGCCAAGAGGCATGTGGAATCTTAGCTCCCCAACCAGGCATCAAACCCAGGCCCCCTATGTTAGAAGGCAAAGTCTTAACCACTGGACCACGAGGGAAGTCCCTTCCCCTTTTTCTATTGTGGTGAAGGTTAAAAAACAGAGAGAGTATACACAATCACCTACGTGAAAGATATAATGCAAAATCTAAATGAGAATGCTACATCCAGACTGAATAAGAAGTGTGACATTTCAGGGAGAAGATGTCAGTCTGTATCCTCATTCACCTTCAGTGCCACATCTGAGGCTTTGAGGGCCTAAGAATGAGATGACCAATGAGGAATGGTTCCCTAAAATCAAGAGGTGACATAATTTGCAGTGAGTTACCAAATCCCAATCTGTTCACAGGGATCTGAGTTGGTGCCCCGTAGAGAGATTTTGTTCTGAGTGTCCTGACCTTTGTGCAAGCTGGCTAGGAATAACAGCCTCTGCGAGCAGTAGCCACCTTGATCAGCAAGCATTTCAGAGAAAACATTCCCTTGCAGTCCCACTGTTTTGTGGGACTCCTCCTTATATATAGATAGAAGGTACATGGACGTGATAAGATTGGAGTGGTTACTTCTGCCCTGAGAAAACTGCTGTGTGGGGTTTGGAGGACCCCATGGAGAAATTCAATGGAGGCAAGTTAGGGATGCTACTCTTAGAGAAAAAGCTGGAGAGATCCCAGTGTGAGTGATTTCAAATTAAGTTACTAAATAAATGCTAATCCTGTTTCAAGCATTCATTCACCCTAGGGTGACCAGAAGTCCCATATTAGACCTGTTGGCCCACAATTATTAATAGTGTCTTCTTTCATCCTCAGAAGTGTTCTGGTTTGGCCAACGAATTACATGACCACTCTCATTGTTACAACAGAGTATGAATGAATGATTAAGGTGGAGGGGGTTAGGGAGAAGGACTGGGAAACTGCAAGCTTGAAGGTCAATGTGAGTAGGGAAATGCAGATAGACAGACTAAGCTGATGTCAGACAGGAAGGCATCAGACCTGTGTCTTTGGGCAGGTGAATTAACTTCTTCAGGAATCACTTTCTTTACTTGCAAAATGAAGATCTGTGTACTTACCTCATATGGTGTGAGGATCACTCTTAAGAATGCAAGGAGTATACATGAAGGAGATGGGTCATGTCATAAGAAAGAGCAGTTAGGCAAGGATTTTACTTGGTTGTTCTACATGAAATTACCTCAGGTGCCAATCTAGATTTCTTAGCCTGACCTTGGAGAATGTCAAGTCTAGTCCGATCTCCATGTAAATTTATGGTCTGGTTCCCTGCCACTGCTTCTTCTTCCATAGATAGAACCTCAACTTTTCTGAACGCACTTGAAGTATTCACACGTGTGCCTCTGAGTTGACCCCCCACGCCCCTGAAATCTCATCGCTGCTACTTCTGAGCCAAGTTCCAAACTAAGCCTTGTTGGCAAAGGTCATGCAAAGTAAAAAAGATCATTAGAATTACCCTCACTCTTGTGTAAAGGAAGTTTGCATTTATGTCATTCATACTGGCAGAACATACTATAATAAAGTTCAAAATTCTAGGTGTTCATTATGTCATTAATAATTGACACGTTTGAAATGCAAGCAGAATTTCTATGTTTGTATCATCGGCAATGATATGAGGGCTTCTGGGGAAAAAATTAAGAGGTTATTCAGAAAGAAATTTCCTCCCTTCTTTCTGGGGAGGAAAGTAGGAAGGGACTTCACCTAAGGAGTAAGGCTAATCCAAGAAAATGAGACTGTAAGTGAGGAAAGAGCACTATTTCAATTTCATCCTACCAAAAAAAAAAATCAAAAGTTAGATAGAGACTCTCAACATGCAGGGGAAGGTCCCACGCCTTTCATAAAAGGAGGCTCATGAGTTCAGGAGTGCAAACATATCAGTATTCGCCTCACCAGGGAGGTTTGGTATTTTTATCTCGGCAGTTTGCTCGTTTTTAGGTCTTACATAGATGATCTTTATGAACTTCCCAAGTCACATCAGGAGACTGAAATGAGCTGGCTTCCCTCTACTCGTGTGAAGGGAAGCAGCCAAAGGTGGGTGACAAACTTCATCCTTCTCTTCCTCTGGTGAATCAAGCTCCATGCTGTGAATTTACAGAGCCTTGGTCATTTGCTGAGAAAGGATGTGACTATCTTGCCTTTCCCTGGGCCCAAGAAAAGAACCCAAATTATGCTCTGTTTAAGTGAATGTGGCCACAAAAACAGACTGGGAATAAAAATACTCCCAACTTATCAAAGCAGAAGGAAGAGATGGCATTGACATAGATTCCCCCAAATCAGCAGTATTAGGCGTCCCCACCTGACACAAGAGGAATCAGAATAGAGTTAGAGGTCTGAGATATTGTCACAGTGATCCCTGGAACTTACAGAATTGGTCTGAGTAGTTTGCTGGGGCTTTTGTTACCACAGCGATCTTCTAGCTGCTTGCTCCACATAACCAGAAGCAGCCACAATGAAAGCACACGTTTTTATTTATTTTTTTAAATTATTTGATTTACAATGTTGTGTTAATTTCTACTGTACAGCAAATTCATTCAGTTATTCTTTTTTAAATATTCTTTTCTATTATGGTTCATCACAGGATATTGAATGTCATCCTCTGTGCTATGCAGTAGGACTTCACTGTGGTTAACATCTGCTCACCCCAAACTCCCAGCCCTTCTCTCCTCTGATCCCCTCCCCCTTGGCAACCATGAGCCAGTCCTTTATGTCTGTGAGTCTGTTTCTGTTTCATAGATAAGTTGCTTTGCGTCATTTTAGATTCCACATGTAAGTGATGTCATATGGTGTTTGTTCTTTTTGACTTACTTTACTTAGTCTAACAATCATTAGTCCCATCATGTTGCTGCAAATGGCATGATTTTGTTCTTTGTGGCTGAGTAGTATTGCATTGTGCATGTGTACCACGTCTTCTTGTTTATCCATACATCTGTTGAGGGACAGTTAAATTATTTCCATTTCCTGGCTATTGTAAGAAGTGCTGCTATGAACATAGGGTGTATCTTTTTGAATTTTAGTTTTGTCCAGGTATATGCCCCAGGAGTAGAATTGTTGGATCATATGGTAATTTTATTCTTAGTCTTTTGAGGAACTTCCATACTGTTTTCCATAGTGGAAAGCACAGAACGCACTTAATTTTTCAAATGTAAGCAACATTTTAAACGTGAACCAGGTGTGCGCAGACTTTTCTAGACTGGCAGGTGGATTGCAGCCTCCTGCAGTCTGGCTACACAGATGCAGTCTGCTCTCTTCATCAGCTGTGTTATAGGTCCACACCTGTAAACAGATGTCCTTCAAACTTTGAGACTTCACGGAGTCTCTCCAGCACCCTTGATCCCATGGCAGACTCATATTAAAGGAAGTCAGCTCAGCACCTCGTTGGCCACTGCTGTCACTTCCGGAGATGAAGGAACAGACAGAGCTTATTTTTGTTTTTTGTTTTTCCCTAAAGGCTGTGAGGGAGGACAGGCAGAAAAAACAAGGATGTGAAAATATTTGAGAGAAGGAGGGAAAAAAGTCAAGAACAAACACACTTCAGTGCCACCTGTCTCAGATGACACGCTTGCCTCTCTCCATAAGAGCCAGACCTGCAGCCTCAGAAACTTGACAGTTCACACGAGTGTCTTCATTTTCTGCCACTTTCTCAACCATCCTGGAAAAATACTGTAGAGAGCTGTGCCGGAGGACTGCCTCTAGAGACAGGCTCAATATCTGGGTGCCACTCCAGCTCTGCCTTTGACCTCGGGGGCACTAGTCATTTATCTTCAAGAAGACAGTGTTTCTAGTCTGATCCACAGGGGAGAGATCTCTATCCTGCTTGCCTCAGATGGTTCCAGATACCTCTGAGAGAGAGTCTTGACACTATAAAACGTCACAAACATGTTCCTATTTTATGAAAATGAGACTGTAATCCATTCACTTTCGAGAAAAACCACCAGTGTTTCTAAACACAGTTTCAAGTCACGATGGCAGTGAACCAGGGAATTAGAGTCTGTCTTACAGAGTGAAGTGAGTCAGAAGGGGAAAGTAAATATCATATATTAATGTATATATGTGGAAACTAGAAAAATGGTACAGAGGAACCTATCTGCAGGGCAGGAATAGAGACACTGATGTAGAGAAATGGACATGTGGGCATGCAGGAACGGTAAGGTGAACTGGGAGATTAGGACTGATATATATATACTACCATGTGTAAAATAGTTAGTGGGAAGCCACTGTATATCTCAGGGAGCTCAGCTTGGTGCTCTGTGGCGATGTAGAGGGCTGGGATATATGTATACTATAGCTGATTCATGTTTCTGTACAGCAGAAACCAACATAACACTGTAAAGCAGTCATACTCCAATGGAAAAAATATTCTGTAGTAACCTTAAAAAATAAAAAACAAAAAAATAGTAGACAAAAATGTATTCTCTCCAATGAGGAATTGAACTCCTCTGACCATCTCAGAGAATGGAGTGTAACCAAAGATAATAAATACATTCATTTCAAATATTGAGTTGAAAAGATGGCTTTCCCCCCAAATTTCCAGGTGAAGGATAAGTCTGGTGCTCATTTTCACTCCATGTTTTTCAGTGTAACCTAAACCTGTTAATATCTATATTCAGCAAAGCTGCCATGGTTGCCTGGCAACCAGGCTTAGTGGGCTAGCAAAGCACCAAAGGAAGAAATCAAATGCAGCTCACAAAACCTTGATTTATGCTTCCGTTGGACAGAAAATTCATCCTCCATGTGTGCTGTGTGGATTGTTATTTTCCAAACATAAGTACATCTTTCAGGATGAAAGTTCAATGCTATTATGAGTTCTAAAATCATGGTCTATTAGTTAACATTTGATATGTACAAAGGAGAAATCTGTCTCTGCTAGTCCTTCGTTAAAACGGAGGTAGTTTTTTTTCTTGTAGGTCACGTTGTACTTTTCACTCTCACTTTTTATTCCTCTGCATAGAAATATATACATTATTCTTGGAATCAGATGTAATGGAAATTGAAGCATCAACATCAGGAAGTAGAGGTTTAGGATTAATTACTGCCAAACGTTTATTTTTTAATCTAATACAAGGGAGTCAAAGAGAATAATTCAAATGACTTTTCTTATGGAATTTTTTATACCTTTCCACCTTTATCTATTTTCTTATATTTTTCCCCTATGGAGACTTTATCACCTCTAAAATTGAGACTTTATCATCTCTAATATTGAGAATAAAGAATGGTGTTTGGGCTGTATATCATCTACTTCATGGACTAAGTAGATTATGTGACTGGGAAAGAATTAGGAGTTTGAAGCTCATATTATTGGGATTTCCCTGGTAGTCTGGTAGTTCAGACTTCACCGTCCAGTGCGGGGGACCAAGGTTCGATCCCTCACTGGAGAGCTAAGATTGCACATGTCTTGTGGGCAAAAAAAAAACAAAATAAAACATAAAACAGAAAGAGTGTTGTAACAAATTCAATAAAGCCTTTACAAATGGAAAAAATAAAATTCATATTATCTATTGTTATCTCTCTTATTTCATAGCTCAGATTTTCAAAATTCAATATTCTGAGGAAAAGTAAACGAAAGGATTCTGAATCAAACCCTTTTTGAAATAAGATTGGAGAATACAATAAAGCAAATAACTGTGATGACTGAAGTGAAGATGTGAAAAAGTCTGACACTGATAGAATGAACTTTTAATATGGGTGGGAATCAGCATAAATCCTCAACATCTTCAGTAAACCTACCTTTTGGTTCCCATGTGATAGGGGAAGCGATTCTTTCATTCCTACTTAGCAGTCAAGCAGTCTTTTATATCTCCTTGACATTCTTTCTTGTATCATTATTTCATGGTTGGTATGAATTATGATTTGTCAAGACAAACTGAAATTCCAGGTTTTATGTAATACCTCCTAGGATGAAAGTGTTGACATCGCTAAAAACTAACAACCCCAACGTGTCAAGCCAGAATATGCTCATGTTTGCCATTCATGACGCCCAGTGCAAGGAGAGAAGAGGGGTGGTGGGGGATTCCTAGGGCATTCTTACATGTTAAGAGGCTACAAATAAAAATGAGATGCTCTCTGGGAGGTAAGACAAGAAACAGGATCTTCTTTGACACCGTACTGTCTAAAGATGGAGAGTTTTCAGGAGGAAGAAGAGAGGTATACACTAGGATCAAAATGACTTTACTCTCAAGGGCATTGGTGGGGCTTCCCTGGTGGTCCAGAGGTGAAGACTCTGCACTTCCAGTGCAGGAGGCGTGAGTTCAATCCCTGGTTGGGATCGAAGATCCCACATGCCACCCAGCAAAGGAAAAAAAATGGTGTTGCTTATCACTGGTGATCTTTGAAGAGGAACTTCAAAGGAGTTAGTGACAGTCCAGAAAAACAGCAATGATTTACAAAAAATGTGTGGGTGATAAAGGCTAGAAACAAGCAAAATACACCCCACATTGTCCAGAAGGAGGAAGTAAACCACAATCATTGGAAGGGAAGTAAATTGAGGGAAATGTGGGCATATCTGTAGCCAGAGAACATGTTTCCGGAGCAAGTGGAAGACAATGAGACCAAATACAGAGGTCTGGGGTTAACCTTTGAAAGAATTAAGACTATAAAAAGATGCAGAACATGTACATGAATGTGTGAAATTTGCGTGTGTTGTTTATGCTATGAAATTTGAGTTGATATGTCTTATTGACGTGTCAATAAGGTGAGGTAAAATAGTGTTTTTAGAACCTGGAGAAATGCCTCCAAAATCAGTAAATGGACATCATACTTTTATTTCATGATGCTTGTCTTAATTGCAGTTGTGTTCAAGCTATTTATTTCTGATATCCTTCCTCTCTTAAACTGGAGACAAAGATTATATTTTATCTATTTGTTTCACCACTTGAATATAATACTAGTTCCTACCTAGCACAGCAGCGGTTCCCCACAGACATGAGTAGTAAGTACATGTTACACAAATTAAAAGGCAGCAACAGAGGTGGAAAAGGGGGATCACATAATTTGATGTTGTGGATTTAAAAAGATGTAAGGTCACTAAGGAGTGGGCAGTGTTGGGGAAGTGGCAATAAAGCACCTGTCTCTTGATAAAAACATAAAAGATAAAAATGTCCAAATCAGTTATAATAAAAGAAATATGATTAATTCAAACATTGGCTACCC
Organism: Bos javanicus; assembly: GCF_032452875.1. NCBI lineage: Eukaryota > Metazoa > Chordata > Mammalia > Artiodactyla > Bovidae > Bos > Bos javanicus. The sequence continues at coordinate 32,845,194 of NC_083880.1, forward strand.
TGAAAATATTTGCCATACCGCAATATTTTAGATTTTCACATTCCTTGCAGGATCATTATGAAATGGGAAATGCATTTTAAAACTGCAGCTCTGTAGAGGCAGCCATAGGAATTCCTTGGGTAACCGTTGAGTTTTGTCCCAAGGTCACTTTCAACAGCTCATGGGATCTGTTTGTTGGGGTCATAATGCACATGAGTTGGATATGTACCAGCCTCCCCAAAACAACCCCAAATGTGCCAGGCACAAGAGCCAGTGAAGTTACAGAAGGCAGACGGTATGTTGGACACCTCTGGCTCTTGGCAAAATGAGCCATGGGTATGACTTGACAGCTTTTTTGGTGAACAAGTTGTCCCTTTTGTATGAAATGTCATCAGCTCACAGATGTGTTTGCTCATGTCAGCCAGAAAATGAAGCACTTTCCAAAATGTCATTTTAACACAAGAGTAATATTTGAACATGAGCTTACTCCAATTCTGATTTGGTTTGGAAGCATTGCAGAACTACCTTTCTTTATTTTTAAATTTGATACCCTGTAAGTGATAGGGTTATATTTTCCCTCTCATTGTCAACCACTTTTTTTCCCACTAAAACTAGCATTTTCAGGATTAAAGGAAAACTCTTGTCTGACATGGTCCCCGAATTTTGTAATATTAGATGGTAACTTTCTGGACTATAAGTCTTTTATACTTTTTACAAATAAAAGGGGGAAATGAGAGTGAGTCCTGGATTTTCTAAAAAGAGGGAAAATAGAGGAATATTCAGAAACAGAAAATGTCAAAACATCCCTAGCAGTTACCTTAATACCAGCTGCCAAGAATTTTTACATTGAAGATAGAAGGTGATTAGGAAGTTGTTTTCCCCCAGAATTGGAAGACCGGTGGTTCTGGGTCAGAACCACGTGGGTTTTTCTTCACCCATCCAAGGCCTTGAACATGGTAGACCCTTAAGAAGCTGTTAATTTTATTTGATGCAGGAATTTCTATTTGTTTCAGAATGGATGCCCTGAGAGTCTACTGAGAATGAAGCAGGCATCTGTTTTTAATCATGCGTGTAACAAATGGATTATTGATTAGACAATTAGGATCCAGCTAGAGAAGTAATCTAAAATGAACATGCAATTTGCCAGTTTGAGGTAAACAGAACAGTATCTCTGAGATCAGTTGTTATATGAAGAAATAGTGGGTTAGCCAAAAAGTTTGTTCAGGTTTTTCTGTAATATGGAAAAATCCAAACGAACTTTTTGGCCAACCCAATATTGTAATAATATTTATTCTCTTCATCTACCTAATGACTCTGGAGTACCTGACGTGGGTCCTGGGGAATATGTGACCAAGTTGTGGCTCTCAAGGAGCTTACATTCTTCTGGGGGCTGGGAAAAGCATGAGAAAAACACACAAATAAATATGCAGGTGGTAAAGACAGAAGAAACAGGGTAAGAAGATTAAAGATGTGACAGGGGGGTCTAGGATGGATTTCTTCTAAGAGTAGTCAGAGAAGGCCTCTCTTGATAAGTTACCATTTGACCACACACATCAACATTTGCTCGAGGAAGCTAGAATTTGATGCATGATTCTGTTAGTATTCCAAAATGAGGGCAGTGTGACTCACCCAAGCCTATTTGTAGAATGCTAAGTTATAAGTTTCTAGTATCTGCTTTATTGTCAGACAGTTTCTTCTAAACTTGGAGTAGTACAGCTCTTTCTTTTTTTCTGTTGGGTTTTCAGATATATGTTTCAAAGCTCAGTCTTGGAAATTCTAGAATTTGCCAGTTATGGTTGGATTTTATAGTTCCTAAACATTTTTTTACCCTCTCTCAAATGAAGTCAACTTTCATGGTAATGATTAGGTTTTTACTCTGTGAGCCAAGAAAAACATGCCATAGAACATTTTTTTTTAAGGTTAGATATATAAAATATGTAGGTTATTTTTCCAGTGATCCTTTTCTGAAAGTTTTTCCCTCAACTTTTTATGTTCTTGCACTATATTTTTTTTTGTACCTCTTTTTTTTTTTTTTATTCTGGCCACAGTGAATGCCGTAGAGGGGAATGTCAAAACAAAATGATATGAATTGAAAAGTAAATGTCTCCCTTCACCCCACAATTCCTCCCTAAATTTTGCTCCTCAGGGAAAACCACTGTTAAGGGTGTTTATAAATTTTAATTCATATAGTAAATACTAGTATAGATTTAAATGTTAAAATTTCTCCCTCATCTAGTAATTTACCAACTCCAGACACTTTGAAAGAAGAGGAATTTGAAACATACGACCTCTTATCATAACTTCCAGTTTTTGATAGTTATTTTATTGAATTACACTCTGTTTTGAAACAGGAATTAAGCCTTTAGCATCATTCTATAATACAATTTTTTAATTGAAAACTAATAGCACTTACAAGATCATGATTATGAGAATAGCATTTACACATGGGATCCATGGAGAAGGAAGTTTAATCTAATGTTGGTAAAAGCTGCCTTATCTTCCAGCCAGATTCTCTTATTTTCTTTCAAGTTTCCTCTACGTAGTTCCATTCAGCTGATCATGTGGTTAATGTCACAGGAGATCCTTGTTCTTGGACGTTTTTGTGTTGTTTTGCTGGAAAATCTTTGAAAACTAGAAGTTTGTTTATATTCATATATAAATGTATATTTATACTATGCATATTAATTACATATACTTATAGTGTATGTGTGTACTTGCAGAATTTTCTTCCTTTTGATCTTATACTTGACTAATCATTTATCTTGATACGAAATTCTAATTTCAAAATGTATTTTCCCCTCAGAACATTTTTTCACTGTTTGTCTTCAGGGAGGCAGGGTTGCTGATAAGAAACCTATAGTAACCTGATTCTTTTTTTTTTCCCTCTCTGGGAGCGTTTCATATTTTACCTTTATTCTTGACTTTCAAGTTATCATCAGGACAAGTCTAGGCTTGAATCTTTTTCACAATCATCCTGTTGAGCACTGGGTAGATTTCAATCTAAGTACATCTATCTTTCTTACATTTTCTTCATTCTCTTAAAAGATAAATGTTGAAACACCAAGAGCAACCCATTTTAACCTCTTCCATATTTTCCATCACTTTTTGTGGTTGTTTTGTATACCTCCACTTTGGTCTTCAAACACATCCATTTTATTAATTATCCTCACCATTGTATTTTTGTGTGCTGGCAAGTATATTTTAATTTCCAAGGATATTCTTATTGCCTCATTGACACTTTTTAATAGTTTGTTGTTCTTATAAATGCAGTCATCTCTTGACTCTGAAGATAACTAATTTGGAATTTCTGTTTTATTTAAATCTGTTTGTTCTTTGCTTATGTTTCCTCAAGACTCAGTTTTTCTCTTTATTTTGCATCTTGTCTTTTAGCCTGTATTTTTCCTTATATTTCACATCTGGTTTTCCTTATTCATTCATTCATATTTATGAGTGGTTGCTTCCACTGGTTCATATAGGCAGGTGACATGACCTTACCTACAGAGTAAGGTACCTACAGAGACCTCATTTTATTGCATTTCACTGTATTCTGGTCCTCAGATACCATGTTTTTGTTTTTGTTTTGTTACCAAGTTGAAGATTTCTGGCAACCCTGCATCCAGCAAATACATCAGTGCCATTTTCCCAACCCCATTTGCCCACGTCATGTCTCTGTGTCCCATTTTGGTAAATCTTGCAGTATTTCCAAATTTTTCATTTTTATTGTATGTGCTTTGTTGTTCTGTGGATCAGTGATCTTTAGTGTTACTATGGCAACTGATTTTTTGTTTTGTATTTTTAAATTTTGTACATTGATTTTTTTTTTTTTCAGACATCATGCTGTTTCCCAGTACACTATAGTAGAGTGTAAACATAACTTTTATGTGCACTGGGAAGCCAATTCGTGTGACTTGCTTTATTATGATATTTGCTTTACTGCAGTGGTCTGGAACCAAACCTGTAATATCTCCAAGGTCTGTCTGTAATTTTTTAGTTTTGTTTCTCCAGTAGGCCCGTCATCTCTGAATTGCAGAGCCAGCTGGGGTTCTGCAAAGATGGATAGGTCTCGGTGGCAGCCAAGCTTCCCCGTAGGGTGTGTAATCGGGGAACCACCAGAGAGGAACCCCACAGTTGCCCAAGTTAGGAAGACTTTAACTCTTGAGGATGGAGCACTTAGCATAGTTCACTCCTGGAAAGACCTGTTTTTCCTTCCCTCATAGTAGAGCCTTTCCATGCTTTTGAGGATGTCAGTATTTCCCTTAAAGTGCTTCAGTCTCAACACCTTTTAAATGCATTTATATATGTAATACCCCTTGTCTTTTTAAAGCATGTAAATTGTCTGCCACAAACTTTCTAAGAAAATCTCATGAAATAAATTAAAATTATAAATACGGTGCAATTTAAGATCTCTTAAATGTTCAGTACATTCATAAAATGAATAAATTTTCAACTCAGAATCCCATGTCTAAATCGATTATAGTCATATATTTTAATTTGGAATGGAAAGGCTCATCTCTTTGCACTGAGCCAAATTGTCTTAAACTTTAAAAATATATACAATATGAAAGATGCACAACCTCCTTTGCAACAAAATAGTAATTATATTTGTTCAGCCAGTGAAATGATTCTCATCTTAAGTTTTCCTAGACTTACCTACCAAGAAAATAATTTATATCATCCCATTACAACCAGTTAAGATTATATAATGACCAGAAATATTGACCCAGACTCTAAATGAATCCTTCTCAACAATTCCAATGAAATACACGTAACTTTCTCAAGGTCGCTTTCTCAGTGTCCTTTAAATGTATATTTGTGGTGGGATGAGCATGTGGATTAGGACAGGAAAGTGTTCTTTTTTTTCTTTTAAGTAGTATTGAAGTATAGTTGATTTACAATGTTGTGTTATGTTCAGTTGTACAGCAAAGTGATTCGGTTATACGTATACACATATCTTACTCTTTTTCAGATTCTTTCCTGTATAGGTTATTACAGAGTATTGGGTAGAGTTCCCTGCGCTATACAGTTGTAGTTTTTTAGTCAGTAAGTCGTGTCCAACTCTTTGCAACCCATGGTCTGTAACCTGCCAGGCTCCTCTGTCCATGGGATTTTCCAGGCAAGAATACTGGAGTGGGTTGCCAGTTCCTTCTCCAGGGATCTTCCCGACCCAGGGAATCGCATTTCCTGCATTGGCAGGCAAATTCTTTACCACTAAACTACCTGGGAAATAAACTACCTGTTTATACAGTAAACAGGTAAACTACCTACTACACTAAACTACCTGTTCTATACAGTAGATCCTTTTTATCTGTTTTATATATAGTAGTGTGTATATTTCCAGAGAAGGCAATGGCACCCCACTCCAGTACTCTTGCCTGGAAAATCCCATGGACGGAGGAGCCTGGTAGGCTGTAGTCCATGGGGTTGTGAAGAGTTGAACACAACTGAGCGACTTCACTTTCACTTTTCACTTTCACGCATTGGAGAAGGAAATGGTAACCCACTCCAGTGTTCTTGCCTGGAGAATCCCAGGGACCGGGGAGCCTGGTGGGCTGCCGTCTCTGGGGTTGCACAGAGTCAGACACGACTGAAGCGACTTAGCAGCAGCAGCAGTGTGTATATTTCAATCCCAATCTCCCAAATTTATTCCTTCCTCACCTCTTTTTCCCCTTGATAACAATAAGTTTGTTTTCTACATCAGGGACTATTTTTGTTTTGTAAATAAGTTCATTTGTGCCATTTTTTTTTTTAAGATTCCACATATAAGCGATATCATAGGGTATTTGTCTTTCTCTGACTTAGAGGAAGTGTTCTTAAAATTCATGTGATCCAAGTCCTTCATCTGTCCCTTGGTCTCCCTCCTGTGTGCATGTGTTTGGATTTTTGCCTCTCGCTCTGTAGCTTTTAAGATCTGTGTTTGTCTTTCCACTAACTCTAAATACCTTTGCTAAAACCTTCCTTCTTTTCATGTACTTTGAAATCCTTAAGAACACATAGCTCTTGGAGGGTGTTCAAATAATATCCAGCTGAGCTCCAGAGAGCTCTCATAACACTGACTCTCTGTCACAATGTCCAAGGTCACACGGCTGACAATTACTGATAGAAACAGAACAAGTGACTGCTGACCTCTAGAGGATACTTAATGCAATAAATAGTATTTTTCTGTACTAATAACAGCACTGATATCACAGGGCTTTCATGAATTTGAGTAGAGATAATGCAAGTCAAGTGCATGGCACAGTGTTCCATACTAAGGACCACCAGGTGATAATGACTGTTATTTATTCTGGCTGCATTAGGTAAAGTGCTGTCAATAACATATTTAGATGAGTGAGAACCTTTTAAGTGTATACTTAGATGGTCGGTGTTTTCTGTCTCCCTTATTTTCCCCTTTGTTTTGAATAATATTTTATTAGCTTAGTATGATTACAATAATAATTTAGCTTTCTAGCAGTTTCTCACCCTTAGCATTTCTAGCATGGGGGCTGGATAGTTCTTCATTGTGGAGGGCTGTCCCTTGCTCTGTAGAGGGTTAGCAGCATGCCTGGTCCCTACCGACTAGACATCAGTAGCACACCGTCTCCAGCTGTGACAACCCAACATATCTCCAGACCTTGCCTGTTATTTTCTGGGGAGGGCAAAATCACCCCTGTTTGGGAACCACTGTTTTGTAGTGATATCCATTTGTGTAGGGTTTTTTTTGTTTGTTTTTAATGTATTTTCCTTTTTACTTCTCTGAACTTGGTTTCTATTTTTGGAGAATTCTTTCTTTTGCCCTAAAAGCCTCATGGAACATGTCATTACTTCTTTTTGCTCCCAGGGTCAGGGTCTAAAGATGAGCATGTAACTGAGATTCATTTCAAAACTTTATTTAAGTTAAGAATCAATCCACTGGGGGGAAATGTTTCCCATAACCTATCAGATTCTTGAGAGTCTGACTTTGCTTCTTAAGTTCGTTGTTGGTTAAGAGAATTTTGAATGTATTCCACTGAGGGAAGTTGTACACACAACTGCAAAACGTATTTTTCTAGTTAATTATTTTCAAAGAACTGTTCTGTCAGTGGTTAAAACAGAAATAATGGCTTCAGGTCATCCATTTATAATAAAGTTAATTCCTCTTCATTGAAATATTTAAGGTTTTGACAAAAGGAATCAATTAACTAGGGATTCTGGACAACCAATAAATACTTTAATTTGAAGTGTAAAACACCGTATGATAACACAGTAACCTTAGAGTGCTGTTAGCTTTTTATAATCAGTAAATATTGAACATTGAATGAATGGATGAATGAACATAAGTATATATTGGATTTTGTCACATAGAAACTCTATATATTTATTTATCACAAAACAGTCCCACTGGTGTAGTTAATTCCTTTTAGAAAAAGGAGTTGTTATATACCACTGTTAAAAGTTGGAATGTGGGGAAGGGGAACAATTTAATTGGTCAACCCATCATAAAATTATCCTAAGGAATATTTCCCTTGTTAGTGAGTTTGAATGTTAAATTGTTCATTTTTTATAAAGTGAACAATTCAACTAATATTAAATCATTAGTTAAAGTGAAAGTCACTCAGTCGTGTCTGACTCTTTGCGACCCCATGAACTTTATAGCCTGCCAGGCTCCTCTGTCCATGGAATTCTCCAGGCCAGAACACTAGAGTGGGTTCCCTTCCCTGTGGGATCTTCCCAACTCAGGGATCGAACCCAGCTCTCCTGCATTGCAGGTGGATTCTTTACCATCTGAACCAGTTATTCAGGAAATTGTTTTATCAGTGAAAATCAGATTTGTAGGGTTTTTTTTTTTTTTTCCTGTTTTTCCTCCTTGTTCAAGTCTGAAAATTGCTTGCCGAGAGGTAAAAATGTGTTTAGACAATTAAAATTCCACGGTTCGTCTTCCCACATTCATGGGAAAAAAATTGTGAACTACTAAACACTCATCCAAAATTACCAAGCCAATCAGTTCCCTTTACTCTCAGTTACCTTTCAAGTACTTTTATAATAGAGTAACATGTTTGTCAGTATACAAATACTACTATACGTATTACAACAAAGAAATGACTATAATACAAAGGTTTTTCTATATAGGAACAGTGGTATGCCAGTGTTTAATATGAAGCTGTCAAAAAAAGTGTTGATCTGTAGCATTTGCCAGTTTCTGTCTTATAAATACTCCTGCTGTGGCCACTTTCCAGCTATAATTGTGACTTCTCTGAATTGGAACTGGAAAGAGTTACTCACTAGCACACCTTACATCTATTAATATGAATATTATGGTATTTCCATCATACAGGCGCAATAGACATAAATAACCTTGAGAGTATAGATAGTAGCAAAGTGTAGTAAAATAATTACCAGATTTTGATTTTCAAGTATAATCTTTGTTTTTATTTATTTTCCTTAGTTGTACATTTTATGATTGACTGTTCAGTAATCCTCTATTTGAAATTGGCCTCTCAAACTTTCTGAAATTTTAACAAATCAGTGAGGCCAGCTCCAGGAACACACCACAAAGATTTTTTTCAGTTGTATCGAATTGGCCAAAAAGTTCATTTATCTTACAAAAAGAGTTAGGAATGTCTTATGGAAAAGCCGAAATCTTTTTGGCTGAACCAATATGTACTTTTTCTAAAAGGTGACTAGGTACTTAAAACACCTATTTCCCAAGTAGTTTAAAGTAGTTTCCTTGCACTGTTAGCGTACATCTCTTCACTTCTGTAGGTCTAGTGCCTCAAATAGGAGCTGACATGTTCTAAGTTCTCAATAAATGTTGGGTAACTGACTGATCTCAAAAATATAAACAATAGGCCTGGTAGACCAAAAGAAAGTTCAGTTTGCCCCTGCTGATATTACCTCAAATTACCTCTGAATTTAAAATCCCTATTATTATCACTTTGCTGTATACCTGAAACTATCACAGCACTGTGAATCAACTATACTTCAATAAAAATTTTAACAAATTTTTTGAAGTCCCTATCTGTGAATAGTCAAGGCCTTAGTCTACATATAAATCCCATGAGAATAAATAAACAGTTCCTCCCTGGATTATCTTCAGGTTTCCTTCCTAGCCTCATTCAAAACCTTTATAAAGGGACCCTTGGTCCCAACAGACCCTCCCAACTTCATTCTAAGGTGTTATTTTTGATAATTACCTACACCAAGGGAGACTACATTTCTTAGGAGAATGAAGATGAGCAAAGGTGAGCTCCCTTTCCAGGAACAAATGCTCCTTCTTCTGCCACCTCCTCAACTGAATAAGAGTCAAAGGAAGCATCCTTCCCCAAGTGCTCTTGAAAATAGCAGTGTGCTTATTGTTCCCAGTTAACCCTACAACCCACTTTACCAACGCTGTCTTCACAGAGGTCTCCAAGCCCTTCTACTGGCTTAATCTAATGACCTCTTTTTAGCCTCTATCCTACCAGATTTCCTCCTAGAGTTTGACCCTGATAAACACTCATTCTTTCTTGACAGTTTCCTACTTTTAATCATTTGCTAATTCACCAAATGCTTACTGCGTTCTCCTCAGAGCCAGATATCACTCTGGACGATGGAAAATTAGTCACAAATAAGACAGACAAGTCTTTGTCTTTTAAAGGTTCTATTTTAACTGAGAAAGACAGCAAATAATTAAAACAACCGAATCAACAAATTGTATAGTAAAGTGAAGCCTTCTCCTTAGAGGTGACCTTTGAACTAAGACCTGAAAGGCAAGGAAAAGCCACTCACTGATCTATTGGGAGGAATGTTGGAGGTTGGAAGCAAGTGCGAAGGCCATGAGCAGGGCTGAGCCTTGTGTAATTAAGAAACAGAAAGGCCAGGGTAGCTGGAGTAGATGGTCAGGAGTGGGGTATCAGCATATGAGGTCAGATAGGCAGGCAGTGGTTATATTCATGGTTCTGCTTCTCTAGCTTTGTTCTCTAGTCTCCTCCAAGGGCCTAGTCTGCTAAATGTCATTTCCCTCCTGTCAGCCCCTGGTCCTTTTTATCATCTTTACCTCAAGACTGTCAGTTCCTCTATAAAGTGACTGCTCATTATTAGAATGAATTTCCTCCTCTTTGGTTCTTCCATAAAACTCGGTTTGAAACTGGTGGTATTTTGGGGGACTCTAGAGAGTGACTTCACTTTCACTTTTCACTTTCATGCATTGGAGAAGGAACTGGCAACCCACTCCAGTGTTCTTGCCTGGAGAATCCCAGGGACGGGGGAGCCTGGTGGGCTGCCGTACGTGGGGTCGCACAGAGTCGGACACGAATGAAGCCACTTTAGCAGCAGTAGCAGCAGAGAGCTCTGATCCCTTATGTCTCAGCACAGAAAGAATTCAACAAGAAGCAAAGTGATAAGTGACTTAGAATAAGACACTTGTGAGGCTTATAAGCAGGCAGGCAATAGGGTGTCACATGTGCCAAGAACTTCATGGGTTACAGTTTTATAATCAAAGGAAAAATGGGGAGGGAGAAAAAAACTACTTTCTTTCCTTATTCTTGAGTAGATGTCATGCTTCAGTCTTCAGCTCCTCCTCCAGGTTGGACAGGGGAATTTTCTTATGCCTACACGATCAAGTCAGGACCATCATGCCACTATGGAAAAATTATTTCAGGTCTCAGTACGATGAAGGTCTTTTACTTTGAAATGCCACCTTTCCATAAATTATTGTTTTTTATGTGTGCAGAGTTCATGTCTAGGAATCGTTACCTTACTGAGCTCACTGGCAGCATGTTAGTCTCATGCCACTGTTGTTTTATTGTTTGGGGGTATGTCTCTTCTGCTTCGTGGGTTTTGTTGCCAAGCAACTCTGCTTAATTTTCTGGTTAAGCAAACCTGCTTTCTTGAGCGATTATTAATTTACTGTGGTTGTGGTCTCCCAAAGCCCCCTAAAGTTCCCTCTCTATCTACAATCCTCTAATGGGGTTTCTGAGTTATTTGATTATCTTATTCTGTCCCTATCATGTTGACCCTTTTATACCCAGACCTTATGTACGCTTCAATTTTTCAATCATCCCAGAAGCTTGTTGAGTACAGGGAGTTCATATTATTTATTCTTCAGCAAGGGCAAGGGCTTTCTTGTTGTTTTTTCTTTGGGTTTTGGTACTTGGATAAATAACTACAAAATAATTATTTGTTTAATTGAACAAGTGAGTATTTCATTAAAATATATTGCCCTACCAAAATGTGAAAAAAACTAGTGCTTTCAACATTGTTTATAAAATTAAGCCCTTGCACAAAAAATGACATGTGATGAGAAAAAGTATAATATAATATTTGAGAGCAAAAGTCTGGACCTAGACTTCTGGAACAAAATCTTAGCACTGCTACGTACTAACCATGACCTTGGGCAAGTTTCTCAACCTCTCACGCCTTTGTTTGAGCCTCTCATCTGTAAAATGGGGATAGTTTTATGCATCCCATAGAGTTATTTTTTAAGGTGGAATGAATAAATACATATAAGTCCTAGAAAAAACATAAAACTCCGTAGCTACTGGCTCTTCTTTATTAATGGGCTAAAAAACTTTATACTGTACTTTGGTAGTTTATAAATGGAGTGTGCTTGATTTTCACTTATGTGTCAAACTATCCTTGTTTGATTTTTTTTTTACCAAGTTTTGGAGTGCTCCCAAAAGTCATTTCATTGCAAGTAGAATCACCAAAGCCAAGAAACTAAGGGTTTGACTAAAAGAATCATCGCCTTACTCAATTTGCTTGATTTGTGGTTAAAACTACTGTTGACAGCAGTAAAGAGCAACAGAAAGCTCACATTTTTTCTTTCTAAGGAGACTGTTAGTAAACTCTTCACTCCACATGCCACAAACTGCAGTAATTCCTAAAGAGGAACCAGGAGGAAAATTTGTGCCTTAGAAACAGAGGGAATCAGGAAGGCAAGAATTCTGGTTTTTGCCTTCAAGCTGTGAAATTCAGGTGCATCTATGCAGCTCTTGAGATGTTTTCTCAGGTGAGCAAGAAGGTGATCTTGAGCCTTTCAACCACCGCCCCCTCCTCTACCCCCAACACAACCAATTACATTCATTATTAGGTCAACTTACACTTTAAACGCAGTGATATAACCAGACTTTGGGAGATTGTCTTAGTGTGTTTTTTCTGGCTCTTCACATGCATTCAGGAATGCCATGGTACTTTGGGAATTTAAGTTCTTCCACTAGTTGCCAGGAATGTGACAAATGAGTGACTGAGAAGGCAATTGTTTTTCTGTGTTTCAGTCACTTTAATAGTCCAGATATATGCTAACCATGGGGACCATGACCTCTTATGAGTTTTGGCTTATTAACAAAGCGCTTTTTGCTTTCTGTCCTTTTATTTTAAATTTCTTTGGAAAGTTGGGGTTTATCAATAGGGAGAGACCTTTCTAGAACACAAAAGTCCCTTGAGAGTATTTAACTCTGATTTCCAAGAGAGCAAAGCTAATGGTAGGAATCATTAAAAGCAGCTGAATAACACCCAGATAAAAAGTGACTTATCTTTTCATGGGTGTAACATCATGATTTATAATAAGCAGACATTAGGCAGATATTTTGTGGTTTGTAGTTGTTGATTATTAAGATTCTTTCTGTTCACTGACTCAGTGTTTTGTTTGTGGGTTTTTTTGTATCAATTCTTTTGTCTTATGAAATATCCTACATTTCTCTAATTTTACAAAATGACCTTGGATAAGATGGAGTAAGCAGATAAGAAACAATGAGTTGAAGGCTATGAAATATCTCTAACTACTCCATGATTTTATTTCTTCTAAAGAAAGTGGAATGGTATTTTATATTAGTTACAGTAATCATTTTAGTTACAGTTACAGTTAATTCATTTTAAAAATGAATCAACATGAAAGAAATAATGACTGTATTTGTGAGCCTACAGCCTAAGTAAAAGATGCATTGTTAAAACATGACATTAAAGGAATAAATTCTTCCAGTGTCTTATTTTTGCATTAGAGACCACAGCTGGCTAAGTCCTTTAGGTTAATGCACTTTAATGTTTTGTATATGCAGCAGTCATAAATTTATTAAATATAATTCCCATGTAACTTCCCCCTTAAAAAGTCTAAAAAACAGAACATTTCCCAACAACCCTCGGAAATTACCCTCCACCTCCTAATCTTTCCTAATCACTACAAGGTGGGACCAGTTTCCAGAACTCATCTATGATATTGGTTTACAAGATATTTCATTGTAGAATCTATATCACAATTTATATATCCACTTCTGCTGATGAACATTTGAGTTATTTCTAGTTTCTAAGCATTAATAGAATCATAGTATAATACAGCACAGCACCTTGAAAAGTACAGTAGTATAGCACAACAGCTGGGCACGTTTGCATCTCTGAAAGTTTGTAACTTGAAGGATTGTATGTAGGAGACTTACTGTAGTGAGTTTCTTTCAAGCATGTTTTTAAGGATTTGCAATACAATTGCAGTTTCTTTTGGGAAGATTCCCTGTAGGAGGGCATGGCAGTCCACTCCAGTAATCTTACGTGGAGAATCCCATGGGCAGAGGAGCGTGGCGGGCTACAGTCCATAGGGTTGCAAAAAGTCAAACACAACTGAAGCGGCTTAGCAACACTCAAATGAGAAAGCATCAGTCCAGTTATTGCAATCTTAAAGACATATTGCATGCCGTCAATAACCTGTTGATAGACAATAGATAGAACACTTTGCACAATGGTATGATGTAGGGAAATATACAAGATGTCATATACAAAGGAAGAAATACTAGTTTAAACATGTAACTGAACATATGAGTGAAGGTAATAGCAAAGGAGGTGAACAAAATCTTGATTAATATTCTAGCTTACAAAGAATTTGGGTTTCCCTGGTGGCTCAGAGGTTCAAGCATCTGCCCACAATGCGGGAGACCTGGGTTCAATCCCTGGGTCAAGAAGATCCCCTGGAGAAGGAAATGGCAACCCACTCCAGTATTCTTGCCTGGAGAATCCTGTGGACAGAGGAACCTGGTGGGCTACAGTCCATGGGGTCACAAAGAGTCGCACACGACTAAGCGACTTCACTTTCACTTAAAAAGAATTAATAGGCCATTCATTGTGTACTTATTAGGCACCATCTGTGTTAGACACCAGTGATACTATTAATAATATGAGTGAACAGAGTTTCTCCTTGTGACGTGCTACAGACCAGTGGGGAAGGGAAGCATATCAGGTAACTATTTGCTTATACAGAGTGATCGGTGCCGTAACAGAGAATTACGCCAAAGATGACAAAAAGGTCTTTCTCTGAGAAGATCCAAGATCTTCTAAAAGAAAGAGAAGCTTGAATTGGATCTGAAAATATGGGTTGACCTCAGCCCAGGGAATCCAAGGGGTAGGTCCATCCCACAGTGCAACTATGTTGCTGTCATTGTCATCACTAATACTTACTGAGTGAATAGATGATAAAGGAATATTTAAGGAGAAATGAGAAAGACAATTAGAAAAAAGAGTAAACAGCAACAGAAATATTTTTAAAAAAATTTTTTAAATTATTGTACTATGGTTGCTTTACAGTGTTGTGCTCGTTTCTGCTGTTCAGCAAAGTGAACCAGCTCTATGTATATGCATATCCCCTCTTTTTTGGATTTCCTTCCCATTTAGGTCACCAGAGAGCATTGAGTAGAGTTCCCTGAGCTAAACTGTAGGTTGTCAGTAGTTCTCTGTTTTATATATAGTAGTGTATATATGTCAGTCTCATATTTTTTAAATAGTTAATGTTGATTGGGGACTTATGGGTGCCAGACACGTGTTTAGCATTTTATGTACGTCACTGATGTGTTCCTCACGCTGCTGCTGCTACTGCTGCTGCTAAGTCACTTCAGTCATGTCTGACTCTGTGCGACCCCATAGATGGCAGCCCACCAGGCTTCCCCGTCCCTGGGATTCTCCAGGCAAGAACACTGGAGTGGGTATTCCTCATGCTAGCCCCATGAAAGCTGTATGGCTAGTGCATACAGGCATGCGACCTATGCTATTTAGAAAGGTCCTGCCTTGGGGTTGATAATCTGTTAACGCTTGCTGGAAATTCTTGATAATTTTGAGCAAAGGGCATCACAGTTTCATTTTGCACTGTGCACTGCAAGTTATGTGGCCACCCCAGAGTGTCTCCACTGTTTAGCTGCAGAAACTGGGTCCTGTCAACAACAGTCACTAGTCTCCCTGGGCCACACAGCTGTTCAGCAGAAGAGTCGACTCAGCCTAGTTCCTTGTGATGTTGATTCTCACTGGCTTCACTCCTGTGCTCATCTTTTTTGCTTTCCATTTTCAAGATAAATTAGCAGTAGAAGACAGGGGAAACTATCATTAATTCAAGTAGAATGCTGAAATGGAAAGAAAAGAAACTCACTTGAGGAAAAGGAAAAATAAATTGAAAAGTCAGTTGAGGATGAATGAAACATGGTTCTCATCAGCACTACCTTGAATTAAATGTGGAAATCCAAAATAAATAGTTGATGTAAAGCCTTTCTCTGGAGCAAATGGAGCTTTGAAATCAAAATCACATTCCAGCATGTCTTTGCTCAGTCTGGGTTACCCAAAGTGCAATTTGGTGTTGACCCAGTTCTGCTCTTTCTTGGTCATTTATGCAAGAGCCACGAACAAAAGATGCATGGTATTACTATCTGGGAAAAGAGCAGGTGGGACTGCATCAGGACTGTTGCACCATCTAACGGCATTATATTACACACTGCAAGTCAGTCAAATCCCGTATAATGTTTAATAACACAACTCACTTGAAGAAGTTCTGCCTTAAAAGATCCCCATCTTTCTGTGGAATATGGAGCTTTACTCCCCACACCATGGGATGCACTTCAGTTTTCAACTTATACTTCTTCAAGTTAATTCAGTGAGTAGGAAGTAATGATTTTTAAAAGCACTTTCCTAGGCCACCCTCCCTTGAAGACAAAAGACTCAAATTTCCATGATATTAAATACTGATATTCGAGAACATTCCTGATTGTTCATTCCATTGGAGATCAGGCCTGGAAATGTGTTCTTATGGTATTCCAAAGCACCTGCAGATTTCAGAGTCCAAGTCAAATGACGACAAAAGAGCATGACTGTTATATAAAGAACATGTTTTCTTGTAAGTATATCCATTACGTGTTCATAATAAAAACAGCATAATTCTCTTTCAGTTCATTTCTTTAGTCTCCAAAGTATCAGATGTACTTCACTGCTATCTTGTGGAAATATGCACATCTGGAAATACTTACTTGCTCCCCCAGTGTTTTTTTTAATGACCACATTCGTGTCTGTAGTCGACGAGGGCAGAAGTTTAAGACAATATCTGACCAACTTTCAGGGTCCAGCAGGCTGGGGCCTTTGGAATCAGGATAGAGTGGGAACCTGCAGGGCTGGTTTGAGATTTTGGGCCACAGGGAACTTGTGTCAAAGACCCAAGTGAAGGCAAAATGGAAATTGAGGATAGATAAGAAGTGCCAGAGGCTGGAAACATGATAGTAGGACTGGATACAAAAAAGAACTTCCTGTGGGGAGCTGACGAGACTTCATAGCCAGTTCTGAAAAGAGAACCTAAAAAGATTCAAGGCACCTGGAGACAGGCTGTATCATGGCAATCTCCATACAGCCATCTAAGGATATTAAAAGGCATCATGCGCTATGTTTCATGGTATAAATTCAAGAGCAAAGAGAATTCAAGGTTGAAAGACTGAACAATGAATGATAAAGGCAGCTGAGAAAACAGGAGAAAATACCTGGCCCTGAAGCACTGGTTTCCTACCTTGGCTGCATGTTAGAATCACCTGGGGAGCTTTGAAAATTCTACTTACCCATGTTGCTGCTGCTGCTAAGTCACTTCAGTCGTGTCCAACTCCGTGCGACCCCATAGACGGCAGCCCACCAGGCGCCCCCGTCCCTGGGATTCTCCAGCCAAGAACACTGGAGTGGGTTGCCATTTCCTTCTCCAGTGCATGAAAGTGAAAACTGAATGTGAAGTTGCTCAGTTGTGCCTAACTCTTAGCGACCCCATGGACTGCAGCCACCAGACTCCTCCGTCCATGGGATTTTCCAGGCAAGAGTACTGGAGTGGGTTGCCATTGCCTTCTCCAACCCGTGTTGCATCCCAGATCAATTAAGTCAGACTCTCAGGGAGGTGGGATGGAGGCACCAGTATAACTTAAAGCTCCGTAGAGATTCCACTTTGTAACACAGCCGAGAAACACTGTAAAGTGGGAGTGTGTACCTGGTCCTTTTGGCTTGGATTATCCACTTACATATCATGTGCAATGTAATTCACAGGCTTAGTTCAGTTCAGTTCAGTCGCTCAGTTGTGTCCGACTCTTCGCAACCCCATGAATCGCAGCACGCCAGGCCTCTCTGTCCATCACCAACTCCCGGAGTTCACCCAGACTCACGTCCATCGAGTCAGAGATGCCATCCAGCCATCTCATCCTCTGTCGAACCCTTCTCCTCCTGCCCCCCATCCCTCCCAGCATCAGAGTCTTTTCCAATGAGTCAGCTCTTTGCGTGAGGTGGCCAAAGTACTGGAGAGTCAACTTTAGCATCATTCCTTCCAAAGAAATCCCAGGGCTGATCTCCTTCAGAATGGACTGGTTGGATCTCCTTGCAGTCCAAGGGACTCTCAAGAGTCTTATCCAACACCACAGTTCAAAAGCATCAATTCTTCGGCGCTCAGCTTTCTTCACAGTCCAACTCTCTCATCCATACATGACCACAGGAAAAACCATAGCCTTGACTAGACGAACCTTTGTTGGCAAAGTAAGGTCTCTGCTTTTGAACATGCTATCTAGGTTGGTCATAACTTTCCTTCAAAGGAGTAAGCATCTTTTAATTTCATGGCTGCAGTCACCATCTGCAGTGATTTTGGAGCCCAGAAAAATAAAGTCTGACACTGTTTCCACTGTTTCCCCATCTATTTCCCATGAAGTGGTGGGACCGGATGCCATGATCTTCGTTTTCTGAATGTTGAGCTTTAAGCCAACTTTTTCACTCTCCACTTTCACTTTCCTCAAGAGGCTTTTGAGTTCCTCTTCACTTTCTGCCATAAGGGTGGTGTCATCTGCATATCTGAGGTTATTGATATTTCTCCCGACAATCTTGATTCCAGCTTGTGTTTCTTCCAGTCCAGCGTTTCTCATGATGTACTCTGCATGTAAGTTATATAAACAGGGTGACAATATACAGCCTTGATGAACTCATTTTCCTATTTGGAACCAGTCTGTTGTTCCATGTCCAGTTCTAACTGTTGCTTCCTGACCTGCATACAGGTTTCTCAAGAGGCAGGTCAGGTGGTCTGGTATTCCCATCTTTTTCAGAATTTTCCACAGTTTATTGTGATCCACACAGTCAAAGGCTTTGGCATAGTCAATAAAGCAGAAATAGATGTTTTTCTGTAACTCTCTTGCTTTTTCTATGATCCAGCAGATGTTGGCAATTTGATCTCTGGTTCCTCTGCCTTTTCTAAAACCAACTTGAACATCAGGAAGTTCACGGTTCACATATTGCTGAAGCCTGGCTTGGAGAATTTTGAGCATTACTTTACTAGCGTGTGAGATGAGTGCAATTGTGCGGTAGTTTGAGCATTCTTTGGCATTGCCTTTCTTTGGGATTGAAATGAAAACTGACCTTTTCCAGTCCTGTGGCCACTGCTGAGTTTTCCAAATTTGCTGGCATATCGAGTGCAGCACTTTCACAGCATCATCTTTCAGGATTTGGAATAGCTCAACTGGAATTCCATCACCTCCACTAGCCTTGTTCGTAGTGATGCTTTCTAAGGCCCACTTGACTTCACATTCCAGGATGTCTGGCTCTAGGTCAGTGATCACACCATCGTGATTATCTGGGTCATGAAGATCTTTTTTGTATAGTTCTTCTGTGTATTTTTGCCACCTCTTCTTAATATCTTCTGCTTCTGTTAGGTCCATACCATTTCTGTCCTTTATTGAGCCCATCTTTGCATGAAACGTTCCCTTGATATCTCTAATTTTCTTGAAGAGATCTCTAGTCTTTTCCATTCTGTTGTTTTCCTCTATTTCTTTGCATTGATCACTGAGGAAGGCTTTCTTATCTCTTCTTGCTATTCTTTGGAACTCTGCATTCAGATGTTTATATCTTTCCTTTTCTCCTTTGCTTTTCACTTCTCCTCTTTTCACAGCTATTTGTAAGGCCTCCCCAGACAGCCATTTTGCTTTTTTGCATTTCTTTTCCATGGGAATGGTCTTGATCCCTGTCTCCTGTACAATGTCACGAACCTCATTCCATAGTTCATCAGGCACTCTATCTATCAGATCTAGGCCCTTAAACCTATATTTCTCACAGGCTAACCACTATTATACTTGAAAATACTTAAGTCATACTTACGTGGTTGGTCTACACATAATGCTTAAGGAGTTCTGCTAACTAGGTCTCAAAACATATCAAAGACTGGGACTTTTTTAAGAAACAGCTCATTCTGCCACCCTAATTTAAACGGAGTATATATCCTGAAAAAAAAACCACCCTCTAATTTGAAAAGATATTTGCACTCCAATATTCACTGCAACATTATTTACAATAGCTAAGACATGGAAACAATTCAAGTGCCCATCAACAGATGAATGGCTTATGAAGATGTGGTGTGTGTGTTTGTGGGTGTGTGTATTGTTCTTTAGTCACTCAGTCATGTCTAACTCTTTTGTGACCCTATGGACTGTAGCCTGCCAGGCTCCTCTGTCCATGGGATTTTCCAGGCAAGAATACTGGAGTGGGCTCCATTTCCTTCTCCAGGGAATCTTCCCAACCCAGGGATTTAACCCATGTCTCCTGCATTGCAGACTGATTTTTTATCACTGAGTCACTGGGGAAGCCATATAAATATATATTATTTATAAATATGTAAATCATAAGAAAAAAATGAAATAATGCCATTTGTAGCAACATGGGTGGACCTAGAGAATATTATACTTAGTGAAGTAAGTCAGGCAAAGTTAGACAAGCACAATATTTTATCACTTACATGTGGAATCTAAAAAATAATACAGATGGATCTATAGTCAAAACAGAAACAGACTCACAAACATAGAAAACAAACTTATGGTTACCAAAAGGGGGGGAAGGAGGGACAAATAGAGAGTATGGGATTAACAGCTATAAACTGCTATACGTAAAATAGATAAGCAACAAGGTTTTACTATAGAACACAGGGAGTTATATTCAGTACCTTGTAATAATCTATGATGGAATATAATCAGAAAAAAATTAACTGAATCACTATGCTGTATACCTGAAACTAACACAGTATTGTCAGTCAACTATAATTAAAAAAAAAAAGGCCAGTCTGTATTAGTATTTCACACTAAGACATTTATCCTCAAGAGACTTCTTACATTGAAGTAGACCAAGATCTGGGGTACAATGAAATGAATTCTCTATTATTTGGAGTTAGGCAAGCTGCAGGGCTCTGACCTGCATATACAAACCAGACCCTAGGCTGGAGATTTGTGGTATATGATCTCATTTGATATTTAGAATAAAGAAATATAAAATATTTCACATTTCCCCAACACTTATTTTTACAGTATCTCTAGTTTTTCATGTGATACTCAGAGGACAGTTTTGACTTCACAGACTTTCTGAGGTATAGTCTCAGGGTCCTCAGATGCCACTTTGAGAACCACTGACTGGAAGAATGTGCATCTTGAAAGCAGTCAAGACTCCTAATCCACACATAGAAATGTTTTCCAGTTTTCACTTGTGGTAGATCGCTGTGCTCTTTCATTCGCTTGTAAGGATTTTATTTTTGTATTTGATTGCCTTTCTGATCTTTTCTTCACTCAGCTGTGGTCTAGGATACGTTCAGATTAAATGTGTGTATTCTGAGCCATTTAGAAATAAATACTGTTGATATGGATACACAACCATGTTACTAAAGAGAATGATAAACACTCAGGAGAAAGAAAAGTTTGCCCAAATAAAGTCCAAAGCAGTTGTTCATCACATTTTAAAACATGAAGGTTTCTGCTTGTAATATATCCCAGAGTTCCACAAACAAAACAAATAGTCTCAAGTTTTTCTTTTCAAAAAAAGCAAATAATTAATCTTGCCTATCATGTTTTTTAAACGTGATTGGAATATATTTTTTTCTTGGAGATGGTTCTCCTAAGTCATCTCTTACTATAAAAATAATGGAGTGGGGGAAATATAAGTTTAAAAAATATATGTTTGTAGTCAAAATCAGGGAGTAAACAGTTACATTTTTGTGATTCACATGAATTTACGTCCAGAAGGTAGGATTAGTTTCTCTACTTCACTGGAGAACTAGTAAAATGAAATCACATGGTAAGAACTATTCATTTAAATTCTTAATCTTATTTTAGCAGTCTTATCATTCATTTAAGTATAGTTGATTTACAGTGTTGTGTTAATTTCTGCTGTACATCAAAGTGACTCAGTTATACACATATATACATTCTTTTTCCTATATATTTTTTGTAGTACCTTTATCCTGAATTCATTGTTTACTCCAGATATGTTTTGTTTATTTTATTGTACTGAATTCATAAATTTGTGCTTTTAAAATGTAGAGGTTCATAGAGAGTAGAGTGGTAGTTGCCAGGGGCTGAGGGATGGGATAATAGGATGAAAGGGTACAAATTTTCAGCTCTAAGATGAATAAGATCTAGATTCTAATGTAATCATGGTGACTATAGTTGAAAACACTGTAATGTATAATTGAAATTTCTTCAGCGAGTAGGACATAAATGTTCTCATGCCCCTCCAAAAGAAAGAGGTAAATATGAGAGATAGTAATCAATCAACTTGGAGGAAATCCTTTCACAATGTATTGAATGGTGTATCTCTTGGCTCTTATGAATAGCACTGCATTGAACATCGATGTGCAGCCTAAGTCTCCATCAATAGATGAATGGATCACGAAGATTTGGGTGTATGTACAATGGAATAGTGCTCTGCCATAAGAAATAAAATCTTGCCATGTGTGACATGATGGCTGGATAAATTAGAAGATACTATACTAAGTGAAATAAGTCAGGCCAGAGGGAAATAAATACTGTATGATGGCGTTGCTATGTGAGATCTGAAAAACAAAACAAAACCAGAATAAATACAGAGAGCAAACCAGTGGTTATCAGGGGGTGGGAATAGGGGCTGGGGAAATAGATGAAGGGAATTAAGAAGTACAAATCTCCAATTATGAGTAGGCCACGAGGATGTAAAATACAGCATGAGGAATATGGTCAGTAAGATTATAATAACTTTATATGGGGACAGATGGTTACTAGACTTATTGTGGTGGTCACCATTTCATAATATATAAATGTCAAATCACTATTTAGAATACCTTAAAATAACATAATATTGCATGTTGACTATATTTCAATTAAAAAGTATGTGTATGCCAAATCACCAAGATGTACAATATGAATATCTTACAATTTTACACATCAATTATATATAGTAAAACTGGAATTTTAAAAGAATTCCAGGTTCTTTTTAATGATAACATAAAAAAGTCATTAAAATAACATTATTTAATACTTAAAATGTTTGACAGGCTCCATATGGGTATATATTATATAATCGAATGCAAATTTAATTAGGTATCAGGTATACTCCTTTCAGGATTCACTGTGGCAACAGCTTTGTTGTTGTTCAGTCAGCATTGTCCGACTCTTTGCAACCCCATGGACTGCAGCACACCAGGCTTCCCTGTCATTTACCCATTTCCCGGAGCTTGCTCAAACTCATGTCCATTGAGTCAGTGATGCCATCCAATCATCTCATCCTCTGTCGTCCCCTTCTCCTCCTGCCCTCAATCTTTCCCAGCAACAGGGTCTTTTCTAATGAGTCAGCTCATTGCATCAGGTGGCCAAAGTATTGGAGCTTCAGCATCAGTTCTTCCAATGAAT
Organism: Bos javanicus; assembly: GCF_032452875.1. Taxonomy (NCBI): domain Eukaryota; kingdom Metazoa; phylum Chordata; class Mammalia; order Artiodactyla; family Bovidae; genus Bos; species Bos javanicus. Next base: position 32,868,044 of record NC_083880.1, read on the forward strand.
ATTCAGGGTTGATTTCCTTTAGGATTGACTAGTTTCATCTCCTTGCAGACCAAGGGACTCTCAAGAATCTTCACCAACACCACAGTTGAAAAGCATCAATTCTTCAACCCTCAACCTTCTTTAGGGTGCAACTCTCACATCCATACATGACTACTGAAAATGGCAACGGCTTTAGTTTAAATAAAAACTAGATGAAAATTAAATTAACCAATCAAATACTAGTTATTCCAACTAATTTTTTTATCCTATTGTGAATGCCCTAGAGATTATCATTAGCAGCTCTGAGAGTATTACGTAAAGACTTTTTCATTGAACATGTTTACTAAAATAATAGTTTTAGAATTGTTAACAGTGGGACAAAGTGATTAACCTCTAATTTGAGTGACTAGTTGAAAAACCTCTTTTTGCATTGAAAGACTCTGACTTCTTGCACAAGTCACCTAACCAGTCAGTTCATGGCAGCAGAGTGGAAACCCAGTTCTCCTGGCTCTGAGTCTAGTGTACTCTTCATTTTCCTGACTGTAAATCCAGGTTTTACTGGACTGTGGACCGGGTGGTGACTCTAACAATAATAAGAGAGCATGTTCATGGTGGGGACATTAAAGCTGAAACTAGCATGGTTGATGAGCTATAAATTCTACCCTTATCCCAGTGCAAAGGCCAACATGGTGTAAAAATCATTGTATAAGATGCCCTCAACTATTGCAATTACTCTAAAGAAAATCAAATAAGGTAAAGTGATAGTTAGCAGTTGCAACTCAGTCCCAGAGGTTGGAGGCTTCTTTAAAGAGAGGAGTTTTGAAGTGAGACTTGAGTGAAGTAAGACGGAGGCAGCCAGGCTCATGTCAACAGGGAAAGCTTTCCGAGCAGCTGCAGAGCAAGTACAGAGCCCTGACACAGGCACGTGCTTGGCGTGGTCTGTGGACAGAAGGAAGGCCAGGGTGGCAGCAGCATGGCAGGGAAAGGGCAGAGTGAGGGGCCCTGAGGACAGGGATGTGGCCAGAAGCCCATTCTCACCAAGCCATGAACACTATGGTTTTATCAGTTGAAATGAGAAGCTACTAGGAGATTTTTAAGCAGCAGAGTGAGAGAAGCAAATCCATGCTTTAAAAAAAGGAGACCACTTTGGCTTCTCTCTGGGGATCAGACAGCAACCCTGCCATGAATCAGGGATTCTCTCTAAGGAAGTCAAGAGACAGGTAATGAAGATTGGCTGCCAGGGTGGACAGGACTCGCTTATGAGTTTTTGGTCTGGATCACAGGAGGGGCTCCAGGTTCTTTTCATCCTAGTGTGCGAGACTGCCCATGTAGGGGAAGAATCAGTAGTTCTTTTAGAAGCACGTAAGACTCTTGAAAAGACTCATCAACATGGGGAGGTGTCTAGTTGGCATCAGTCCAAGAGCCTGGAACTCAGAGGCTTGAATATTTTGGACCACACCTCACAGAAACTGAAAGAAGGGGTTCCAGGAGTGGGAAGTAATCATTCCTTTAACACAGGTGAGAAGTAGAAATTTCAGGGGGAAAATCCATAAGATAGCAAGACAAAGAAAGGCTGGGGAAAGAGGATTGGGAAATGAGACCAGAGGGGGTATCTCAAAACAGTAGGGAAGAAAACCAACATGTAATGTAACCTTCCTAATCCCCCAGGACACACCTCACAGCAAATAATACAAAGACAGTTGTATTGAAGGGAAATATTGAAACATTAAATATAATACATTGACTTACATAGATCCATTCAACTACGATAGCCATTTTTCTTTTTTCCCTGTTTAATTTCTTTTAATTTTTATACATTTTAAAGGCTAATTTCCATTTGCAATTGTTATAAAATATTGGCTGTGTTCCTCATGTTGTACAATTCATCTTTGAGCCTGTCTTACACCCAATAGTCTGTACCTCCAGCTCCCTCATCCCTGTAATGCCCCACCACTGGTAACCACTTTTTTTTTTTTTCCTCTATCTCTCAGTCTGCTTCTTTTGTGTTGTATCGCTGTTTTTTTTTATTTTTTGTATTCCACACATAAGTGAGATCATATAGTATTTGTCTTTTGCTGTCTCACTTCACTTAGCGTAACACCCTCCAAGTCCATCTGTGTTACTGCACATGGCATTATTTCATCCTTTTTAATAGCTGAGTAATATTCCATTCTGTATACATATCACATCTTCTTTATCCATTCCCCTGTTGATATGTACTTATGTTGCTTCCATGTCTTGGCTATCGTAAATAATGCCAGCAGCTTTTCTTTCATCTTTAACCATGGGAAGACATTTAATGAAATGGAAAGAGAGGTTTACAATATTAAATGCAGATTGCAAGTACCAAAAAATTACAAACTACATCTTTTCAAGGTCAAATTTACAATGGAACACACCTATGAGGGTATAAAGAGGTCAGAGGGTGTAAAGAGATCAGAGGGCCCTCAAAACATCCTCTTCCCTTCCATTATTCCTAGAATTGTTCAAAGTGGCAGCTTTGACTTAAAGTTACTGGGGCTTCTCATTAATAACAATACTCAAAGATATTTTCAAGTATATCTTATCTAGTCACAAGGCAAACAGGAAGATGGGTGCTGCAGGAGAGAGTCCCTTTCAGTTTTTGTAGTCAGTTGGTTGTCATATGTTTGAAATTAACACATCTCTGTGGCGGATTCATTTTGATATTTGGCAAAACTAATACAATTTTGTAAAGTTTAAAAATAAAAAAAAAAAGAAATTAACACATCTCTAAAAGGAAGTTGTTTAGCCAATGTAAATTCTTAACTAGTGATAAAGTCTACGATATGGAAAAAGACAGCTATTTTATCAAAGAGAAAAAAAGGGTGAGAAACCAGGTGAGTTCTCACTGCTAAATCTTTTATGAAATAAAAAGAGAGGACCTTTATTTGAGTGGCTCTGATTTAAATGAAGATTTTCCTTTCATTGGCATTTATATGAATTGGGACTTAGAAGAATAAAATCTGAAAAAGGAAATTCAGTAGTACCACTATTTGGGTTAAATAGTATAGTTTTGGAACAAAATTGCTTTCCTCTTGCTTACCTTCTTCTCTGTCAGTAACCAATAGCTCTGTTAGAATTGTCCCATGAAGTAAAATAAATAAATAAAATTTATTAGTAACACAACTATATTCCAATAAATATTTTTAAAAACTCATTAGTAGCAACTTAGACGGAAGGAAAACTCAGTTGTGGATGTGATTTTTCTTGTTTTTGTTTTTCAGTTTTTGTTTACTATGACATTTGGAATTGTTTCCTATTTTTACTTATTGAGAAAACCATGTGTTTGGCTGTTATTTACAAAAAACACATGTGAGGCTTAGAGTATCCACACATGTTAGAGATTTGTTTTGCTATTATGATTCACTGTCTGGTTAATGCATGCCATAATTATCCATATTTGTACACATATCATGGCCTTTTGTAATCAAAGACAATGCTATTGAAGGCATAAACTCTAAACTGGGGTGTGATCAAGGGAATTTTTTTTTTTCACAATCCTTGCTGGTTAGGTAAACAGTCTGGACTTTGAAGTCTGGAGTGGCCATTTGAAATATGTGACCTCTAGAATTCTGGGTTGTTTTTTTTTTGTCTCCTGGCAACAAAACATATTTATCCTTTTGCCACTACCTCCTCATCCAGAAAGGTCTGCTGCTGTTTTAAAGTTTAAAACAACACATGGGAAAGTTGTCTCAGAAAGAGGATTTGGTGCAACCGAAGCCATCCTCCAAGGCTTTTCTGTTTACCTAGACAGGCAGTAACAATTGGGAATACAAATACAGCAATAAAAAGAACCCTTCTCTTGGCAGATTAGCAAGTGTGCCTCTTTGGTTATAAAAATAGCACTCAAGGAGTTCTCTGGTTAAAATGTCATTTTCATTAAGCTTTTTTCACAGTGTAGCAAAGACTTGGAGGTCAAGTTGGGGGTGCAGTGGAAGGAGACTGGAAGGCACAGTGTTAGAGGTATGCGTGCCAGTTAGGACTGCAGAAACTTCAGGGCCTTCCATCTGAAATCTGACACCAAGCAACTTCAGTCATCTCTGGGGGCTCCTCTCATAGAGAATCATAGAATAACCGGGCACTTGGCTGAGCTCCCAGGAGCTGTTCTGGAGCTGCCGCACGCACAGCGGTCTCTTCTCCTGTCCCTTCCCCTACCCCATTTAGGCAACCTGATAGAACGAATGGAATCTCACATCATGTCTTGGGTTATAATTTAAAGTCCTTCCCATCCATGGCATTGATGCAGAGGGCACCTTCACGTTACCCAAACTCAGCACGATTGCCACATTGAGCTGGATAAATCTTTGTTGTTGGGGGTGACCCGGGCATTGTCACATCCTTGGCTTCCATCCATACCACCCCCTGTGTGGCAATAAAAAATGTTTCTTAGTCATTGCTAAATGTCCCCTGAGGGGTGAAATCACTCCCAGTTGAGAACCATTGACTTATAGCAAGAAAAACGAATATTTATTTTGCATTTCTGATTATGTCAGATACAGACTCAATGTTTTATGTAATCCTGAACATTATCTTTGAAAAGGAATCTAACCTCCTTTTCAAAGATTGGGAACCTGAGGGGTGGCAAGGATGGTGTGGTGGTGGTGTTTTTATTTTTTTATTGTTTGGTTCCTTTTATATTTTCCAGTACCCAACAATGAAAATGCATTATAACCAAAGAAATTCTCAGTGACTCCTGTTAATTTTTGCCTTAATTATCCCCAGGCCTGTTTTTTCATTCTCAATAGTCTGTCGTTGCCGCTTGAACTTCTTCCCTAATCTCTCTTCCTCATCTTCTCTCTTCATCGTCTTCCCAGAGATTACAAGAAAATACCCCTTAATCCCATTTTGAAAGCAAGAAAAAGAAATCCGAGTTAGTGTGTGAAAAGAATGCTATAAGAAAATACTGCTGCTTAGCATTAGAAAGTTTATCAGTGCTTAGAAAGACTTTGAAATCCTTGTATGCCTCATTCAGAATTTCCATACCTTACCTTCCTCTTATTCAAACGCCACTTGTCTTTTGCTTGCCTGGCATCAGTATTCATTAAATATTTTTCCATTGTGGTGGCATTTTAGTGGCACGATATACTAATATGGGGCCAGATTTGGAAAGCAAGCCATCGTGTTTGCCACTGTCAGAAAATAAACTGTTTCAAATTGAAAACTGGTGTCCAAGTATAATTTCCAAAAATTTTTATTTTTTTTAATTTTATTTTATTTTTAAACTTTACATAATTGTATTAGTTTTGCCAAATATCAAAATGAATCCGCGACAGGTATACATGTGTTCCCCATCCTGAACCCTCCTCCCTCCTCCCTCCCCATACCATTCCACTGGGTCGTCCCAGTGCACTAGCCCCAAGCATCCAGTATCGTGCATTGAACCTGGACTGGCATCAGAAAATTTTAGATTGTTTCTCGCAAACAAATAGAGAATGAATATGAGCTGACGGTGTTTTTGACATTCATTGAGGGAACCAGCAGGATGGTAAAGTCCATTTAAAGGGTTATGGGAGAGACAGGGTACTTATAGCTATTGAAAGAAAAAATACTGGGCTAAGATTGTTAAATTAGATACAAAACTGGTTAATGCTGTGCAGGGCAAAGAAATAAAAATTCGAGGTGTTTATCTTTTATGCAGAAATCATTAGCAGTAGACAAATTCACTTCTGGACAAGTTCATTTGCATTTCTGTCAGTTTCCTACATGTTAATATCTGCCCTCACAGAGACATAAAATATCCCAATCCATAGTAACTACTCAAGTTTCTAATTTCCCTAGAAAGTTAGATAATCCTTGGTTGACTGTTAAATACTTAAAACTTTTTTTTAAGGTTGGAAAAGTAATAAAAACCTATTGTAGAAAGTTTTAAAACTACTAAATTTTTTAAAGAGGAGAGAAAATAACCATGCTCAGAACCACTACCCAGATGCAGCCACTATAAATAGAATTCGTATGTTGCCTTACAACTTTTTTTTTTAATTTTGGCTGCACTGAGTCTTCATTGCCGTGGGTGAGTTCTCTAGTTGTGGCATTCCAGCTTAGTTGCCCCACAGCATGTGGGATTTTAGTTCTCTGACCAGGAATAGAACCCAAGTCCCCTGCATTGGAAGAAGGATTCTTAACCACTGGACCAATGGGGAAGTCCCCCCCTTTCAACATTTTTCCTAAATATTTTTAACAGTGGAGTAATTAATGTGAAAAAAATATCAGGCTATTTTTTATCTTTTCCTTACTAACAAAGATCATATCCTATCCTATCTATGATTTTAACATCTCTATAATAATCTGGCCCTTGTTGTATCATGATTCTTTTCACTCTTTTTCCTAATTCATTTCTTTATTATGAACTTTTTCAGAATACAAAATAACGCAGACAGCAATATAATGACCAGTGGTGCAGATCCAACCTAGTTTAAGAGAGAAAATATCACTCATAGAGCTGCCCCTGCCCCCATCAGCCCTCCAAATGTCCCCCTGTCCAGATGGAACCACTCTTCTGGGTTTGGTACTTATTTTCATATTTATCTTTATATTTGTGGCTCATCCATAAAGTATTAGGTTGGCCAAAAAGTTCACTTGGGTTTTTTGGTAACATCTTATAGAAAAACCCAAGTGAGTTTTTTGGCCAACCCAATTAATGGTATTTTTGCACATTTTCAAACCCTGTACAAATCACATCACAGGTTCTTAAGGTATTAAGGTCCTGCAACTTGCTCTTTTCTCTCCGCCTTATGTTTGTGGAGAGTGATCTGTGTACTTAGAATTCAGTCACTTTTAGTGCTGAATACCATCTACAACTGTGTTAACCCACTTTCCTCTTGAGACACACTGAGGTTGGTTTCCACTTTTTACTATAACCCTTGTGTTGCTAGGGACATTCTGGACCTACGTCTCCCTGTGTACTTGTGTGAGCGTTTCTCTGGGTGCATATTGAGGAATGGAGTGCCCATTAGTGGGCCTGCACATCTACCTCCTATGACATTCTACGAAGTCTTTTGCATGACTATACCAATTTATACTCACACCAACAATGCATAAAAGTCTGGTGGCTCTGCATCAGGGATTGGCAAAACTCTGTGAAGGACTGAATAGGAAAGCTTTTTAAAAAATTAATGTATTTGGTTGTGCCAGTCTTAGTTGCAACATGCAAGTTCTTAGTGGCAGCATGTGGGATCTAGCTCCCTAACCAGGGATCAAACCCATATGCTCTACATTGGGAGCATGGAGTCTTAGCCACTGGACTATCAGGAAGTCCCCTTAGTAGGAGAGCTTTAAGCCTTGATAAGCTACATGATCTGTGTCACAGCTACTCAACTCTGCTGTTGTCACACAAAATCAGCCATGGAGAGTTCATAAGTGAATGAGCCTGACCGTGTTCTAATAAACGTTACCCAAGGACACTGGAATTTGAACTTCGTATCATTTTCATGTGTTCCCAAATACAATTCTTCTTTTGATTTTCTTGTACCATTTAAAAATATAAAACACAGTCTTAGCATGTGGGTTATGCAAAACAGACAGCTGGATAGATTTGGAACCCGGTCATAATTTGCCAATCACTGCTTGACATCCTGTCCAAGATCTGGAATTTTAAGATGTTAAATGTTTCCACTCTACTGAGTTTGAAATGATAAATTGTGAATTTAATTTGTACTCCTGATTAGTAGTGAAGTCAAGCATTTTATTGTGTTTATTAGCCATTAGGATTTTCTCTCAATGATTTATCTCTTCACGGTTTTTTTTTCCCCATATTTTTTAAGATTGCAGGTATTTTATTTATTGACTTATAGGAGTTCTTTCTATTTTCTGGCTGGTAATCCTTTGTTGCACGCTTTGTAAATGTTCTCACTGTATTGTGGTTACGATTTCACTTTTGAAGGAAATCTTTTGATGAAAAGTTTTCAGATTGAAACTGAATGTATCCAAGTGATACTTACTTGACTGTGAAAAAAAAATTATATTTTTCATATACATTAAGAATGTGAAAGGTAACCACAAAAGGAAGATACCAGGAGTTCCCTGGCGGTCCAGTAGTTAAGACTTGGTCTTCCAATGCAGGGGATGAGGGTTTGACCCCTGGTCTGGGAACTAAGATCGCACATGCCTCATGGCCAAAAAACCAGAAGATAAACAATGGAAGCAGTGGTGTAACAAATTCAATAGACTTTAAAAATGGTCCACGTTAAAAAAAAAAAAAAAATCAAAAGGAAGATACCACTTTCTCAGGTGGGAAGAGAGGAAATATTTCTCCACTGGGCGGAAGTAGAATGTTCCTTTTACTCCAGACTCTCTTCAGTTCCACTCATTTCCTTGAAGGGAAACAGTTCTGCAACCTGTAGTTCTCTAGTGAAGACAGTGTCTAAGTGCCGATTCGAACAGGGCTGCCTGAAGGCATGCGTCTGATCTTCATGAAACATGACTTGGCTTTCACAAGTTTGCAGGCTTCTCAATTCCAAGCCAGCTGACGTCTTTCAGAGGAGAAAAAGGCCCTCCCACTTGCGTTAGTTAATTGACTCTGATGGACTCCTCTGGCCGCCTAAGTGGTTCTGGAACAGAGAGCACTGTTGTAATCTGAGGAACTTTCGAAAGTCACCCTGGCCAAGACAGCACACCCCGCAAGCCAGCGAGGAAAAAGGAAAGCTGTTGCAATGCTGGTCAGCAAAACAAGACTTGGCTGCCCGGAGCTTTGTGACTGAGTTCTTGCTCCTGTGAAGGCCTCTGGAGAGCTGGGCCCACTTGGAGCTGGGCTGCTATGTTTGACAGACGCCTCATGTCTCCTCAAACTAAGTGCCTTCTTCCTGGGGTAAGCTTGCGGGCAGGGAGGCAGGCCAGATGCACGGTGTGGTTGCAGGAAAACAGGGATGTACCGCCTTGTAAAGGAGCTCAAGCAAAAATCACTCGGTGGCTTTGCTTTTCCAAAGCTTTTCTTATCTAGCCAGAAATGTTGGCATTCACAGTGTGACTACCTCAGTGTCCATGGAGTGGAAGCCAGTAAGACTGGAATTTGGTTGTAAAAAGTGTATCTTAGTGAGATCGATTTAGTAGCCGGGGAGAGAGAGAGAGGGAGGCGGAGAAATTTGGTGGAAAATGAAAATGCTTTTTCCAGCTGTAGGCAGTCACTTGTCACTTCAGGGACAGCCCAGCCACTGAGCTGCTTCTGAGGCTTTTCTGTGTAAATCAGAATAATGTGACATCCTATGTGGTTGCAATTTAAGATTTGATTGCCGTTTGTCACATTAAAAGATTTTTTTTTATATTTAATGAAGTTCAAAAATGAGAGTCTAATGTTTGAAATATTTAAGCAGAGAGCTTTACCTCACAAGGATGTGGTATTTGGGTCTTTGGATTTAGTTTAGAACCTTTAAAGTAAAGAGCATATTATACTAGTCCCCTTCCTGGGAAGGCTTTGGGAAAATAAGTAAATAATTCTAGAACCCAAATGTGAATTGTATCATGTAAAATTCATCAGGTTAGAGATATCTGTGCAATAGGTCATGAAAATATCATTATAGAATCAATGAAGTAGAGCTTGTCAAAAAATTCTTTCTAGGTTGCCGCTTTTGTTTCTAATTGTGCCAACCTGTGCTATATTTAATTTCACAGAGGGAAAAAAAAAATACTTGCAAAGAAACACCTGTAGTTTGGAAATCATTTGTTTTGGGTTGGAACATACAGAAGTGTAGCACAGGCACTAAGATGCTTTGCTTAACCTACTGGATTTCAGTGATCTTTTATTATGCTTCATTTTATTTTTTTTAAATTTATTTTAGTGACATATAGCTGATTCACAGTGTTGTGTTAATTTCTGCTTTAGACCCAAGCCAGTTTTTAATATATATATATACACACATACATATATACATACACACACACAGTTTTTGTGTGTGTATATATATAAACACACATTCTTTTTCATATCCTTTTTCCATTATGGTTTATCACAGGATGTTGAATATAGTTCCCTCTGCTGTACAGTACGACCTTGTTGTTTATCCATTATATACATATATGTATATATAAAATGCATTTCACTTGAAATTTTCCAGACACACAGTTTTCCTTGCTTGTGTTGGCTCTCGTTAGACTTTGTACACTTGAGTTATATTTCTTAGGCTCTGACATGGCTGGCAGTGTATACACTAATTATAAAGGATTTCTAGGTGTTGGATACTTCACATGTTTTTTAGTTTTTCAAATGCCACCCATTTTAATTCGGATTGTTCAATACCTGTTTGTTTTGAAAGACATCTGGAATCATCATTTTCCATAAACTTGCCTGCTTTTTAAGAACATCATCAGACACTCAAAGCTGCTAAAGTAGTAGTTTCTGCCGAGGAATTCTGTTATAAATTCAAAAAATTATAATTATAACCCAAATTGCCAAGCATCAAAACTGCCAAATCTATTCCACTGATCATTTGGAATATTTTCATCCATGAAATTGGGTGAAAAAAAATATTATAGTTCTAAAAGTTGGAATGTCAGTCTATGTGATGCTAGAATAATTACTTGAATAATTTATCTGTTAGTTAATCTTATCTCTATCTTGAAGTCTTATGGAGAATCTGTACAAGCATGTTTACCCTTTTAAGATGCTTCCTCTCTCCCAATCCTAGAGTTTTATTTCCTAATGCCTAGTCACTCCTCATTTTAACTAACACTTGTGTTTGAATAGGGCTGATAAATACATGGATTTTTGTTTTAATGGTTATAGATTAAAAATAAATCTTTACAAAGACTTTAGAGAATTAAGAGGTATTAACTTCCAATTATAAAATAAATAAGTCACAGAGATAAAATAGCACAGGGAATTTAGTCAATATTTTATAATAACTTTGTATGATGTGTAATATATAAATATATTGAATCACTGTGTTGTACACTTGAAATTAGTATAGTATTTTAAGTTAACTGTACTTGAATAAGATCTTCCCAGGTGGCTCAGCAGTAAAGAATCTGCCTACCAAAGCAGGAGACGCGGATTTGATCCCTGGGTCAGTAGGATCCCCTGGAGAAGGAAATGGCAACCCACTCCATTATTCTTGCCTCAGAAATCCCATGGACAGAGGAGCCTGGTGGGCTACAGTCCATGGGGTCGCAAAGAGTCGGACATGACTTAGTGACTAAACAAAACTTGAATAAATAAAGACTTTATTCTGTTCCCATTTAACACTTTCATCTAGTCATTCCCAAAGTTCCCCAATGACAGAAACTTTTCTTTCAATTCATACAATAAAATAAATGGGAGAGGACTTTTAAACATATATATATATGTATATGTATTATAGAATAATTTTTTAGGATGTTGAATAAGCTCTGTGGCCTTTATTTTTGTTCTAATCAAGTATGATTTCAGTTTTTATATCACTTGTACATCTGAAGTTACTGCAAACCGTAAATGCATAAAAAAGCACATTTGGAAATTATACATTTAATACTCACCTTGCATTAAAATAAAATGAGTAACCCAATGCAGTTTGGCAGAAGTAATTACTTTTTCATTGCCAAGGGCAAAAAAATATGCCTCTGACTAGTATTAAGTATACTTCTTATCTCTTTATGAATTCTGGTATTATTGCACTGTCAGTTTCTTTAACATAATATCCTTTATGACAGCAACATGTGCCATTATTTTTAGACCAAGATAGTCGTCACTCCCTCTGTCTCCTTTCCGTCCTCCAAATAAAAATGATCTCTCAGATTTATACAGGTCTTTCCATTTATTTAGTTCTGTTACCCGTGATTTCAGCTTTATCTGACTGTGATGAAGAGCAAGTGTTTGGAACTCTGCTCAATGCTCTGTAATGACATACATGAGAAAAGCATCTAAAAAAGAGTGGGGATATATATATATATGTATGTGTGTATAAATTATTCACTTTACTGTACACCTGAAACTAATATAACACGGTTCATCAACTCAGCTCCATTGTAACGTAAAAATAAATTGGAAGGATTACAATGAAAAAGAGCAAATGTTTGTATAGAGTGAGACCTGATTTTGGATACTACAGTATCCCCTTAATAACTCTGTGATGTGGCAAGTTTTTTTTATTTTCTCTGAGCCTTGGTTTCATTATCTGTAAAAAAAAAAAAAATAGGTATAATAGTATCTGCGTTTCCAGATATTTGTAAGATTTTTTTTTAATCCCAGGACATACAGACTGTTTAGCATAGCACCTGCCCTTATTAAGGGAATGCACATACTCACCTACATTTTCTTCAGCGGCTAATAATAAAAGACTTTAGCTCTGAGATCCCAAACTATGGTATCAGGAGAGTCAGCAAGGGCAAGTTACGAGTTGTTTCTTGTTTGCATATTAGAAGAAAGATAGAAAGATTAAAGTAAATAACAACCCTGTGAAGTGAGACTCCTAAGTGGATCCAGTACCAGGGGGCAAAGAGGCTAAGTATAAACCCTCCCAAATGATATGCATATATTTGAGTCCATGTATAATATATGTCAACATCTCCTAGCATTGGAAGATTCTCCAAGAGAAGCTCAACTTCCAAACGGTTCAATAACCAGAGCTCCTGAATGGAAATAAGCCCATGAGAATAAAAAAAAATGTATTGGAGGGTAAATATTCCAAGAAGTCTCATAATTTTTGAAATTTTACTTTATCTTTTTATTTACCTTGATACTGTTAAGCACTTTTGATGGGGGAAAGGAGCCCTTGTATTCCCATATATTATAAAACTAACAGTGATCTAAGGGTACAGATTTCTGCACCATTTTTCAGGTATAATTTGTATTTAAATGGATGTATAATGTCAGAAAGTCTTGGAGGCTAGTATTTGTAAGGATTCTTTACAGCAGCAGCCCTCAGGGACTGCTGAAGGAAACCAGGGACTGCTTTCATGGAAGAGAATTTTTCCATGGACTTTGGGGGAAGAGGATACTATGGTTTGGGATTGATTCTCATAAGGAGCATGCAACCTAGCTCCATCACATGCACAGTTTGCAGTAGAGTTTGAGCTCCTATGAGAATCTAATTTTCTTGAAGAGATCTCTAGTCTTTCCCATTCCATTGTTTTCCTCTATTTCTTTGCATTGCACTGATTCATTGCACTGATCTGATAGGAGGCAAAGCTCAGGAGGTAATGTGAGTGATGGGGAGCAGCTGTAAATACAGAGGAGTTTCACTCACTTGCCCGCTGCTCATCTCCTGCCGTGTAGCCTGGTTCCTAACAGGCAAGTACCAATCCCTGGCCTGGGGTTGGGAAACCCCCTCTCCCTCCGTTTTAAGGATGAACACAAGAATATATGGTTTGTCACCTAGAGATGCCAGAATGTTTGATCGCATCTTACCTCCATAAAACAATGTGTGAAAATAAAAATTTTCTGCAATCCTAAAGAGATTTTCCACGTTACTTTTATTGTTAAAACCGAAAACCCTTGAAAGAGAGCTTTCTGTGTCAAAGTAATTAGAAGTTATTAGAATTAAAAACAGAAGAAATATTAAAGGAAATGTGCATAGGAACACGCGAGAATCTCACTGCTTTGGGTCAAATATTTTTCTTCGGGCAAATCACATCCCATTCCTTTTCCATAGGCATACATACTTTTTAGTTGGAGCTACGGTACAGACTGCAGGATTCTGCCTTTTGCCTTCAGCTGTACTTTCTCATCATTTTTGGGGTGGGAAGCACTGCACTGGGTCCCATAAGTTTTGTCTAGTTGGAGCACATGAGTCTGTCTAGTTGCAGTGTGCAGCCTAGGGGCTTGTGAGATCTTAGCTCTCCAACCAGGGATTGAACCCATGTCCCCTGCATTGGAAGGTGGATTCTCAGCCACTGGACCACCAGGGAAGTCCCTGTAATCACTTTAATCCCATAATGATACAGCATTGTGTGGATTTATTGATGCCTTAACTCTTCCAAATAGAGTGGTCAATTATTGTTAGTTAATTTTAGTTAATTCCATAATTTCTCTTTTATAGATAAATAAATCTGTCACACCAATTTTGAGCATATGGTTTTCAGCAAATAACTTCTCTGAGATAAATTCTCAGATGTGGAATTATTTGCACAGTGAGTGGGTTTGAATGTTCTTATGTCTCTGGCTATAATCATTCTTTTCAAAATGATTATATCAGTCGACAGTGAAAGCATAATTTTATTAATATGCTAATTTTGCCACCATACACCCCACATTAGGTGTTAATAATTGTCCTCAAATGTAAATAATGATATAGCATATCACTTTAATTTCTGTTTAGGAGATTAACTAGCAAAGGTATGTATTAATCAGAAATTTGTATATTCTTTGCATCTCTGTGTAAATTATTTTATTAGATTTCCTGTGTTTAGATTGCAGTATCAATTTTATTTGTTACATAGTAAGAGTAGCTCTGTAAAGAATCAACTGTTGGTTTTTCCCTATCCAGTCTCACCTATCAAAATATTTCCTTTCATAAAAGCTAATCGGATATTTATATTGTGAGACCCTCCTCATATCACTGAAGGATACATTAGTGCTAGGCAATAGGGTATCAATTTTTTTAGAAATTGACACTAGGCCAGTCAAAGGATTAAAACTTCATTTCAGAAAGTAGAATACAAAGCTTTTGACTTGATTCAGATATCTTATTTTGTGCAGCAGTAAAAAACTAGTATACAAATAAGAAAATGACAACATCTGACTCAAGTTGTAGTTCATATGAAAAGTGTATTCTGTCTCACCTTGAGGGTCATAGATTTTGCATTTAGGACAGCAAGTCCAATAGATTGTCAAGTTGTTGATGATTTTGTTGCCTTAGAGGAAAATGCACAACATAAGAGATGTGAGTTCAGGTTTCATTTGGGGACCTTACTGAGAACTGTAGCCTGGGAGACAGCTTCTCAGTAGCTCTGAGGAAACTACTCTGAAGAGATACGGGAGAAGCTGGTTTCTGTATGATTTTTGGCTTGAGGATGCAGGCAGTTAAGAATACATCTTGGTAAAAGATTACTTCTGGTCACAAAGAATGGGGATCTCCAGATGATGACTTTAGCACTTTACTCTGTATGGGAAGATGCAAGAATCTGGGTTCAATAAAATTCTTCCTGAAATATGTTGTGTGTTAGTCGATCAGTCGTGTCTGACTCTGCGACCCCGTGGACTGTAGCCCGCCAGGCTCCTCTGTTCATGGGGTTTCTCAGGCAAGGATACTGGAGTGGTTTACCATTTCCTCCTCCAGGGGAACTTGCCAACCCAGAGATCAAACCTCTGTCTATGGGATTTCCTAGGCAAGAATACTGGAGTGCGTTGTCATTTCCTCCTCCAGGGGATCTTCCTGATCCAAGGATCAAACCTGGTCTCGTGCATTCAGGCAGATTCTTTACCATCTGAGCCACCAGGGAATCCCCATACATCTAACTATCTAAGGGGCCTGTTTTTCCAAAGCACAGGGGGCCTCATCCTTTTTCTCAGTGTGAGTTCTTCCCAGGGTGCACCATCAGGCAGCAGCTGCAGCAGCTAATGTCCTCCTAGAACTGGGTGGTAAGCAGAGCCCTTTGTTTTCTGTGTTTGCACATCAGGGCTGTCACGGCTCTGGACCCTGCACCCTTATGGTTTCCTGCTTGGCTCCCCCTTCCAGTGGTCATTCAGGGCCTGTCTCTCCCTCTCCCCTAGGGTTGGAGAACTGGAATTCTCTATACTCTTTCCTGGTAAGGGGCATGCCATCATCTTGACCTTAGTATTATCTGATGTTCTTTGTGAACCTCACAAAGATTACTTACATGTCTTTATATTTTTCTTGAGGTATAGTTGATTTATAATGTTGTATTCATTTCTACCCTACAACAAAGAGATTCAGCTGCTATACACATGTATACATTGTTTTTTATATTCTTTTCCATGATGGTTTATCCCAGGATATTGAATATAGTTATATAGTTCCCTGTGCTTTGCAGTCGGGCCTTGTTGTTTATCCATTCTATGCATAAAAGCTTACGTCTGCTAACCCCAATCTCCTACTCCATCTTGACCACCTCCCTTTGGTAGCCCCGTCTGTTCTCTGTGTCTGTGAGTCTGTCTGTGTTTCACACCTAGGTTCATTTGTGTCGTATTTAAAATTCCATATATAAGTGATATTATATGGTATTTCTTTCTGACTTATTTCACTTAGTATGATCATCTCTAGTTGCATCCCTGTTGCTGCAAATGGCATTATTTCATTCTTTTTATGGCTAAGTAGTATTCCTTTATATATATATATATATATATATATATATATATATATAAATACCATATCTTTATTCATTCATCTATTGATGGACATTTAGGTTGTTTCCATTACTTGGCTATTGTGAAGAGTGCTGCTATGAACATAGAGGTGCATGGATCTTTTTGAATTATAGTTTTGTCAGTTGCTCAGCTGTGTCGTACTACTATGACCCTATGGACTGTAGCCCTCCAGGCTACTTACATGCCTTTAACTCTCGGTCCAATTATGTAGCAGTTTTGTTACCTGTTAGTGGCATTTGAGACATCAGAAAAGAGAAAAATCTGATCCCTTTAATCATATCTAAGATCCTTATTGTGCAAGCATTATGCAAAATAGATCTGCCACAGTCCAGAAGGTTCCCCACACTCTGATACCAGTGCCTCCTTTACAAAGTTAGTGTTGTACCATCCTGGGTCTCCTAATCTTCTTAGTTACTCAAAAACAGAAAATGGCTTTGATTTGAGAATGCAATGGGAAGCTCAGTGCACTGAAATAAGAAGAACAAGATTATTCTTGATGGTAACTCTGGTTTCTTGGTTTGGGAGCAGTTGATTTACATCTCTAGGCTCACTTTATCACCTATAAAATTAAAGTCATCATTCTTATCTCTCCATCTGCTCAACATGAGAGCCTCTGACAGCCCATCAGCAGTGATGCAAAATTCTTAAAGTGTCTCAGAACAGCTGTTTATTAGTTTTGTCTTTCTTTTGAAGCCCTAGCCATTGTTTAAAGAATGTACTTTCAATATCAGTATGTGTTCAGTCAAGTATTTTAACCTTGGGTCTCTTTTTTTTTTTTTTTTGGCGGAGGAGGGGGCTGCCTTTTTGGGTCTCTTCTGTCTTGGTACTAACACGGGTGTTTCCACAGCTTGAAACCTGATGAGCCCAAGATTCTTCCTGGGCTTGAGTCGAGGTTTATGACCATCTTCATTACTTAGGTTAATAAGCTTTTATTTGGTTGATAAGTCATGTCAGACTCTTTTGTGACCCCGTAAACTCTAGCCTGCCAGGTTCCTCTGTTCATGGGATTTCCCAGTCAGGAATACTGGAGTGGATTGCCATTTCCTTCTCCAGGGGATCTTCCTGACCCAGGGATCAAACCCGCATCTCCTGAATTGGTAGACGAATTCTTTACCACTGAGCCACCAAGGAAACCCTAATAATAAGCTTCAGTGCTCACTAAAAATGCATATGTGAGTAGAACTTTTCAAGACCCAAGTTCCACATGAGCAAGTTCTGTGCATCCTTCACCACTCTACTTCCAAGGATTTTACAATAGGGTCCATGGTAGGCTGTGAATGATTAATGATAATTTGATGTTTGGGGATTTTTTTAAAAGAAGTTTGCATATGCACTCAAATATAGCTGTAAGAAAAAGAAGTGACTTCATGATAGTGACAGAAATATCAATCACATACAAGTGATGTGTGTTGAGTATGACCCAGGTAAACTTAAATGTGATCTCTATTGTTGGAGAAATTAATATTTATTCAGATAATGTAACAAGAGAAAAAATATGTACACCACGTGCAAATACTGAAGAATAAAGAAATATAGATCTCTAGAATATAAGTAGCATAGATGTTTAGAGAATTCTCAGGGTAAAAGATTGGTTGAAACTTCAGAAGTTATAGAATTCAGTTCAGCATAACCACCATGGAACAATAAGCTTGTCATCCATCTCTTTAATAGGATTTAGTTAAATTATGTATGTTTTTCACTGTAAGCTAGAATGTGAAGATCTGAGATGATTACGTAGCTGAAACTGAGCTCAGTAAAAATTTCTGTTTTAAAGAGATTTCCAACCTGTTCTGTTTTGTCTTTCACAGGAAGAGTAGGAATTTACAGGCCATTGTGGAAAGTGTGACAGGATTCAGAGCTCCCCTGAGAGCCATCACTTGACTACTTCTACATGACTTTTTAAGAGATGTGATACCATAGCTGGAATGGCTCATTGGTGGAAACACTGAGGGTTGTTTGTTTAAAGAGGCCCAGAAAGGACAGTTGTCAGGGAACTCTGTGTTCATAAGAGATAATAAGAAATAATTTGTGTGAATGATAAATGTTCCCCATTCCTGATGCACTGTCTGCTCTTGGGTTGAGAAAATATGTATTTTATGTATGTATTTTATTTTGGGTTTGTGTTCGTTTCTGCATGCAGGCTTTCTCTAATTGCCGAGAGCGAGGACTACTTTCCACTTGCGGTGTGAGCCCTTCTTGTTGCAGCGGCTTCTCTTGCTGTCGAGCACGGGCTTTCGAGCGCAGGCTCAGTAGTTGTGGCACATGGGCTCTGTTGCTCTGTGGCATGTGGACTCTTCCCAGACCACGGATCAAACCTGTGTCCCCTGCACTGGCAGGCAGATTCCTATCCACTGCTCCACCAGGGGTGGAAAATATGTATTTGTTTGATTTCTACAGCCAGATGAGAGTACCTGCCTTCCTGGGACTGTTTTTCATTCTAGCAGCATCCTCTCAGCACTCATATTGCCATTAAAGTCAAAAACATTATGCTATGGAAAAGCAATGAGTCACAAAAGGGCAGATAACTGTATGCTTTCATTTATACGAGGTACCTGAAACAGATTCACAGAGATACAGAGTGCAAACGGTGGTTGCCAGGAGCTGCAGGAAGTAGAAAATGAGGGGCTAGTGTTTAAGGGGAACAGAGTTTCCATTTGAGATGATGAAAACAGTTCTACAGATGGATGGTTGTGACAGTTGCCTAACAATGTGAATAGACGTAATGCCACTGAACTGTACTTTGAAAAATAGCTAAAATGGCATATTGTATGTTGTGTCTATTTTAGTACAATTTTTTAAATGCAATTTAGGGACTTCCCTAGTGGTCCAGTGGTTAAGACTTCACCTTCCAACGCAGGGGGTGTGGGTTCTATCCCTGGTTGGGGAGCTAAGATCCCACATCCCCCTGGGCCAAAAAACCAAAACATAAAACAGAAGCAATATTATGAACAAATTCAATAAAGAGTTTTAAAATGGTCCACATCAAAAAACGATCTTTAAAAAAAACTTAAAAAACAAAATGTGATTTTAAAGAAATTTGTTAATGTGCATGTATGTTGCATGAAGCCAAATACTTTCTAGGTATTATCTTATTTAATCTTCATAGCAGGTTAGTGAAGGAGACACATGATCATGAATCTGAGCACAGCCAGCAATGTCTCAAGTCTAGGGCCATGCAGAGGATAGTGATGTAAACAGAGATCGTAGCCCAGTGGTTAGCCTGCTGCACGTGTGCACACACGCACACCCACACACATGCACGCTACACACGGCTTCCTTGTTTTTCTCCCTCAGATAATTGCACTCTAAGCGCTCAAGCAGGCAACTACCATTGCCTTCATTTAGGAATAGGGATCCAAGTTCATGGGCTTCTCCTTGACATTTGAGCCTTGAAAGTCCTGTAGCAGGTAAGGCTGCCACCCTCCCCCACCCTCCAGGAGTCAATCAGGCCGTAAAGGGCTTTGCAGCAACAAAATCCAAGGCCAGTTGCATCCTGGCTTATTAGGCAGAATCCATGAAAATTACCTAACCAGCTTACTATAAAGATCATCTCAAAATTCACTTCTGTTTCCAAAAACCCTCTCTAAAACAAGCCACTTTTTTAACTTTTTATTTTGTGTAGGAGTATAGCACAATTGCACTCATCTCACATGCTAGTAAAGTAATGCTCAAAATTCTCCAAGCCAGGCTTCAGCAATATGTGAACCATGAACTTCCTGATGTTCAAGTTGGTCTTAGAAAAGGCAGAGGAACCAGAGATCAAATTGCCAACATCCGCTGGATCATCGAAAAAGCAAGAAAATTTCAGAAAAACATCTATTTCTGCTTTATTGACTATACCAAAGCCTTTGACTGTGTGGATCACAATCAACTGTGGAAAATTCTGAAAGAGATGGGAATACCAGACCACCTGACCTGCCTTTTGAGAAACCTATATGCAGGTCAGGAAGCAACAGTTAGAACTGGACATGGAACAACAGACTGGTTCCAAATAGGAAAAGGAGTACGTCAAGGCTGTATATTGTCACCCTGCTTATTTAACGTATATGCAGAGCACATCATGAGAAATGCTGGGCTGGAAGAAGCACAAGCTGGAATCAAGACTGCCGGGAGAAATATCAATAACTTCAGATATGCAGATGACACCACCCTTATGGCAGAATATGAAGAGGAGCTAAAAAGCCTCTTGAGGAAAGTGAAAGTGGAGAGTGAAAAAGTTGGCTTAAAGCTCAATATTCAGAAAACAAAGATCATGGCATCTGGTCCCATCACTTCATGGGAAATAGATGGGGAAACAGTGGAAACAGTGTCAGACTTTATTTTGGGGTCCTCCAAAATCACTGCAGATGGTGATTGCAGCCATGAAATTAAAAGACGCTTACTCCTTGGAAGGAATGTTATGACCAACCTAGATAGCATATTCAAAAGCAGAGATATTACTTTGCCAACAAAGGTTCGTCTAGTCAGGGCTATGGTTTTTCCAGTGGTCATGTATGGATGTGAGAGTTGGACCATAAAGAAAGCTGAGCACTGAAGAATTGATGCTTTTGAAGTGTGGTGTTGGAGAAGACTCTTGAGAGTCCCTTGGACTGCAAGGAGATCCAACCAGTCCATCCTAAAGGAGATCAGTCCTGGGTATTGATTTGAAGGACTGATGCTAAAGCTGAAACTCCAATACTTTGGCCACCTCATGCGAAGAGTTGACTCATTGGAAAAGACCCTGATGCTGGGAGGGATGGGGGGCAGGAGGAGAAGGGGACGACAGAGGATGAGATGGTTGGATGGCATCACCCACTCGATGGACATGAGTTTGAGTGAACTCCGGGAGTTTGTGATGGACAGGGAGGCCTGGCGTGCTGCGATTCATGGGGTCACAAAGAGTCAGACAGGACTGAGCAACTGATAGCCAGTTAACAATGTTACAATAGTTTCAGGTGAACAGAGAAAGGGCTCAGCCATACATATACATGTATCCATTCTCCCCCACACTCCCCTCTCATCCAGGTTGCCACAGGACATTGAGCAGAGTTCCACGTGCTATACCGTAGGTCTTTATTGGTTATCCATTTTAAATAAATCAGTGTGTACATGTCCACCCCACACTCCCTAACTGTCCCTTCCCCCTGGCAACCATAAATTCGTTTTCTAGTTCTGTGAGTCTTTCTGTTTTGTAAGTTCATTTGTATAATTTCTTTTTAGATTCCAGATATAAAGGCTAGCATACAATATTTCTCCTCCTCTGTCTGACTTACTTCACTCAGTATGATACTCTCTAGATCCAATCTTGTTGCTGCAGATGGCATTATTTTGTTCTTTTTAATGGCTGAGTAATATTCCACTGTACATATGTACCACATCTTTATCCATTCCTCTGTCAATGGACATTTAGGTTGCTTCCATGTCTTTAAACAAGCCATTTTTAATAACATGTTTTTTTCCCCCTATCTTCTAGACTGGTCTATTGAACATTTTAAAAAAACAGTTTTTCCTTATCTTAATGTCCCAGCTACTTTTCAGGGGAAAAACAAAACAGGCACACAGGTTCATTCCTATAAAGGAATAGATGTAAAAGCCAAATAAGGATATTTTCATAAAGAATGCACATATACCTTTGTTTCTCTTCTTTTTTCATTGCTAAAATCTGTATTTCTAACCAGATTTCACTTACAGTGTTGTTGATTTTTTTTTGGGGGGGTTCATTTTTGTTTTGACTTGTTTCTTTTGCAATACTGACTTTGAATCGGGTATATTCTATACCCCATCATTCTGTTGAATTACAGATTAGAAGACAATTCAGCGATAAAATTAGTTTTATAAAATAAGGAATAAGGTGCTTAGATGAACTGAACTGAGTTAGAGATCTTTGCTGATTCTGCTACCTACTAATTGTTGCCTCTTAACATTTCTTTGTTTCTTTCTTTTTTTTTTTTTGGCCGCACTGTGGCATGAGGAATCTTAGTTCCCCAACCAGGGATCAAACCTGTGCCCCCTGCAGTGGGAGCATGGATTGT
Source organism: Bos javanicus (assembly GCF_032452875.1). NCBI lineage: Eukaryota > Metazoa > Chordata > Mammalia > Artiodactyla > Bovidae > Bos > Bos javanicus. The sequence continues at coordinate 32,890,286 of NC_083880.1, forward strand.
TAAGCACTGGACTGCCAGGAAAGTCTCATCTACCAGTATTTTTTAATTGGGCAAGATGATGAAATTGAAGGCTACATTCAAAGATTTCCATGTCTTTCAAAATCTTGCTGGGAACACAGGCTATTTCATTGTTCCCATTTTCTACCTTTTTCTTTCTGCCATGGAAAACCAGATGGTCCATAGCAGCTGAGAGAAATCATTGCCAACCCAGCATATTTGCATAATTTTCTCTCTGCCCTTAATCTGGAACAAAGGAAACAAAATAACAGGCCACGATAATGAAGTAAATCAAGTTCTTAATTACAGAATTAGGAAACGTTTTAACAGTATTTAAGACTCCCTGCTCATGTTCCTTTCAAAGTCCTCGAGTCCCTTGTAAAATGTGATTTCCATTCCAAGGTTTTTCCTGATGAGTTCATCAATTCAGCAAGGCAGAATGCTGACAGTTTTTCACAAACCTGAGGAAAATAATTATGACATTTAAGATACAGAAATAGACACGCAGAAGTTCAGGTCCTCACCCCTCTTGATGCTTTCTCAAGGCCAGTTCAGTTTCTCCTAATAAGGCATTTGACCTGCTTGCCAAGCTCTGACAGATGATATTTTTTACAGGTCTGTTCTTTCAGTGTATTCAGTGCAAGGCCTTAGCTGAACAGGCTAGATGAGTCTTATTCACTGAAGGGGAATTCAGCCTAAAAGGACATTTTAGCACCCAACTTAGCCGCATTAGACTTCATTCTTACTCTTAGGAAAGATAATGCCTCTTTATTTGGAATGCATGTGTTCCTTCCAGTGGCAAGAAGCGAGGTGACTTTTATACATCATGTCCCATTACAGGGCTCCTCTGTAGGGAAGCAGGGAAAACATGGCATCTGGGGCTGTTAATTCTTAACAACACCAGGAGGATGTAATTGCTTTATCACAGGGGACCATGAAGATAGCACATGTCAACACCGTACAAATGCTCTTAGGTTATGGAATCTGGTCAGTGACTCACGTTATCGTGGACACGTACTGAAATAGACAACAGTTGGATTGATAAATTGTGAAAGAGAAGCCAGTAACAGTCAGCAAATGATAAGCAAGTACATGGCTTAAAAACATTCCTGGCGTTTCATTTATCAGCGCTCTTACTTGGGTATGCTCCCTGCTTGTTGCTTTGAAAGAGTTTCTCTTAATTATACTCGTCATTATTTTCTAAGTGAAAGTCGCTCAGTCACGTCCGACTCTTTGCAATCCATGGACTATACAGTCCATGGGATTCTCCAGGCCAGAATACTAGAGTGGGTAGCTTTTCCCTTCTCCAGGGGATCTTCCCAACCCAGGGATTGAACCGGGGTCTCCTGCATTGCAGGCGGATTCTTTACCAACTGAGCTATCAGGGAAGCCCAAGTATTTACTTAATTGTCATATGAATGACAGGGGAAACCAAGGCTTAGTCACAGACCAGTGTTTCATGTCAGAAAGGAACCATTTCTTCGTATCATTTCATAGCTATTTTTTAAGGAAGGGTGTTTACATGTAAGATTTAACAGCATTTGAAGTGATTGGCTAGTATATTGGATTTTCTCATCTTCTTAGCAAAGAGAGGAACATGTCCATTTGTATCAGTAAAATCTGTGAATGGAATATGAGAATGGGGGTATATTGTTTTCTTTTTTTAATTTTGTAATTTTAAAAAATTTATTATTTATTTGGCTGCATTGGGACTTTAGTTGCATCATGCAGAAATCTTTCATTATGGCATAAGGACTATCTAGTTTCAGCATGTGGGCTTATTTGCCCTGTGGCATGTGGTATCTTAGTTCCCTGACCAGTAATCGAACCCATGTCCCCTGCATTGCAAGGTGGATTCTTAACCACTGAACCACCAGAGAAGTCCTCCTGAGGGCATATTTTGAATCTATCAAACGTAGTTTGTCATCTCTAATAAAGCTGTAAATTACAGTAATATATTTAAAAAAGGTTATTTTTCTTATTCATGAAATGTTTTAAGATGTAGCAGAAAAATGTGATCTGTTCAGTAAGAAAAAAATAATGAAAGAGAAAAATCTTCTTGTAATTTTTTTTAGAGAAATACGATTCCTCAACAGTAATATGGCTGACACTTTGATTCTGGATGATCTTACATTTTAAAAATAGCATTGGACTTCAAAAATTTTATGATTCTGTAGGAAATCTCTGTTTTTATGTACTTAGAAAAATCTTTTGTTAAGGGCGTGACGCTTCTCAGCTGTTTTTCACTCAATAATTTTATGCTATGAACTGTGTGTGCATTTCTTTTCTTGACAGTTGACTGCTCTGTGTTGATTCAGTACTAGGTCCACATCAAAGTAAAATGAACCGCAAAGACATCGAAAACTAATTGAAGGGGAAAGAAAGCAAATGCTTCATGAGAGAGCATGTACTATTCCAGGGGTTATGAACTATTGACGTTTGTTTTTGAGAGTATGAATTTAGATTTCCAGTCTAGTCTTTAAAAAAATTCCCTTGTACTGCTCTGTGGGAGTTGATGGTTTTACGTTAATCATGTCTATCTTAGACTGTCTGTTTAGTCTATTCACTCTGACAACAACCATTATCTATTTCTTTGCCCAAAGGCATGATCATGAAATATTACGAGCAAAGTTTTATTCCTACAATAAACAACAAATCTTCCCAGTCATTGGTCAAACTGTCAGTATTCCAGTTAATATTTTGAAAGCTTTTGATATTTATTAATACCAGCAAGTGGCTGGTAGCTTGATGAAAACTTGATTAGGATTAGGGTAGAATTTATGTTTCTTTAAAAAAAAAAAAGGAATAGGCCTTAATTAGATGACTGACACTGAACACATTCCCCACTGTCTCTGACAGTCAGTTGCCTCCTCTTTGCAACAAGAAATAATATGAGCCTTCTTGACCTCAAGAATCAAATATATGTGAAAATCTTGAGTATAGTAAAGCACAAACTTCCTGCCTGGAAATTTGACCTCCCTTGGGAACTGTTCTTCGATAAAGTCCCATGAGAACTTCCACTGTGCCTGGTCCCAACCCACAGCTCACACTCCGCCCCTTCTGTCCCTCCACCACTTTTTAAAAAATAATTTTATTTATTTTTGGCCGCGCAGGATTTTTGTAGCTTTGTGCGGGCTTTCTCTAGTTGCAGGGAACAGAAGCTACTCTCTAGTTGTGATGGCGCAGGCTTCTCATTGCAGTGGCTTCTCTTGTGAAGCACAGGCTCTAGAACACATGGGCTTTGCAGCGCGCATGCTCAATAGTTGCGGCTCCCAGACTCCACAGCAGACTCGGCATTTATGGCGCTTGGGCCTAGTTACTCCAAGGCATGTGGAACCATGTCTGACCAGGGATTGAACTCTTGTCCCCTGCATTGGCAGGCTGATTTTTATCCTCTATGCCACCAGGGAGGTCCTCCCTCCACCACTTTGCTATGCCCTTGAAGAGGCCAAAAAGCTGGTGAAAGAGTCCTAAGGAGACGAAAATGGCGATGCCGCCAAGACGGTTATAATGGGGCCTGAAGGGAGCAGAAGAGTGTGAGCAGGCAGTTGTGTTGGGTGCTGTGCTTAGTTGCCCAGTCGTGTCCACTGTCAGCAGTATTTGTATTTTGCTGACGCTGTTCATGTTTATTTGTTTATTTTGCAATTAGGACCCTGGAGAAGAGGAGGCCATCTTTAGAACTGTCTCAGGACACAGTGGGGCCAAAGGCCCAAGAGCAGAAGAATGAATGGGGTACTTAGGAGAAGTAAGTGGAGGCAAACAAGAGGAGAGAGCTTCTCTCATTCTAAACCTAAGTTAACTCTCTACATATTCTATGGTGGATTGGCAGGGGTTCAGAGAATGAAACCATAACACAACCCATTAGAACCCCGTGTGCTTTCTGTCTTCAGAAGTCACTTCTGAAGGGAAGGTGTTACCATGTGTCATGGTGCTTAACATGATACTTCTAACACCTCCTGGGAGTTTCCTGATTTTTGGGTTCTAGACAAAGGAATTTCCTTTTGTAAATCTTACTTGTAGCTTTTCATTTCTAGGCGTGAATCTCCTTAGAAAAGTCAGGAGTCATGTCCTCTTCCGTCGTGTCTGACTCTTAGTGACGCTGTGTGCTCTGTAGCCTACCAGGCTCCTCTGTCCATGGGTTTCTTCAGGCAAGAGTACTAGAGTGGATTGCTGTTTCCTTCCCCAGAGGATCTTCCTGACCCAGGGATTATACCCGTGTCTCTTAGGTCTCCTGCATTGGCAGATGGGTTCTTTACCACTAGTGCCACCTGGGAAACTCTTAGAAAAGTCATTAGATTTTTAAGTTTTTAAAAACCAGAGTTTCCATATGTCACTAACCATTGGGTATTAATTTTACATATAATTTGTTCTCAGGATAAATGGTATCACACAAATGATTGAAAAAATTCAGGCGACATTTATTCAAGTGTGATTTAATTTCTTCTTATACTGCGGCAGAGGCTCCGCTCAAGCCAAGCACTCTAGTTATAATCAGAGTATCTGGTGTGAACCCCACTGATGAGGCTCCCTGAGTTTGATCTGATTTTTTTCTTTTTCCTGAAAAGAAATACTTGAGGGGGTCTTAATAACTCATTAAACCTCTGGCCACCTTTTCCTTTTTTTCACTTGTAGTTTGTTTGGAGAGCTACTTTGCTGGCACAACCTATGACTAAAATTGCCAGTCCCCTGTAAGAAGCCACCTCCCCTGACCCCCAAAAGTAGATGTCAGTTTCAAATGATGTTTGGACATGATTACAACTCACATTCTTCCTTTTTTTTTAAATTTATTTTTAGTTGAAGGATAATAGCTTTACAGTGTTGTATTGGTTTCTGCCATACAACAACGTGAATAAGCCATGAGTATACTTACATCCCCTCCCTCTTGAATCTCTCTCCCATCCTTTACCATCCCACCTCATCACAGAGCACTGAGCTGAGCTCCCTGTGCTGTATGTTTCAATGCTACTTCATATTCTTAAACTGGCGTGTTTCTTGGCCAAAACTCTTGAATTTTAAATATTATTCTCTGAATTCTTTTGATGTGAAGATTGACTTTTATGCTTTCTGCCATTGTGAGTGGCACTTAAGAGCCCGGGGTTGTAAATTTGAGTCTCCAGCACAAAAGGCAAACTAAACTCTTCAGTATTCAAAGTGAGCCATCAGTTCTGGAACAGGGTCTGATGCTGGGAGTAACAGCATCCCTGGAGCGTGAAGTAGCACAATGCTATTGCAGGATAGGCACTCAGGAAAGATTTATTACGTTAATAAATTGATAGTGAGTCAACACTGGAAGAATAAGGGAATGAAAATTGAAATGTCTTTGACATCAGCTCTTCAAACAACCTCAGAAATAGGTGATTTTTTTCCCCTCTGTTGTATCGAGAAGGAAACTAAAGCTCAAAGACTTTGGTTTTTTAAACAAATATTTACTGTGTGTTTATGATTAGTTATTTATCCCTAAGAGAGTCATGGGAAATGGGTCTGTATTTCCATTTTACAGATAGGGAAACTGAGGTGCAGAAGTTTTAAGTGATAGCTTTGGTATGGAGCTGAGATATGAAGGGGCAGGGCAGGACTCAAGGAAGGCATCTCAGGTATCAGGTCGGGGCCCTGCTGGATACAGAGCTAGCACATAACAGAACAAAGTTGTCAGATTTCAAAGCCCACATTGTTTCCACTTTCCATGTTGAAAACCCAGTGAATTCTCTAGTGGTTGTAGTAAGGAGCCATGAATGGCTTCTAAGCATCAAAGCCAAGGGCTGTTGTCCACTGTCCTCACACCTCTTAATCTTCCTTTTCAGCCTCAAGCGCATTCTCTTTCATCAGGATCTGTTTTTTCTTGCCTTCTCCTTCTCTGAGAATAACTTCTCTCTCTTGGCTGGCTTTTCCCCTGTGGACTTAAAAAGTATTCACGACCAAAAAGTTGAGAGTTATGTTTCACTCGGTGGGAATTTTTAGGACTTCAAGCCCGGGAGACAACATCTTAAGTAACCCTGAGAGAACTACTCCCAGGAAGTAAGGGGAAGGAACCATGTTATAATAGAAGTTTTGCAACAAAGGGCAGATAGTTGGAACATCAAAAGAACATCAAAAGATTATTGTTACTTAAAACCACATATCCCAAGTTAAGGAATTTAGCACTTTTCTGTGCCTGGGAAATGAAATTAAAAGATGCTTGCTCCTTGAAAGAAAAGCTATGACGAACCTAAACAGCATATTAAAAAGCAGAGATATCACTTTGCCAACAAAGATCCATATAGTCAAAGCTATGGTTTTTCCAGTAGTCATGGATGTGAAAGTTGGACAATCAAGAAGGCTGAATAGTGAAGAATTCACAGTTTTCAAACTATGTTGTTGGAGAAGACTCTTGAGAGTCCTTTGGACGGCAGGGAGATCAAACCAATCTGTCTTAAAGGAAATCAACCCTGAATAGGAAGGACTGATGCTGAAGCTCCAATACTTTGGCCACCTGATGCAAAGAGACAACTCATTGGAAAAGACCCTGATGCTGGGAAAGATTGAAGGCCGGAGGAGGGGATGACAGAGGGTGAGATGGTTGGATGGCATCACTGTCTCAATAGACATGAGTTTGAGCAAACTCTGAGAGGTAGTGAAGTACAGGGAAGCCTGGCATGCTGCAATCCATGGAGTCACAGAGAGTCGTATATGACTGAGCAAGTGAACAACAATAGCAACCAGGCAAGGGAAAATGCAGGAGTCTGGGCTGACTGAAATCATTCCTTTGATGTGCACCTCAGCTATCTGGGGCCAGTATCTTGTGTTTTTACATCCTGAGTTCCCTCAGGACTCACTGTAGGGAGTGGCTGCAGTCTGATGACTGCTAGATGGCTGGTATTCTTTTCCTTCCAGAGTTTCCTCAGGTTCACTGGCTCACGTTGGAGGGCTATAATTGCTGATATCTGTGAGATTGTTGTTTACTGATACGGCAGGAAATATTCCATTTCTCACCCCACACCTACTAAAAGTGAGTCCTCTCTGTCTCTTGTACTCCCTGGATTCAACCATCACCTTTACATAGCTAACCTTGAATAAAACTTTAAAAAAATCCAGTCATATAAGTGCAATGGCTTGTTCTACAACATCTCTCCATGGTTGCTCCACCACTGCTAGCATGCTTGAAGTAAAATTCTTAATTGTTCTTTTCTAATAACCTCCCCTGAGTGCAAGAAGCATAAGCTTAGGAACCATCCCAAACCAATTCAACTTCTAACATCTGTATTATTGTCATCGCATATTTATACAAGTCTAGGTCAGCTTCATTAATACTGAATGGTCAGTCTGTCTGATTGATGGTTGTTCACCTAATGATTTAAGTCTCTTTTAAGTGTTGTTTTCAATATCCATCCAGTTAACCTTTTCTTTTTAGCCATCTTTTTTACTTGGAAGAACTTAAAGATGTTTGTTTCAACAAAAGAAAATTTCAGCTTAATTTGTATTTCAGAATAGTAATGATCCATTTAGCACTGTGTGTATTTTTGTCTTGAACAACTACTTAAAAGATCTTTATCTGAAGACCTTTTCTTCCAAATGTTTTGTTTGTAGTAATAAGTACTTGTAAAATTCATCAAACTTTGACTAGTTTTGTCTAATTATTCCTTTATATTGTGTGATGACTATTTCCTCCTTGTTTCTTTTCCTGTAAGTGATTATATGAAGGTTCACTTTAGAGCCTTAACACAGAAGTAGCCTTAGGGGAATTGATTTTAAATTCTTTTTTAATTTTTTAAATTAATTTTTATTGAATTACAGCTGCTTTTCAGTGTTGTGTTGTACAGCAAAGTATATTGGCTATACGTTTATTTATATCCACTCTTTTTTGGATTTCCTTCCCAGTTAGGTCACCACAGAGTGCTGAGTAGAGTTCTTGTGCTATACAGTAGGTTCTCATTAGTTATTTATTTTATACATAGTATAAATGTGTATATATGTCAATCCTAATCTCCCAACTCATCCCACCCTCCTTCCTCCCCTTGGCATCCATGCATTTTTGATATAGCCACCGTGGAGAACAGTGTGGAAGTTCCTTAGAAAACTAAAAATAGAACTATCATATGACCCAGCAGTCCTACTCCTGGGCATATACCCAGAGAAAACCATGATTCAAAAAGATACATGCACCCCAGTGTTCATTGCAGCACTATTTATAATAGACAAGACATGGAGGAAGCCAAAATCCTTTTTTTAAATTGAGATATATTTGACATATAACTTGACATTAGTTTCAGGTATACAACGTAGCAATTACATACAAATATATTATGAAATTTGGAAAACTCAGCAGTGGCCACAGGACTGGAAAAGGTCAGTTTTCATTCCAATCCCAAAGAAAGGCAATGCCAAAGAATGCTCAAACTACTGCACAATTGCACTCATCTCACACGCTAGTAAAGTAATGCTCAAAATTCTCCAAGCCAGGCTTGAGCAATACGTGAACTGTGAACTTCCAGATGTTCAAGCTGGTTTTAGAAAAGGCAGAGGAATCAGAGATCAAACTGCCAACATCCACTGGATCATGGACTATGCCAGCCTTTGACTGGATCACAATCAACTGTGGAAAAAGAGAGAGATCAAAAACATCTATATCTGTTTCACGCCTCTTAGTGAAAAAGTAATAAAGCTCAAGATCATTCTGGTCTTCAGATGGGGAAACAGTGGAAACAGTGTCACACTTGGAGGCTCCAAAATCACTGCAGATGGTGACTGCAGCCATGAAATTAAAAGACACTTACTCCTTGTTATGACCAACCTAAGCAAATTCAAAAGGAGGGAGAGTAGTTCCAGAAAAACATCTATTTCTGTTTTTCCTGTGGTCATGTATGGATGTGAGAGTTGGACTGTGAAGAAAGCTGAGTGCCGAAGAATTGATGCTTTTGAAGTGTGGTGTTGGAGAAGACTCTTGAGAGTCCCTTGGACTGCAAGGAGATCCAACCAGTCCATTCTAAAGGAGATCATGGAAGGACTGATCCTAAAGCTGAAACTCCAATACTTTGGCCACCTCAGAAGAGTTGACTCACTGGAAAAGACTGATGCAGGAGAAGGGGATGACAGAGGATGAGATGGCTGGATGGCATCACCGACTCGATGGACATGTTTGGGTGAACTCCGGGAGTTGGTGATGGACAGAGAGGCCTGGCGTGCTGCTATTCATGGGGTCGCAAAGAGTCGGCCACGACTGAGCAACTGAACTAAACTGATATTATGAAATGACTACCAAGATAAGTCTAGTTAACATCCATCACCACACATAGTAACAATTTTTTTCCTTGTGATGAGAATTTTTAAGATCTACTTTTAAGAACTTTTAAGATCAATAGGTAAAGATGTGGGTGAAGGTGGTCAAAAGGTACAAACTTCTAGTTATAAAGTATCTAAATCCTAGGGATATAATGTACATCATGGTAACTAGAGTTAATCACACTGTATTGTATATTTGAAAATTGCTAAGCAAATAGATCTTAAAATCCTTTAAATGGAATAAACAAAAATAATAACCTGTGAGATAATAGATTTTAAAGACCATAAAAATAATCCACAAAAATATTGCTATAGTGTGTAGCATTGTTAAATGTTGCTAAAATATGGCTAATGAGAGCAGAATCCTCAGCAAACTCTTCATTGAGTGAGTTCATAAACTAGGTGCTGATTGGTTTTGCCAGTGAAGAAAAGGCTGCTGGTCTGAGTTGACCACTTATCCCATTTTTTGTTCACGTTCACATAGCGCTCCTCTCCTCCATCTGGTTGATTGATTGACTGAGTGATTGGTTACTACCTAGCAAGTCTACTCACTTAAGAATATCTTGTACCTAGTTCTGTTGATCAGCCAAGCTTGGGACTCTCCACCTGCAGGCAGGCTGGCCCCTTGATCACAGCCCCGCCAAGGGGAGCTGGGCTGTTGCATCAGCCAAGCATTGTGCTCCTTGGAAGGAAATCAGCAGTGTGGACTTCACCCAGCGCCCCCTGCTGCTGATTGCACAGCTAGTTCAGTTCAGTTCAGTCGCTCAGTCGTGTCCAACTCTTTGCGACCCCATGAATCACAGAACGCCAGGCCTCCCTGTCCATCACCAACTCCGGGAGTTCACTCAGACTCACGTCCATCGAGTCGGTGATGCCATCCAGCCATCTCATCCTCTGTCGTCCCCTTCTCCTCCTGCCCCCAATCCCTCCCAGCATCAGAGTCTTTTCCAGTGAATCAGCTCTTCACATGAGGTGGCCAAAGTACTGGAGTTTCAAGCTTTAGCATCAGTCCTTCCAAAGAAATCCCAGGGCTGATCTCCTTCAGAATAGACTGGTTGGATCTCCTTGCAGTCCAAGGGACTCTCAAGAGTCTTCTCCAACACCATAGTTCAAAAGCATCAATTCTTCGGCGCTCAGCTTTCTTCACAGTCCAACTCTCACATCCATACATGACCACAGGAAAAACCATAGCCTTGACTAGACGGACCTTTGTTGGCAAAGTAATGTCTCTGCTTTTGAATATGCTAGCTAGGTTGGTCATAACTTTCCTTGCAAGGAGTAAGCATCTTTTAATTTCATGGCTGCAGTCACCATCTGCAGTGATTTTGGAGCCCAAAAAGATAAAGTCTGACACTGTTTCCACTGTTTCCCCATCTATTTCCCATGAAGTGGTGGGACCGGATGCCATGATCTTCGTTTTCTGAATGTTGAGCTTTAAGCCAACTTTTTCACTCTCCACTTTCACTTTCCTCAAGAGGCTTTTGAGTTCCTCTTCACTTTCTGCCGTAAGGGTGGTGTCATCTGCATATCTGAGGTTATTGATATTTCTCCCAGCAATCTTGATTCCAGCTTGTGCTTCTTCCAGCGCAGCGTTTCTCATGATGTACTCTCCATATAAGTTAAATAAGCAGGGTGACAATATACAGCCTTGACGTACTCCTTTTCCTATTTGGAACCAGTCTGTTGTTCCATGTCCAGTTCTAACTGTTGCTTCCTGATCTGCATATAGGTTTCTCAAGAGGCAGGTCAGGTGGTCTGGTATTCCCATCTCTTTCAGAATTTTCCACAGTTGATTGTGATCCACATAGTCAGGGCTTTGGCATAGTCAATAAAGCAGAAATAGATGTTTTTCTGGAACTCTCTTAGGATAAAGAATTTGTTTATGTTACAAATTTTACCTAGATGTTGATTCTATGAGAGGTCAGTGCTAGGCTTCGTTCAATGTTCCAAGGCTTTCTGGCTCTTGGTGCAGTATTAAAGGAAGAAAAATTCCAATACAAATTTCCAGTTAAAAAAAGGCAAGAGATATATACACATATATATATGTGTATATATCTCTTGTACCAATAACCCTAGCTGTCTTCTTAGGCCTGGCTCAAATCCTCTTCCTTCTTGAGATCTTCTCTGTTCCCCATGAAGGCCCATCTTCTGATGCTGAGTTCTGCCTGTCTGGATAGTCATTTGCTGACGTGTTTCCATCTCAGATTGTCAGTAGTGTGTTGTCTCTGAAGCCTGTATATGAGCCTGAGTACCACTAGCACTATTAATAGTAAGTACTAGTCATACAGTGTTTAAGAGCATCCTTTTTTAAAAGGTATAACTAAACAGGCAGCATGATATGGTAGCTCATATATCTGAACTAGAGAGTCTGAATTCATATACTTGTTTTATGTACTCCTAGTACATATGCGACTTTGGCTATGCTACCTAAAACCTCTGAATATCAATTCCATTTTTTTTGCTGGAATATAAGCATAATAATACCAACAAAAACATTTGGTTTAAGAACAAAGAAACAGTTTTGGGGACGCATATTCTATATCATAAGCTGCTATAAAATATTAATTAATAAAAACATTTATTAATGCTGTTTGAAATAAAGTGGCCTTCAATGCAGTTAATTCTTCTGCTTTCTCCTGTCTTTCTTTCAACATCTTCAGCCTAATTTTTCCTCTCCTAGTGCTCTGCATACTGTTACCTGTGACCCACATCTTTTTCCTGCGTGTCTGCCTGTTTTTATTGCTTCCTCTCTCTCTCCCCCTTCTTTTCCAGTTTGCCTCTTCCTGTCAAATCCCATTTCTCATGCAGCTTTCTTCTTCCTTTGCCTCCTCCTCCACATCTGCTTCCTCCTGCCCTCTCCTTCTTTTCCCTCCCTTCCTCCTCCCTCTCCCCTATCCTCCTACCTCTCCCCCATCCTTCTCCCTTCTCTATCTCCTTCTTCTTCCTCTTCTTCTTTTTCAGCTTTCTTTCTTGTTCTTCTAATAGGGTTTAAAATTGACCAGAGATAAAAGAATTTGCATAAATTCCAGTTCAGATCAGTTCAGTCACTCAGTCATGTCCGACTCTTTGTGACCCCATGGACTGCAGCACGCCAGGCTTCCCTGTCCATTACCAACTCCTAGAGTTTGCTCAAACTCATGGTCATCAAGTCAGTGATGCCATCCAACCATCTCACCCTCTGTCATCCCCTTCTCTTCCTGCCTTCAGTCTTTCCCAGCATCAGGGTCTTTTCTAATGAGTCAGTTCTTCACATCAGGTAACCAAAGTATTGGAACTTCAGCTTCAGCAGAAATCCAGAAGTCTATACAATTGGTGTTGTTTTTTATGATAGCATTTTAGGCTAGTGCTGTTTTATTGGTATGCCCAGAATCTTGGACGGTTAGATGTGACAGGAGGGAGATAGCTTCAAATCCAATCTACTTGGTGGTTTAAAGATGAAAGCAAATGTCCAGAGAGTTAAGTGACTTGACCTGGATCCCAAAGTCAATTACCGACTGTGTTGATAGTTAGGACTGTTTCGGGTGTTAGGACTCTTGTTTCTTTTCACTTCTGCTAGCCACTGTATTGTGCTTCCCTTTTTAGAGTTTAGTTAAGGACATTATCTAGGGGTTTGTTTGTTCCCAGCAAACAATCTAGCTGATTGACTTTGAGGAATTTACTTAACCTTTCTGGCCTTCAGATTCTCAGAGAATGAGAGGACCAACTACTCTTCAAGCTATCTTTATAATACTCGAATTTACTCCATCATATTTAACAGCTTTGTGATGGCCAGTTATTTACTAGTACAAGGTGAGTTGGATTCTTGTATGCAATATGCCCTTGTGTTTCTTTCCCAGTGCCACCCAAGGTGGAACTTCTTTTGCAGCATTACCATATTTCAGTCTGTACAACCAATTACACTTGTCCAGTATTTGGCTTGGAGAAGGCAATGGCACCCCACTCCAGTACTCTTGCTTGGAAAATCCCATGGACAGAGGAGCCTGGTAAGCTATAGTCCATGGGATCGAGAAGAGTTGGACACAACTGAGCGACTTCACTTTCACTTTTCACTTTCATGCATTGGAGAAGGAAATGGCAACCCACTCCAGTGTTCTTGCCTGGAGAATCCCAGGGACCGGGGAGCCTGGTGGGCTGCTGTCTAAGGGGTCGCACAGAGTCGGACATGACTTAAGTGACTTAGCAGCAGCAGCAGTATTTGGCTAAATTATTTCTAATTAAAACATGACAGCTTCCTTGGCGGAAATCCTGTCCTTGTACTACAAGGATGCTTGGCAAGATGTTTGTTATCATTTTTCAAAAGGCTGTAGGAAAATGAAATATTTTTTTTGGATCACAATGTTGCAACAGACAATATGACATTTGTATTACCTCTGAAAATGGACAAAGGAGCCACATTTTTCTTCATTTAAGGACCAGTATAGTATTAATCATTCATGGATTTCTTTGTAAACCTTCCCACACAAATTATTCATAATTTGAAGTAAATGCAGATGAAGAAAGAAAAGAAATGTAAAGAAGTATCTTTGTTGAGATAAGAATGATAAGAATATATTAGGTAATTTGTGCAGGATATAAATTCCAGTAAGTTACTAAGTCCTTTAATTTTACCCAAACTAACACTCAAATTTCCTTTGAATTCCTAGAAAATCTTTGTTTCTTTAAATAACTGGGAAATTTGTCTTTCTTAGTACATTCTTACTGTAATTTTTTTAAGATTTATTATTTGTTTTTGGCTGTGCTGGGTCTTCATTGCTGCACATGGGCTTTCTCTGATTGCAGTGAGTGGGCGCTACTCTCTTTGCAGTGCATGGGCTTCTCATTGTGATGGCTTCTCTTGTGTGGGGCACGGGCTCTAGGTTGTAAGGGCTTCAGTAGTTGCAGCATGTGGGCTCAGTAGTTGTGGCAAAGGGTCTTAGCTGCTCCATGACATGTGGAATCCTCCCAGACCAGGGATTTAACCCATGTCCCGTGCATTGGCTGGTGAATTCTTAACCACTAGACTACCAGGGAAGCCCTATAATGTTTTATAATTATTATAGTCCTTCCTAGCCCTGCATGAAATGGCTGGGGCATGTGATCAAGCCACTTAACAGAAATATAAATGAGTGTCACCTGGCCCAGCATTCGCTTTCGTCTCTTTGCTTTTAGGAATCAATGGCTATTGTACATCAAAAGCTGATTTTGTTTAGTTGTGGAATTTTCACTCAGTTTTTCAGACCATCATTTCCTGAAAAGTGAAAGTCACTCAGTCATGTCTGACTCTTTGTGACCCCATGGACTATACAGTCCATGAAATTCTCCAGGCCAGAATACTAGAGTGGGTAGCCTTTCCCTTCTCCAGGGCATCTTCTCAACCCAGGGATCAAACCCAGGTCTCTTGCATTGCAGGTGGATTCTTTACCAGCTGAGCCACCAGGGAAGCCCCATCATTTTCTAAAGTGCTTGCAAATAGTCAGGTTTTTGGCTTTTGGTGTCTGAGAGCCTATTTTAAGAGCACTGCCAAGCATAGTAAACTAATAGCACTGTGTTCCAGCTGAGGAAACAGCATCACTGTAGTAATGCACCCTAGCTTCCCATAAAAGGGCTTCTTTGTGGCCATGGTGTGTAGGAAACATGTACCACAATGGCAGTGAACATTCTCATGTGGTAAGGAACTGTTTTCCAGCTCATTGACATCTAGCATTTTTCATCAATTTTTTTTCAGTCATTTCAGAATTTGTTTTTAACCTTTGCTCCCAAGTGCTTAATGTCATTACAGTAATACAAAACAAATAGCCTGTATCCAAGGGACTAGCACAAATGTTGAAACAGTTCAGAACAAAGTTTGAAATTAACAAATGTAATTTCTAATTTTAGTATCAGATGTACTTGAGATTATTTTTGTACTTGAACTTGGGTTTGAAATGCTTATCAATATCTTATCATGTCTTTTTAAAAAGTCTTTTTAAAAGTCCTTGTAAGGCAATTTAGATTCTTTAAAAAAAAAAAATCTCAATTCCCTGCTGAAAATATGTTAAATATAATTGAAAGTAATTGAATTGAGAGATTTATATGTAATAAAAGTTCCTATGGATAATTAAAAAAATTATTTTGTATTGGTGTATAGTTTACAGCAAAGTGATTCAGTTATACATATATCCATGTTGTGTGTGCTCAGTCACTCAGTCGTGTCTGACTTTTTGTGACCCCATGGACTGCAGCCCTCCAGGCCACTCTGTCATGGAATTTTCCAGGCAAGAATACTAGAGTGGGTTTCCATTTCCTTCTCTAGGGGATTTTCCTGACCGAAGGATCCAACCCATGTCTCTTGCATTGGCAGGCAGATTCTTTACCACTGACATATAACTATATATCTATTATTTTGCAGATTCTTTTCCATTACAGTTTATTACCAGGTATTGAGTGGAGTTCCCTGTGCTGTGCTATAGGTCCTTACTGGTTATGTGTTTTAATTTATCCTTCCCCCACCACCTTAGGTTAGGTAATCATAAGTTTGTTTTCTAAGTCTGTGAGTCTGTTTCTGTTTTGAAATAAGTTCATTTATAACAATTTAGATTTCTTTGGATCATTTATAAGTATTAGTAAAATCTCACCCTAAGAAATGCTTTTTTTTAAACATTAAAAATATGTATTTACATACATATGCATATTATGATATCACATGTTCTCAATCATAAAATATGTAAACGTTCACATTAATCTATACATAGTGAATATAATGTTTCTTATATGCAAATGAAACTGAAGCTAAACTTTGAGTTATAGACACATTTTTGAAATTGTAGAAAGATATTTTAAACCATATATTACTTTGAAATATTTTATCGTTCAATTCAAATTCCATAATTACATCTCTGGTTCCTTAATATCTTGATGAATTGAGATGATAATTGGATCTAATTTTAGAAAAATGTATAAGTTTGACAGTTTAACTGTCAAGTAATAGCCCTGTGTGAAAGAATGACTTTCAGCTTTCTGGTTATAGTCTACTGAACCAAATTCCCTTGTAGATTTGTGTAGGAGCACAATAGAGGGAGGTAATTTCACTTCTTGTCAAATAGCAAAAATCTCCCCCAAAGCAACTGAACTCTAAACAGAGTAAGTTGAAATCACACACTTTCCTATTTCATGTGATTTCCTCATTCTGTCCCTCTGAATGGTATTCTTACACTATTTCAGAATGAGAGTTGAAGATTTTCATTAGAAATTTCAAAATGGTCTTCTCTGGAATGGCCATTATTTTAACAGTAAAGATTATGTATATTACAAATTATAAAAAATAGGAAGTTATAATAAATAATAAAAGTTATTTTGTCTCTTGTTCTTTGCTGTCAGGTCACCATCATAATAAGCAAACTGTTTTTTTTGAAAGACTGGGCTGTGACTCCATTAGAATGTTTCCAGGAATTTAAAGTGGTTGTGGGGTTAAAAGTTTCAGAATGACACATATAAAACTCCTACTAAATAATAATACAGAATTGCTTCCAGTACTGAAATCTTACTTTCTGTTGTCATTATCTCCATTGCATGTGGCTGAGGCAGAATTTTCAAACTATCTAAGAATTGCACATAATCATGTGCTGTCAAACAGGAAAATGGATTGACCAGAAATTTTGTTCAGGTTTTTCGGTAAGATGCTGCAGAAAAACCTGAACAAACTTTTTGGCCAACCCAGTATCTTGAGGAATGATGTTAACATTTTAAACAAAGCACTCCTGATAATGAGTTCCAGGTTTTCATTATTTTTCTGATAAAGAATATAAACCAATGCAGGAATTACTTCCTAGAATACACCCCAAAGAGTATTTTAGGAATACAAACATTGATGAATTACCCCCATAAAATACACACCTGTTGTATATGATTATGCACAGAAGCCAGTTTTTTTCATGAATAATTTGCATCATTTTTTACATAATTTTTGCATAATTTAAGAAACCATATGCTCTATAATGAAGAAGAAAGTATTTAAAGTCTGCAATCGTGTTAAACAGTTACAGTATGAGTCACTATATATTTTTTTTAAAGTGCTGCTCTAAGTGTGACAACAGAAACTTAAAGGATATGATGCTCATTTGAAGTATGCTATTAATTTAAAGCCGTAAATTCTTTAACTTAGGCCATTTTGGTGATTGTGACCAAATTTGGAACATTTCTTGTGTTAAGTATTGAAATGTTTTTAAAAATCTGAAAACCGTGTCAGAATATTCTTTGACATCTGAGAATTCGGTGTGTTTGTTCTATAAGGTGAGATCTACATAACTTGTTTCAAAATTGACCCTGATAATTTTTCTAGGTTTTATAACTTGCCAGAACTGGTTAATTTTACTAGACTTCATAAAGAACAGTTATATACATTTTTAAAAAGAATTTTTTTCAATTTAATTCCAAAGTCTATCTTCTACTTTTCTCCCTTGAGTCAAATATTCTATCTGTGCCACTAATTTTTTTTGAAGATTAGTCATTATTATTGAAGATGTTCTGTACTTTACTGTGGCACAGGAAGCAGTAGTCTAAACTTTGATGTTTTTAATGCATCCATACCAGAATTTTTATTTTTGTGAGGAAGTAATATTGCCATTTTCCTTTAAGATTATTGATATAGTTTTGTTTTTTAATATTTGTTTTATATTGGAGTATAGTTGATTTACAATGTTGTGTTAGTTTCAGTTACCTACTTTGGCCACCTCTTGCGAAGAGGTGACTCATTGGAGAAAACTCTGATGCTGGGAGGGGTTGGGGGCAGGAGGAGAAGGGTACGACAGAGGATGAGATGGCTGGATGGCATCACTGACTCGATGGACATGAGTCTGAGTGAACTCCGGGAGTCGGTGATGGACAGGGAGGCCTGGCGTGCTGCGATTCATGGGGTCACAAAGAGTCGGACCCGACTGAGTGACTGAACTGAACTGAATTCATTTACAATGTTGTGTTAATTTCAGTTATCCAACAAATTGATCCGGTTATACATACTCATGTATTTATTCTTTTTCAAATTCTTTTCTCATGTAGGTTGTTACAGAATGCTCAGTTTTCTATACTATAAAGTAGGTCCTTGTTGATTATCTATTTTACATATAGTGGTTTGTGTAATTAATTCCAGATTTCCAAATGTGATTTTATTTTTAATAAGAGCTCTGTGTTAGCAAGAAATGTATTTAAAATGCTGTGTTTGAGAGGACTACCTGATTTAAGAAGGTATATTTCCTTGTTGTCTTGAAGAGGTTGGAACCGGGGCCAATAGTGGAAGTTGGAAGAAGGGAGAAAGTGTGTCGCTTTTCAGTTTAAAAAATAATAAGTGAACCTACTAAGAAGTAAGCCACCAACTTCCCATCTCTAGAAGTATTGTATCCTGCTTTGGTCACTCTCTGGCCAGTGCTGTTCAGTAGAACTTTTCCTCACGATGGAAATTTTCTATGTAGATGCTGTTCAATATGGCATCCTGGACATGACTTTGAGCAGAGGAGGCTGGCATGCTGCAGTCCGTGGGGTCACAAAAAGTCAGACACGACTTAGCAACTGAGCAATGACAATATGGCAGCCACTAACCATGAGTGACTGTTGAACACTTGAAATGTGGTGACTGAAAAATTGAATTTGTGATTAAATCTGAATGGCTTCTACTGGGACATCCTTGGTAATCCAGTTAAGACTGCATGCTCCCAATGCAGAATGCCTAGGTTGAATTCCTGGTCAAAGAACTAGATCCTGCATGCCCCAACTAGAGATACTTCATACCACAACTAAGACCCAGCATAGCCAGCCAGCCAGACAGACAGACAAATGACTCCTTTCTACTCAGACTGTGCTCCACAGACCAGGAGTTCCAGCATCACATCCCAGCTTGTTAGGAATGCAGAATCCCAGGTCCCACCCCAAACCTACTGAAACAGAATCCACATTCTAGTGAGATTTGTCAGGTAATTCTTCAGGTCATTATCATTTTGCAGAGCTGGTCTGAAAGGCATTCTTACATAGACTCAATGGTTAGATGAAATGAGTGTTCCATTTCACTCAAGTCTGCAATTCTTTCCTTTCAGAGAAGTTAATTTTTGAGATTGGAAGAGAGGTTAAGAGCATAGACTTTGAGGTTAGACAAGGAGTTGAAACCCAGCTATTCCACTTGTTGGCTTTGAGTGACTTTGGATAAATCAACCTATTGAAGCCTCAGCTCCCCTTCTGTCAAATTGGGGTGCTCACAAAATGGTACCTGTCCAGCTACCGTGAAGGTGAACTGACATAATGTTAGTAAAGTGTTTACAGAGTAAACCATCAATAAAGGATTTTTTTTTCCTTTTATTTTATTTATTTTTGGCTGTGCATGGTCTATGTGCAGGCTTTCTCTACTTGCGGTGAGCAGGGTCTACTCTTTGTTACCATGCTTGGGCTACTCTTTGCTGCCATGCATGGGCTTCTCATTGCGGTGGCTTCTCGGGTAAAGCACAGGCCGTAGAGTGTATGGGCATAGTAGTTGTGGCACTCAGGCTTAGTTGCTCCAGGGCATGTGGGATCTTCCAGGACTGGGATCGAACTCGTGTCCCCTGCATTGGCACTCTAATTCTCAACCACTGTACCACCAGGGAAGCCCTAAAGGTTGGTTTTAACTGCTATTATTGTTAATGCATATTACATGCCTTTCAAAGTAAGATAAGCAGACTAAACTTAGCAGGCCTAGATGATTGGATATGTCTTTCTTCCAAATCACAATTAGCTTTGCAAAGTCTAAACGATGGTTACCTGTCTTAAAGAAAAGAAGATCTGAAGTCTTCTGGTGTGATTTTTTTTTTCACATATTTTATATTTAGGATTAAAGTGAGAAATAGTGACCCAGCCTCTTTGAACCATCAAAGGGTCCTTAAACTGGCGGTCAGAGAGCAAAGCAGTCACTTCATTCCTTTAAAATTCCTCTTTGCCTTCCTATGCTAGAGATTATGGAATCCCTCCCCCCCCCCCCCAAAAAAATGTCTTAAAAGTTCTGGCCCCCTCTCTTATTCATGGTTGGGGCCGCAGCAAAGTAAGTTCTGCTGTCCTGGTTACACAGTGTGGAGGGACATGTCTGGCAGGCCTCCTTGGGAGTACAGCCAGAATTTCCTTTTCAGCAAATTCTGTTTCAAAAAGAATGAACCCAGGGTGAGCTCAAGCTATTAGTCACAAGTTTTCATCTTTATTAAATGGAGCTTCATCAGGGAGCTAGCCTGAGTGGGGGTGGGAACAGTCTGCTAGTTAAAAATAAAAGCTCATACTTATTTAAAATTCCCATCATTCTTTTGGCACTAAAAAAGTCATCCATGCTTATAGAATATAATTTCCAAAGTACTTTCTGTGATTTAACCATTCTGTCATCGTTGGACATTTAGATTGCTTTGCACATGCACACATGTATGTGTGTATATTACATACATGTGTGTGTGATCCAATGGTGAACATTCTCATACATAAATTTTTTATGCATCTTTATTTCCTGCACATAGATTCTAAAAAACAGAATTACTGAATATGTACTTTTAGAAGAGAAATATGTCTTGACAAATGTCTGTTCAGAAACATTTTATTAATTTAGAAGTCTTCCACCAGCAGTGTTTGAGTTCATTTCACTATAATATTGATTGTCACTTTTAAAAAGGTTAATTTGGTGCAATGGAATACTATTCATACATTAAAAAGTAGGAAATCCTGCCATTGGTGGCAACATGGATAAATCTTGAGGGCACTGCAGTAAGTGAAATAAGTCAGACAGAGAAAGACAGATACTGTATGATCTCACTTAGATGCGGAGTCTTAAAAAAGAAAACAACTCAGAACAGATTGGTAGTTGGCTGAGCTGGGGGGTGATGGGGTGTGAAATGAGTGAAGATGGTACAAACTTCCAGTTATAAAATAAATCCTGGGAGTATAATGTACAACATGGAGACTCTAGTTAGCAATACTTTATTATCCATTTGAAATGTGCTAAGAGGGTAGATCTGAAAAGTTCTCATCATAAGAAGAAAATTATACCAGTGTGTGGTGATGACTGTTAATTAAACTCACAATAGGTACATATAGCAAATCATTACATTGTACATTTACAATGAATACAGTGTTATATATCAAGTTACATCTTAATTTTAAAAAGAGATCAATATAAACACGGTGATTGAAGTAGTCTCTGGAGTCACCTGCCCTGAGTTCAGGCCTTGGCTCTGTCACTTACTTGCTGTGTGACATTTCAGGCACAGTCACTTGACTTGTAAAACAGGAAAAGTAGTTTTACCTACTGCATGGGTTGTTGCGAGGATTAAGGTTGTTACTCATGCATGCTGAGTCACTTCAGTAGTGTCTGATTTTCTTTTTCAACTCCGTGGACTGTATCCTGCCAGGCTCATTTATCCATGGGATTCTCCAGGCAGGAATACTGAAGTGGGTTGCCATACCTTCTCCAGGGAATCTTTTTGAGCCAGCGATCTAACCCACATCTGTTACATCTCCTGCATTGGCAGACAGGTTCTTTACCACGAGCATCACCTGGGAAGACCCACCACTCAGTTCAGTTCAGTCACTCAGTCATGTCCGTCTCTTTGTGAACCGTAAAGAGACCCTATGAACCGCAGCACGCCAGGCCTGCATGTCCATCACCAACTCCCAGAGTCCACCCAAACCCATGTCTATCAAGCCGATGATGCCACCCAACCATCTCATCCTCTGTCGTCCTCTGCTCCTCCTGTCCTCAATCTTTCCCAGCATCAGGGTCTTTTCCAATGAGTCAGCTCTTCGCATCAGGTGGCCAAAGTATTGGAGTTTCAGCCTCAACATCAGTCCTTCCAATGAACACCCAGGACTGATCTCCTTTAGGATGGACTGGTTGGATCTCCTTGCAGTCCAAGGGACTCTCAAGAGTCTTCTCCAACACCACACTTCAAAAGCATCAATTCCACAGTGCTCAGCTTTCTTTATAGTCCAACTCTCACATCCACACATGACCACTGGAAAAACCATAGCCTTGACTAGATGGACCTTTGTTGGCAAAGTAATGTCTTTGCTTTTGAATATGCTATCTAGGTTGGTCATAACTTTCCTTCCAAGGAGTAAGCATCTTTTAATTTCATGGCTGCAGTCACCATCTGTAGTGATTTTGGAGCCCAGAAAAATAAAGTCTGACACTGTTTCCACTGTTTCCCCATCTATTTCCCATGAAGTGATAGGACTGGATGCCCATCTTCGTTTTGCCATGATCTTCATTTTCTGAATGTTGAGCTTTAAGCCAACTTTTTCACTCTCCTCTTTCACTTTCATCAAGAGGCTCTTTAGTTCTTCTCTGCTTTCTGCCATAAGGATGGTGTTATCTGCATATCTGAGATTATTGATATTTCTCCCAGCGATCTCGACTCCAGCTTGTGCTTGTGCTCCAGCCCAGAGTTTCTCATGATGTACTCTGCATATAAGTTAAATAATGATCAGTGGAGAAATAACTCCAGAAAGAATGAAGGGATGGAGCCAAAGCAAAAACAACACCCAGTTGTGAATGGGACTAGTGATAGAAGCAAGATTCAGTGCTGTAAAGAGCAATATTGCATAGGAACCTGGAATGTTAGGTCCATGAATCAAAGGAAGTCAAACAGGAGATGACAAGAGTGAACATCAACATTCTAGGAATCAGTGAACTAAGATGGTCTGGAATGGGTGAATTTAACTCAGATGACCATTATATCTACTACTGTGAGCAGGAATCCCTTAGAAGAAATGAAGTAGCCATCATAGTCAACAAAAGAGTCAGAAATGCAGTACTTGGATGCAGTCTCAAAAATGAGAGAATGATCTCTGTTCATTTCCAAGGCAAACCATTCAATATCACAGTAATTCAAGTCTATGCACTGACCAGTAATGCCAAAGAAACTGAAGTTGAACAGTTCTATGAAGACCCACAAGACCTTCTAGAACTAACACCCAAAAAAGATGCCCTTTTCATTATAGGGGACTGGAATGCAAAAGTAGGAAGTCAAGAAACACCTGGAGTAACAGGCAAATTTGGCCTTGGAA
The DNA here is from genome assembly GCF_032452875.1 of Bos javanicus. Taxonomy (NCBI): domain Eukaryota; kingdom Metazoa; phylum Chordata; class Mammalia; order Artiodactyla; family Bovidae; genus Bos; species Bos javanicus. Next base: position 32,913,554 of record NC_083880.1, read on the forward strand.
TACGGAATGAAGCAGGGCAAAGGCTACTAGAGTTCTGCCAAGAGAACGCACTGGTCATAGCAAACACCCTCTTCCAACAACACAAGAGAAGACTCTACACGTAGACATCACCAGATGGTCAACACCGAAATCAGATTGATTATATTCTTTGCAGCCAAAGATGGAGAAGCTCTATACAGTCAGCAAAAACAAGATTGGGAGCTCACTGTGGCTCAGATCATGAACTCCTTATTGCCAAATTCAGACTGAAATTGAAGAAAGTTGAGAAAACCACTAGACCATTCAGGTATGACCTAAGTCAAATCCCGTATGACTATACAGTGGAAGTGAGAAACAGATTTAAGGGACTAGATCTGGTAGACAGAGTGCCTGATGAACTATGGATGGAGGTTCATGACATTGTACAGGAGACAGAGATCCAGACCATCCCCAAGACCCACCACTAGAACCATCTATATGTAAATCATCTAGGACAGTAATTTTGCACACAGCAGAAGTTATGTGCCATCTGTTAGGATCATTGTTAGGGGGTGTGTATGGCCAAGAGGCCTACCTGACATTTTAGGAGTGTTTCCTTTTTTTATTTTAATTTTTACTTTATTTTGAACTAAGGTTGCTTTACAATGTTGTGTTAGTTTCTGCTGTACAGTAGAGTGACTCAGTTATACATATTCATGTATCTATTTTTTCAGAATTGTTTCCCACATAGGTTATTACAGAGTGTTGAGCAGAGTTCTCTGTGCTATACAAATACAGTAGGTCCTTGTTGGTTATTTTATTTTAAATGTTTATATTTATTTTTGGCTGTGCTAGGGCTTCACAGTGGCATTAACTCTTTCTCTAGTTGCGGCGCATGGACTGAGTTGTGGCACACAGGCTCAGTGGTTGCAGCCCTTGGGCTTAATGGCTCTGCTTCCTGTGGGATCTTAGCTCCCCGGCCATGGATCAAACCCATGTCCCCTGCACTGGAAGTAGATTCTTAACCACTGGACCACCAGGAAAGGAAAGTCCCTAATTATCTGTTTTAAATATCAGATCAGATCAGTCGCTCAGTCGTGTCCGACTCTTTGCGACCCCATGAACTGCAGCACTCCAGGCCTCTCTGTCCATCACCAATTCCCGGAGTTTACTCAGACTCACATCCATCGAGTCAGCGATGCCATCCAGCCATCTCATCCTCTGTCGTCCCCTTCTCCTCCTGCCCCCAATCCCTCCCAGCATCAGAGTCTTTTCCAATGAGTCAACTCTTCGCATGAGGTGGCCAAAGTACTGGAGTTTCAGTTTTAGCATCATTCCTTCCAAAGAAATCCCAGGGCTCATCTCCTTCAAAGAAATCCCAGGGCTCATCTCCTTCAGAATGGTCTGGTTGGATCTCCTTGCAGTCCAAGGGACTCTCAAGAGTCTTCTCCAACACCACAGTTCAAAAGCATCAATTCTTCGGTGCTCAGCCTTCTTCATAGTCCAACTCTCACATCCATACATGACCACAGGAAAAACCGTAATCTTGACTAGATGGACCTTTGTTGGCAAAGTAATGTCTCTGCTTCTGAATATGCTAGCTAGGTTGGTCATAACTTTCCTTCCAAGGAGTAAGCATCTTTTAATTTCATGGCTGCAGTCACCATCTGCAGTGATTTTGGAGCCCAGAAAAATAAAGTCTGACACTGTTTCCACTGTTTCCCCATCTATTTCCCATGAAGTGGTGGGACCAGATGCCATGATCTTCATTTTCTGAATGTTGAGCTTTAAGCCAACTTTTTCACTCTCCACTTTCACTTTCATCAAGAGGCTTTTGAGTTCCTCTTCACTTTCTGCCATAAGGGTGGTGTCATCTGCATCTCTGAGGTTATTGATATTTCTCCCGGCAATCTTGATTCCAGTTTGTGTTTCTTCCAGTCCAGCGTTTCTCATGATGCACTCTGCATATAAGTTAAATAAGCAGGGTGACAATATACAGCCTTGACGTACTCCTTTCCCTATTTGGAACCAGTCTGTTGTTCCATGTCCAGTTCTAACTGTTGCTTCCTGACCTGCATATAGGTTTCTCAAGAGGTAGGTCAGGTGGTCTGGTATTCCCATCTCTATCAGAATTTTCCACAGTTGATTGTGATCCACACAGTCAAAGGCTTTGGCATAGTCAATAAAGCAGAAATAGATGTTTTTCTGGAACTCTCTTGCTTTTTCTATGATCCAGCGGATGTTGGCAATTTGATCTCTGGTTCCTCTGCCTTTTCTAAAACCAGCTTGAACATCTGGAAGTTCACGGTTCACATATTGCTGAAGGCTTGCTTGGAGAATTTTGAGTATTACCTTACTAGCATGTGAGATGAGTGCAATTGTGTGGTAGTTTGAGCATTCTTTGGCATTGCCTTTCTTTGGGATTGGAATGAAAACTGATCTTTTCCAGTCCTGTGGCCACTGCTGAGTTTTCCAAATTTGCTGGCATATTGAGTGCAGCACTTTCACAGCATCATCTTTCAGGATTTGGAATAGCTCAACTGGAATTCCATCACCTCCACTAGCCTTGTTCGTAGTGATGCTTTCTAAGGCCCACTTGACTTCACATTCCAGGATGTCTGGCTCTAGGTCAGTGATCACACCATCGTGATTATCTGGGTCGTGAAGATCTTTTTTGTACAGTTCTTCTGTGTATTCTTGCCATCTCTTCTTAATATCTTCTGCTTCTGTTAGGTCCATACCATTTCTGTCCTTTATCGAGCTCATCTTTGCATGAAATGTTCCTTTGGTATCTCTGATTTTCTTGAAGAGATCCCTAGTCTTTCCCATTCTGTTGTTTTCCTCTATTTCTTTGCATTGATCGCTGAAGAAGGCTTTCTTATCTCTTCTTGCTATTCTTTGGAACTCTGTATTCAGATGCTTATATCTTTCCTTTTCTCCTTTACTTTTTGCTTCTCTTCTTTTCACAGCTGTGTCATTCCCAAATCCCAATTTGACACTCCGCCCAAGGAGTGTTGCCTATTTAATGACTGTGCACCACGAAGGGGGAAGTCTCTTAACGGACTGATAACTTTTGCTTTTACTCACCTTTATGCCCCATGAACCAAAAAGGAATTTCATTCAATGAAAAATTTCCCAGTTTTGATTTGGTTCTGCACAACTACAGTGAGAAATTCTGAGTCCCTTGATGCTCCCCAAAGACCATGCTTTGTGGTTATAATTCCCAAGTGAAGGAGCTCACCAGTTTGGCCACCAGCGTCTTCTACTACAACCCTCTCTGTCTTGGGAGCCACTGAGTGCCCGCCAACGGGCTACTGGCAGTCCAAACTGTGTGCAGCTCTACCTGGAGGTTTTCTCTGTGGATGGTTGCAGGATGCACCCTAGAGCCTCTTATTTAGGGGGATAGGGGGTGGGGAAGCAAAAGAGAAAAAAACTTTGTGATGAAATGCAAAATCATTGACCGAAGAAAGATCACATTTTCCTACAGACCAGGCAACTTCAGCTCAGCCCATACTATTCAGAGATCACAAAGAAACTTCTTTTCTTCTTGGAGAAGTTTCTCATGATATGTGATGAAGGCAGAGCAAGCCCTCTCATTTCATTCATTTTATCATTCGACATTTATCGAACCCTTCCTTTAAGCCAGTTCTTGACTCCCTCCTGCCCTGAACTCAGGTTGATTTGTATCTCATTCTAGTTTGATATTCTGAATTCCTGTTTCTCTTTCTCCTTAGTTAGGCTTGACAGTCTTCCTTAAGGGTCCACAACCTGCTGTGCAGAGCTGATGATGAGGAGGGGAGTGGGGAAGAGGAGAAGGATAAAGACAGCAGCTATTGTTTATGGAATATTTATGTGTAAGGCACTAATATAAGTGATTTACATATACTGATTATTCAAAACTTTTTTTTTTTTTTTTACCATCCACAATTTATAGATGAGGAAGCTGAGTTTGGAGAGAGTTTCAAAGGTACCCACGGTCACATAGCTAATAAAAGGTAGAACCAGAATTCAAACTTAAGTCAACCCCCTGGCCAAATCAAACTCTCCAATTGTTCTTTGCCGCTCCTCTCAAGGTTTCTCCACTTGCTTTCTTAAGCCTTAAGAGTTAGCCTATATATTCTTTCAGATTTTTCCTTAGAGATTTTTGTTTTTATTTCATGGTTAAGGTTTTAGAATTGTGAAATCTATCAGTCTTTGATTTCCTTTGGGGGATGGCTTAGATGGTAAAGAATCTGCCTGCAATGCAGGAGACATGGATTCAATCCCTGGGTTTGGGAAGATCCCCCAGAGGACAGTATAGCAACCCACTCCAGTATTCTTGCCTGGAGAATCCCCTTGGACAGAAGAGTCTGGTGGCTACAGTCCGTGGGGTCTCAGAGTTGGACACGACTGAGTGACTAAGCACAGCACAGCACACCTTTACCCAGAGATTCCTGGAAAATCCAGGTGTCATTGGTACACATTCATATTGGTATTCTCTCCAAGAAGATACTGATGTTCAACCCTGAAAGGAATAGATGTGACTGTAAAAAATAATAATAACCTTCTTCCTTCCCTAACCCCATTGGCATCTGAATGCCTGCATTGATTTAGAGAATAAATAATTACAGGTACATCAGGGTGAGTTAGTGACTCAGGATAGACAGAATGACAGAGGAAATAGAAACCGTAAAGATACAAAACATACAGTCATGTTTTGAAGGACATTGAAAGCCTGCTTGGATCACCTTGAAAGCCATACTAAGCACGACAGTTGATGAAGGAGAAAAATGTGAACACAAGATGTCATTTGAGGTTTCCAGAAGGTAGAGAAGGCTTAGTGGAAGGACAGTGGCTGAGAGGTGCCAGGTAGAACTGAGGGGAGGGGTGCAAGGGACAGATGGAATTATAAGATCTCCTTCATGTGTTAATCCTGAGTTAATAAGGAAGGGAGGAGGTAGCTCTTTGGTTTAGAGTGAAGGAGAAAGGGTAGCTTGAGAGATAAAGATTCGAGGGCTTCCCTGGTGGCTCAGACAGTAATGTGGGAGACTGTGGGTTCAATCCCTGGGTTGGGAAGATTCCCCTGGAGACAGGAATGGCTACCCACTCCATTATTCTGGCCTGGAGAATTCCCATGGACTCTGTAGTCCATGAGGTCGCAAAGAGTCGGACATGACTGAGCGACTTTCACGAATAAAATTAGTCAAAGCTCGTGAATTGCTGAGTCCTGTTTCAAAGGACATCTCTTATCACCAGGTGGATTTTCCTTATTCTGTTGCCCTCTCAGTGACATACTTAGCCCCTCCTGTCGTGTATAACAGAGCAGAGAAGCCCTACCTGGCACTCGTTCCTGGGCACCTCTGTACCCGCACTATCCTTTCCAAGTATTATTTAATATCACAACAACTCCATACAGGGGGTGCTGTCTCCTCATTTTCCAGGCACAGAAACTCAGCCTTAAAGATGTTCAGTAACGCATCCAATGTCACCCAACAGAGTGCAAAGTTTAACATTTGTTACCCTGCCCCCTAAAGAAAAGTCCCTTTGAGATGAATGGGGGAACTTTTCATCTCATTTATCTAGAGTGAATGTACATATATACAGTGGAATATTATTCAGCCATTAAAAGGAATGAACAAATGCCATTTGCAGCAACATAGATGCACCTAGAGACTGTCATGCTAAATAAGGTTAGCCAGAAAGAGATAAATATCACGTGATATAACTTACAAGTGGAGTCTAAAATATGACAGAAATGAACTCATCTACTAAACGGACTCACAGACATAGAGAACAGGCTTGTGGTTGCCAAGGGGGTAGAGAAGTGAAGGTAGAGATGAAGTGGGAGTTTGGGATTAGCAGATGCAAACTAATTTATAGAGGATGGATAAGCAACAAGATTCTGCTGTATAGCACAGGGAACTATATTCAATATCCTGTAATAAACCATAATGGGAAAGAATATTAAAAATTACATATATGTATACCTGAGTCACTTTGCTATACAGCAGAAATTAATACAACATTGTAAATCAACTATACTTCAATAACATTTTTCAAGTTCTTTAGTAAAGACAGAAGGCTGTGTTTCAGAGGTAACCTGAGGAGCAGTTCCTACTTTTTGTGATGTTAGAGATTGAAAGTGACAGAGAGATGAGTGTTTTGTTGCATGCTATTCTTTTTTATTTGTTGTCCTGTAATTTCACCACCCTCCCGACTTTGTATATCAATGCTGGAAAGGAGAAAGATACATGTATCTTTATTAATGTAAAGATTATTTCAATGGGCTAATAAGGATGAAGTTCATCATTAAATTAATCATTTTCCAAATTCTCTGAGAGAGATTATTTACTCTTTGCATTCTGTTTACAGCTGTGCATTAGGAAAATGTCAGGCACTTGACATTAGAAAAAGCAGCTTTTAATTGGAGAAGACTCTTGAGAGTCCCTTGGACTGCAGAGATCGAACCAGTCCATCCTAAAGGGGATCAGTCCTGGGTGTTCATTGGAGGGACTGATGTTGAAGCTGAAACTCCAATACTTTGGCCACTTGATGTGGAGAGCTGACTCATTGGAAAAGACCCTGATGCTGGGAAAGATTGAAGGCAGGAGGAGAAGGGGACGACAGAGGATGAGATGGTTGGATGGCATCACTGACACAATGGACATGGGTTTGGGTGAACTCCGGGAGTTGGTGATGGACAGGGAGGCCTGGCATGCTGAGGTTCATGGGGTCGCAAAGAGTCGGACACGACTGAGCGACTGAACTGAACTGAATTGATGAAGACCTAAAACAAAACTTTTTACTAAGTAATTTAGTTGCTTGAAACTGAGAAATAGAAGGCAATATTTATCACAAAATACTGCTAGTGAGAAGTGAAAATTCAGTTCTCCTTGAGCTTTATATGGGATGCATGGGTTTCTGGTCTCTGAGCCATGATCTTGGTCTTCAAAGGCCTGGACTTGATAATCAGTTGTTCAGTCACTAAGTTGTGTCCAATTCCTTGAGACCCCATGGACTACAGCATGCCAGGCTTCCCTGTCCTTCACTATCTATCTCCTGGAGTTTGCTTAGATTCATGTTCACTGAGTCGGTGATGCCATGCAACCATCTCATCCTCTCTCGTCCCCTTCTCCTCCTGCCCTCAATCTTTCCCAGCATCTTTTCTTTAACAATGACTTGTCTCTTCACATCAAGTGGCCAAAGTATTGGAGGTTCAACTTCAACATCAGTCCTTTCAGTGAATATTAGATGTGATTATCAGTAGATGCAGACAGTGAATGACTGAATGAATGGTGTTGCCTGTGTCTCTGTTTGAAGGATGGTTTAATTTTCCTGGTTTAAGAATGTGTTGAAAACTACCATGAAGCTGCCCCCACATGCCTTGTACATGAATTTGGAGAAGACAACTCTTTTCTCATCCATTGAAGCAGTCACTGGTTTGAAAACCATCTGTACTAAGATACTAATTTAAGTATAAATAATTTCTATTAGGAAATATTTCTAGAAGGGAGGAAATTTTTCTTGTGACACAGAATTGTCCTCCAAAAATAAACCCTTTTTGCCTTGTGAAAAAAAAAAAAAAAAGGAATTGGAATACAGAATAATTTGATTAAGTATCAGTACTGTGTGAGCTGTATAATTTTAAGTCTGGCGTATCATGTAATACAGAAGTTGACAAACTTCCTGTCAAGGCCAGATAGGAAATATTATGGGCTTTCAGGCCATACATTCTCTCTTATCCACTCAGCTTTGCTTTTGTACCCCAAAAGAAGACACAGGAAATGTAGAATTGACTGAATGTGATTGTGTGCCAATAAAGTTTTATTTATGGACACACAAATGGGAATTTCATGTAATTTTCATGTCATGTGATATTGTTCTCGATTGTTTTGAGCTACTTACGAACATTATTCTTAGCTCCCGAGGTGTACAAAAAGAGGCAGTGGGCTGGCAGGTCCCTGCTATAATCTGTGTGGTTAGAGTCCTGAAGATATTTTTATACCAGGAAATGTGTAATGCTGTCTCCCTGAGCCTGGTATAAAATCTGGGAATGTACTATAGATGTCCTTGTGTAAAGAGCTATTTTTTTAAGATTTCTAAAAATTATGTTTGCCAGCACAAATGACCTTTGCTCCTAATTCAGATGTCATGTTTAAATTTCTACCTGAATCTGGAAATTGAATGAAAATGATGATTATGAAATACACACAGTCCTTGAACTCTTCCTTTTGGCTGTTTGGATGGGTCATTGTCTTTATGTTAATTGGAATCCAAGAACATGATATTTCCACTGCTTGTGAAAGGTATTATTATTAGAGGAAAGGTCTAGCCATGAGCTTGTGTGTGTGTGTGTGTGTGTGTGTGTGTGTGTGTGTGTGTGTGTGTGTGTTTCAGGGCAGAGCAGGGAGCGGGTAGTATGAAGGAGCAGAAACCTGGGAGGATTAAATTACAAGGACCAGTGACAAAGAAAACTCAAGACAGCATAGTTGGTGATATGTCAACATTTTAATTCTGAATGAGTGCTAATTGGGTATCTTAGTGCTGAAATTATTTGTTACCTAAAACACTGACACAATCTGAAGGTTTCTGATTTTTATAATTATATAGCACACACAGAATTTCTTTCTCTAGATGTGATTGCTTTTTTACAGAATGTATTTGAGGCACTCGCTGTAGATCAATTAATAATTCAGAACTGTAATTATTAGACTCCATGGTGACTTGGTAGTAAAAAAAAAAAAAAAATCTTCCAGACTCAGCCTACGAACAGTTTGAGGCTGGTTGAAATTTCAAACTTCAACTTAAGAAACGAAAAAAATATCTCCCCTTCCTCCCTTCCCTACAACCCCCCAACCCGGAACAAAAAAAAGCAGGAGCAGGCCTTGCTTCCTAGAGCTGACTTTCTATCATATTTGTTAGTTTATTTAAGTTTGAAAGCTTATGAGAATTTCTCTGCCCAAAACCATGTTGAGGTTTCTTGTAATATTTTTTTTTATTGTGGTAAAATATATGTAGCAAAATTTACCATTTTAACCATTTTTTAAATTTGTTTTTAATTGAAGGATAATTGCTTAACAATATTGTGTTGGTTTCTCCATATATTAACATGCATCTGCCACAGATATACATATGTTGCCTCCCTCTTGAACCTCCTTCCCACCTCCCATCCCATCCCACCCCTTGAGGTTGTCACAGAGACCCGCATTGACTTTCCTGAGTCATACAGGAAATGCCCCCTGGCTATTTTACATATGGCACTGTGTATGTTTCCATGCTCCTCTCTCCATCTGCCCGACCCTCTTCTTCCCTCAGTGTGTTGACAAGTCTGTTCTCTTATCTCTGCATCTCCATTGCTGCCCTGAAGATAGATTCATCAGTACCATCTGTCTAGATTCCATATATATGCATTAACGTATGATATTTGTTTTTCTGTTTCTGACTTACTTCACTCTGTATAGTAGACTCTGGGTTTATCAACCTCCTTAGAACTGACTCAAATGTGTTCCTTTTTATGACTGAGTAATATTCCAGTGTATATATGTACCACAGCTACTATTTTAACCATCTTTAAGTATACAGTTTTGTGGCATCAGGTACGTGCATTACACATGAATTCCCTGCCCTTTCGTGGCCCCAGCCCTTGGGACCCACAGTCTACTTTCTGTCCCTGTGCATGTGACCTCTGCTGATACTTCCTGGAAGTAGAACCATGTAGTAGTGGTCCTTGTGTGATTGGCTTCCGTCCTCAGCATAACACCTGCAAGATTTTTTTTAATAAAAGCTATTTTAAAAATTTTAAATGAAAACTTCTAGCTCTAATGCAGTCAGTTTTAAGCTTTTATCTTAAGAACAAGTGTTCCTAATTCCTTTTAAAATATATATATATACACACACATATATATATAACTTTTAGGTAGTTTTTTATAATTTATTTATTTGTTTATGGTTGTGTTGCGTCTTCATTGCTGCACGCAGGCTTTCTCTAGTTGCAGTCAGTGGGAGTTACTCTGCCTGGGATTCTTATTACAGTGGCTTTTCTAGTTGCAGAGCACAGGCTCTAGGGCGCACGACCTTCAGCAGTTGTAAAGCATGGGCTTAGTTGCTACACAGCATGTGGGATCTTCCTGGGCCAGGGATTGAAGCTGTGTCCTCTGCGTTGGCAGGCAGCTTCTTAACCACTGGTGTGTTAAGTCGCTTCATTCATGTTTGACTCTTTGCAACCCCATGGACTGTAGCCTGCCCGGCTCACTATTCATGGGATCCTCCAGGCAAGAATACTAGAGTAGGTTGCCATTTTCTTCTCTAGAGGATCTTCCTGATCCAGGGATCGAACCCACATCTCCTGTGTCTCCTGCATTGCAGATGGATTCTTTACCACTGAGACACTGGGGGAGCCCCACTGGACCACCAGGGAAATCCTAAAAAAAAAAAAAAATATATATATATATATATATATAAAATATGTATTAGTCTTAACTGGATCACCAAGCCACATTTTCATTTTAGCTTTGGTTTAGTCAAACAATAAAGGGTTTTATTAGTTGAAAGTCCTGGAGTCTTACTGTCTAACTATGAAAACCAAAGTGCACTCTTTGCATGGGGGTCAAGAACTATTTTTGAGGAAGGTCCTGCTTAAAATTCTTTTTCAAAGTAAGTGAGAAATGATTCATTCAAGAAACTGATTTTTGCAGGTTATTTTTAGAGGAAGGCACATCAGGCTATTCTGAATTTTTTATATCACTAAAGACAAGACGAATGGGAAAGCAAAGAAATAATATCCCAACTGGGGGAATCCCCCTTTTAGAAAATATGTGGACTTTTCTCCGTGCAGTCCCCACATAATCCAAATTTTATATTAATCCACATGTTTCCCTCTCATCATGGGGGACAGTGCTTGTCAGCACTCCCAGTGGGAGCAGTGGATTCTCTGAAAGTAGGAAGAAAAAAGATCAGCAGAGTGGCTCACTGCGGAGACCATGTCTGCAGAGGCAGTGCTCGCTGGGGAAATTGCACTGCTGGCTGTTGTCCTTTTCTTGTGTTGTCAGGAATAACAGGTAGGAGTCCCTGCCCCTCCTCCCTAATAGGAGGTTGGTTTCACTGTGACTTAATTGCCTCCAGAGGTTGGAGTATAGAGGGCCAAAATCATAGTAGTGAGCCTGGCCTTCATAAAATGCATGGTTTACATGGACAGCCATGCATTCGTGATGTAGCTCACCCAGCACTCTGAAATCCTGCCGGCTTCAGACGAGAAAGACTGCCCACTCTGGGCATCTGTCCAGACACTGTGTGGAAACATTCTTAGAGCTTCATGGATATCACAAGATGGTAACTTGAAAATGATGGAACTTCCATTACAGAGGAAATGTTCAAGTATTTTTAACATTATTGTTTTTGTTAAGTCGCTGAGTCATGTCCAACTCTTCATGACCTCGTTGACTGTAGCATGCCAGGCTCCTCTGTCCTCCACTGTCTCCCAGAGTTCGCTCAGATTCGTGTCCGTTGAGTCAGTGATGCTATCTAACCATCTCAGCCTCTGCCACCTACTTCTCCTTTTGCCTTCAATCTTTCCCAGCATCAGGGTCTTTTCCAACAAGTCAGCTCTTCGCATCAGAAGGCCAAAGTATTGGAGCTTCAGCTTCAGCATCAGTCCTTCCAATTAATATTCAGGGTTGATGTCCTTTATGATTGACTGGTTTGATCTCCTTGCTATCCAAGGGACTCTCAAGAGTCTTATCCATCACAATTTGAAAGCATCAATTCTTCAGCATTCAACCTTCTTTATGGTCCAACTCTCACATCCATATATACTGGAAGAACCATACTGGAAAAACCATAGCTTTGACTATATGGACCTTTGTAGGCAAAGTGATGCCTCTGCTTTTGAATACACTATCTAGATTTGTCATACCTTTCCTTCCAAGAAACAAGCATCTTTTAATTTCATGGCTGCAGTCACTGTCCAAAGCAAGTTTGGAGCCCACAGAAATAAAAGCTGCCACAAGGAAGTAAGAATATACACTGGGGCAAAGAGCCTCTTCAATAAGTGGTGCTGGGAAAACTGGACAGCTACATGCAAAAGAATGAAATTAGATCATTACCTAATGCCATACACAAAGATAAACTGGATTAAAGATCTAAAATGTAAGACTAGAAACTATTAAACTCTTAGAGGAGAACATAGGCAGAACACTCAGTGACATAAAGCAAGGTCTTCTTTGACCCACCTCCGAAAGTAATGGAAATAGAAACAAAAATAAGCAAGTGGGACCTAATTAAACTTAAAAACGTTTGCACTGCAAAGGAAACTACAACCAAGGTGAAAAGACAACCCTCAGAATGGGAGAAAACAATAACAAGGAAACAACTGATAAAGAACTAATTTCCAAAATATACAAGCAGCTCATACAACTCAATACCAGAAAAACAAACAAGCAACCAAATCAAAAAGTGGGAAAGGGACCTGAAGAGACATTTCTCCAAAGAAGACATGCAGATGGCTAACAAGCACATGAAAAGATGCTCAGCATCACTCATTATTAGAGAACTGCAAGTCAAAACTACAATAGGATACCGCCTCATACCAGTCAGAATGGCATCATCAAAAAGTCTACAAACAATAAATGCTGGAGAGGGTGTGGAGATAAGGGAACACTCTTGCATTGCTAGTGGGAATGTAAACTGATGGAGCCACTATGGAAGATGGTATGAAGACTCCTTAAAAAGCTAGGAATAAAACCACCATCAGATCAGATCAGATCAGATCAGATCAGTCGCTCAGTCGTGTCCGACTCTTTGTGACCCCATGAATCGCAGCATGCCAGGCCTCCCTGTCCATCACCAACTCCCAGAGTTCACTCAGACTCGAGTCCATCGAGTCAGTGATGTCATCCAGCCATCTCATCCTCTGTCGTCCCCTTCTCCTCCTGCCCCCAATCCCTCCCAGCATCAGAGTCTTTTCCAATGAGTCAACTCTTCGCATGAGGTGGCCAAAGTACTGGAGTTTCAGCTTTAGCATCATTCCTTCCAAAGAAATCCCAGGGCTGATCTCCTTCAGAATGGACTGGTTGGATCTCCTTGCGGTCCAAGGGACTCTCAAGAGTCTTCTCCAACACCACAGTTCAAAAGCATCAATTCTTCGGCGCTCAGCCTTCTTCGCAGTCCAACTCTCACATCCATACGTGACTGCAGGAAAAAACATAGCCTTGACTAGACGAACCTTTGTTGGCAAAGTAATGTCTCTGCTTTTGAATATGCTATCTAGGTTGGTCATAACCTTCCTTCCAAGGAGTAAGCGTCTCCTAATTTCATGGCTGCAGTCACCATCTGTAGTGATTTTGGAACCCAAAAAAATAAAGTCTGACACTGTTTCCACTGTTTCCCCATCTATTTCCCATGAAGTGATGGGACCGGATGCCATGATCTTCGTTTTCTGAATGTTGAGCTTTAAGCCAACTTTTTCACTCTCCACTTTCACTTTCCTCAAGAGGCTTTTGAGTTCCTCTTCACTTTCTGCCATAAGGGTGGTGTCATCTGCATATCTGAGGTTATTGATATTTCTCCCGGCAATCTTGATTCCAGTTTGTGTTTCTTCCAGTCCAGCGTTTCTCATGATGTACTCTGCATATAAGTTTGACCCAGTAATCCCACTCCTAGGTATATACCCTGAGGAAATCAAAACTGAAAAAGACACATGTACCCCAATGTTCATTGTAGCACTATTTACAATAGCTAGAATATGCAAGCAACCTCAATGTCCATCAACAGATGAATGGATAAAGAAGCTGTGGTATATATATACAATGGAATACTACTCAGTGATAAAAAGGAACGTTTTGAATCTGTTCTAATGAGGTGGACCAAGCTAGAGCCTATTATACAGAGTGAAGTAAGTCAGAAAGAGAGATACTGATATAAAGTATATCTAAATATCATATTACAATAGTACAATATACTATCATAATATAGTATATCTAAAGTATATATAAATATCATATGGTGCTGCTGCTAAATCAGTCATGTCTGACTCTGTGTGACCCCATAGGTGGCAGCCCACCAGGCTCCTCTGTCCCTGGAATTCTCTAGGCAAGAACACTGGAGTGGGTTGCCATTTCCGTCTCCAATGTATGCGTGCATGCTAAGTCGCTTCAGCCATGTCCGACTGTGCAACCCCAAGACCAGCAGCCCACCAGGTTCCTCTGTCCACAGGATTCTCTAGGCAAGAATACTGGAGTGGGTTTCCATTTCCTTCTCTAAAATATTGTATACTGACACACATAAATGGAATCTGAAGAGGTGGCACTGATGAATTTATTTTCAGGGCAGCAATGGAGAAACAGACATAGAGAACAGACCTCTGGACACGGTGAGAGGAGAGGAGGAAGAGGGGGAGATATATGGAGAGAGTAACAGAAATTTACAATGCCATATGTAAAGTAGATAGCCAATGAGAATTAGCTGTATGACTCAGGGAACTCAAACAGGGGCTCTGTGACAGGCTGAAGGGTGGGATGAGGAGGGACGTCCAGGAGGGAGGGGACGTGGGTGTGCCCATGGCTGATTCTTTTTGATGTATGACTGAAAACCACAAAATTCTGTAAAGCAATTATCCTTCAATTCAAAAATTTTAAAAAGAAAAAAGAAAAGCTGTCACTGTTTCCACTTTTTCCCCTTCTATTTGCCATGGAGTGATGAGACCGGATGCCATGATCTTAGATTTTTAGTGTTGCTTCAAGCCAGCTTTTTCACTCTCCTCTTTCACCCTCTTCAAGAAGTTCTTTAGTTCTTCTTCACTTTCTGCCTTTAGAGTGGTATCATCTACATATCTGAAGTTGTTGATATTTCTCCCAGCAATCTTGATTCCAGCTTGTGATTCACCCAGTCCAGCATTTTGCATGATGTATTCTGCATATAAGTTAAATTGTCCTCAAAAAATTTTTATGTTTATAAACAGTATACACTAGGGCTCTGATATTAATTTGTGTTTTTCAGCTTATTAAAGAAGGCTAAAATTCTTAGGAAAAGGAAAAATGAGGGAGGGAATGAAGGAAGAGGAGAGAGAAAAGAAAGAAAAAGGAACGGAAAAAGACCATGTCCAGCCTCAGTCTGGATCTCCCATCTTCTAGCATCATCCAAATTTGCCAGATTTTTTCAGGATAATTGTCTCTTCTGATGGACTTTGCAAATGCCCGTCACCCCAGGAACTGTTTTCCTCTCCACTTACTGAGGTTTTCTTTCTCTGTACTGAAGATTTCTTGTTGAGTTTGCGTGGTGTCTTTCCTCTGTTTTCTGAGACCATTGGATGGCACAAGTACTGTTTTACCCATAATTAGATGCCCCATTGGGAAGAAATATAGATGCTATCTTATTGGCTAAACGTTCCACGGAACACCTACAAGGTCGCAGAATTTATCTTTGTACCTATGTAGCACAGGCTGCCGGAGAAGGAAATGGCAACCCACTCCGGTACTCTTGCCTGGAAAATCCCAGGGACAGAGGAGCCTGGTGGGCTGCCATCTATGGGGTCGCACAGAGTCGAACACAACTGAAGCGACTTAGCAGCAGCAGCAGAACCCTGTATTACACAGAGTTTGATATGATAGACACACACTGTATTCATTTACCCAGAATAACTTATCAAGTGCCTGATAAGTACCAAGGTGGGTGCCAGCTCATCAGTCAGGAGCAGAAGCTCCAAATATTAACACAGAAAGTCCCTGGCCTTGTGGTTAAGACCCTTCTCTGCTGGGGAAGGAAGATCAATGGCAGACCAGTGGAGTGCATACCTTTATAATGACTGGGAAGGCAGATCTGAATTTAATTGTCCTCAGAGCTCTACATGAGAGCATGGCAGGGGGTAGAGAGCTGGCACACAGCCCCCAGGTCCCATTAGGCTTTCTGAAGGTGTGTGGTGTGCGTCAACAGCCAAGCCTAATCATTCAAGCCCCTGTTCATCACTCCCCACTCAGCAGACCTGGGTCTAAGAGTCTGCACACAGGTGGAGAGATGTATTCTGAGAAGGAGAAATATGAAAAGAGGCCCACGCAGTCCTGAGAAACAGGCTCATGACCATTTGGCCAGAGAATACCAGGGTCTCTGGCACCGAGACCATGTAGAGCAACTTTGTATGATATAGTAGTCATAAAACAATTGTTGAATTATTCACCTCTGTCATATCTGTCTCCCTCACTAGAATGTCGAGGCCCCCCCTACCTGCCCCCGCCAATCTTATATTCTTCCCAGATGTACATATTACCAGCCAGGGTTCTTGGCCTCCTTAATCAATAGAGATTGATAAAAGGCCAGACAGGAAATTCAGGCAAGGCTTTCTTGGGGCCCCCTGCTGCACCAGAGGGGAACAAGAACAACTGGTTCCCTTGACCATTAAGTCCTCGAGGCAGGAGTGAGCTGGTTCCTTATATGGCCTGAGGGTAGGGGTGTGTCCAGGAGTCGGGCTGGAGGGGTAGCTTAGGTAGTTTGCCCACCCCTTAGGTGGTGGATTATGCAGGGGGCATGCGCAGTAGCCTGCTTTTTTTTCCCCCAGCACTCTGCTTTTGCTCCCAGCTCTTCAGAAATGACAGTTGGATTTTTGGTCTTTTTGTATCTTCTTGTCCATAATTTGTCCTAACTGCAAAAGCACATGGTTATTTGTAGTCCCTTACAGCTTCCCTGGTGGCTCAGATGGTAAAGCATCTGCCTACAACGCGGGAGACCTGGGTTCAGTCCCTGGGTTGGGAAGATCTCCTGGAGAAGGAAATGGCAGCCCACTCCAGTATTCTTGCCTGGAAAATCCCATGGATGGAGGAACCTGGTAGGCTATAGTCCATGGGGTTGCAAAGAGTCAGACACGACTGAGCAACTTCACTCACTTCACAGTTTCTTTGGGCTTTCTAGGTGGCACTAGTGGTAAAGAATCCACCTGCCAATGCTGGAGATGCAAGAGACGTGGGTTCAATCCTTGAGTCGGGAAGATCCCTTAGAGTAGGAAATGGCAACCCACTTCAGTATTATTACCTGGAAAATCCCATGGACGGAGCAGCCTGGCAGGCTACAGTCCATGGAGTTGCAGAAGAGTCAGACACAACTCAGCATGCACACGCTATAGTTTCTTTGTATTTTGTGGCTCAAGGAGACGTTTGTCCAGGTAAAAGTACTGCAGTAAAGGGTCTCAGGTTCCAGTCTGTCTCATACACACTGCTGTTGAGGACACAGAGGTGAAAAAAAAAATCCCTGCCCTTCTCTTGGACATTAGATTCTAATGTATGTGGATGTTGGGGGAAGGGAGATAATATTTAGTTTTCTGCAATATTATATTAAATGATTGTCATTTAAATGAAGTAGAAGACATAGGTGTATCTTTGGTTTGGAGCACTTGAGGTTGGTGTCTATTTTCACAGTGGAAGCCTCTAGCATATAACACAAGCATGCTGTAGCATCTGTGTAACAGTATCATCAGGCCAAAGGGCAAAGGTCAGCAGACATGGCCAGCAGTCACCAAGTCTTCCCTAATCTTTACCAAACTGTCAAGCCGTGTTTTCCCCTGCCTGATGGAAGTTTTATTATCATTTAAGTTCATTATACTTTGGAACTTAAAGCAAAGCATACAATTTCATGTCTTTTGGTCCATTCAGGCTGCTATTTTAAAATATCAGAGACTGAGTGGCTTATAAACAACAGAAATATCTAACAGTTCTGGGGCTGGAAGCCTGAGATCAAGGTGCTGGCAGAGTTTAGTTCCTAGTTCATAAATGGCCATCTTGTCACCAAGTCCTCACTTGGTAGGGGGGACAAGGGAGCTTTCTGGGGTCTTTTTACAAGGGCACTAATCCCATCATGAGGGCTCCTGCTCATGATCTATTTACCATCCCAAAGCCCTACCTCCTAATACCATCACCTTGGGGATCCAGTGTCAACATATGAATTTGGGGGAGGGGGGGATGCAAGCATTCAGCCTATGGCACCATGTATTAAATATTTGCAGTTTAAAAATGCTTTCTTATTTGTGAAAAATGAAATGTATAAATTGGCTTTTTAAAAAATGTTTTGATTGTGCTGGGTCTTCAGTGCTGTGCTCGGGATTCCTCTAGTTGCAGGGAGTGAGGGCTGCTCTTCACTGCAGTGCGGGGGATTCTCACTGCACTGGCTTCTCCTGTTGCAGAGCACAGGCTCTGGGCAGTCTGCTTTCATTAGCTGTGCTACATGCACTTAGCTGCTCTGAGGCATGTGGGATTTTCCCAGACCAGGGATTAAACCCCTGTCCCCTATATTGGTAGGTGGATTCTTAACCACTGGACTACCAGGGAAGTGCCATGAATTGCATTTTACCAACAGTCTATGTCCAGTGTTTTCTGAAATATTCTTAATAGAGTCTGGATTTTCTAACATTAATAATAATTAATAGAACCAATGGCATATTTCCAGCTAATCAATCTGAAATTTGCAGCATATTTTTAAGCATGGATTTGTATGAACCAAATTGTCTCTAGTTCTTAAATCACTTCCTGAAGGTAGGTTAGCTGCTTAAAGGAGGCAGTAAGTGTTTTGGATCAGTAGGGTACTTTATTACTAACTACTACATACCAGGTCCTTTTTCAGCCAACTCCCTGATGATGTAGCCTATTTTTAATATTAAATCTCTTTGAACCCAAGTCATATCTTTCTGGAAGGTTAGGCTTTGAGAGCAGTATATTAACAATGAATTACCAAATTACTGAGTCATTTGGCCTGCTTCAGTATCTCACCTAGTACCACAAAATTATTTAAGCAGTCATATGAGACAAGCCCAGTGTTTCAGCAGAAACTTCAAATAATTACTTTAACACATTGTCTACAGAGAAATGTAATACTTAAAAATGCTAACATTGCATGCCAAAGTACTTTTCTTTTCATTTTTGTTTCTTACCTGATATAATTCCCACATTAACATTTACTCTATTTCTTTTCTTGTAATGTGCATCAAGAGTTTTTCAGAAGATCTCAAGTTTTCTTCCCTTCCCCACATGCAAAAAACTTTCAAGGTTAAATTAACAAATTAGGGACAGTTTATATCTGCAAACTCTCTTTTTGCAACACCAAAAATATTTTCAGAGTGTTTTGTTGCACAGTTCATTTGCAACAAGAATGAGGTTTTTATTTCTAGTCAGAAAAATGATAATGTTACAGAAAAAAATTTTAATTAACCCTGGAATTAAAAAAATAATAGTATACTCCTATATCTTCTGTTATTTTTGTGTACTTCCAGCATTTTTACATACATGAATGTATATGATTATGGAAATGATTCAGGTTTTCAAAATTTCTTTACTTTTTTTTTTAACCAAATATTATCACCATAAACATTTGCCTATAATGCCTTTTAGCCTTTATAATCATCATTAAGGTTGTGTCATAATGTAAGTGTATGAACCATAGTTTAAGAAATTTTATTCTTTTTTAATTAATTGATTATTTTAGTTATTTTTGGCTGCACTGGGTCTTCATTGCTGTGCGCAGGCTTTTCTCTAGTTGCAGCAAGCTGGGGCTATTCTCCAGTTGCAATACGAGGGCTTCTCATTCCTGTGGCTTCTCTTGTTGCAGAGCGTGGGCTCTAGGGCACAGGGGCTTCAGTAGTTGTGACGTATGGGCTTAATTGCCCCATGGCATGTGGGATTCTCCCAGACCAGGGATCGAACCTATGTCCCCTGCATAGGCAGGCAGATCCTTAACCACTGGACCACCAGAAAAGTCCAAGAATGTTTAAAGTACAATCATTAGTCTGGATACCTATTAGTCAAGATACATATCTAGATAGAAACCAAAAGAACGTGATTTTCCCAAAGGGCTGTACTAAAGTAAAACAGACTATCAACAGGATGTGAAAGTGTTGGTTGTAGTGTTTTCTCATAACACTATGAATTGGTATTTTGGCAACAGTACACATTTAATAAGGAAATGCATCTTAATTTAGTGATGCTGAACACTTTTTCCAGATGCTTATGACTAGCTGATTTTTTGGTGAATCTTGTATCCATATCCTTTGTCTGCTTGTCTGTTGTTCTCTTACTGTGTTTTGTACCAGTAAGAATAACTGCTGTATGCACAGAAAATTTTAGAGGTAAAATCTTTGAGGACTGAAGCCCTATCCCTTTCACAGCTCTGGGATTCCCTGGAGGATACATGTGCTGACTGTCCTTGAATGCCTATGGATTGATGGTTCATTGTCACCTCAGCAAATTTTCCCTGGAAGGCAGGAACCAAGATTCATTGTCTGATGGTTCTGCCACTCAAGAAAAGGCTCACAGCTGGGCATGCCATCTTTTGAGGTGACCTTTATTTAGTAGTAGAGAGCCTGTGAAGATGTTCCAGAGTTGTTTATTTGTCCAGCTATTACTTGAATTCCTTTTAAATATATGTTCTAAAATTGCTTGCAGAAATATCTTTTTCCTGTGCTGGCTTGATTTTTTTAAAACATTCCATCTTACTAGAAGTTATATGTATAGTCACGCTTTTTTCTGCTGTGAATTTAAACTCTATCCTCCTAGGACTGGCAGGGGTAGTGTATGAGAAGTAACAGTCTGTAAACAGTCATAGAATATGTCATATTTACAATGTATATTCAACCATCTGTAAGAAAATTCTCAAGAATATTCTTTCTAGTAGCTTTGACTTACTGTACTCAGATTGCATGGGGGCAATGAGTCTGAGGAGTATTTACATAACTTGCCTGTGGCGACACAATGAGTCATTAGCAGTTTTAGGATTGGAAATATAAGTCCCTGGAATGAGGGAGGAAAATTAATGGAAAAAGAAGCTTCATAGAAAGTAAGTGTTAATCACATTTTCAGAACGTAAAGTCTCTCTTACATTCCTTGGAAGAAGGATGCTATATAAATTTTAAGTATAATGTCTTCTCTTTTTAGTAGTTTGCTTGTTATGGAACATGTTTATTTAATCTACTGACTTAGAGTTGACATTTACACTAAGTTAATGAACTTGGTATTTATTGAGGTTTATGATAAAATTCCAAATATATCTTCAGGCTGAAGTTTTTGTTTTATTCTTCTACTCATCATAGCAAATATTTATTGCCATTAACTATGAGTCAGGAAGATTTCTGTGGGTGTGGTTTTTTTGGGGGGAGGAGGATTGGCCAAAAATTTTGTTCTTATGGGAAAAACTCGAACAGATTTTTTGACCAACCCAATAGTAAGGAAAAGACATGAGAATATTTAGGAATGTTTTAAGAGGATCAAGCTCTAGGATGTGAGAAAGAAAAGGCTCTCTTTCTCTTGTAACCCTAGTCATTCATTTAACACATGTTTATAGAGCATCTGTTTTGTGCCAGGCACTGTTCTAAGCACTTGGGATAAATGAGTAAATTAAACAGGAGAAAAGATCTATGCCTTCATGGATGTTATAGTCTAGTGGAGGGAGAGAGACACTAAACAATAAACATAATTAAACTATATTGTATGTTAGAAGGTGAAAGCTCCATTTTTAAAAAGTAGAACAGGCTAAAGGAGATTAGAGATGCTGGAGGGCTTGGGGGATTGCAATTTTAAATAGGATGGTTAGGAAAGTCCTCATTGAAAAGTCACCAAGACTTCCCTGTTGGGCCAGTGGTGAAGAATCTGCCTTGCAATGCAGAGGACATGGGTTCAATCCCTGGTCGGGGAGCTAAGATCCCACATGCCTCGAGCAACTAAGCCGGCACACCACAATAGAGAGCCCGTGTGCCGCAGCTACTGAAGCCCGCACACTCTGGAGCCTGCATGCCACAACTTCAGAGTCCATGTGCTTAAAGGAAAGATCCCATGTGCCACAACTAAGACCCTTGGTGAGCTAATTAAAAAAAAGAAAAGAAAGGATGCCAGCTAAGAAAAGACTTAAAGGAGGTGATTGTACTGTGACGATCTAGGGAGAAAGCTTTCCTGGTGCCTGTGAGGAGCTTCAGTGAGGTTGAAGCAAAAAGGAGGTGGTGGGAGAGGTGATCCAACCAAGGAGACTCAGAAAGAACAGCCAGTAGGTAAGAGAAAGACCACGAGAGAGGGGTTTGGGAAAGCAACTCTGAGAAAGTGAATGATAGGATGGGTGCTGTGCTGAGCTGCTTCAGCCGCGTCCTGTGTGGCCCTATGAACTGTGGCCCACCAGGCTCCTCTGTCCATAGGATCCTCCAGGCAAGAATACTGGAGTGGGTTGCCATTTCCTTCTCCAGGGGATCTTCCTAGCCCAGGGACTGAACCCGAGTCTCCTGCATTGGCTGGCAGATTCTTTACCACTAGTGCCACCTGGGAATCCTGAAAGGATTGGGTGGTGGTGGTGGTGGTTTAGTTGCTAAGTCATGTCCGACTCTTGTGACCCCATGGGCTATAGCCTGCCAAGCTTCTCAGTCCATGGGATTCTCCAGGCATGAATACAGGAGTGGGTTGCCATTTCCTTCTCCAGGGAATCTTCCCAGCCCAGGAATCAAACCCGGGTCTCCTGCATTATAGGCAGATTCTTTACCAACTGAGCTTCAAGGGAAGCCCTGAAAGGATGGGGAGTGATATTAACCTACCAAGTAAGATGAGCACTGAGAATTGACCATTGGATTTAACCATTTATTGCTGATGACCCTGAGCAGTTTTGAGGGCAGTGGTGGGAGAGAGTAACTTTAAAAAAGACCCATAAAGAAGAATTGAAGTGAGCATGAGCTTTTTTTTTCCTACAAAGGAGAGCAAAAAAAAAAAAAAGAGATAGAAACTGGCAGAGAAAATGGAGTTCAGGGGAGGTCTTCTTAGGCAGAGGAAATAATAGTATGTCATCTGCATATAATGACAGATTTTCCTCTTTCCTTTCAGTTTACACACTTTTCTTTCATTTTCTTATCAGATTTCTGTGGCTAGGACTGCCAATACTATGTTGAAAAGAAGTAGTGAGAGTGGGGCATCCTTGTCTTTCCAGATTTTAGCAGGAAGGCTTTCAGCTTTTTATCACTGAGTATTAGATTGGTTTTGGGTTTGCCATTAATAGCTTTTATTATGTTGAGATACATTTCCTCTATACCCACTTTATTTGCTAAGAGTTTTTAATCATGATTAGATGTTATCTTTTATCAAATGCTTTTTTTTGCCTCTATTGAGATAATCACGTGATTTTTGTCTTTTCTTTTGTCGATGTGGTGTATCACATTGATTACGCAAATGGAAATAATAGTATGTGTGTATGCTGAGCAGACTCAGTAGGAAGACTAAAGGTAGTGATGTTCACTCAGCGTTTATGGCTGTATCCATACTTGTCATGAATTCCTATACTGCAGATTTCCTGCAAGTGGTTCATTCACTCATTTTTCCTCGTTCAATTTTTTTCATCAATATTTTGAGAAAGTTCAACTCTCCCAAGCCACTATTTTTCTGCTTCTTGCCTATTCATTTCCTTTCTCATGAATGAAAAGTGAATTTTTAAAGAAGTTATATTAGCATGAAAAACATTTTCCATCTATTACTATCAGTAAATATAATAAGCCTAAAAAACTACCCCAACACACACACATGAATACTGTAATTACGAAGAGAAATTACTTATCCTATGCTTGAAATCCAAAACTCACAATAATATGAGAATTTCCATCTAATATTCAGATCAAATTAGATCAGTCTCTCAGTCGTGTCCGACTCTTTGCGACCCCATGAATCGCAGCACACCAGGCCTCCCTGTCCATCACCAATTCCTGGAGTTCACCCAGACTCACATCCATCAAGTCAGTGATGCCATCCAGCAATCTCATCCTCTGTCATCGCCTTCTCCTCCTGCCCCCAATCCCTCCCAGCATCATGGTCTTTTCCAATGAATCAACTCTTCACATGAGGTGGCCAAAGTACTGGAGTTTCAGCTTTAGCATCATTCCTTTCAAAGAAATCCCAGGGCTGATCTCCTTCAGAATGGACTGGTTGAATCTCCTTGCAGTCCAAGGGACTCTCAAGAGTCTTCTCCAACACCACACTTCAAAAGCATCAATTCTTCGGCGCTCAGCCTTCTTCGCAGTCCAACTCTCACATCCATACATGACCACAGGAAAAACCATAGCCTTGACTAGACGAAACTTTGTTGGCAAAGTAATGTCTCTGCTTTTTAATATGCTAGCTAGGTTGGTCATAACTTTCCTTCCAAGGAGTAAGCATCTTTTAATTTCATGGCTGCAGTCACCATCTGTAGTGATTTTGGAGCCCAGAAAAATAAAGTCTGACACTGTTTCCACTGTTTCCCCATCTATTTCCCATGAAGTGATGGGACCGGATGCCATGATCTTCGTTTTCTGAATGTTGAGCTTTAAGCCAACTTTTTCACTCTCCACTTTGACTTTCATCAAGAGGCTTTTGAGTTCCTCTTCACTTTCTGCCATAAGGGTGGTGTCATCTGCATCTCTGAGGTTATTGATATTTCTCCCGGCAATCTTGATTCCAGCTTGTGTTTCTTCCAGTCCAGCGTTTCTCATGATGTACTCTGCATATAAATTATATAAACAGGGTGACAATATACAGCCTTGACGAACTCCTTTTCCTATTTGGAACCAGTCTGTTGTTCCATGTCTAACTGTTGCTTCCTGACTTGCATACAAATTTCTCAAGAGGCAGATCAGGTGGTCTGGTATTCCCATCTCTTTCAGAATTTTCCACAGTTGATTGTGATCCACACAGTCAAAGGCTTTGGCATAGTCAATAAAGCAGAAATAGATGTTTTTCTGGAACTCTCTTGCTTTTTCTATGATCCAGTGGATGTTGGCAATTTGACCTCTGGTTCCTCTGCCTTTTCTAAAACCAGCTTGAACATCAGGAAGTTCATGGTTCACATATTGCTGAAGCCTGGCTTGGAGAATTTTGAGCATTACTTTACTAGCGTGTGAGATGAGTGCAATTGTGTGGTAGTTTGAGCATTCTTTGGCATTGCCTTTCTTTGGGATTGGAATGAAAACTGATCTTTTCCAGTCCTGTGGCCACTGCTGAGTTTTCCAAATTTGCTGGCATATTGAGTGCAGCACTTTCACAGCATCATCTTTCAGGATTTGGAATAGCTCAACTGGAATTCCATCACCTCCACTAGCCTTGTTCGTAGTGATGCTTTTTAAGGCCCACTTGACTTCACATTCCAGGATGTCTGGCTCTAGGTCAGTGATCACACCATCGTGATTATCTGGGTCGTGAAGATCTTTTTTGTACAGTTCTTCTGTGTATTCTTGCCATCTCTTCTTAATATCTTCTGCTTCTGTTAGGTCCATACCATTTCTGTCCTTTATCGAGCTCATCTTTGCATGAAATGTTCCTTTGGTATCTCTGATTTTCTTGAAGAGATCCCTAGTCTTTCCCATTCTGTTGTTTTCCTCTATTTCTTTGCATTGATCACTGAGGAAGGCTTTCTTATCTCTTCTTGCTATTCTTTGGAACTCTGCATTCAGATGTTTATATCTTTCCCTTTCTCCTTTGCCCTTCGCTTTTCCTCTTTTCACAGCTATTTGTAAGGCCTCCCCAGACAGCCATTTTGCTTTTTTGCATTTCTTTTCCATGGGGATGGTCTTGATCCCTGTCTCCTGTACAATGTCACGAACCTCATTCCATAGTTCATCAGGCACTCTATCTATCAGATCTAGGCCCTTAAATCTATTTCTCACTTCCACTGTATAATCATAAGGGATTTGATTTAGGTCATACTTGAATGGTCTAGTGGTTTTCCCCACTTTCTTCGATTTAAGTCTGAATTTGGCAATAAGGAGTTCATGGTCTGAGCCACATTAGCTTTCTCAAAATGGTTCTTTGTGAAAGTGTCAAATTTTACAAATATTGGACAGAAGCTCTTCTACAAAACATAAATAGCCATCATACCCTTGGTTCGAAGAATAATTGAGTGTAAGTGTTTTAATGTAATGTACTCTGAAAAATATGTAAGTCACGTCACTGAGCCTTGGACCTACCATTTCTACTTTTTAGTAATTTTAGTTTCAGTGCCACTACAATGGTTCCTATTGAACTGAAAGATTACTCAGGAGACACTTGAATTCCAGCCAGCTTCAGACAAGAGTAGCTGCCAGAGAGGCTACTGAAGACCAGCTTGCCAAACTTATGTTCATTTTCAGGGAAAAGGGGAAGTTTTCAATAGCCAGTTTCTTGACTTCCATTGTTTTCCTATTCTAGTTACCTACTTTCCATTGTAGATAAGTAACAAAAAGAATGCTTTCCAGTTGAGATAGTCTGAAGTGAAGAAAATTTCAGGGTAGTAGGCACATTGTCACAAAATTGTGTTACACTGATGAATGAGAAATTATCTGTTTCATTGCACCTTCATTGTGCCTTTGGGAAGATAAAATTGGAGAATCTGTGAAGGTGTGTGTGTGGAGTGGTTGGAGGGGGAGAGTGTGTCAGAAGGGAGGGGAGAAGGGAAGGGGAGAAAGGGAGTGGGGAGAGTGCCAGGTTCAGCAAAGATAGAGCTAATAACTTGAAAGTCATCATGACAAATTAGGACCTTTAGAAATGGTTATGTGTGTGCCTGGCAGACAGAAACATGTTTTCTATAACATAGGAAACTATATTCAATATCTTGTAATAACCTGTATCGGAAAAGAATCTGAAAAAGAATATATATGCACACACACACACACATACACACACACACACACACAAAAATATATACCCACATATTTGTGCTCAGTCATGTCTGACTCTTTGTGACCCCATGGACTGTAGCCCACCAGGCTCCTCTGTCCATAGGATTTTACAGGCAGGAATACTGAAGTGGATTGCCATTCCCTTCTCCAGGGGATCTTCCTGACCCAGGGATGGAACCCGCATCTCTTGTCTCCTGCATTGGCAGGTGGATTCTTTACCATAGCACCACCTGAGAACCCTATATATATACACATACATATATACATAATATATATAAGTGAATCACTTTACTACACACTTGAAACTAACACAACATTGTAAATCAACTATACTTCAACTTTTTAAAGAATTTTTAAAAATGTATTTTTGATTAACAGAAAGATGAGTTGCATGTAAGGATCTGTTCTGGCTTTTAATTTTCTGAACTGATTGCATGTATGGAACTTAAATTTAGATTGCTAAAGGTTGACCCCTATCTCCATCAATTTTTAGCTTTGTAACCTCGCTCAGGTAACTTCTCTATGCTAAAGTTTTTTCATCAGTGAAAAATGGAGAAAAATTAATGATTAAATTATGTAATATTGGCGAATCCACACAGTGCCTAGTACAGTATAGGCAGTCATTCAAGATTAGCAGTTATGTGAATCCCCTGATGGCCCATTGGTTAAGATTCTGCACTGCCATGCAGGGGGCATGGGTTCAATCCCTGATTGGAGAACTAAGATCTCACATGCCCTATGGTGAGGCTAAAAGATTTTTTTTTAAATAGCAATTGTTATTATCACTTGTGTACATTGTCTAACCTTAATAAATTGACTGCTTGAATTCACATAATATAGAAGAGTCTCAAAAACATCCTGACATTAGCCTTTATGAGATAGCCCTTAATTTAGAAGGAAGAAAATGAGAGAATTCCCTTTAAACCTTAGAAGACTTGATTTTCCCCATAATGTGGAATTTGCTGACAACTTAAATGCCAATTCTAATTTAGAAAATCAAACTTGTGTAAGAAGTTTTTCTGTGAGGTTGTGCCACATAAATGAAGAGATTCCCAGAATACATATTCCACATGTATTACCTACAGAAAGAGAAAGAGGAGGAAGCTTAAATAAACACACCAGCAGAATAGCACATTAGCGTCCCTGATCGTGCTTCATTCCTTGTCCTCAGGGCCTTAGCATATGCCATTCCCTCTCCTATATTGCTTTTCCCAGCACCTCCCAAGGCTGACTTGTTTTTTGTTTATCTTTTGGGATATTTCAACTTAAATATCATCTCTTAGGATTATCTTATCTTCCCAATTAAAGTGGTATCTTCCCACCATCATTCTCTCATCTCAGCCTGTTCACTGTTTTCTCCCTGTAATTATTTTTCTGGTAATTATTTTAATGGACCTTCTTCACTAGAATGTCAGGCTCCATGATGGGAACAAGGTCATATTCCTAGCATTTAACTTACCATTATAGCACTTATTGTCCCAAAGTATTAACTACTGAATAAAAGCTTGTGGTGGGTGTTTTGGTGTTTTGTTTTGTTTGGGGGCAAACTATAATGTCTTCACCAGTACTTATGAAACGTATACAGAGTTTACAAATTTTCCTGTGCTCCTGAGAAAATTGAAGCTAATATTTTAGCTGGTACTTAGTCATAACAGATTGAACTTGCATAGATTTATTACCATCACCTCTGACACTATTTTCAAGTTTATCCAAATGGCAGGCCAGTCACATCTGAGACTTTCATGACTGAATGGGTTTGAATAGTAACTTTGTGACATTGGCAAACCGAAGTAAACAATATTAATGAAAATGGGCTTCATCTCAATAACTTGTGTCATTTTTGAACTTTGAGTCAAGAACTCTCATTATCAGTAGGCAATTTATGGTTTTGTTCCTAAAGAAACCAACAAAGCAGAGGTCAGCAATTCATTTTCTTAGAGACATTCAGATGACTTCACAGGGGAAAAGTTAGTTTTTCTAAAACTATGAAAATAGATGACAATATGAGAAATGAAAGAATCATCTCCCCCAGCCAAGACAAGCATGTGATTCAAGACAGAACCCTTTTCGTCTTAGTCTTTGTCCTTGGAAGTCTATCCCATTCTGCTTTTTTTCCCTAAAATTGGCCTGATCAATAAGGAAATGGCTTGTCTGTCTGTGCCATAGAACAGGGGTTCCCAGCTTCCAGTATCTAATGCCTGATGGTCTGAGATGAAGCTGATATAATAATAATAGGAATAAAGTGCGCAGTAAAGGTAATGCACTTGGAAGTGAAAGTGTTAATCGTTCAGTTATGTCTGACTGTTTGCAACTCCATGCATTGTAGCCCACAAGGCTCCTCTGTCCATGGAATTCTGCGGGCAAGAATACTGGAGTGGATAGCCATTCTCTTTTCCAGGGGATCTTCCCGACCCAGGGATCAAACCCAGGTCTCCTGCATTATAGACAGATTCTTTACCACCTGAGCCACCAGGAAAGCCCTTGAATCATCCCCAAACCATCCTGCCCTCAGTCCATAGAGAACTGGCCTTCTGCGAAACCAGTCCCTGGTGCCAAAAAGTACTGCTGCCACGGAAGGTCGGGGGGAAGCAATGGAAGTCCACTGTGCCACTGACTTAGCATTGTCCTATACACGAGTCCTGTACATTTGAAATCTTGAGTGTCTGAGATGGCACGCACTTCGGTCTACAATCGAGGTGACCTCGGGATACTATAAGGAATTTGATTTTGCCCAGGAGCATTGCTTTAGGCTTCATATGAAGATTTCCTACAGGAATAGATGACCCACTTGGGATCCAGGAAGCCATTCCTCAATAGACTAACGACTCTTAGCCTTTGGTTTTAAAAGCGGAAGTACAAGAGCACTCAAGAAAGATAGACATATGATTGAAACAGTAGAGTGCAGCATGAAAAAAGCCAACTTTATAAATCCAGGAAAATGTGTTAAAGGAAAAAGGCAATGCTTTGTGTGCAACTATTTGACATAAATTGGAAAACAACAGAAATTGAAGAATAAATAGAAGCATCAATTAATCCAATTAACTAACATTTCCTGTAAGTAAAGAATGCACATTTGGAGTAAAGGTCCTGAGGAGATAAGTAAGTGATCCCAGATGAGCTATTGTTAGATATTAGGAGCAGGTTGCATTTTGGAACTGTATGATGAGGAGTGAGAATATTAAGATAAAGAAAAGGAAATCTGAGATGTACCTGCCAGGGCAAATATTACAAAAGTTCAACTAATCGTACTGAAGGAACCCAAGAGATCAGGGGTACAGCTTGTGATGAACCTCATTTGGATTTACGAAAATGACCGCCAGCTCTTCCTGACAGAAGGCAGAATGACCCAGAAAGTCCTTATGGTCCCAAAGGCAAAAGCTTAATTAGATACACCACTTCTAACTGCATAAATCAACACTTCCTAAAGGAAGGAGATTAATTGTAAGGCACACGTTGGGAGGGTGACTTTTGAAAATGCAAGAACTCTGGAGGCTAAACTATGCTACCATTTAATAGTGAGGCTTTTTGGGTGGGCAAATTTCAGGCAGAGATTATTTGTCTCTCTCTTCATTCTACGATGGATACATGTAACTTCTATAATTAAAAATATTTTGAAAGTGTAGGCAATGGCACCCCACTCCAGTATTCTTGCCTGGAAAATCCCATGGACGGGGAGCCTGGCAGGCTGCAGTCCATGGGGTCGCTAAGAGTCGGACACAACTGAGCGACTTCACTTTCACTTTTCACTTTCATGCATTGGAGAAGGAAATGGCAACCCACTCCAGTGTTCTTGCCTGGAGAATCCCAGGGATGGGGGAGCCTGGTGGGCTGCTGTCTCTGGGGTCACACAGAGTCGGACATGACTGAAGTGACTTAGCAGCAGCAGCATACTTCACTGATCCAAAGAATGAAAGCCATGAGGACATCAGTTCAAGTCACAGCTCACATTGTAAAGTGGTCAGAGGTTAATATATTGTGGCAGATATTCAAAAGATCATTGCCAAAACTCAATGCAGAGGGTATTTTACGCTGCTTACTTATTTCAACCTGGTAACAGGTCTCAAAATGACTATGTAATTAAAAGCGTCATCTGATTATAAGCAAAGGATTTTTAAATCTTTGTTCATAGTGGAAGAAGATCACACACAATTGTGTGTGTGTGTGTGTGTTACACTCTTCCTCTCATTATGGGCTTCTTAATAGGAGAAATTTTGTATCCTCCCTGAGGTGTGACCTGACCGTGTGGGGGGCCTAATGTCCTTTATGGGATATAATTGTGCTTCCTGGTAATTTTCTACTATGCTAGTCCTGCTGTGGGCATTCCTGATGGCTCCATGTTTAAAAAAAAAAAAAAAAAAAAAAGACCCTGCAATCCAGGAGACACAGCTTTGATCTCTGGGTCAGGAAGATCCCTTGGAGAAGGAAATGGCAACCAACTCCAGTATTCTGGCGTGGGAAATCCCATGGACAGAGGAGCCCGGTAGGCTACAGTCCATATAGTCACAAAAGAGTCAGACACGACTGAGGGACTAAACAATTCCTGCTATAGGAACCCCTCTGAGAAAATTAGGATTACCCTAGCATGTGTGTTGGTGTAGAAAAACTCCTATCACCCCTGTGAATTTTACAAGAACCAAAAAATTGCAATGCATTTTCTGTGTCCCATGCATTTTATATTCACTTGATAAAAATATAAGTAATCTATTAATTTATGTTATGATACCACAGTGAGGGTGCATTTGATCTACAGTGTTTATTCTAGAGCCTCTCCTGTATTTTCTATTTAAGTCATGAAGATTGGTCTTAACCTAGAAATGAAAGGAATAGGGATGGGGAGAAGTGAGAGGGTGGTGGGGTGGAAGGAGGGAAGGGAAAAGTAAGGAAGATTTTCTTAAGAATGCTTTATTTCATTTGCACGAGACTTTACAAAATAATTGCCCCCCCAAACAAAACATAGTTTAGAATGCAGTGATAGAATTTTATGTTTACTTTAGGAAACCTGGAAGTGTGTATTTCTTCATAAACTTTCAAAAAAGTATTCCCATTAATACTGGAAATGAATAAGTATGATTCTTTCCCAAGCCTCAGTCACTTTATTTATAAGAAGAGTTTGGACTAAATGGTTCTATAAATATTAACTCCAGCTAATAAATCAACCAAGCTTTTACATTTGTTCCTAATTGCTGTGATAGCAATTTCACATGGTTATTTATCCCAGTGACTTTATTTGGAAGGGTAGTTGCTCAGTTGGAGAAGCGGTTCAAAGCCACTTTGAGCTCCGTTAAATTCATTGCTTAGCGCTGTGGTTACTTTCAAGTCCTATTTCAGTGAGCAAATCTCTCTCTTGCATTTTGTTTAGGAAATGGAGCTATCAAGAGCGGCTTTATATTGAATGGATGAGCATGATTTGATTTCGATTGCCCAACAATATCATATATCATATGTATTATCTATGAATTGTCCTATGGCATAGGATATACTTTCCGCAGCAGATTAATGGAAGGATATTGTTAAGAGGAAAAGAAAAAGGGAGAGAGTACAGGTTTCATCTTTGAGACGTTTCGTCTGAAATAGAAGCATGTCAAACATCCCAGGTGCCTGTTACTATAGAATCAAAAAGCCCTTTCCAGCTGTTTACACTTCAGATGCAAAATGGCAATTTGACAGACTAACCGGGTGATGTGAGCGTCTGCGTAAAAAGGCTACAGACGGAGCATGCCCAGTGCGGTGAGCGCGTCCTCCGCCCTCCCCCTCCAGATCTCTGAAGATAAGCCTTGAACTTTGCACTTGCAAATGTCACTGCATACGTTTTGCACTAGGTTGGTTTTTTTTTTTTCCCCCTTAAGGTTCTCTCACAACTAATGTCTTTGAACAATCCAAGAACAGGGAAGATGAGAGGGTCATAAGATGCGTGAAGTTTAGGACGAGTTGATGCCTGTCTTTGGATGCGCTTGAAGTGTTATCTTTAAAGCAATTGAAAGCATCCAAGTGTTTGTTTCCCCTCCCCACTGGGATGGGAAAATAAGAATCTCTTTGGATTGGAGTCCTCCGGGGTAGGAAGTGAAAGCCCCGGAGGCAGAAAGGGACGGAGAAGCGGGGGTTTGCCCAGAGCATGGATGGGAACCGAGCAGGGTTTCTGCGGGGCTCAGCGCGCACTGAGGATCGGTGCCCGCGGCTGCAGCTGCGGACGGGAAAGGCGCTGTCTGGCTGATGAAGGCCACCTGGATCAGGCTTCTGAAACGCGCCAAGGGAGGAAGGCTGAAGAATTCGGATATCTGTGTAAGCTTCAGGGCTTTCGTAGAGGGGAGACGTTATTTTGTCGTTGTTTCTGTCGCTGGTACAAGTGAGGGCTCTCTGGGGCTCCTGTGATTAGTAATATGATGCTGATTGCGAAAGAGGGAGCGGAAGAGAGTCCTCTAATCCTCTAGCTCCCTTTCCTCTGCGGTGGTTTATCTCCCTAGGAGCTCCCCCCCCCCCCCCGCAGGTGTTTTCCCGTAGAAGCCTTTGATGAAATATCCACTTAAAGGGATTGAAAAAGATATGTTGCTTAAAGATTGAGGGAAGCTGGCAGCTGTTGCCTTACAATTTTGTCAGAGGAGACATTGGGTGAATACAGAGGTACCAAAGGATGCTTAAGATCAAAGAGAGGGTCATCTATGGTAGTGGCGTGTCAGAGAGTTCAAGTTGATAACTCCCTTGACTTTATGTTTGTTGTTGTTGTTTTTTTTTTAGCCTATCTTCTTCCTAATTGTAAATTCTCACTGTAGCTGTGGACTGTTCTTGAAGCTCTCCTTGAAAACGGTGTGTGTGTCCTTCACTGCACTGCACCACAGTCGGTTTAATGATGAGAGAACTTGTTCTGGCTTCCACAAAGGCTCCTAATTGGACCATAAGACTTAGGAAGGAAGGGTATCAATAACTTGAACGGCATAACTCTCCTAGTAAGTGGTCTGCAAACCAAAGCTGGATGTGTGTAGCTGGTTTGCCACCAAAATGGATTATTTTTATTCCTCTTTTCAGGAATGGACTGCAGAATCTAGGAAGCTAACTGCCGTGTCAGTGAGACTTTTCTGTGGCCAGCATCATAGACAGAATCTCTTTTAAAATGTCCATTTTCCTCTCCAGGGTTCGGCAGACTCCTACACCAGCCGTCCATCCGATTCAGATGTTTCTTTGGAGGAAGATCGGGAGGCAGTGCGCAGAGAAGCAGAGCGACAGGCCCAGGCCCAGTTGGAAAAAGCAAAGGTAAAACCCTTCCTTCTCTGCCAAGCTCTTTGTCCATTGTGCTGAGTCCATGATGGGCCACCTGCGGAAATTCCTTCTGAAATGTACATCTGGTCTGTTACCGTGCTTCCTTGATTGGCTGTAAAGAGGTACAGGATGTGGAATGTATTGTCTTCCCTTGGTAGAAGAAGGCAGTGTAATACATGAGTGGTCTTGCCTTTTATGTTGTTTTATAATCCAAGCAACTTGTTTCCATGGGTGGATGGTTTATTTAGATGCAGAAAAATGATCCCTGAATATACAAGGAGGAAAAACTGCTTCTAATAGGAAAAGGATTTACTTTGTTTTGTTTTGTTTTTCAGGAAACCATTTCTCTGCTTAGAAAAACAAACTTTCTTCAAGCTGATGTTTATTCTCTTAGACTTGAACAATCTTTCCCCTCATTTTTACTCCTTAGGTGTTTTATAATGGTATTTTTCTTATATTTAAAAAAAATGGATTGCATTATGCTTTTCAGAAAGAAAGCAAGAAAGGATTTTATTAATTAAAGATGTCCCTCCCTTTGGAGCTCTTTCTTCTCTATCCTGTAATAATTAAGTGGAAGGGGGACTGGAAACCAAATATGAAACATAGAAGTACAGAATTTAGCTGAGACTGTTTCATTTCACACATTGCCATGATTTGGATTCTTTCTCCCCTGCAGTGGTTCAAATAGCAGCTATTTCTAAAGCATAGACTGCTGTTGTTCAAGTTCAAAGGGCCTTGGTGTGTGTGATACTTGGTAATTTTTAAATGAACCTATTTTAACGAGGTCATTGGTTTTCTTTTGAAAAAAATCACTGCTTTGAAAAAAGAGTAAGTGTTGATCTTGCTTAAAAAAAAAAAAAATCCAGGGTAACATTAGAATACTTCTGCTGGCTGCTTCGTCTCCAAGATGAGTAAAATCTCTGTGTGTTGCTATGGGAATCATGGCTTGGAGATGCTGGTTTGAATACATGGACTGCCCTTATGCAATATTCATGACCTCTAGCCCAGCTGCCATAGTAGTTTGCAGAGGAGCTGCCAGGAGACCTTGACTTAAAAAAAAAACAAAAGTACTTCTGGACATCAAAACAGTGTTCTCACCTCAGCGGGCAGGGAAGTCATCTCCAGGTGTGACAGTCTTGACTGCAAAAGGACTCATAAAGGGCAGAAGCAGAAAACTGATAAAGCAAGGTGTGGCCCCATTGCCACAAACAAATCCGCTCTGCTGAAGTTAACCATTTAAAACATTATGATGTGACAATATGGGTGAGAGTGGTGGACATATGCTAAGTGAAATCAGCTGATCACAGAAGGACAGACGCTTTATGATTCCACTGATAGGAGATATTAAAGTAGTCAAGGAGGAAGGCTCAGAAGGGAGGGGATATGTGTGTGTGTGTGTGTATATATATATATAGTTCTGTCTGATTCCTGTTGTTGTACAGAAGAAACCAACACATTGTAAAGCAACTATCCTCCAATTAAAAAAAAAAAATTTAATAAAAGAATAATAAAGTAGTCAAACTCCTAGAAGCAGAGGGCAGAATGATGGTTTCCAGGGACTGGAGGAGGAGGAAATGGGGAGATTCCGCAGATAGAAAGTTTCAGTTATGTAAGATGAATAAGTCCTAGAGATCTCTTGTACACCATTGTGTCTAGAATATAGTACAGGCAACAGTTCTGCTCTTCACTTAAAAATTATTAAAAGGGTAGGTTTCTTGGTAAATGTTCTACTGCAATAGAAAAATTACCAAGTTGAAATTAATGAATGTACAACCAATGAAGTTAATTGCCCCAAATTTGTCTTGTAGCTAATATATGATGCAATTTAGAATCTTAATTCTGCATTCTATATTTTGCACCAGGGTGCCAAAGGAAAAAAAAAAATAAAGTCAAGGAAAAAAAACTAAATAACAGTTTGTATTCCAGAAATAAGAGTGTTCTATTTGCACTTGTTTATTCGTGTGATTTTTCACATGCTAAAATTAAACAGTTTCTCCGGCTCATATCCCATCATCATACAATCCAGTGTCTTGTAGGTTTGCTTTTCATCAACCACAAAGTCTTTAGTTATTTGTTGGTGCATTTTTGTCTCTCACTGCTGTTTAAATCCTGAGTTCAGTGACACAGCTGCATAGAACTTTTTTTTTTGTCTTAATTGGAAAATAATTGCTTTACAATGTTGTGTTTGTTTCTGCCATAAAACAACTCGAATCAGCCATAAGTATATTCCCACCCTCTTGAGTCTCCCACCCACTGCCCCCATCCCACCTCTTTAGGTCATCACAGAGACGGGTTGGGCTCCCTGTGTTATATGGCAGAACTTTTTAGTATCTTTCAACCCAGTATGGATCATAATGTTTTCTTTAATCAAGCCAGATTTGTGTTACTTGTCATACAGACTAAAACATTTATAGTTACAAGAGAAGTAGAAGATGAAAGAAAATGAAAAGAATTTAAAACAAAAGCAAAATAATTGAAGGGCTATATCCTATGTTTAATGAAAACAACTTACATTCATTTTTATTCTTTAAAATTAGGCCAATTATCTTAAACCTCTGGATTCAAATATATGAGTTACACTCAAGTGAATGAGAATTTGAATATGTTCTGAAAGAAGAAACAAAGAGTAGGATTTAAGTGTACTTCTGGTTAAAATCATGGTTTGGTAGGTCTGATTTCTTACATCTGATCTTTTTGAAGAAGGTATACAAAAAAAAAGATCACACATGGGTCATTCATTGGGCTGTTTTTAATCTATTTTCCTCTTCCAATATATCATCATGACTTTGCGGGATCTATTTCAAAATGAAACCTTAAAGTTCAAAAATACATGAAATCATTGTTTACTTTTAAGATAGTTTTAAGCACTTTTTCCAAGCATTTTGAAAGACGCAAATGTTTTTTACATTTATTTTGTGCCTATTATAACATCCTTCAAGTATAAAGCCTTTGTATCTTGGTGCTTTTAACTCACCTACCCTGCAGATCACTTGCCATAAGTGTGTGCAGTATCAAAAACACTGATCTTTCAACCAGAAACAATCATGGAATCATAATAAAGACAAATGAACTAAAAACAAAAATCCTATGCAAGTGCCTGAAATAAACCTCAGTGGTGTTTTCAGACCCTGGCACTCTGTAAATATGAAATATATTATCCATTAATTGCCTTAAGAATACGCCTATGAAATAAGGTGATTGACAAGGAATGAAACTAGAGAAAATAGCTTTTGAAATTAACTGACCTACATAGGATTATATAACCTGGCCCTCTGTGCTTTGCATAAACCCCAGTACTTTTCACTACTTCTTTGTTACAGCTTCTCTTAAACTAGTAAACTCTACAGTGAACAGATTCAATATTTATTTTGAGGCAAATAATTCACATGACCTTGTTCTTTAACTTGATGTTTTCTGATCCCACATGCACATTTCGATCTTGTTCAGGTTCTCTGTACTTTGAAGAGCCTGCCCTATTAAATCTGGTGCTCTTTGATATTGCCTTAAAGGCAAATAATATAGGAGCTTAATTTATTCCCACATTGATCTTCTTAGTAGAACAGCTTTACTGAGATATAATTCACTCATTTAAAGTGTAACGTTTTGGAGACTTCACTGGTGGTCCAGTGATTGACTTCACCTTTCAGAGCAGAGGGTACAGGTTCGATCTCTGGCAAAAAGCTAAGACCCCACATGCCTTGTGGCCAAAAAACCAAAATATAAAACAGAAGCAATATTGTAGCCAAGTCAGCAGAGACTTTAAAAATGGTCCACACCAAAAAAAAACTTTAAAATAGTAAATAAAAAATAAAATGTACAATTCCATGGATTTTAGAATATTTAGTGTTGCAACCATTACTGTAGTCAACTTTAGAACATTTTCATTGTCCCCCTAAGAAATCTCATGTTGTAAATTAGCAGTCACGTGCTGTTCTTCCCACCCACCTCAGCCCTAGGCAACCACTATTCAGTTTCCTGTCTCTATAGATTTGTTGGTTCTGGTTACTGCATATAAATGAAATCATGCAATAGGAGATCTGTCGTGATTGGCTACTTTCATTTAAGTAACATTTTCAGCATTTATTCCTGTTTTCGCATGTATCAGCACTCCATTCCTTTTCCTTGACAAGTAATATTCCATTGTACGCATTTATCACATTTTATTTACTCGTTTATCAGTTGGTGGACATTTGGGTTGTTTCCATCTTTAAGCAAGAACTGGAAAAGGTCAGTTTTCATTCCAATCCCAAAGAAAGGCAATGCCAAAAAATGCTCAAACTATCACACAATTGTACTCATCTCACACACTAGTAGAGTAATGCTCAAAATTCTCCAAGCCAGGCTTCAGCAATATGTGAACCGTGAACTTCCAGATGTTCAAGCTGGTTTTAGAAAAGACAGAAGAACCAGAGATCAAATTGCCAACATCTGCTGAATCATTGAAAAAGCAAGAGAGTTCCAGAAAAACATCTATTTCTGCTTTA
Source organism: Bos javanicus (assembly GCF_032452875.1). Classification (NCBI taxonomy): domain Eukaryota; kingdom Metazoa; phylum Chordata; class Mammalia; order Artiodactyla; family Bovidae; genus Bos; species Bos javanicus. The sequence continues at coordinate 32,951,837 of NC_083880.1, forward strand.
TTGACTATGCCAAAGCTTTTGACTGTGTGGATCACAATCAACTGTGGAAAATTCTGAAAGAGATGGGAATACCAGACCACCTGACCTGCCTCTTGAGAAATCTGTATTCAGGTCAGGAAGCAACAGTTAGAACTGGACATGGAACAACAGACTGGTTCCAAATAGGAAAAGGAGTATGTCAAGGCTGTATATTATTACCCTGCTTATTTAACTTATATGCAGAGTACATCATGAGAAACGCTGGGCTGGATGAAGCACAAGCTGAAATCAAGATTGCTGGGAGAAATATCAATAACTTCAGATACGCAGATGACACCATCCTTATGGCAGAAAATGAAGAGGAACTAAAGAGATTCTTGATGAAAGTGAAAGAGGAGAGTGAAAAAGTTGGCTTAAGCTCAACATTCAGAAAACAAAGATCATGGCATCCAGTCCTATCACTTCATGGGAAATAGATGGGGAAACAGTGGAAACAGTGGCTGACTTTATTTTGGGGGGCTCCAAAATCACTGCAGATGGTGACTGCAGCCATGAGATTAGTTATGACCAACCTAGACAGCATATTAAAAAGCAGTGACATTACTTTGTCAACAAAGGTCCGTCTAGTCAAGGCTATGGTTTTTCCAGTAGTCATGTATGGATGTGAGAGTTGGACTATAAAAAAAGCTGAGCGCCGAAGAATTGATGCTTTTGAACTGTGGTGTTGGAAAAGACTCTTGAGAGTCGCTTGGACTGCAAGGAGATCCAACCAGCCCATCCTAAAGGAGATCAGTCCTGAGTGTTCATTGGAAGGACTAATGTTCAAGCTGAAGCTCCAATACTTTGGCCACCTGATGTGAAGAACTGACTCATTGGAAAAGACCCTGATGCTGGGAAAGATTGAAGGTGGGAAGAGAAGGGGACGACATAGGATGAGATGGTTGGATAGCATCACTGACTCAATGGACATGAGTTTAATTAAACTGGGAGTTGGTGATGGACAGGGAGGCCTGGCATTCTGCAGTCCATGGGGTCGCAAAGAGTCGGACATGACTGAGTGACTGAACTGAACTGAATAACGCCATTATGAACATTCATGTAAAAATTTTGCATGGACATTGCTGGGTTCTAAAATCATCATTTTTTTATTGAAAGTTTTTTTTTTTCCTTTTCCTTTTCACTTCCCTCAAAATGATCTTTCCTCTGTGCAGAATTCTGAGTTGAGAAATCTGAATGTGGACAGCACTGAGGCAGAAATGAAATAGGTTTGGTGTGGCATGTTTAGATAAATGAATTAATGTGAAATTTTAAGTCAATTGTTCTCTTACCAGTAAATATCTATTGTATTGAAGTGTATTAGTTACAGTTGATGGGTAGAGGAGGCATTGAAAGGCCAGAACTATAAGGAAAAAACAGACAGATAAGCAAAATATCTCTGCAGAAGGCTTCTAATATTTGTTCAGGGAGAAAAGTTGTGGCCTTAAACCACACTAGTCAGAAGCAGAGTAGAAGTATTTTGGTCTCCAGACAGACTGCCCCCAGCTGGCAGGAACAGAAAATTCTTCTTGGGGGTGGTGATGGCTTTAAACTATACCTTCCAATATGGATAGATGCAGTTTAGGTTGTAAAGTAGAAACTGGGGAGTGGACAAGAAGGAAAACTTGATAAGCAATGTGAAGAATGGCCAACATTAGGAAAGAAAACATGGAACCTTCTAGAGGAAGGATTAGTTTTCTGAGATCTTGCCAACTTGAAGATGTCTTTTTGTAGTCTCCTATTTAATTACTGCTTTGGCTGGGTATAATATTCATATATGAAAAGCATTTTCCCCCAGAATTTTCAAGACATTGTTTTGTTTTCCTCTGGCATCCAGCACGGCTGTTGTGATTGCCAGTGCCATTCTGTCTCTGAGTGTGATTTCTACATGATTTTCTCTTATACTTTGAGAGCTGTTTGAAATTTGGCGTTGATGTGAAGCTTGTTATTTCTGGTGAGCAGCATTTCATATGAATATTCATTGTGAAGGGCCAGTCTCTTCACTTCTGAAAAGTGTGTTATTTCTTTATTTATTTGTTTTTGATCATTTCTTTCTCTGCTTTCCTTTTTCTGGTTCTCTCATTTGTCAGATGTCTGGTTTGGGTTTTCTTCCCTACTCATTTTTTTTCTTACTATCCTTTTTGTCTTTTTGTTCTGAGTTTTTCTCCACCTTTAACATACTTACTGAATTTTTTGTTGTTGAAAATTTCTAATTCCCAACAGCTTTCCTGTCATTTCCCCTTTTATAGCTTCTTGTCCTCCTTATTCCATGGCTATAATATTTTCTCTTATATCTCTTAAGATTTCTTTTAGGTTTTATGTAATGTGTTTTTTTAAACTTTTAATTGGATTTTATTTATGTATCTGGAGATTTTCTTCAAAAGTTTGATTTTGGATTTCCATTCATAGTTAAGGGTTTCCCAGGTGGCACAGCGGTAAAGAATCCTGCCTGCCAATGCAGGAGACACAAGAGACGCAGGTTTGATCCCTGGGTTGAGAAGATCCTTGGAGGAGGAAATGGTAATCTGCTCCAGTATTCTTGCCTGGAAAATTCCATGGGCAGAGGAGCCTGCAGTCCATGGGGTCATAGGCTGCAGTCCATGGGGTCGTAAAGAGTCAAACACGACTGAGCAACTGAGTACGCAAAGCACATTCATAGTTAAGAGCAAGATACAAAGCTGAGTGGAAGCTTTCAGACTGATGGTAAAGCTTCTTGACTGCTAGTTTTTTATAGGGTAGTGGTGGGAGGGAGTTTCTCTTCATCTGGTCAGTGTGCCCAGAGGAGTCCCTGGTCTCTTTACTTTAATTCTCCCTCTTTCTACTTTGCTAGTTGCCACTGCCTCTTGTTTTCTATATTCTAAGGTTTTGTCTACTTCCATCTCATTTGCTGTCCTAAAGCTATGGGTTTAGACTTTTTTCACACACAGGAAAAAAAAATAGTTTCAGGAGGAAGCATTTGTTCAATTCACCAGGTTTTTAATCTTAGTATTTATCAATAAGCATACTATAACAGAAGAAAAATGTTTTTCATATTACCTTAGTTTGTAAATGCCTTAGACAGTGGGAGAATCCTATCCAGTTGGAAATATCTCCTACCTGGCCTTTTCAGAAGAATGAATCAACAGGAATGTGTTCATTCACCTTCAACCCGAAGATGAATTTTTATTTCAAAAAACATTAGACATGTTTCTAAAAATGTATCTTAGTGAGAAAAGCATGTGGGAGGTAGGAGAGATGTGTGTATGCCTAATCACATAGTTTCTTAAACCTATAAGATATTGGACACAGAAGTGTGTTCAATAGGGGCAAACCCACTATTGGACAGAATTCAAAGAACATGTGTCAGGTATTAGAGTAGATGGCTCCACATAGGGGGAAAAAATGCATTTAATTGGTACAAAATAAAATCCAGCAGAGAGGTCTCATCATCAAAAACATAAAGTATGGGAGACATTCTTTGGAAAATATTTTAGACTAGATTGTTTTCCCACTGCTCACTTTAGTACTGTCTCTTAATTTTTGCGTTGAAAAACCGTCAGCCCTCTTTTACTCATAGCAATTACCTTCCAAATTGTCCTAGAAAATTGGCAAAATATGTCTAATTTCCAACATTGTGAGTTAATTTGTTGTTCAAATATAAATTAGGTTAGGCTGTAAGAAAGAAAAAGTGTGTGAAAGCCCCATGGACCTGATAGGCTTCTGTGTAGCTCCTAAATATGAGTAGGTAGGTACAATCATGTACGTTGGTGCTGTAATTCCACTCATCTCAAATGTTAGTTGACAATAACAGTAATAACGCAGTAATAATGACACTTACTGAGTGATTACTGTTCATTGTAAACGATTTGATAGCTAGAAAAGGAAAAAGGAAAGCTCTTCATCCTAGAGCATTTTTAAATCCTCTAGAGCAGTTATCTAGATACAAGTAAATCCCTGATGCTGGGTAAGGTTGAAGGCAGGAGGAGAAAGGGACAACAGAGGATGAGGTGATTGGATGGCACCACTGACTCGATGGACATGAGTATGAGCAGGCTTCAGGAATTGGTGATGGACAGGGAAGCCTGGCATGCTGCAGTCCATGGGGTCGCGAAGAGTCGGACACGACTGAGTGACTGAACAGAGCAGTTATGATCATGTAACACAGACAGTATCAATTTCTTTACTGTCTTTTACATCAGGACAAACTACTCTCCATTCAGTGGCTTAGATCACAATGATCTTCTGTGCATTACTGGCCGGCTGGCAGGTGAGCTGGTGACCGGCTGATCTGGGATGGCCTCTTGCCTGTGTCTGTAGGTTGGCAGCTGTCAGGTTGGGCTGCTCCTCCTCCTCTGGGTGATCTCCCATCGCCAGCAGGCTGGCTGGCTCCTCCTCCCAGTGTTCTCAGGGTTACAAGCACAGAAAGAGAGAACAGCTCCCAGAGGGCAATATTCGAGTCTCTTCTTGTTTCCTGTGTGCTAATACCCTCTGGCTCAAACTCTCAGCCTGTAGTGGGTGTAGGAGGGAATGCCCAGGGCCATGGATTCTGGTGGGTAATTGTTAAAGCCAATTTCAGCAAACTGTCTGCCGCACTCTTCTTTTTTTCTCCCTTCCCTCTGGAAGAACAAATGTCTCCCTACCTTTTGACAACCCTGACTTCCTCCCATCCGCATCTCTCCCTTCCTGTTAGTGCCAACCTGAATTATACCAGCATTAGCTCTCACTTCCTCTTCTGTCATTTCTTCCCCACTTCCTTGAAACCAATTTCTGTCTCTCTTTATTGATGTTCTCTAGCAATGTTCACTGACCTCTTATTAACTGGTCCCTGGACTTCTTTGTAAGCCTTGCCCTTTTTTTTTTTTTTTTTTCATCTCTACTAAGTCTATTTGAAATGATAGGTCCTGGTTACAACACAAGCCTATTTCTATTACCTCTCTTCCTTTTCAATCTCTTTCACTGTTTCCCTCCACTGAAGTCTGGAAGTTTGTTCCACCAAATGCAACAACCTTGACCTTCTGACTTTTTAAAAATTCATTTTTTATTTGAAGTGTAATTGACTTACAATGTTAAGTTCCTCTGTACAGTAAAGTGACTCAGTTATACATAGATATATATTATATAGCTATATATATACACACATTCTTTTTCATATTCTTTTCCATTATGGTTTAGCACAGTATATTGAATATAGTTCACTATGCTATACAGTAGAACTTTATTGTTTATCCAGTCTATATGTAATAGTTTGCATATGCTAACTCCAAACTCTCACTCCTACCCTCTCCCACCCCCACCTTGGCAACCACCAGTTTATTCCCTATGGCCCTGATTTTGTTTCTGTTTCATAAATAGGTTCATTTGTGTTGTAGTTTAGATTCCACATATAAGTGATATCATATAGTATTTGTCATTCTCTTTCTAACTTACTTCACTTAGTATGATTATCTCTAGTTTCATCTTTGTTGCTGCAAATGGCATTACTTCATTTTTTTAATAGCTGAGTAGAATTCCATTGACCTACTGGCTTTTATCTTTGGAGGCATGACTTTGGTTTTCAAACCAGTGAATTCCTGAGGAGCCACAGCAGAGGCAGAGAGCTACCTAGCAGCGTGTGCTCTGGTGCATTCCTCCTGGATTCAGCTGAAGCAGCTCTGTTATTAATTGTTTTTTTGACATATTGGGACTTCTGTGTAATTTCTTCTTTCAATATAGAATTTCACCTCTGTAACAAGCTTTACATCACTTCTGTCTTTCCTTTTACCATCTCATCCTTCACACTGGTTCATCATCACTTTCATTCTTTAATTCTATACCTCTGCCCCTGACCTCTCTCCCTAGTGTTAGGATCTCACATCTCCCTTTTTTGGGATCTCTATCAATTCAGCTATTTAAAATTAAGCTACCCAATTTTTTCTTTCAAACCTTTTCTTTTCTGCATTTTTAAAAATTTCTGTCAGTGTTCATGTCATCCTCCCAAACCCACAGACTTAGTTCAGGCGTCACCAGGGTTTTTTTCTGTAAAGGGTCAGATAGGAGATATTTTAGTTGCTGTGGGTCATGTGGTCTCTCACAATTACTCAACTCAAGGAAACCTGGGTTTGGATTCCATCTCTGCATAGACTGCTTGACCTTTTGATAAGTTATATGTGATGCTCTTGGTTTCAGTGATAACTGCATGAGCTGGTACCTGTCCAGTGCAGAGTTCCCAGGCAGGGGACTGGGATGGGCACAGGCAGCTCCTCCTCCTGCCTTCAATGTCAGTGTCTAATGGGGTATCTGTATTAGAAGTGATGCAACTCCTCATTTCATTCCCCTTTCAGTTGTGCAAGGTCACCATATGCCATTGTATATGGATGTTACCAAACTCAGATTTGGCTGCTTATCACTCAAGAATCCACTAAGAGACAAGTGTTGGGTTAAAGGAAAGATAGCTTTACTGAGGAAGCTGGCAATCCTGAGAAGAAAGTGGACTCACATCTTAAAAAACCAACTCTTCCTTGCTGATCAGGAGGCAGGGGCTTTTAAAGGAGAGTTTCAGGGCTGCGCATAAGCAGAGGAAGGGAGCTACATGCAGAACCGCAGAGTCAGCTCTGACAGTCATCTTGAAATTGGTCATATAGTGGTCTGATCAGTGTCATCTTGATTGTTCTAAGTAAAGTTAATCTTCAGTTCCAGAGTGGTTCTGTTCCCATTTCCTTGAGGTCAGTTCTCAGAAGTATGCAAGACGGAGTATTTCATATCAGGGCTGTAGTCTGGTCATCATGTAGTTAACTTCTTCCGCCTGGTGGGCGTTTCATTCTCTGCCAAACAGCTCAAAGGACATGTCTCAGAATATTATCCATAGCTCCTGACAATAAAGGTCCTTGTCTTTGTTTAATGATGAAACTATTTATTATTTTGTCTTTTTGACCATTTCCCTTTGTATCTACATTTTCTCATGTCTCTCATTAGTCTCAAGTTTTTCTACAGACAAGAGGCAGGCGGAGGACATGGGGTGGAGAATCTGTCCTGGAAAGCCCTGTAGGGCCCTGCTCTGTTACTCGGTCGCTACCATATTGGAGTTGTTCCTGGCTTGGTAGTGGGTCCTGGGTAACACATCTGTACTGGCTGCTGTCCCGTGTAACATTTGCACTATCACATGATCTTCACAGCTCATTGATGAGGTCCAATTGTGCCCCTGTCCATCCCCAGGACTGAGGTGGTGTCCTGTCCCCAGCACTAGACTGTAAGCCTCTTGAAAGTAAAGGCAGAGGCTCTATGTTTCTTAAAGGGGCTTCCCTGGTGGCTCAGATGGTAAAGAATCTGCCTGCAATGTGGGAGGCCAGACTTCAGTCCCTGGGTCAGGAAGATCCTCTGGAGAAGGGAATGGCTACCCACTCCAGTATTCTTGCCTGGAGAATTCCATGGGCAGAGAAGCCTGGCAGGTTTCAGTCCATGGGTCACAAAGAATTGGACACAACTGAGTGGCTTGGGCTTCCCTGATGCCTCAGTGGTAAAGAATCCATCTGCCAGTGCAGGATATGCAGGTTTGATCCCTGGGTCAGGAAGATCCCCTGGGAAAAGAAATAGCAACCCTCTCCAGTATTCTTGCAGGGAAAATCCCATGGGCAGAGGAGCCTGACGGGCTACAGTCTTTGGGGTCACAAAAGGTCAGACATGACTGAGCAACTAAACACGTGTTCATGCTGTGTAAGGACACTGTAAGGACAAGCTTCTTCATCTCATGGTTGCAGACTCCTGCCTCTGTTATCAAGAGCAAGTTAACAAACGATGCTCTCTTGTTCTTCTCATGGGCTCTTTCCTGAGTAACACTTGAGTATTTTAGGAATAAAATTACACGCCGTTCCTTCTTTCTTTATGGTTATATTTATCTTGGCAGTCGACCCAGGAGTGAGTTTTAAGTTTCTTATGGATAAGAGTTACATGTTTAAAAGAGAACCTGATACTCAAATTCAACACTCTCTTCCAGTGGATTTATGGTTTTTATTAATGGAAGTTCTAGGAATCTGAGGTTTGCCCACATTCAAACTGCATTCTGGTGTAAGAACCCTTATAAAGACTGTTAACATAATACAGACTTCTGGCAGTTTCAAAACCATAAATGGATTGGGAAAGGATTATTATAAACTTTGCTGCTCAAGTGTTCTTTTTTGTCAAGAGCTGTAACTGAACATCTTTGTGATATCTTTATAAACATAGCTATAAATACATGATTCTTCTCTTTTTCTCTCTATCATATATGAACGGGGAATAACACAAAGACCTTTAAGCACTTAAAATAGACAATGTCTCTCTGCTCTTGAGCTTTTGCCCTACCAAGAGCCAAGTGAAAGATGTTGCAAACTGTGAAAGAGCAGAATTTGTTCAATTAGGAAACATTTGATGGGTGGTTTTGTTCTTTTGAGCTAGGAGCTAGAAGAAGGGATATCAGAGATCTGTTCGATGTGGTTTCTCCCTCAAGAAACTCATGGGCTGATTAATGACGATGCCAAACATGCATGTCACTGTGAGAGCTTCCCAGGTGGCTCCGTGGTAAAGATCGCACCTGCCAAGCAGGAGACACAGGTTCAATCCTGGGTCAGGAAGATCCCCTGGAAAAGGAAATGGCAACCCACTTCAGTATTCTGGCCTGGAAAATCCCATGGACAGAGCAGCCTGGTGGGCTATAGTCCCTGGGGTTGCAAAGAGTCATAGCTGAGCAAATAACAGCAGCAACAGTGAGCCAGACCCTGCAGAGATGGGGAGCAGGTGGATGGAAATAAGGCTGGGGTGGAGAAGGGCTGGAGACCAGAATTAGGGCTTACTGGGGCCCCCACGGTGCAGTGCATGTCTCTTCAGGGATAGACCTTTGCTAGCCAGTGATGTGTTTTTTCTAAGGTTATCAAGATTGACTGTCGAAGATCTCAACAAAGGCCGTTATTTGGCTTAATTTTGCTTAAATACCATCTAATTCCAATTTACCTTGAACAATCAATGCACTGAACTGTTTTTCTTTTTAATTCTGTTTACCATTTTGAAGTGTATGTACTGCTCAGCCATGTTGGCCATATTCACGTCATGTAGTATCTCTAGAACTGTCACGTCTTACACACCTGAAACTCTCTACCTGTTGACCAACACCTCTTTCTACCTCCCTACCGCCCCTGGCAACCAAACTACCTTTCTTTTTTTTTTCTAATCTAATTTGGCTGCTCCAGGTCTTAGTTGTGGCTTGCAGGGTCTTCAGTGTTCATTGCAGCACATAGGATCTTTAGTTCCCTGACCAGGTATCCAACCCGGCATTGGGAGCTTAGAGTCTTGGCCACTAGATCACCAGAGAAGTCCTGGAAACCATCATTCTACTTTCTCTTTCCTTGATTGTGACTACCTGAGGTATCTCGTATACATGAAATCATACAGTATTGCTCCTTTTAAAAATATATATATGTTATTTATTTGGCTTCGTTGTATCTCAGTAGCCCTGTGGCCTGTGGGATCTTAGTTCCCTGACCAGGGATCAAACCCACATCCCCGGCATTGGGAGGTAGATTCTTAACCACTGGACCACCAGAGAAGACCCACGATATTTATCCTTTTCTGACTAGTTTCTTTTACTCAGCATCATGTCCTCAAGGCTTATCCATGTTGTAACATGTGACACAATTTCCTTCTTTTTTAAGAACAAATAATACTCCATTATGTAAACAGACCACATTTTCTTCATCCATTTACATGCTGAGGGATCTGTTGTAGGCTGCTTTCTCCTCTTGTCTACTGTGAATAATGCTGTAAAGAATTTTTTGTGTGTCTTAGACTTTTTTTTTTAATGATGCTGTTAAGCTTTTCCATCAGCCAACAGTAGCTTATGTTTATATGTTGTGTTAGTGTTGAAATCTCCAATATCCCAAAGAATTACTTTGCTTGGTCTTTGCAACTACTCAATGGGCAGGGCAGAGTTCCCCGTTTTAAGAATGAGGAAATTGAGGCAGTGTCTCTTCAAGACATTGAAGAGTCTTGCCCAAGCTCACTGAGCTGTCAATGGTGGAATTAGTACAAGGACCCAAGATTCTCTCCCTATTATACATGATTTTTATTTATTTATTTTGGGCTGTGCTGGGTCTTCGTTGCCGTGTGGGCATTTCTCCACTTGGGGCAAACGAGAGCTACTCTAGTTGCAGTGCATGGGTTTCGTATTGCAGTGGATTCTCTTTGTTGAGGAGCAAGGGCTTTAGGGCGCAGACTTCAGTAGTTGCGGCTCATGGGCTCAGTAGATGCAGCTCCCGGGCTCTAGAGCACAGGCTCAGTCATTGTGGCTCACAGGCATAGTTGCTCCACTGCATGTGGGATCTTCCCAGAGCAGGGGTCAAACCCATGTCTCCAGCACTAGCTGGGGGATGCCACCAGGGAAGCCCCCAGGCTTCTCTTTTGTAAGAGTCTGTCCTATGTTCTTTCACCTAATCGGTGAGCCCTTCTTAGAAAGATATAAACCAAGAATGCACTAACATTACCTCTTTGTTTCATGCTCTGGAGGAGTTAAAGGGATAAACTTGTTTTCTTAAATAACGAAAGCAAGAAAAAAAGCATGGCAACTGTTAAAACAAGTTTAAAAGTAAAAACACCACCTCTGCTATTTTTTTTTTCCTCTGCTATTGTATCTAGGTAAGTACAATTAGAGTTTACAAGCAAAATATCTTTTTCCCCCCGCATTTTAAGTTTAATTTATGGTATTTATCAGAGAAGACAATGGCACCCCACTCTAGTACTCTTGCCTGGAAAATCCCTTGGACACAGGAGCCCGGTGGGCTGCAGTCCATGGGGTCCCTAAGAGTCGGACAAGACTCAGTGACTTCACTTTCACTTTTCACTTTCATGCATTGGAGAAGGAAATGGCAACCCACTCCAGTGTTCTTGCCTGGAGAATCCCAGGGACGGGGGAGCCTAGTGAGCTGCCGTCTATGGGGTCACACAGAGTCGGACACGACTAAAGCGACGTAGCAGCAGCAGCAGCATGATATTTATGCCCCTGATTTGGAAGGGGTGCTTTTTTACCTTTTTAATATCCTTTAAACAAAAATTTTGAGCTAAAATGTCTTGAATCTAACCAAAGAGTAGCATTCAGGATATGTTGTATACTATATTTTTGGTTAAATGGAGATCCAAATGGAATGCACCTAAAAAATTTTGACTAGGGTCTTCCTTTAGAGAAATGGAAAACTAAGGGCTTCCCAGGTGGTGCTAGTGGTAAAGAACCTGCCTGCCAATGCAGGAGGCATAAGAGACACAGGTTCAATCCCTGGGTCCGCAAGATCCCCTGGAGGAGGGCATGACAACGAACTCCAGTATACTTGCCTGGAGAATCCCATGGACAGAGGAGCCTGGCAGGCTACAGACCTTAGGGTCACACAAAGTCAGACACAACTGAAGTGACTGAGCACACACAATCAAATATCTAGGAAACAGGTTGGGTGGAGAATGCTAAAGAAACATTTTAAGTGGGGCAAGGGAGAGAAGATTGAAATTACAATGAAACTGTATGAAAAGAGATTTCATAAGTGTTGTTTCCTGCTAAGATAAAAAAAAATGGTGAACGAATGGTCTAAAAATTATAGCATCCAAAAATGTGACGTTAGATGTTATAATTGACTCAAGAGAGATGAGAATGTGTTGTAAAGAAAAACTAGGAAACTGCCTTAGTGATGGTTTTGAGGAAACTTTAGTGGCTTGAGAAAATGTTAGTTTATTTTAACTAAATCCTGTCTTGAAAAAGATGGAAGATACCAGTAGCTGTGAAAGTTATTTTTGTTCTAGTGATTCCCTACTAATAGTTCTTTATACTGATATTTGCAGGATTAACACTTGTTGCTTAAAAAAAAAGTTCTTGAAGACTGAGACCAGTACTCTGCTTACCCTACCCTCCCAAAATGGGACCAGGAAGTGTGTTTGGCAGGAGGGAAGCAAAAATGTCAGTAGTCAGTCATCAGTCAAGTGGTCCAATCTTTCTGCTTTCCAGATCCATTCCCTGGATTTTAAACACTTTAACTCTTCCTTTTATCTTCTTAGAGGAACCGTGGTCATCTTTGAATCAAGTACTTGTTAGATCCACTGCAACCTTATGTTTGAGTCAACCTATGTTCCTTGCATGTGAAAGTCAAGGGACAAGTTGATTTACAAGGCAACTTGATGTCACACACATCCATACAGAATTATAGCAGATCATTGGCATACACTACTAGCTTAAGTCTGTGAGTTTAAGTAGTCTGACTTGTGTGATAGTCCTCTAATGGATATATACAATGAAGTAGAAAAAAATCCTTTAAATAGAAATCTCCAGATGCAAAGTGAATGCATTATTCATTTGACACACTAGTATTCCGTTACCTCCCTTGTAATATGGGTGATGCTAGAGGATATAAAGTGGTTAAGCCTTGATCCCTGATTATCAGGAGTTCATTTAAGAGGACATTTAACTAGTAACCCCACGGGAACATACAGTATAATCTTGTTCACCTCCTCACTCGAAAATGAAAGAGACAAGTTGATCCCCTGGAGCCCAGCTTCCACAGCTTCTCAGAACTGTATGCTAAGGTTTATGAACTGCCTGGAGCTTTTTCTGTGTGGGGGAGGGGAGGCTGGGATGGGGAGGGTATAGCTGCTTTACAACATTGTATTAGTTTCTAATGTACAACCAAGTGAATTGGTCCTAAGTATACATATATCCCTTCTCCTGAGCCTCCCTCTCACCCCCCATTCCCACACCTCTAGGTCATCACAGAGCACCAAGCTGAGCTCCCTGTGTTCACCCAAAAGATTTTTTTCTTTAATTTTTTAAATAAAATAAAATGATTGATATTAATAAAGGTCAGTCACTCTTTGAGAAAAACTATCCATTTGAGTTAGAAAAACAGGGTACCTTATAATCTTAGGTCTTGAAGTAATTTCTTATATTTCCCTGAAATTGGTATTTCCTTAGCTGAAAAAAAAATGTTTATTATAACATCATCAATATGGAAACTTTTTCAGGATGTTTATTGTTTTCTTAATATTTTAATTTTATTGGAGTATAGTCAGTCTCTTTACAACGTTGTGTTTCTCATGTACAGCAAAGTGATTCAGTTATATGTGTACATATATTCTTTCTTCTTTAGATTATTTTCTCATATAGGTTTTCACAGAATATTGAGTAGGGTTCCTTGTGTTGTACAGAAGACCAAGGATTTTTAAAAGAACAGTTTCTTCCTCTTTTCTGGATTGGGAATGCCTTTGAGTATATGATGAAATCTTTGAGGCTTTTCCAGAGAAACAGTCAGCTTACATACCATCAGCAATAGCGGCTCATGTTTATTCCGTGTCTCAGTGTTGAAATCCTCCGGGTGTTACTTTGCTTGGCCCTTGCGACTACACCATGAGAAAGGGATGACAGAGGCTTAGCCCATTTATGAATGAGGACATTGATAGTGGCCCTCAGACCCCTGAGACAAATCCATGTACCCTACGAGTTTACAAAGTACAAGAAGACCCTTTGTTAAGAATCCTAGTCTTCCTCCAGTTAGAATGGCTGATGCCTCAAAAACCATGAGTGGATGGTGGGCGGTGAGGGGCACTGTGCTCAGTCATGTCCAACTCTTTTGCTAGCCCGTGGGTGGTAGCCCGCCAGGCTGCCCTGTCCATGGGATTTCCACAGGCAGGAAGACTGGAGTGAGTTGCCATTTCCTCCTCCAGGGGATCTTCCCCACCCGGGGGTCAGACTGGTGTCTCTTGCGAGTCTTGTTCATTGGCAGGCAGATTCTTTACCAATTCGCCACCTGGACAATCCTAAAAACTATGGGCATAGCAGTAGTGTTAGTCACTCAGTTGTATCTGATTCTTTGCAACTGTTGCCCACAGGACTCCTCTGTCCATGGGATTTCCCAGGCAAGAATACTGGAGTGGGTTGCCATGCCCTACTCCAGGGTGTCTTCCTGACCCAAGGATTGAACCCTGGTCTCCTGCATTGCAGACAGAGTCTCTATGGTCTGAGCTACCAGGGAAGTCCCCAAAACCGTGGGATATGGTCCTAATTCTGGGAAGTGTTTTCCTTTGCTCCCAGATTCTTGAGGCAATGACCACATACATTCTTCTCGGAATTCTCATTTCAGCTATAGTGTTTAGTCTAGTGTGGAAGCAGAGGTTGGGCAGATATACAATACTCTAAATACTTTATGTGCTGTATAGCTGTAAAGGATGTTCTGATTTAAACAGTTGTCAATGATGAGTGATTTCAATGCTGTTTTGTTTTCATATTTTCCAGTAACCTGTAGGAAGGGGCACACAACTGAAAGGTCCTTTCAAGTTTCACAGGAAGATAGTGAATCTTCCTGGGTTGGTTTACTGATCTATGAATTTCTGACTTGCTTTATCTTGTGTTAGCTTCCAGAAAATATCTTCGTATTTGTTCCTGTTTATTCTTGCTTAGGGCTTCCCTGGTGGCTCAGCAATAAAGAATCTGACTGAAGTGCAGGAGACAGGGGTTCAATCCATGGGTCAGGAAGATCTTGAGAAGGAAATGGCAACCCCCTCTAGTATTCCTGCCTGGGAAATCCCATGGACAGAGGAGCCTGGTGGGCTAGTCTATGGGGTTGCAAAAGTCAGATACAACTTAGCAACCAAAACCACCACCAACCCATTCTTTGCTTAGATTATCTGTTGGGATGGGATAACCAGGACACTGACGAGCTAGGTGGAAGAGACCCTACCTGCAGGTTACAGAACATTAGGCTCTGGCTCTCCGTTGCCTAATTGTTCTTTTTTTCTTTGATTAGACAGAAATCTCCTGTCATCTTTCTGGCTTCTTGGAAAAACAAATGACATATTAAATGTTCCCAGGAGGAGATATTTTCCTGTCAGAGATTTAGGATTCCATTGAGAGGTTCACTTTCCTTCAGCAGACATGTGCTCTGGTCTGGCGTGGTCTGCTGATCACGTGATCATGCCGCCAGCCCTCCCTGTGTCCTCATCCATTACTTCTCTATCCTGAGCGCCTAAAGAATTCTTCTAACTTTATTTCTAACATTTAAAAACTTTTGTCTTGGCATGTTTAATTGCTGTAGTTTTTCTGAAATTAACTGTTGTATATAACATGAGATAGGGACTTTATTTCATTTAAGGCATCTGTTCGTTCCAGAGCTGTTTTTTGAATAGTGTGATCTCTCTCTGCTGGTCTGAAATGCCTGCTCAGTCACAAATCAGTTTTCAATATATGAGTAGGTCCGTTTCTGGAATATTTTTCCTGTGTTAGTGCTATACTACTTAATTACTGTACTGTTAAATATTGGACAAGTCAACCCAATGTATTCTTCAGGACAGAGTTGGATATTCTTGGACTTTTCTATATAAATTTTAGATAACATGTGTATGAAATTCAATTGAAAAACAAAGAAAAAAATACAAACCTAACTGAGATTTAGAATTTCATTTAAGTGTATGGTTTAATTTAGGGTAAAATGCCTTTATTGCAATATTGAGTCATCTTATCCATGCATATGAAACATCTCTCCATTAATTCAGTTCTTGAATGTTTTATTATTTTGTCCATAAAGGTTATGCTTACCCTTTTTGTATTTGTTCCTAAGTATCTTTTTTTTCTTTACTCACTATTAAAGTCCCTTTGTCTCACTTTTTTCCTTCCTCTCTCTCTCTCTCAAGTCATAGTTTTTATTTGCTAATGTATAGAAATGTAGTTGATTTTTTATGAAAAATCTTTATATTCATCAGTCTTTCTAAGCAATTGATAACTGCTAATAAATTTTCTGTAGATTCTTGGGTTTTCTGTCAGACATAGATAGAGCAGTCTTACCACATGAATAAAGAAAATTCCATTTCTTTCTCCCCAATCCTTTTAACTTATTGGTTTTTTTTTTCTCATCTTATTGTACTGACTAGTCCATCCACTGCAGTGTTGGTTGTCCATGGTAATAGTAGGCATATGGGTTGGAGTTTTTAAAGAGAATGCTTTTAATTTACTCTTAGGCAAAATATTTGATGTGGGTTTTCTATAGATGACTTTAACAGGAAGTTTTCTTCTGGTTCTAATTTGTTGGGTTAAAAAAAAAATCATGAACTGATACTGAATTTTTTCAAATGCCCCTTTTTGCATCTTTTAAGGTAATCATCATATGATTTTTGCTTTAAATTTCTCATTGTAGTTAATTATATTAATAGATTTTCTACATTAAACTGACTTTACATATTGGGATAAACAACCTGCTTTGATATTTTGCTGAATTTAGCTGTCTAAGATGTGTGTGTGTGTGTGTGTGTGGTTGCAGGGGAGATACCCCTATTTTGTACTGTTAACGTGATTTGAAATTGAAGTTTGTTACTCTTGTAAAATTGGTTTGTTAGGTGTTTTTTTTTTTTTTTTTAATTCTCTTCCCTGGGAGTATTTATGCTGTTTCAACATTTTTTCCTTGAATATTTTCTAGAACTCATTAGGAAAATTCCTATACATGCTGTGGTTTTTGTTTTTTGATGGGCAGATTTTTTTTAACAATTGATTCCAATTATTTAGAATATCTTTCTAGTTAAAAGTAATCTATCTTTTCTTAAAAAAGAAAACTTTTAAATTCTGTTTCCACTTCATCTGTTTTAAGACTTTTTAGTCATAAACTTATTCATAGTATTCTGTTCATCTTATTTAATCCCAGTAGTATCTATATTACATTTCCTTTTTCCCTTTCAGTTTTTTACTTGATTACTTTCACTAATATTTATCCATTTGATTAATAATTCCCAAGAATAAAATTTAGTTTTTAATTCTGTTTTCTGTTTTATTAATCCTCCCTATTAAAAATTCCTTCTGATTTCTTTTTTCTTTTTCATTCAAGTCAGACACGTAGGTCATTATTTCTCTTCCTCTCTGTTAATCACGTATGCCTTTTACATTTCTATTGAAGAGCCATATTTCCTTTAGTCTATAAATTTTGACATGTAGGATTTCATTATTGTTCAGTTTTAAGTGTTTTAATTTTGATTCCTTATTTCAGCTGTGAATTATCGAGAAATGTGCTAATTCCCAAATGTGTGTAGGTTATCTTACTGTTGACCTTTCTCTGTTTTTTGATTTTAGGTCTGTTTCAAATGAGTCATGGCTCAATTCTATTTATTTGGTTCAATATGACAGTTTTTTTCTTTTTAAAATATAGCAATTCATCATCTTCCTTTGATTAGAATTATACATACTTGTTCTTATTTTGCACCACAATCTCACTTTGTGCATCACATCTGTTGTTGGTGCTGCTTAGTCTCTAAGTCATGTCTGGATTCTTTGTGACCCCATGGACTATAGCCCACCAGGCTCCTCTATCTGTGGGATTCTCCATACCAGAAAAACTGGAGTGGGTTGCCATTTCCTTCTCTAGGGGATCTTCCTGACCCAGGGGTCAAATGCCCATCTCCTACATTGGCAGATGGATTCTTTACCACTGAGCCATCTGGGAAGCCCTTGTGCCTCTAGTATGTTACAGATTTCTATTTTATTTCCCATCTCAATATGAGATGATTGAATTAAATCTGTTTTTACTCTTTACTAACTTGGAGGTTATACATTATACTTCTGTTTTTTACTGGCACCTTGGAAATTTCAGCGTGAATTCTTACAATAATCTGAAGTTAATCAGTAATTTAACCTTCCTTTTGGACAATATAGGGACTTTAGAACTTCTAGGGCTTCCCTTGTGGCTCAGCTGGTAAAGAATCCAGTTGCAATGCGGGAGACATGGGTTCAATCCCTGGCTTGGGAAGATCCCCTGGAGAAGGAAAAGGCTACCCTCTCCAGTATTCTGGCCTGGAGAATTCCATGGATCGTATAGTCCATGGGGTCGCAAAGAGTTGGACATGACTGAGAGGCTTTGACTTTCACTTTTGAACTTTTAAGCCTGATAACTCCTCTCTGACATATTTCTGCTAATAATTTCACCTTATCTGCTTTTTTTTAATCCTACATGATAGATAGTATTATTATTATTACTACTTATCTTTTAAAATCAATTCTGTATTTGTTTTGATTTATCCATTTCATGATTCCTGCCTTTGTTCACCATTTCCTTCAAGTATTAAGGATTCTTTCTGATACCATTGTTAGTTTCTTCCATGAAAACATTCTTGGTGAGAAAGTCTCTTTTTTCTGACAAAAAAAGAAAACTCATTTATGAGAGAGAGTTTTGCTTAAAAACAATTTAGGTTGATATTTTTTCCTAGCACTGGGATGGTGAATTTTACCATTTTGTGGCTTCTGGCTGTTGAGAAGTCAGTTCTCAGCGTGACTGTATACACTTTCTTTTTCTCCAAGCTGCTCTGAGATCT
This sequence comes from Bos javanicus, assembly GCF_032452875.1. NCBI lineage: Eukaryota > Metazoa > Chordata > Mammalia > Artiodactyla > Bovidae > Bos > Bos javanicus. Next base: position 32,970,149 of record NC_083880.1, read on the forward strand.
TCTCTCTGGTGTTCTGCAATGTCAGTATGCTTTGTCAAGATGCAGATTTCCTTTTTTTTTTTTTTTTAATTCTGTTTGAGATTCCTCATACCTCTTAAAATCAGAAGATTTGAGTATTTTACCTAGCCCGGAAAATTCTCAACCATGATCTCTGACAGGTTCAAAAACAATAATTAATTTAACATTGTTAGCTATTCTTTAAAGAAATGGCTGTCCAAAATGTCGTTTGCCTTCTTGTCAGACTTGGGAGAAAAGCTACATTATTGCATTTGGATTTTGGTAAAATCCTCTACTCTTTTATACGTATTTACCTACCAAGTTAGACAGAAAATTGAGATATTTTAAAAAGGGTCATAGTACCCAAAATAAGAGGGAAAAAGAAACTGCTTCTTAAGTAGGCCAAGATTAATATGAGCTCCTCTAAAATGATAAGACGGGGACTTCCCTGGTGGCCCATTAGTTTAAAAATCCACCTGCCAATGCAGGGGACACAGGTTCAGTCACTGGTTGGGGAACTAACATCCCATATGCCTCAAGGCCAAGAAGCCAAAACATAAAACAGAAACAATATTGTAACAAATTTAATATAGACTTTCAAAAAATGGTCCCCATAAAAAATATTAGATAAAATGATAAAATTGAGTTAGACTTATCCATATAAACATGCCTTAGAGCTTCATAGTAGCACAGAGCATTTACATGTAAGGAATTTTTTTAGTGGATTGCCGGACATGTTCACTTATGTGCAACTCTTTGCGATCCCATGGACTATAGCCCACCAGGCTCCTCTGTCCATGGGATTTTCCAGGCAAGAATACTGGAGTGGGTTGCCATTTCCTTCTCCAGGGGATATTCCCAACCCAGGGACTAAACCCAGGTCTCCCTCACTGCAGGCACTTTTAATGGTCTGAGCCACTGGAGAAGTCCAGTGATTGCTGGTCACCTTCTGAAAGTATTTTATTAGAGTTCAGTGTCTCAACTGGGACTGGGCAGTGTGAAGTGTTGGGACTGTACTGTGAGTTGAGACATGTTTTCAAAAGGAAATGAGCCAAAAGAGTAGATGGGATTCTGGTCCATAAATGAGCTGGGAGAAGTATGATAAGTACATATGTATTCAATTCTTCTTTATCAGGAAAAGAATTTATAAATTTATATTTCACATGTTAACCAAATGGAGGATTGAAGTAGATAATCTCTGAATAATTTATATCTGGGTTTAGTCAGATGCTTGTGTAGTTCTATTTATATGCAGATGTGTCCTTTTCTGAGACTTTATATGCTTTTAACAGCTTACAATCAATATCTTGTTTGCCTTCCCCATCCATTTACATTTGTCTGTGGAAAGAGAATGAATCTGCTTCTCTCCTGATGCCTAGAGTAGGCCCTGAATTCTTTTTTATTAATTTCCCATCACTACCTAAAAAACTAATTTGGCCTTTTACTATGGTTATTCCTTCTAAGAGCAAATATATTCTATTTAAATCAGGAAAACACTTCAGTGAAGTTAGTGAAAATATCAACTTAAACACAGGCTTTCCTTCTGATAACCCATAATATGACAAGTACAGGGCTAACCATGTTTTTCCCTTTGCTTAAAAGCTTGACATATAAATAGCAATATTCTGCTCCTTGAAAGGGCCAAAAAATCAAGGAAATTAACCAAGGCAAAACCACTGTCCACACTTCTGATAAAAGTCAAGAAACAAAATGGATAAGCTCCAAGGATATTTTTGTTAACCCCTTTCATGTCCTTTCTATGAATATATATCTGATACAAGATCATTATTATCTTTTTAAGGAAGAATAGATTCATTTTGCACTTCCCTTGTGGCTCAGTCAGTAAGACCACCTGCAATGCAGGAGACCTGGATTTGATCCCTGGGTCAGGAAGATCCCCTGGAGAAGGAAATGGCAACCTGCTCCAATATTCATGTCTGGGAAATCCCATGGACAGAGGAGCTTGGTGGGCTATAGTCCATGGGGTTGCAAGAGTTGGACATAACTTAATGACTAAACCCCCCCCCAGATTCATTTTAGAAATTATAATGTGATTCTAAGCCTTGTGAAAAAATAAATGAAAACTTGTTTTAATCTTCCAAAAACTTGTTTAAATCTTCTACTCACTAAGGCTTTCCCTTGACTCTGAAACTAGACACAGATTGACCAAAAATATCACATATATTCTATTTGAAATAAGATTTAAAATTTAAATATGGCATTAATCATATTTGTCACCCCTAAAAGTTTTCCTCCTGCTCCTTTGTTATCCTTTCTTCTCATCCCTCCTGATACCCTGAGACATGTTTTGATTGATTGTGGTAGTTCCATATAGTTACAAAAGTTTAAAAATCAGTTACAAAAGTTAAGTTAATTAATTAATTACAAAAGGTAAGTTACCAGACTGTACTCTGTGTGTGCACATGTGCACTACTTATGCTTCAATACTACCAATAAAAATAAAAATACAAAAATAAGTTTTCAAAAACAATTTGCAAACAGAAACTCATTTGGTGTTATATTTCAAAGCAATAGGTAATCCAACCAAAATAAATGTTTTAACACCATTGAAATGAAAGATAGATGACTTGTGTCAGCCCCTTCCTAATCCTATCTATAAGCATATCTTCCTTTTAGGCTACATGATGCTGTGCTTGTTTGTTTGTTGAATCTCATTAGGGTGTAACATTTTAGGTAATACTATTTATTTATTAAAATATGTATGTATACAAACACATACACGTATATGTATTTATGTATTTATTTGAGAACCTATTTGTTAGTAGGCAGTGTGCAATGCTGAAGATAGAGAGATGATCTAGATAGTATATTTTATGCAAGGGGGTCATCATGCTCCCAAAGACAGAAGAGAGGGATATTTGTTGTAAGAACAGAAAATAGCTTAATATAACTGGATGTTTTTGTTCAGTCATTCATTTGTGTCCGACCCTTTATGACCCCATGAACTGCAGCACGCCAGGCTTCCCTGTCTTTCACTATCTCCCGGAATTTGCTAAAACTCATGTCCATTGAGTTGATGATGTGATCCAATGATCTCATCCTCCATTGCTCCCTTCGCCTCGTGCCCTCAATATTTCCCAGCATCAGGGTCTTTTCCAATGAGTCAGTTCTTTGCATCAGGTGGCTAAATTATTGGAGCTTCAGCATCAGTCCTTCCAATGAGTATTCAGGGTTGATATCCTTTAGGATTGACTGGTTTGACCTCCTTGGTATCCAAGGGACTCTCAAGAGTCTTCCCCAGCACCACAGTTCAAAAGCATCAATTCTTCAGCACTTAGCCTTCTTTATGGTCCAACTCTCACATCCATACATGACTACTGGAAAAACCATAGCTTTGATGATACAAATCTTTGTTGGCAAAGTGATGTTTCTGCTTTTTAATATGCTGTCTAGGTTTGTCATAGCTTTTCTTCCAAGGAGCAAGCATCTTTTAATTTCATGGCTGTAGTCACCATCTGCAGTGATTTTGGAGCCCAAGAAAATAAAGTCTGTCACATTTTCCATTTTTTCCTATCTATTTGCCATGAAGGGATGGGACCAGATGTGATTTGCATTCTCTTCTCCAGTGGACCATGTTTTATTGGAATTCTCCACCATGACCCGTCCGTCTTGGATGGCCCTACATGGCACGCCTCATAGTTTCATTAAGTTACACAAAGCTGTGATCCATGTGATCACTTTGATTAGTTTTCTGTGATTGTGGTTTTCATTTTGTCTGACTTCTGATGAATGAGGATAAGAGGCTTGTGCAAGCTTCCTGATGGGAGGGACTGGCTGTGGGGAAAACTGGGTCTTGCTCTGGTGGGCAAGGCCATGCTCAGTAAATCTTTAATCCAATCTGGGGCTGTGTTCCCTCCCTGTAATAACTGGATAAGAGACCCCAATAACTAGTTTCTATTTTGTAAAGTTACCCAGCATTTCTTGTAATTCAGTTTTGGTGGAAACCATGTGATGAATGAGGCATCAAGGTCTACATTGTGCAGATTCCTCTTGATAGTATTGTTGTGATTATCAAGACCAACTCCCCGCCCCCCAAAACAGCTGTTGTTTTCACAGCTCAACAGCTTTGCTTGAATTGGGTTGGTTTATCAGAAAAAGGGTCAAGAGTGGTAAGAATGTCTAAGAATCTGTATATGCTGAGGCTGACTGGTATTGATAAGCCAAGAAAAACCCTTCCTTGTGCAAATGACAGATGTAATCAGATGACGATCTGACATCCGGTCCCATCACTTCATGGGAAATAGATGGGGAAACAGTGGAAATAGTGTCAGACTTTATTTTTTGGGCTCCAAAATCACTGCAGATGGTGACTGCAGCCATGAAATTAAAAGATGCTTACTCCTTGGAAGGAAAGCTATGACTAACCTAGATAGCCTATTCAAAAGCAGAGACATTACTTTGCCAACAAAGGTCCATCTAGTCAAGGCTATGGTTTTTCCAGTAGTCATGTATGGATGTGAGAGTTGGACTGTGAAGAAGGCTGAGCGCTGAAGAATTGATGCTTTTGAACTGTGGTGTTGGAGAAGACTCTTGCGAGTCCCTTGGACTGCAAGGAGATCCAACCAGTCCGTTCTGAAGGAGATGAGCCCTGGGATTTTTTGGAAGGAATGATGCTAAAGCTGAAACTCCAGTACTTTGGCCACCTCATGTGAAGAGTTGACTCATTGGAAAAGACTCTGATGCTGGGAGGGATTGGGGGCAGGAGGGGAAGGGGACGACAGAGGATGAGATGGCTGGATGGCATCACGGACTCGATGGACGTGAGTCTCAGTGAACTCCGGAAGTTGGTGATGGACAGGGAGGCCTGGCGTGCTGTGATTCATGGGGTCGCAGAGTCGGACATGACTGAGCAACTGAACTGAACTGAACTGAGTGATATTTGGAGACGAACTTTTAGACTTATATAAATACCCCCTGGGAAGAATAAATATGTTATGGTGAATTTGGCACTTTCTAGCCTTAGATTTTTTCTCCACAATCAAAACTATTGTCTTTAATCAGATGGAGTTTTTTTTTTAAGTAGCATAGAACAACTCAGAATGTAAGTATTGGGTTAGAACAAAATGTGTTACAGTATTCACGTCCATTTCAACAAGAACTCTGGTAGAGTTGCCTGCCTGTAAAGCTTTTAAGTTAATTTTGAGCTTTCTCTGAAAGGCACGTAGCATGTTTAATATAGAATAGCCATTTTAAAACAGAACAAACTGAGCGTTTTGACCATCAGTTTTAATAGGAAATGTTTTGAGAGGAGATTCTTCTAATTCATAGTGGGAGTAGAGATGGAGGTGAGGAAAAGATTTCCTACTTGATATGATTTTTAAAGATTTATTAAAAATAAATCCATTGTGTCATATATTGAACATCAGTTCAATCCTGTTACGGTTTGGTCAAGAAAACAAAAACCACTTTAAATATTTCATAGAGGGAGGAATCTAGGACAGGGAATTAGAAATTTACAAAATGTAAAGGAACTAAAGAAGTCAGAGAAAACTACCAGTTCTCAGGTTTGCTAATAGCTTTAGGGGAATTAAGAAATGGCTCATTGTGGTTATAAAAATACTTTCAACATGTGGACCCCCAAGAAGATCTCAGCAACTTTTAGTGTTTCTTGAACCATACTTTGAGAACTGCTGACCTATTTTACTGGAAAACCTCTTGATGGCTGATGGTAGAGCAATATTATGACTTCTGTCCTGCTTTCTGCATCTCACACAAGTGCCTTTCTTTGAGGAAATCCAGCTGGGTTCCTTGCTGGCAGAAGTTCTATAAATGTTATTCCCAGGTATCCATGCCCTTTGATGTATGGGAGAGTATGGGGAATGGCATAGAGCCAAACAGGCAACAGATAATCCAACACAACATTTTGTTGCAGGAAGGGGGACCCCCTTCAGGGCCTGGGGGTTGGTTCCTGTCTAACAGTCTGAAATGAATTGTTCAAGGAGGCACATATGCTGACAAAGCAAGAGACTTTATTGGAAAGGGGTGCCCAGGTGGAGAACAGGAGGGTCAGGAAACCCAGGGGAACTGCTCTGCCATGTGGCTCCCAGTCTCAGTTCTTATGGTGATAGAATTAGTTTCTGAGTTGTCTCTGGCTAGTTATTCTGACTCAGGGTCCTTCCGGATGGCACATGCATGGCTCAGCCAAGATGGATTCCAGTGAGGAGGATTCTGGGAGGTTGGTAGGACAGATGGATTGGAGTCTCCTTTTGACTTTTCCAAATTCTTCCAGTTGATGGTGGCTTGTTAGTTCCATGTTCCTTACCAGGAACTCTTGTCATAAAATAACTCATGCAAATGGTTATTGTTGTCCCTAGTCAGAGTGGGTGGTTTCAGTCACTAATTCCCCTAACAATGTTATTTAAAACCCATGAAAATCTACCCAGCGTGACACTAGAGCATCTGCATGAAGGGTCATTTCTATGAGGGTGGGGGCCTTGCTATTTCATGAATTTCCTAAAGCCCTACCCAGTTATACCCTTTGTCTCAGTCTTTGACAGATATAAAGCTATGAAATAATGACCTAATAAATCTTTGACTATTTTCACCAAAAATTGTCAATAGATTTATCGCTCCTGAAATGCTGTTTTTCTGTGTACATATCTGTGTATGTGCTGCAGACACACCTCAAAAGCACTGAGATCTACTTCAGATCAGATCAGATCAGTTGCTCAGTCGTGTCCGACTCTTTGCGACCCCATGAATCGCAGCACGCCAGGCCTCCCTGTCCATCACCAACTCCCGGAGTTCACTCAGACTCATGTCCATCAAGTCAGTGATGCCATCCAGCCATCTTATCCTCTGTCGTCCCCTTCTCCTCTTGCCCCCAATCCCTCCCAGCATCAGAGTCTTTTCCAATGAGTCAACTCTTCGCATGAGGTGGCCAAAGTACTGGAGTTTCAGCTTTAGCATCATTCCTTCCAAAGAAATCCCAGGAGCCCCACAAATTCTGATCCTATTCAGAGAACCATAGCATCAGTGAGCCCAGAATATTAGCCATTGTCCTATAAGCCTTCACTGTAGAATAACCTTTTAAGCAGCATAAAAATCTAGAGTGTTCTTAAATCATTTTTAGTGAATTAGTAAGGTTATCAGAGTATTTTAAAATGAAAATGAATATTTTACCTTCTATGAAGAATGTTCCAAAGGATAAGAGTTAGGTACTACCTTGAAAATTTTTAAGCCAGTTTTAGTAAAAGAAGAGTAGGAACACACATAGTGAATTAATTTACATTGTCTGTTCATTAATAGTTAGCCTACTAATTAAGTTTTCCCTTCTTTGGTAGATAAGTTGAGAAATGTCAGCTTAATTTCAAATTTGAACAAGATCTTAGAAACCATTTCAAGCATACTTTGCTAAGCCAGCAATTTTAGTAGGAAAGTATAAATGTGAACCTTCAGCAATAATTTATTCATGGTGAACAAAGCAGAGTCTAGCTAATAAATAAAACCTAATCAGCCAGCCAGAACAGTGCTGTTTTGTTTCTGTTCATCATTGCCTGCCCTCTACCAGTAAAGAAAAATTAGACCAAGATTTGTGGATAATAGTTGGCCCTTGAAAGGGCTACTTAGATCATATACATATGTGAATGAGTTCTCTCTAACATATATGGCTTTATAATCAGAAGTACTGTTGCTTGCAGAGCATGCTTGGTATTTGCTCAACACAAAGGCACCTGACAAAATACTCAGAGATTCTTATACATACAAGATGTTACCAGGTTCCCACTCCATGTAGATGCCAAGAACCAAATGAGCTTATACAACCAAACAAGAATAAATTGTGTTTATTTTTTCCATATGCACTTGGAAAGAAAATTTGCAAAAATAAATGTTCAGAAATATAAATTTGCCAAAGATTGCCCCGTATACCCTGGATATAAAATGAAGCGTTTTCCTCCAAAATTCCCTCAGAAGAGAGTGTCACCTTATATTTGAACCCTCAGTAACACTTCTGGTACAGGGAGCACTTTTTTAAATTTTTATTTATATATTTATTTTTTGGCCGTGCTGAATCTTCGTTGCTGCTCAGGCTTTTTCTCTGGTTGCAGTGCTCAGGCTTCTCTTGTTGCAGAGCATGGACTCTGGCGTGCAGACCTCAGCAGTTGTGGTGCCTGGGCTTAGTTGTTCTGCAGCATGTGGGATCTTCCCAAACCAGGGATTGAGCCTATGTCTCCTGCATTGGCAGGTAAATTCTTTACCACTGAGCCACCAGAGAAACCCGAGCACATCCTTAATTACTGTATTTTGAGTAACAAGACATTGTTTGCTGAAGGTACATTGGCCTGAGTCTTATTGGGGAGTATTTATATAAGTCACCTGATAAATTGGACTTAAAATTTTAAATAGAAATTTAATATTAATTTCTGGGAATATGACCTCACAATGATAAATATGGACTATGGTGAACTAAAGATTCCAAAAAGTACTATTTCCAAACACTTGGATGGATATTTCCTCTGGAAAGGAGTAAGAAGAGTCTGTGTTTCCACTGATAATCGTGAGACATGTGTAAACCTTATAGAAGGTTGATTTATGAAATCTGAACAAGGATTTGGAAAGAGGAATATTTGGTTTTGTATTAGTTTATATATGATGTGATATTTAAATAGTATTGTGTAAAACTAAAATTTTCATAGACATTTCCAGTGGGACAAGTAATGCTACCTGCTCTAACAAATTATCATAGAGATCTCATTGGTCTAACACGGTAAAGATTAATTTCTCATGTTTGTCACAGTCCAACATCCACTGAGTGGCTCTCCTCTGAGCATTGGCGTGGAGGTGCAGACGCTGTTTTGCAATACTGTCATCATTTTTTATTTTTTATTGAAGTATAATTGTTTTACAATGTTGTGTTAATTTCTTCTGTACAGCAAAGTGATTCAGTTTTATATATATACACACACACACACACACACACACACATTCTTTTTTAATATATTCTTTTCCATTATGGTTTATCACAGGATATTGAATATAGTCCCCTGTGTGTGTTAGACCTTGTGGGACCTTTTTCTTTATCCATCCTATGTATAAGAGCTTACATCTGCTAACTCCAACTTCCCACTCATTTCTGCCCCAATCCCCTCCCCCTTGGCAACCACAAGCCTGTTTTCTGTGTTCATAAGTCTGTTTATGTTTCATAGATAAGTTGATTTGTGTCATAGTTTAGGTTCCACATGTAGATGATATCATATGATATTTGGCTTTCTCTTATTTACTTCACTTAGTGTAATAATCACTAGTTGCTTCATGTTGCTGCAAATGGCATTAGTTGTTCTTTTTTGTGGCTGAGTAGTATTCCGTTGTGTATATTAACCACATCTTCTTTATTCTTTCATCTGTTGATGGACATTTAGGTTGCTTCCATGTCTTGGCTATTGTAAACAGTGCTGCGGTGAACATGGGGATGCATGAATCTTTTTAAATTATTTTGTCTGGTTATATTCCCACAGGTGGGACTGCTGGATCATATCTTGCTGGTAATGATATCTTTAGTTTGCTGAGAAGCCTACATACTATTTTCCATAATGGCTGCACCAACTTACATTCCCACCAACAGTGTAGGAGGGTTTCTTTTTATCCACACTCTCTCCAACATTTGTTATTTGTAGACTTTTTAATGATGACCATTCTGACCAGTGTAGGTGGTACCTTATCGTGGTTTGGGTTTGCATTTCTCTAATAATTAGCAGGATTGAGCATCTTTTCATGTGTCTGTTGGGCATCTGTATTTCTTCTTTGGAGATATCTCTATTTAGGTCTTATGCCTATTTTCCAGTTGGGTTGTTTATTGTCTTATTGTTGTATGAGCTATTGAGGAACTGAGTTTGCTAGCCACTGAAATAGAGCTTCCATATGATCCAGCAATCCCACTCCAAGGCATGTATCTGGATAAAAACATGATTTGAAAGGATACATGCACCCCAAAATAGCCAAGACATAGAAGCAATCTAATTGTCCATCGACAGATGAACAGATAAAGAAGATGTGGCACATATATACAGTGGAATATTACTCAGCCATAAAATAGAATCAAATAATGCCATATGCAGCGACATGGATGGACGTAGAGTGTTAAGTGAAGTCAGTCAGACAGAGAAAAGCAAATATCATATGATATTGCTCATTTGTGGAATCTAATTTTAAACATTTAAATGAACTTATGTACAAAGCAGAAGCAGGCTCACAGACTTAGAGAATAGATTTAAGGTTATGGGGGAAGAGAGGGAGGAATATATTGGGAGTTTGGGATTGACATGTATACACTGCTATATTTAAAATAGATAACTGTTTGAGAAAGACTGGGTACATGTATATGTATAGCTGAGTCCCTTCACTGCTCACCTGAAACTATCACCACATTGTTAAGCAACTGTGCTGCTGCTGCTAAGTCGCCTCAGTCGTGTCTGACTCTGTGCGACCCCATAGACGGCAGCCCACCAGGCTCCCCCATCCCTGGGATTCTCCAGGCAAGAACACTGGAGTGGGTTGCCATTTCCTTCTCCAATGCGTGAAAGTGAAAAGTGAAAGTGAAGTCACTCAGTCGTGTCCGACTCTTCGCGACCCCATGGACTGCAGCCTACCAGGCTCCTCCGTCCATGGGATTTTCCAGGCAAGAGTACTGGACTGGGGTGCCATAACTATACCTCAATACAAAAAAAAAAGTTAAAAAAAATGTTTTTAAAGAAAATAGATAACCAACAAGGACCTACCGTATCACTCAGGGAATTCTGCTCAATATCCTGTCATAACCTAAATGAAAAAAGAATAGATACATGTGTATATAAAAATAAATAAAACATAATAAACTACAAATGCCCCCCCAAAAATAAATACTTATATTTTAAAAAATAAAGTAAATTTTAGTAGTTTAAAAAAAATATCCACCTTGCTTTAGTGATGAAGCACCTGATGCCAGATTGGTGGGAATGGGGGTTAGTTGAGAACCCCGCCTTTCCAGACCACCTGTGTGCTGCTTGTGTTTACACTGTCCACCCTCAGTAGTGATCCAGGCCAGTTATCCATCTGCTGTCCTGCGCTACCTCTTTCCAAAAGGCTGTGTCTTCTCCTCTTGGCCCAGGAGCTGGTGTCCAATGCCAACCACTCTGTTGGAAAGCCCTGGTTTATGTACAGTGCAGTCTCTCTTGCTTTAACATTAACTCTTTGGTGCCAGTACTTTGCTCCATGGGCCTGTGAAGTATATGATCACCTCCTCCTTAAGACCTATTATCTTCTGGGCTAAAGATCCCTAAGTCCTCATACGATATGTTTTTGTGCCCTTCTGCTGATTGTTCCTATCTGAACGTGCTATAAATACAGCTCTTCCAAAGTAGAGCACACATTGAATTAAGTACTTTCATTGTGATCTAGTCAAGCACTAAATCAAATGGACTCAGAAGGTGCAAGGAATGGTGATGAAGTGAAGGTTATTGGGGAGGAAAAGCTTTTCCTGTACCCTCTTAGAGTTATCCTCTGGGGACCTGCAAATTAAACTAGCATCAGACAGACTAACAGGAGGAAAGGCATCCAGTTTTATTAATGTCACATGCATGAGAGTTCACAGAAAATAAGTGAAACTCAAAGAATTGGTTAGACCTAAGGGCTTGTGTACCATTCTCAACAAAGGAAAGGAAGTTCGGGCCCCAAACAAAATAGAAAGTGAATCGGAAATATATAGGGAACACCAGTGGAAGATAAGAGCTATTTTAGTCAGGTTTGTTTGTGTAGACTCAGCTTGGGGCCAAGTGCCCACCTCTGCGAATGAGTTTCCCTTCTGTTCCTGGTTTGAGAGAGGAAGACACCTCATGAGGAAAAAGTACACCCCGAACTTGGGCAGATAAGGGGAGAGCAGAAAACCAAACCTTACTGTGTCTACTGATGCTGAATTGCCTTCATCTCAAAATAATCCTTCTGGCAAAGAGGCTTATTTTGGAGCATATTCTGACCCCCTTCAAGGTATAATCTGATGCCTCCCCCGCCACCCCCAGCCTCCCAACTCCAGTTATTCCATACTGCTTTCCTCTGGGGGCATAAGTCCTCAGCCCCTCATAACCACCTTCAAAATCATGCTCTAAATCTCTCTTCAAATGATCACAGCATGAATTAGGATTCTTGAGGCTCTCGTTTTGTGGGTTGTTTTTTGTTTTTTTTGGTCATGCCGTGCAGCATGTGGAATCTTAATTCCCTGACCAGGGATTGAACAGTGCGCACTGCAGTGGAAACTTGGAGTCCTAACAAGGGGACTACCAGGAAAGCCCCGAGGTTCTCTTGCTTTGCAGTTACAAATCGGCTTGATTATTCAGTCATTCAGCTTCTGTCAGCTTCTCCACAAGGGTAAGAGGTCTCATCTGACCCTTAACTGAAACACAGACTCATTCTTCATTCATTCATTCAGCTTTGTATGTGCCAAGGATTGTCCTTGCTGCTGTTGCTAAGTCACTTCAGTCGTGTCGGACTCTGTGTGACCCCATAGATGGCAGCCACCAGGCTCCCCGTCCCTGGGATTCTCCAGGCAAGAACACTGGAGTGGGTTGCCATTTCCTTCTCCAATGCAGGAAAGTGAAAAGTGAAAGTGAAGTCTCTCAGTCATGTCCGACTCTTAGCGACCCCATGGACTGCAGCCTGCCAGGCTCCTCCGTCCATGGGATTTTCCAGGCAAGAGTACTGGAGTGGGGTGCCATTGCCTTCTCCGACTCACTAGGAATAGCCATAAACTAAACAAAGCCTGTGCCCTCCAGGGGATTATGGTTTAGTTGGGGCAAGCAGGCCACACCCAAACATATAAATATATGCTGTGACATAGTAGAACATCCTAAAAACCAAATTTTAAGAAGCAGGAGGATGCAGAGTTTGGGGAATGATCAAAAATGGCTTCTCTGAGTGGGTGGCACTTGAATAGGGACCTGGATGGGGTTAGAGTGTACACATGCTGGTGTCTGGAGGTTAGAGTTCTGGGCAGAGGGGATGACAGGCACTAGTTCAGAATTACCTCCTGGGTCCAGTGCATCTGAGCTCAGAGAAGGGAAGGCAGGTCACAGGTCACATGGGGACTCACAGACCATGGGGAAGAGTTTGGACTTTGCTCTGAGTATTGGAGGGCCCAGTGGAAGGTGTTGGGCAAGAAGCGGACATAATTTGATTTAAATTGTACATTGGAAGGAAGGATGTGAGGAAGGGAGGGAGGAGAAGGGGAGAGAGGAAAACGGAAGAGCAAGTGAAGCACTGGCTGTTTTGTGGAAAGCCTGTGGAATTGGGAGAAGTGTGAAGGCAGGAGACAGTCAAGTAGCTAATTCATTGTCCAGACAGCTATGTTTACCTTGCTTCTTGACCTACCAATTGAGTAACCATTCAAAAAGAGAATAAGACTTGCTTAATGAGGCTTGTTGTTCATCAGCATTTGCTGACTCCTAGCAATTGTGACTTTATTTTCTAAGTACCTTCAAGCTAGGCACTTCCTAATTCCTTCTAGAACATTCTATGATTGGAAAACCAGTCCTCTGATTGAGATGAATGGACAGAGCCAATGTGAGGGAACAGAAGGGCCTGCCCTTGGTGGCAGACACTCCTGGTTTGAATGTGGCTCCTCCTTTTAGCTCAGTGAGGTAATGTAAGACTCAGTTTTCTTGTGCCTAGGATGAAGGTGACAATACTGAAGAATATTAAAAAGCTTAAGTATATTCAGTTCGTGCGACTGAATCACTTTGCTATACACCTGAAACTAATACAACATTGTAAATCAACTATACTTCAATAAAAAAATAAAGTTTAAATGCCATTTGCAGCAACATGGATGCAAGTAGAGATTATCATACTAAGATAATCAGAAAGAGACAAATACTATATAATATCTCACTTATATGTGGAATCTAAATTATAATACAAATCTAAAATATGAACCTATCTGTAAAACAGAAACAGGCTCAGAGACATAGAGAACAAACTGGTGGTTGCCAAGGGGAGGTGGTTGAGAAAGAATGGAGTGGGAGTTTGGGATTAGCAGATGTAAGCTATTACATACAGGATGGATAAACTACAAGGTCCTACTGTATAGCACAAGGAACTGTATTCAATATCCTGTGATAAATCATAATGGAAAAGAAGATGTTAAAAAAGGTGTGTGTGTGTATATATATGTGTGTGTATATATATATATATGTGAGTCATTTTGCTGTACAGTGGAAATTAACAGAGCATTGTAAATGACTATACTTCAATTAAATATTTTTAAAATTTTAATAAAGAAGTAAAACCCCATGTAAAATTTACCTTTACTTCAAAATGTGATTTAAGAGAAATATTTTAGCTACTTAGCGGTTAAAGTATTTAACATTTGCTCACAAGTCTTTCAGTAAAATGAACACTGGTGGGGAATGACTCATGTTTCTCCGAGTCTTTGGGCACCCACAGCCTGCGTTCTAGACTGAATGGTACACCCCCTACACCCAAATTCCTATGTAGACACCCTAACGTCAATATATGTCTGAATGCGACAGTATTAGGAGATGGGGCCTTTAAAAAAATAAGTTAGGACGTAGGCCCTGAGTCCTAATTCAGTATGACTGGTGTCCTTACAAGCAGAGATGTCTAGGGTGGCTGAATGAGGGGCAAAAGCTGGGGGGGTTCCTGCAGATGACTGGGAGGAAGGGGTCTGTTCCAGACCTCTCTCTTTTCCTTGTAGACAGATAAGTCTTCTTTCTGTTTCTCTACACATCGTCTTCTCTCTTTGTGAGTCTGTGTGTTTAAATTTCCCCCTTTTTATAAGGACACCAGTTGTATTGAATCAGCGCCCACAATAATGACCTCATTTTAACTGGATTCCCTTTGTAAAGACTCTGCCTCCAAATCGGGTCATGTTCTGAGGTGAGGGCTGCAACGTGAATCTTGAGAGACATAGTTCAACTCATAACAGGCCACTGCACAGAGGATGGTGACTAGAGTCCTGTGTTTTTCCCTTGGTTAATTTATAAGCGGTACTTTCTCCAGAGGACAGTGGCGTGAGAAGAGTCAGAAAGACCTGGGTTAAAATTCAGACTTGCTGACTTACCCAGCTGTGAGTTCTCAACCAAGTTCCTGCATCAGTTGTGTTTTCTGTGCAACAAATATTTATATAAGGTCTTAACAAGTGCCAAGTATTGTTCTAAGTACTTTAAAGACATTACCTTGTTTAATCTTTGTTGTAACTCTAGGAAATTGGTACAATTGGTATTCTTGTTTTCTCAAGGGAGACCATTAAGTAACTTGCTCAAAATCATACAGCTAGTAACTAAGCAGAATTTGAACCCACCTGATTATTCTCAGGGTTAATGTATTTAACCTACCCCGCTATGCTGCTGTGGATTTCTGGACTCTACAATAATAACTACCTGACAACAATTGTGAGAATTCAGTAAATGTTAGTTTCCTGTTCTTTTATTTCATCAATTCATATATAGATAGATACATACATATAAAATATATATCATATGTCCATCTTATATAACAGATATATTTGTAAATATACATATATTTAGAGGATTAGGTAGCATGTAAGTATGTAAGTAAATATGTATTTAGAGGATAAAGTGACAAATAAACTGGCTGAAGTATTGGTGAAAACTCACTGCAGTTGGAATCATAAATTGAGAGCACAAGTGTAAACAATGATGTGGTGAGAAACAGACCAAAAGGAACAGGCTTTTTTTGGACTTTTGTCTAACCCTTTGACTAAGTTTCCCTAGATTGACCTTTATATTTTGGAAAGATTCAAAACCATTGTTGAACTAGTCATTCAGAGTTTGGGGTTTTGTTTTTGCCCTAGGACCTGTACTTTGTTGGTTATATAACATTGAGTTGATCCTGGTCTCCTTAATAGAAACATCTTGTGTAATAAGGATAAGGGCTTCCCAGGTGGCTCAGTGGTTTAAAAAAAAAAAAAAAGTCCACCTGCCAGTACAGGAGATGCAGGTTTGATCCCTGGGCCCAGAAGATCCTCTGGAGAAGGGAATGGCAACCCACTTGAGTATTCTTCCCTGGGCAATCCCACGGACAGAGGAGCCTGGCAGGCTGTAGTCCGTGGGGTTGCAGAGAGTCAGACGTGAGTTAGAGACTAAATAACAACAAGTCCTTTAACGTTATTCTCTTTTTCTCAGTTCCATATCAAGTTTCATTGGGAAACTGACCCCATCTGATCCCTCTCAGGGACAGGAGAGGACATTGTCTAGCAGCTGGCACTCTGAGAACTGGTGCAAATTGCTGTGTCTGATAGTTTATCTTGAACTAGGGTATTTACAGCTAGCCACAGAGCCTCAATTTAACAAAATTGCAGCACTGAGTATTTAAAAGAGGCTTGCACTTGAGGGAAGAACAGAGAGAGTTTTCTTTTCCATCACCCATGTTCTTTTGGTAAAAGGGTTTCCAGTGTCATTGGTTTCGAATTTAAGAGCATTCCTTTCCTTTTCTGTATACAGATCAATGTGATTTGATCCTTATTCAGTTATGTCTGATCAAGACACTGGGGAGATGAATATGCATGAGAAAGGGTTGAGATGTCCTTACCATGTCTTACTCTGAAGACCGTAGACCAGATACAGCAAGTGAGGTGAGCACAGCACTATGGGATTTTAGGAGTGGTGACAATTGATAACTGGGGACATTAAGAACCTTCCTGGAAGTGGTGGTGTTGTTGCTGAACTAGAGAGAAGAAGTCATATTTGAGAAGCCACGATATTTTGGGAGAACTTCTCATGAAACAGCAGGAGAAGAGTGTGGTCCAGAGCATGGATGTGAGGAAAGGTGAAGGTCAGTGTCCATATGAGATGAAATACAGGGAACTGAAGAATGGAGGGAGAGAAAGGGATGGCAAATAGAGGTTATCCTGGGTTAGAGAGGACCTTCAATGTTACTTTCTTTATGATGACGATTATTCTTTAGAGATGATATTGAACCAAGGAGCGAAATGACCTAAGCTTTACTTGAAGCCAAGTAATCTGACCTCAAAAACTCAGGCTGCATGGAATGTTCAAGAGGATTGAGAACATCCCTAGTGATCCAGGGAATGTGCAGGGTGATCCCTGAAACCTCCCTTTATCTTCCAGTGCAGGAGGTACAAGTTCAGTCTTTAGTTGGGGAACTAAGATCCCACATGCCTCTCAGCCAAAAACCAAAACATAAAACAGAAGCGATATTGAAACAAATTCAATACAGACTTTAAAAATGTTCATGTTAAAAAGTAATTAAAGAAAAGTTCTAGAGGATGAAGGTGAGATGAAAGCGTTGCAATGCTTGGGCAAGAAGTTGCAGGGACCTTGTGTGGAGAGGGGACCGTAGGACTGGGAATGAGATCTCTGCAATGAAAGACCAACCAGCCTGGACTAATAATCAGATGTAAGGGGCGGAGATGAGCCAGAATATAGATATGTGTATTGGTAGATGTTCTCCATGACGTCACTTAGCATCACCAAAGAAATTACAATCTTGCCCAAATCAAGTTGCAGCTCTCTGTGGTGTTTTCTTCTGTATTTATACATTTCTCAAAAATCTCTAATTGTCTAATATACACTGTGACTCTCCTTAAAGAAGATGGCCTTGTCCCAGTCCCTAAACTTATTTGTCCACAGAAACATCTTTTTAAAAAATGAATTTCTAAAAAATCCTGCATTTTCCGAAACATTATTTGGGGACATGTTTTACTATGCTTGAAATATATCCCAAAATAATAATGTTTCTGAAAATGCAGAACTTTTTAGAAATTCTTTTTTCATTTTCTTAATAAATAGGCCTGGGTTCCATCCCTGGGTTGGGAAGATCCCCTGGAGAAGGGAATAGCAACCCACTCCAGTATTCTTGCCTGGAGAATTCCATGGACAGAGGAGCCTGGTGGGCTACAGTCCATGGAGTCGCACAGAGTCAGACATGACTGAGTGACTAACACACACACTGCGATGTTTGGAGAATGATGATGTGATTAATAAAAACTTGGAAAGTGAAGTGAGAATTTGATTGGATTAAAAGGATAACATTGACATAGGAGGTGTTAAATCTGAGATGCCAGAGCCCATGCAAGTTGGAAATGTCTAGAAGCATGCATATTTCCTGGAACTTCAGCTAAAAGGAGAGGTTTGGGTAGAAAGATGAATTTGGAGTTATCATCTAGAGATGATCATAGAACCCACCAAGGTGAGATCAGTTCAGAAGAGAGAACTTTCTGGGATATCTGTGAGATAGAAGAGAGAGAAATGGCAACAGAGACCCAGAAAGGCTTGGTCAGAAGCAGAATTGGGATCTTACCCTTTAAGTAAATAAGGATGGAACTTTCAAGATTTGGAAGATAAGTTACTGACCTTGGAAAGAATAGTTTGAATAAAATGTGGTAAGAGATGAAAGCCCTGTTTAGGAGATAGTGGAGCGACTTAAAGAGAAAGCATGACGGCAAAGTATATTTTATTCCTTGTATAGAGAAAGTTATCAATGAAATAAATATTGAATGTAAGTTTTAGGAAAAGTAGGACTCGGACTTTCCTTTAAGGATTAAGCAAAAGATGAAGTAGAAGAAAAGAGGGATCAATGGGGGAGAGAGAAATATTAGCTTCACCACTAAATTCCTGGATCAGTAGTTCTTAAATTTTGGCCTGCATCAGAATCTCTAGACGTCTTGTTAAAACACAGAGTGCCCCAGGACTTGCTTGGCAGACCAAAGGTTGAGACTTTGCCTTCCAGTGTAGTGGGTGTAGGTTCAGTCCCTAGTTGGGAGCTAAGATCCCATTTGCCTTGCTGCCAAAAAAAAAAAAACCAGAAAACAGAAACAGTGTTGTAACAAAGTCACTAAAGGCTTTAAAGTGTAGTGCATGTTAAAAAAAAAAAAAAGTCTTTAACAAAATATAGACCACTCCACCCTATACCTAGAGTTTTGGGTTCAGTAGATCTGGGAACCCATTGACATATCGGAACCCACTGACATATCCCACAAGTTCCCATGTGTTCCTGATGCTGTCAATCTGGGGACCACAATCTGAGAGCCTCTGCTCTAGAGAAGGGAGAGTGCAGAACCCAGGTTGCCAATTGAAGGTGAGCCTTGAAAGAGAAAAGACACCTGTTTATGAGAAAATGACCAGAAGTGAAAGAAGAAACAGTGGATAAAGGCACATAGAATTTTGAAACGGGGATACAACAGTGATGGCAGTTTCTGGAATTGAAGAATACGATACAAGCCAGCAAGTTGTGACTGGGGATACTGAAGTTTTGATGGTTGTTTTGCCCCAAGTTTTAATTTTCGTCTCAGGTTCAAAGGATTCGTTAACAGAAGAAACCACTTGTTATGCACAAATAAACAATTTAAATACTTAATAGAGAATTATCTAACTTACTTTCGATATACAATCATTAAAAGAAAAGAGAAATAGAAGCATTAGAGGAGAGTAATAGCACATATATCACTGAACTGGGCCGACTAACATCCAGATTCAAACGGTGCTGGGAAGTCCCAGTGGGGAAAAGGTCCCGGACAGTGCATCTATCTGACGGGCTAGACGTTAAATTGCAGTTTTGGGGGGTTCCTGCTTATAATCCTAATCTGCAAACTGATATTATCATCAGTTTGTGAGCAAAAATGCAGCTCTAGTTTCACTTTAACCTTTTTACAATGCTGTTTGTTATTTTGTGAGTCACAGGATTTTTGTTAAACCCCAAGCATGGTTGGCCAGACCTCCAGGGGCTCAAGAATTCCAAGACCCACTCTCTATCTTATCTGTAGTGCCACTCAGCTTACTGGTAACAACTGGTACACTGGCAAGCAGACACATCATCAGGGCAGTGTCCAGAAGCAAGGTCAGAGGCCTGCTCTGCTTTCTTGTCTCTGAGCAGTGAAGATGGACAGAATAGGGGCTTTCCTGGAAGTTCAGTGATTAGGACTTCGCCTTCCAGGGCAGGGGATGTGGATTCAATCCCTGGTTGGGGAGTTAGGATCCCACATGCCTTGTGATCAAAAAATCAAAACAAGGGGAAAAAAGGGAGGAATATTGTAACAAATTCAATAAAGACCTTAAAAATAGAACACATCAAAAAGAAAAAAAAAAAGGACAAGACAGAAGAAAATGCTCTGAATCCAGTGCTGAAACCATCAAGGAAGGAAAATTCTTTGTAGGGGAGGGAAATTCTCATTCCTTCTACTCTCGTAGGTTGTCCCACCTGGGCCCTGTAACGTTAGGTTGACAAAAGACAAAATCACAAGAGAAAAACAGTTGATTAACATGGGCAGCACACATCACACCAGGGAAACCTCAGTGAAGAGTGAGTGACTTCAAGGGGTGGTTAGAACTCGGGCTTCAATAGCATCTTAAGAAAAGGACAACAGATGTTCAGAGAAAGGACAAGACAGAAGAAAAGGAGTTTGAGTTTCTAGGATGAATTCATTCCCAAGTTGTGGGAAGGTGAATAGATGGGGAAAAACAATGAAGTAAGGTTTGTTGGGAAAAGTCCTTTTGGCACCAACTTTCCATCATCTTCTTGGCCATAAAGCCTCCCTAGAAGAAGTGACTTGTGACAGTCCCTATTTATCCAAAGTTTCTACCTTTAATCACTCGAAGGAAGCTACAAGAAAGTATGTTTCTGCATCTCTTGATTCCTCATAGGCCTCCAGCTCTAAAAGAGTCCTTATGCCAGTATAGCATATTTGGGGTGGCGTATTCTGGTCTCTTGGAGAAGGCAATGGCACCCTACTCCAGTACTCTTGCCTGGAAAATCCCATGGACAGAGGAGCCTGGTAGGCTGCAGTCCATGGGGTTGCTGAGGGTCAGACACGACTGAGCGACTTCACTTTCACGCATTGGAGAAGGAAATGGCAACCCACTCCAGTGTTCTTGCCTGGAGAATCCCAGGGACAGGGGAGCCTGGTGGGCTGCCGTCTCTGGGGTCGCACAGAGTCGGACACGACTGAAGCGACTTAGCAGCAGCAGCATTCTGGTCTCTACAATGGCCACGTGCGAAAGGGATGTCTCTTATATTAGATAGGCTATGACTGTGGGGTCCTGTGGTCTAGGAATTGTATCAGGGGCAGCAAAGACCATCTGAGCTCATTCTTATTTTATTTTATTACTGGAATGCAGTTGCTTTGCAATGTTTGTTACTTTTCTGCTGTACAACAAGGTGAATTAGCCATATGTGTGTATATATATACACACCCTCTCTCTTAAACCGACCTCCTACCCACCGCCTCATCCCACCCCTCTAGGTCATCACAGAGCATCACTGAGCTGCCTGTGCTATACAGTAGCTTCCCACTGTCTATCTGTTTCACACATGTGCTGTGCTGTGCTTAGTCGTTCAGTCATGTCTGATTCTTAGGATCCCATGAACTGTAGCCCACCAGGCTCCTCTGTCCATGGGGATTCTCCAGGCAAGAATTCTGGAGTGGGTTCCATGCCCTCCCCCAGGGATTTCACACATGGTAGTGTATATACGTCAGTCCTACTCTTCTAATTCATCCCACTCTCCCCTTACCCCCTACTGTGTCCACCAAGTTCATTTGGCTAAAAAGAGTAAGAGAACACGCAGCCTTTATTACAGACAGTCATGAGGGAATTGATGTAATCAAGCTGAGTTAGTGTTTCAGCTAAGGCAGAGTCAGAGGGGATCTAAGGAGACTAGCAAGCCCTTCCCCAGCACTTGGCATGTAGCAACTCCTTCATCCTCACAGGGACCCTGTGACGTTGGTACTGTTACCCCATTTTACAGTTAAAGAAATGAGGTCATGAGAAATGAAGGAGTTTGCCAAGTTCACACAACTAGTAAATGGTGAAGCCAGGAAAGGAATCCAGGCACAGTCTCTGGGGAGCTTGACAGGCTTTCACCAAGCTGACCTGGCATTTTGATTTTCCATCACCCCTCTGCCAGGTCCCTTCCCCGGGAGCCAGTGCCCAATGAGGAGACTGTCCTCCCAGGGACTGGCCTTGGAGTGCATCCTAGGGGCTGTGCTCCATCTTACTGGATTATCCCAGAGCTGCAGTTCCTTGAACACGATTGAAGTACATACACCGTCAGAGTAGAAAAGAGGCCCCTCGTGGTGTTGCACTCTGCCAGGTTTTGCAGCAGGAGGCAGGATGAGACAGAATGGGTCATAGTTCAGACTCAGAGCCCTCAAAGGACCCCCTTCCCACCAGAATAGAAGGGCAGGGTCGGGGCATTAGGCAGAAAGCATTTCATCCACTCAGTGACCTCATTTCTCTTTGGTATAAAAGGATTGGTTGTTTTCTCTGTCTATTCCTGGGTCTATGTCCTTCTCAAGTTAAGTCTGTAAACTCCAGAACTGGACTGTTAACACACAACTCCAGCAATCCTAAGGAATGATTGATTTACAACAAACGCATGTGCTACATTTCTCTTTATATCTCTTCTTTAAAAGATAAAAGTCCAGGGACTTCCCTGGTGGTCCAGTGGCTAAGACTCCACACTCCCATTGTGGGGGCGGGGGGGGGGGGGGGCCGGGTTCAATCCCTGGTCAAGGAACTAGATCCTTCATGTTGCAACTGAAGGGGGAAAAAAAAAAAGTCCATGCCCTGCAACTAAGACCCAGTGCAGCCAAATAAATAAAAATAAGTCTTTTAATTAATACTAGAAAGTCCAGCGATACTGAATCACGTGGTTTGAATGAAAACGCTCTTCCTACCCTGTTGGGCCAGCAACATGTTCAACGGGAGTGAGAGCATCCTTTTACCATCTCAGTTCTCTCATTTTTTTGTTGGATTTCTTTTAATATTTATTTATTTAGCTGCATCTGGTCTTAGCTGCAGCACATAGGATCTTTGTTGCATCATGCAGGATCTTTGGAGAAGGCAATGGCACCCCACTCCAGTACTCTTGCCTGGAAAACCCCATGGACGGAGGAGCCTGGTAGGCTGCAGTCCACGGGGTCTCGAAGAGTCGGACACGACTGAGCGACTTCACTTTTCACTTTCATGCATTGGAGGAGGAAATGGCAACCCACTCCAGTGTTCTTGCCTGGAGAATCCCAGGGACGGCGGGGCCTGGTGGGCTGCCGTCTACGGGGTCGCACAGAGTCGGACACGACTGAAGCGACTTAGCAGCAGCAGCAGCAGGATCTTTCATTGTGGTTCACAGATTCTCTAGTTGTACAAGCTCAGTGCTTGTGGCACAGACTTAGTTGCCCTGCAGCATGTGGAATCTTAGTTCCCTGACCAGGGATCGAACCCACATCCCCTGCATTGCAAGGCAGATTCTTAACCACTGGATCACCAGGGAAGTCCCCTCTTGTTGGATTTTTTTTTTTGATACATTTTATCTCCTCACCTTAAAACCAGTGCTTTTAGTGATTATTGGGAAAGAATACATGGAGATTGTTATGAGTCATGTGATGAGGCAGCTCACCCAGGGTTGCAGCTGGAGATAGTGTGGGTGGCAAGGGAACCCCAAGATCTAGGTGCTCCTCCTTACTTCCTGTCATGAGAGCATTTCAGCATAAGCAGAAGGGAGCCAAATAGCGCAAGAACGACCCTTACCTGCTCCTTTTTAGCATTTGTATAAATTCAGGTCACCAGGGTAAAAACGGTGGTCCAAACTCACATCTGGCTTTACCGCCGCTTCCCATCACCACTCCCTCCACATAAACATCTTTTTTCACCAATGCTCCCATTCTAGGCCTTGTATCTTTGTCTCTTTGGGCTCCTGTAACAGTACTGACTCATCTGAAAAGTCCCTGATGCTGGGAAATATTGAAGGCAGAAGGAGAAGGAACAACAGAGGATGAGATGGTTGGTTGGCATCACTGACTCAATGGACATGAGTTTGAGTAAACTCCAGGAGTTGGCGATGGACAGGGAGGCCTGGCATGCTGCAGTCCATGGGGTCGCAAAGAGTCGGACACGACTGAACTGAATAGAACAGTACCACAGAGGTGTCCCTGGGTGACTCAGCAGTAAAGAATCTGCCTGCCAATGCATGAAGTGTGAGTTCAGTCCTTGGGTCGGGAAGATTCCCTGGGGAAAGAAATGGCAACCTGCCCCAGTATTCTTGCCTGGGAAGCCCCCGGACAGAGGAGCCTAGCAGGCTACAGTCCATGGGGTCACAGAGTCAGACACAGGTTAGTGACTAAACGGCAACAACAGAATACCATAGTCCGGGTGACTTACAAACAACAGACGTTTTTCTCACAGTTCTGGAGAAACGTCAATGGCTTGGCCCGAATTCCACCGGGACCTTTCACTGCTCAAAGAGAGCTCCTCACCATGGTTTCCAAGGCTTCCATTGGCCTGACTGCGCAATATCCATTCCTCTCACTTCCCCACACCACCGTCCCCATGAACCGTCTCCCTTCACTGCCTCCACAGTCTGCTCCCCAAACTCTGTCCGTCGGGCTTGGAATCTTCTCCTCTGCATCACACAGCTGACTCTCTCACATCCTCCACTCTCATGATTACATGAGTCAGATATACTATCATCTGTATCTTACAGGTGAGGAAAGAGGAACAGAGCGGTGAAGTAACTTGCCCAAAGTCACAGCCAGTGAGTCAGCAGTCAGAGAAGATGGTGTGATGCCACAGTCCATGGTCTTAGCCATTCTGCTGTGTTTCTGCTCCAATCCTGTTTCTTCGTCTCTAAAGCAGGACTAATAAATGTGCCATATCTCACAGGGTCACATGAGACTCCTGACACACAGCAAGGCAAATGTCTGCTACTCTTAGTGGGAGTAGTAATTGCCAACATTTTATTCTCTACCTTTGCCTTCAGTCCAACAAAGGTCCAACCAAGACCTTAGGTCTTGCGCCCAAAATACTTGAGCTGAGGAAGATCTCCAAGGTCCTCTGCAGTAGAATACATGACAGTATTCTGTAATGTATTCATGTCCGTCACTGTCATCCCACTCTGTTTGTTTCCTCCGCAGAACTGTAAGAAAATAGCTTAAAGGTCTTGTCATGAGTGTTTCTCTCCTGTCTTGGTAGATGTGAGTGCCAGGAGGCCAGTGCTCTAAAGTCACTTGTTTGTCACTGTTTTTCCAGGGCTGAGCCCAGTCCCTTTCTTTCAGTAGACTGTCTTCATAGTCTCCCTTCTCTTGAAGTAAACAGGATTGAGGGGATGGTCTAGTGGGCGATGCTAATACAGTGCAATGGAGGGATGATGTGGGAAGGATTCTACATCCTAGGAATATCCTGGAGAAATAGTACCACCTACTTAGGAATGAGAGGAAGTTTCTGAGAAGAAATGTTGTCTAGAAGTTTCAAAGATCTAAAACTAGATTAAATAACTAGATTGGAGGTTACAGTATTACCATTTAATTTCTCATCATCTTTACATCAAAACCATGTTTTTCAACCTTTTTTTTTAATTATTGCCCCTTTAAGGGGAAATGTTTTCTAGACAGTATTTTCCTAACCACCATCTCCTCTTCCCAATGTTCATACCACAAATATACTGTGTATCTGTTAATGTATTCTATGTAGACCTATGCTTTTTACATAAAAAGAGTAACCTTTGTCATCTTCTAAGAGCAAATTCTTACCCATTTGGGGATGGGGGTGAAATTTCTCCCATTGAAAATGCATGTATTAAACCATTTAATATTGATCAGAAGTCCAAGTTTTGATGAAAAATGCAGTTGATATGTCTTTGTAGTACTTGCTCTTTAAATGTCAAATGGACTGGGTACTGTGTTTTTTTTTCAAGTTTTTTTTTTTTTTCCCAATTGGAGGAAAAAGTGATGAAAAAAATTTTAATGTGATATATGTGCTCATTGAGTGAAAAGTCACCATTAAAATCATAGCAAGAGTTTACGTAATAATATCCACCGATGTATGGTTGAGAGCATTAAAGAATGCAGCAGAGGAACTTGTATTTTTAGGGGAAAATGTGACAGACAAATGTACAGTAATCATTACACAGTTTGGAAAGGAACATGTGGGGGCTGGTTGATTCTGAGTCCTTGGTGATATATTGGGAAGATGATTTAGGTGGTGTCTAAGAAATGATTTAGAAATGGTAATTAAATGATTAGGTAAATGAGTGCTGCTCAGATTACCTGGGAGAATTATGGGTAGGAGAGCTGTGTGTGCAAAGTTCATGGAGATTAGAAAACATGTCCAGAAAAAGAGTGAGTAGTCTGGCTTATACCCCACTGCTGCTGTGGTTGGAGGTGGATTCTGTTTGCAACAGTTCTGTTCATTAAAACAGGTAAATACCAGGTGGCTGTTCCTTGGAGAGTAAAGAGTGTATAGAAGTGACGTGGAGAAAGCTTGGGGGAGGAGTTTTTATCATGGAAGTTAGCCCAAGGGCAAATTATATCTCACTCAACACTTTCCACTAGCTTATCTATCAGGAATTTTAAGAAGGTTAGTGCATTAAGGTTGGTTAGATGGTTTAACCGTGTTTGTATTCCAGCTATTACTTTGGAGAAGTACATTGGGATTTTGCTTCAATATCATAATAAGAAAGGCATAACCCCTGAAAGTGGCAGGCTTCTAATTCTGTCCTTCTAGCAGGATTTCTTTTCATTAGCCAAGTGGAATGGAGCTTTCCTGATGTGCAGTGAAATGAGGCGTGACTTAGCCTGATGGTCCATGAAGGATGCTCAGCAAGGGTGACATTTAGTTCCTTTAAAGTTGATGTTCCTATTTATACCAAGGAGTGTTTTTGCAGCTATACAAGAGACAAGATATTTCCTAGTTTTACGTATGTATACATCCTTAGCTTGTTTTTACCTTCATCTTTTATTGAAGTACAGTTGTGTTATTTATTATTGAAGAAACATGTTAATTTCTGCTGTACAGCAGAGTGCCTCAGTTATACATATGTATATATTCTTTTTTATATTCTTTTCCATTATGGTTTATCCCAGGATATTGAATATAGGTCCCTGTGCTATACAGTAGAGCCTTGTTCATCCATTCTGTATATAATAGTTTGCATCTGCTAACCCCAGACTTCCAATCCATCCCTCCCCCAACTTCCCTGCCTCCTTGGCAACCATAAGTCTGTTCTCTATGTTTGTGAATGTTTTTGTTTCAGGGATAGGTTCATTTGTGCCATATTTAGATTCCACATATAGTGATATCATATGGTGTGTGATTTCTCCTTCTGACTTACTTCACTTAGTATGATAATCTCTAGTTGCACCCATGTTGCTGCAAATCGCATTATTTGTCCTTTTCATGGCTGAGTAGTATTCCACTGTGTGTATGTACCGCATCTCCTTTATCCATTTATCTGTTGATGGGTATTTAGGTTGCTTCCATTTCTTGGCTACTGGGAATAGTGCTGCTATGAACATAAGGGTGAATGTATGTTTTTGAATTATTTTATCTGGATATATGCCCAGTAGTGGGATTGCTGGATCATATGGTAACTCTGTTTTTAGTTTTCTGAGGAACCTTCATACAGTTCTCCATAGTGTGGCTGCACCAACTTAGATTCCCATCCACAGTGTAGGAGGGTTCCTATATCCTTGACTTTTATTCCATATCCCACTTCATCAGCTTCCTTCTTCCCAGTTCTTCTTCCTCATCTGTTTAGTGCCATCTTCACTTTCCTCTGTCCATGGGATTCTCCAGGCAAGCATACAGGAGTGGGTTGCCATTTCTTTCTCCAGGGCATCTTCCCAACCCAGGGATCGAACCTAGGTCTTCCAAATTGCAGGCAGATTCTTTTTGGTTTGAGCTACCCGGGAAGCCCGTTTTCTTGTCAGATTAATGTAAATCATCCCTTGGATGATGCATCGCCCTTAAGGAACTTCCTGCCAATCTGTAGTATTCCCTGCAGACTGCTAAACTCATTAAGTGGCTGAGCCATGTCACTCTGTACTGAAGCTTTTCTTTTTCATTATTCTTTCCAAGTGCAACCTCTAAGATCTAATCTGTTCCTTTTCCTAACATCTGTTCCCTTTAGTGCCTCTCCACAATCCCCTTTCACAGGCTTACAGCCTTCCTACTGTTTTCTTCTAGTGCCCCAACCTCTGCCTTCTATCATTAGACATATTCTGTGTACAGATCTGGGCTTAAATATATAACAAATCCTGTCATACTAACTTCAAAACAAGGTGAACACCCCTTACTCTGAGTCCTAGCAGGGCTTGAACTGGTGGTTGTCACCCTATTTCAGTCCTCCTTTGGTATTGTATCAAGTTACCTCCTGAGTTCATTTAAGATTCAGCTTGTTTTTATACAACCAGTGTTCCAGTCCTTGAGATGGCTTACCACTGTATGCGTGGACACACTAGACACGTGTCATCTTGAATGCACCAAATAAATGGATGTTGTGTGAATTTCACTTGTTACTTGAGCACTTAACAAATGAGAAACGATATTGGATGACAGTTGTTTGGATGAACGTATAGACAGTTTGTCCTTAGGAAAATTTTCCCCTTGCTTGCACATTAACAGATTATTAACATGAAAACTCACCTCTAAGGAGTTTTTTTTTGGGGGGGTGGGGCGGGACAGGGTAGTGGGGAGGGGGTGAGATTCCCTGGTTGTCCAGTGGTTAGGACTTCATGCTTCCACTGTAGGGGGCACGAATTCGATCCCTGGTTAGGGAACTAAGATCTTACAAGTTATGTGGCATGACCCCAAAAAAGAAGTTTATTTTTTAAATTTTTGTATAATGTTGGAGGGGGTGCAGTTTTTATTGTGATAAAATATACAAATATGTATAACAAAATTAATGTTTTTAACCATTTTAAGTCTACTGTTAAGTGTCATTGAATATATTCACACGGTTATACAACCATCACCACCATCCATCTCCAGAACTTTCTCATGTTCTCCAGCTAAAACCCTGTACCCAGTAAACGCTGACTCTCCACACTCCTCCCCTCCTCCTCCCAACAATCACCATTCTCTTTTCTGTTTCTATAAATTTGGCTGTTCTAGGTACCTCATGTAAGTGGAACCATACAGCGTTTACTCTTTTGTGACCAGCACATTTCACTTAACATAATGTCCTCAAGACTCATCCATGTTGGATCATGTGTCAGAATTTCTTTCTTTTTTTGGCAAAGTCACAAGACATGTGGAATCTCAGTTCCCAACCAGGGCTTGAACCCATGCCCCCAGCAGTGGAAGCACAGAGTCTTAACCACTGGACCACCAGCAAAGTCATTCCTTCCTTTCTAAAGCTGAATAATATTCCATTGTATGTATCTACCACATTTTGTTTATCCTTTCATCTGTCAGTGGGCAATTGGGTTATTTCTGTATATTTTTAGGCTATTGTAAATAATGCTGCTATGAACAAAGATGTACAATATACTTCCAGGAACTTTTAAAAGAAACACTATTAATTATATTCAGAAAACTTATGCTATTACCTTATACTATATGGCATAAATTGACTTTCTCCTACACAATGTAATACTTCATTTGAAACTGCTGCTAGGTAATAGTAGTTTTTAATTTAAATTTAAATATGTACCAGCTTCCCTTGGTAGAATAATGTTCTTTTTCAGCAGCTTCTTTGTAGAGTAAAAGAAGATTAGGGGGAAATGTTTGGAGAACTAAAAATAAAAATCAGCTTATTTTTAGTTGATTATATTGTTCTCAACATGGCTAATTGGTTTAGATAATCACCATTCTTAGACTACAAATGCATTTCACTTAAGTCAGCAAACTATTTTTGAAATACTTTAATGATGCCAAAGGGAACCATTTTACCAATTCTGTAACTTTCTTGCCTTTTATGAAATATTCCCTTTAAATGTATATAAGCATTTGAAGCTGTGCAAACGTTTAAGTTTAAAAAGTCCTTTAAAGTGTTCAGTTGCAAGCAAATTCATATACTCCTAGACAGTAGCAATTCAAGATAAAATATTGAGCTCCTATTGTGAAAATATATTTAACAAATACTGTGTCAGTCTAGAAAACATGTGAAAACTTTATCCTGATTAACTTTCATGTTCCACAATTGATTGACATGTAGTGAATTTCGCCATGTATTGATTCGTGTATAAACTCCACAAAGATGGGAATCTTGTCTGTTTTGTTTATCGTATACAGATGACACTTACTGGATACAAACAATTATTTATCCCAACAGTGTCATTTGGAAGCTCTTCAGTAGACTTCTTTTGTTCCTTAAAGTAAAATTAATAAACAGAATTTTAAGAAATATCCTATACAAGACCAAAAAATGATAAAGGACATAAGTAATAATACCTATAAAATCGAGATTTTTATTTTTTATTGTCATCCTGACTTTGATCACCAACTAATTCATGGTCTACTCATGCTAGTATGAAGCAAGTTAAGAAGGCAAACTTCTACTAAGCTCTTTAAAATATGATAGTAGTTACTCAGCATTGAGGATTGATTCTCTTTATGAATTTTTATGACTGTTTTTTAAAAAAAATCTATAGTTCTTGGCTTTTGTAAAAAAGCCAAAGAAAAAAAGAGGGCTAATTGCCTTGAAATTTACAACTGCTCCTGTGGATACAAAAATGTCACATACATTGATAACATTAGGAACTTGAGATGAATTGTCATTTGCCCCTCCCAGCTAACTAACCCTAACCCTATCCACAACCCCCCACCCTAATTGATGGGCTATTCCTGCTGCAGAAATGTCACCATCCTCTGGAACAGTTCTTAGAGGAAAGAGGTGGCCCAGATCATCCACCTGGACATGTTTTTTCCTGGACTCTGACTATTTTACTTGGAGGAGGATAGCCCCCACTGACAGATCACCTCTGTGAAACACCAAATCCTTCAGGTTTTGAAGATCACCACGCAGTGATGCTGCCGGTCAGGAGCCTGGGCAGTGTTTCATGACGTAATCAATGCCAAAATTCACCAACATAGCCCATAATCTTTTCTCTGCTTAATTTTGTTATCCATTTATTCCTAATTTAAAATATTCAGAAACTTCCCTGGTGGTCCAATGGTTAAGACTTCACCCTCCGATGCAGAAGGGCCTGGGTTCAGACCCTGGTCAGGGAACTAAGATCCTGCATGCCTCGTGGCCAAAAAAACAAAACATAAAACAGAAGCAGCATTGTAACGAATTTAATAGAGACTTTTAAAAAATTGATGTCCCTGGCCTGGAGAAAATAAATTAATTTCTTTAATATCCATAATATTCTAGACAGTGTGCATGATAAAACTGGGCAGTTCTTACTTTCCAGTATTTTGTAAAAGCAGAATACTAAGATATTCAGGGGTTCTTTTAAGAAAATCACATTTTATCATTGTGTGTGTGTGTGTGTGTGTGTGTGTGTATACAGCAGCTTCCCACTAGCTATTTGTTTTACACATGGTAGTGTATATATGTCACTGCTACTGTCTTAGTTCATCCCACTGGAGTCTTATGTTAATTGATGTTTTACTTCTCTGTTTGTGGCTCTCAAAATATTAACATATAGCAGATTGGGAAGAACTGAGATCTACTTCTAGCCTAATGGACTGGACTCTGCTTCCACATTTTCAGTCTTCATCTCAGTGATGACTTCACTGAGGTTGGGTAGAAATTAGTTCTGATGGAAGGCTTTCCCATCTTCATTGCTGTACAGGATTTATGCAGTCACAGCTCTGATGTTTAAAGAGGACTTATTTTTTTTTAATACCTGTAGGAATATTTCAAATTATTCATCTTTTTTTTCCCTGTGGGAGTTCTGATGTACACTTACGTGGAGTTGAGTTGTATCGAGGTTGAGCCATCATTTGGGGTAAAATTCTGTTTTCGGCAGAGGACCATGTGTGGAAACCCTCTCCTGAGATGGGATCCCTGGGGTTGTTATTTCTCAACCCAGCGTCCTTTCTTCAGTGACCCTCATTTCTGCAAACCACAGTCCTCAGGGCAGTAGTGAAGGTACAGCCATGTCTTCTGACCTTTGTCCAGAATGATTTTGTGTCTATGGACATATTCCTGCCTGGATTGACTCCTTTTTAATTTTACTTGCTGTTTGAGATCATTTCCCCTGTCTAGTTCCCTTTGAATTCAGTGTCCATGTTTTTTCCCCCTTGATTCTATTTAGATAAATGAGATCTTCAGACTGTATGTCCTTTGTTTTCAGCGTATTGATAAAGGTCTCTATCTGGGGGCCATATACTTCTGGCCACCTGATGCGAACAGCCGACTCATTGGAAAAGACCCTAATGCTAGGAAATATTGAAGGCAGAAGGAGAAAGGGGTGGCAGAGGGTGAAATGGTTGGATGGCATCACCGATTCATTGGACATGAACTTGGGGAAACTTCAGGAGATGGTGAGGGACAAGGAAGCCTGGCATGCTGCTGTCCATGGGGTCACAGAGTCAGACACGACTTGGTGACTGAGCAACATACATCTGCCAAAGGCTGGAACTCCTTAGATAGTATGGGTAGGGAAAAACCAACGGCCTCAGTCTAGCCAGTGTCACTAACCAGGAGGGAGTTTAGGCATAGCTGTCTCAGAGTACTGAAATCTTCCTGGACTTAAGGCTCAGGTTTCTTTTTTTTTCTTTTTTCCATCTGGGATGTTTACTTATTCCAGAAATACCCCTCCACCCTCATGGTCCAGAACTCATTCATTTCTGGGAAATTAATACTCCATCTTGGCCATTTCTCTCAAGCAGAAACCAGTAGTGTGAGACTCCCAGCTCCCCTTGATGGCAAGTTTTTCCAGAACTTGCAGGATGTCTGAGGATCCTGGGACAGAGGAGTCACAGTGGAAAACTATGAGAACATATGAAAGTAGGAGTAGTTCTCTTTGGTGCCCGTAAGACAACAAATGAGACGGTTTGTTCGTTTGTTTTGGCAGTGCTGGGTCTTTGTTGCTTCCTGGGTGTCAGGAGACACTCTCTAGTCGCAGTGCACAGGATTCTCATCATGCTTGCTTCTATTGTGTGGCACAGGCTTCAGCAGTTGCGACACACCGGCTCAGTAGTTGTGGCGCCCAGGCTCTGAGCACAGGCTCAATAGTATGGCACGCAGGCTTAGTTGCTCCATGCAATGTGTGATCTCCTGGACTGGGGATCAAACCCATGCCTCCTGCATTGGCAGGAGGATTCCCTACCACTGAGCCACCAGGGAAGCCCCACCAGCTATTTATTAATTTAAGCAAGATAGTCCATTTTCATTTAATCCAAGATAATTTTCCCTCCTTTCCTCTCTCCTCAGTCTTCTTATCCTCCTTCACTTTTAGTTATTTTTTGAATACTTTTCACTGATTCAGTTCATCACCCCTCACTGCACACCCCACTGAGAAAACACAGGTTTGCGGATGGTGCCACAATCATCCTACCACCACCAGTCTTCATCTGTATCCATGATTTCTTCCTCCCTTCATGTGAGAATAGAAGAGGCATGTCTCCTGCTGTGGGAATCCTCTTGCTTAGTTTCTCCCCTTCCAAGAATTTCCTGCCTCCAGTCATCATCTCTTTCCTACAGCATCCAGTCTTTCCTCTCTACTGGACTATTCATATATGACATAGTATGGAGGTGTCCATCCTAAAAGCCCCCAAACCCTGCGTTACATGTCCTCCAGCTACAGGTTCATATCTCCACCCTACTTCCCAGCAGACTTTCTCAAAGTCTGCACGAATCATTTGCACTTAACCTCTCCCCTCCCCACCCCTCACTGGTCCAGACGTTACCCCTCAGAATCACAGCAACCCCAACAAATGGCTCCAAGCCCAGTCAACAATCTCTGTATCGTCAAAGAAGGCATAAGCTTTGTGCTACCATTCTCAGGCTGTCAGCAGCACTCCACGTGGTTGATCACCCTCCAACTTGAAATGCCTCTCTGGGCTTCTGTGACACCATGTTTTTTGGGCCCTTGACAGTATTTTTGGTGGGTGGGGCGAGTGTTAGGGTGGGCTCCTACCTCTCTTCCGAGCCTCCCAGAGTTGGAATTCTACAGCACTCAGAACTTGGCTCTTTCTTTTCACTCCACTCTGAATTCCAGTTGATATTTCCAACTTTCTCTAGAGCTTTTCCACTTACCTGTCCACACAGGTGTCAAAGTCAACTTGATTGCCTACCACTGTGGCCCAATGTATTCCTTTCTCAGGTTCTCCGTCTCAGGAATGGTCTCAGCCACCAATAAGTCCTCTTATTTCCACCTCCAAAATGTACCCAGCTTTACCACTGCCACACAAATCCAAACCACTGTCATCTCGAATCTGGGTTCTGTCCTACTCTTGCTCCTTTCCAGCTTGTTAAAGAAGTAAAATTCTTTACTTTTTTATTTTTTATTATTTTATTTTTTAAAATTCTTTACTTAACCACTGGTAGTCCAGTGGTTAAGACTTGGGCTTCTAAGGCAAGGGATAAAGGTTCTATCCTTGGTCGAGGAGTTAAGATCCCACTTGTGGGCCAAAAAAATTTAAAAAAAAATTTTTTTAAACAGAAGCAATATTGTAACAAATTCAATAAAGACTTTAAAAATGGTCCAGGTGAATAGTCTCTTTTAAAAAGATCAAAAAAAAATCTTAAAGAAAAGAAAAATTAGAGAAAATTGGCAAAATCTGTATTTCAGCAGGGACACTGAAATAGGAGAGGAAGTTGTTGGTGTTCAGTCGCTCAGTCGTGTCCAACTCTTTGTGACCCCATGAACTGCAGCACACCAGGCTTCCCTGTCCTTCACCATCTCCCAAAGCTTGCTCAAACTCATGTGCATTGAGTTGGTGATGCCATCCAACCATCTCATCCTCTGTCATCCCCAGGAATACATTACATATATATATTTATATATATTTAACAGGTAGGACAGTCACACTACAGTAAGCCAGTGGGAAAGAACTAAGAGGAAGCAGTCTAAGAAATAAAATGGGGAAGTTCTAAAGGTTTTGACTCGATGACTTGATTCTTGGACCCGCTGAACTGTGGATAAGCTGATGGATATTCTTGAGGCAATTGGATATAGACAAGTAAAACCAAGCTTTCAGGGCTGAATATATAGATGTAAGAATCAACATTACAGTTTATACCTGAAGCCACGAAAGTGGATGAAATCCCCTGGGGAAAATGTATAGATGAGAAAATAACCATGTTAGTCCTGCTTCTGAGCCTCTGATTGACTCCTTGTATCTCCCCTCTGTTTCTTGCTTCAGATCTAAGTCTGCATATCTTGTCTCCTTCCAGCTGCCCAGCCCCTCCATTTACCCCTGGCTGTCTCCTCCCCAGGATACATGCAAAATGAAACACCATGTCCCCTGTACCTTTTCAGGCTTGTTATTCACAAAGATAAGCACATAGGTCCCCTTTCTTTATAAGGGTTTTGCTGCTGAACATCTTGGCACTCAGCAATCTTCAATTATCTAGACCTAGGAGGAGAGTGACAACACTTGACAAACAAATACAGTTACACCTCCTGTCCCGGGGGATGGCTTATCTGACATTCCAGTTTTGGTGCACAAAGCCAAGAATCTCAGAGTAGCACACGAAACCTTTTGGCCGTCAGAGTGATTGTAACATCTAGGCACTAAAAGTGGGGTCTGTTTTCATCTCTTTTACCTATAAGGGCTTTCTTGGTGGCTCAGATGGTAAAGAATCTACCTGCAATGCAGGAGACCCAGGTTTGATCCCTGGGTCAGGAAGATCCCCTGGAGAAGGGAATGGCAACCCACTCCAGTATTCTTGCCTGGAGAATTCTGTGGACAGAGGAGCCTGGTGAGCTACAGTCCATGGGTTGCAAAGATCAAACATGACTGAGAGACTAACAATTTTACCTATACTCCCAATGGGCTTGATTTTATGAGTATGGCTGTTAATTTTTGAATTGTATGAAAGTCCCACATGGAAGGTTCTATCTTGGAATTTTGGCAGAAGGAAGAAAATCAGATTCTTTGTAACCACTTAATTTGATCATCTGTCATGGGTATCAACAATTGCTGAAGGAATAAGAGACTCTTACTTTAATGGACCTCTTTAATATGACGATCTTCCCTGGGTTTCCCTGATGGCTCATCTGGTAAAGAATCTGCCTGCAATGCGGGAGACCTGGGTTTGATCCCTGGGTTGGGAAGATCCCCTGGTGGAGGGCATGGCAACCCACTCCAGTATTCTTGCCTGGAGAATCCCTGTGGACAGAGGAGCCTGGTGGGCTACAGTCCATGGGGTCTCAAACAGTCTGACATAACTGAGCAACTAAGCCAGCACAATCTTCATCTAAAAAGTCTGGTTCACTGGTGGTAGGACAACTTCTAGACCAACTATTAGAAACACACGTTCATAAACTGGACCACAGGGTTTGTTGTTGTTAAGTCAGTATGTCTGACTCTTCTTGACACCATGGTCTATAGCTCAGCAGGCTCCTCTGTCCATGGGATTTCCCAGGCAAGAATACTGGAGTGGGCTGCCATTTCCTTTTCAAGAGGATCTTCCCGAACCCAGGGATCAATCTCACATCCCCTGCATTGGTAAAAGGATTCTTTACTGCTGAGCCACCAGGGAAGCCTGACCAAGGAAGCACCACAGGTTTAAATAAATCTAAACAAAATGTGAAATTCATGTAATGTCCAAATAATTCTGACTTAATTTTTTTAAGGCATACAGCATGATATATGTTGTGAAATGATTACCACGTAAGTTCAGCTAACGTCCATTTTCTCATACAGAAACAATAAAAAGAAAAGAAGAAGGGGAAAATAAACTGTTCTCTTTGTGAAGAGAACTCTTAGGATCTACTCTCTTAACAATTTACCTGTATATCATACAGCAGTGTTAGCAACAGTCCTCATGTTGTACATTACATCCCTTGTAGTTACTTATTTTATAAGCAGAAGTTTGTACCTTTTGACCACCTTCCTACAATTCCCCTTCCCCACCCCCCACCTCTGATAACCACAAGTCTAATCTGTTTTTCTATGAGTTTGTTTTTGGGGGGCGGTTCTTTGTTTAGATTCCACATATAAGTAATAGCATACAGTATTTATCTTTTTCTCTCTGACTTATTTCATTTCTCATAATGCCTTCAAGGTCCATTCATGTTGTTACAAATGTTAATGTTTTAAGTGAGATAATATAAAAAATCATTATCATTTTTTTGAGAGTCCCAGATCATCCATCCTAAAGCCATTCTATTGACATGACAAATTCACATTGCCATCTCCTGTGTCAGACATCAAATCTTTACTGACGATGGTCAGCACTCGTATTTAAACTTCAGTGTTAGATGATTTGGCCTTCCCTGGTGGCTCAGATGGTAAAGAATCTGCCTGCAATGCGGGAGACCTGGGTTCAACACCTAGGTCAGGAAGATCCCCTTAAAGACCATCTGTGTTCTCTGGGAGCATAAAATCTAACCTTGAGGTCAAGAAATATTCACTGAGTGCCCAGCCTATGGCAGGCATTGGAAACACAATGATAATAAGAGGTGGTTTCTACCTCTACAACTTTACTGTTTGGTGTGTAAGATAAGACCTGCATAGAAGATACAGAGCATTATAAAAAGGTCAGTGTCAACTCCTTATGAAGTAACACGCATAGTAAATGCTACAGGGTTTCTCAGGGGAGAATCTGGTGAGCTTAGTAAGAGTGGTTGGGGGATCATTTATTCTATCCAACAGCAGCAACCAGGAACCTGAAGGTCTGTTTATTTGACTTCTCACCCCATTCAGCAGAGAAGGCAATGGCACCCCACTCCAGTACTCTTGCCTAGAAAATCCCATGGATGAAGGAGCCTGGTAGGCTGCAGTCCATGGGGTCTCGAAGAGTCGGACACAACTGAGCGACTTCACTTTCACTTTTCCCTTTCATGCACTGGAGAAGGAAATGGCAACCCACTCCAGTGTTCTTGCCTGGAGAATCCCAGGGACGGGGGCGCCTGGTGGGCTACCGTCTCTGGGGTCGCACAGAGTTGGACACAACTGAAGTGACTTAGCACTTAGCACCCCATTCAGGTGGCTTCACCTAATGGAGCTTTTCTATCAGCCTGCACCCCTCACCAGGCAGTTGATCAGTCCCTCCTTGGCAACCCTAACACTTGTGTTCTTTCTCTTTGCCTCTGCTGAAGTACCTGGGATGCAGTGCAGTTGTTGGCATGTCTGTCTCTCCTTGGAGATTCTGACTCATGAAAACAATAGGTTTTGTCTTGTTTATCTTTGAATCCCTCCTGTCCCACATAGTACCTAGAATGTTGTGAGTGTCCCCCCGCCACCAAAAAGTGTTCACTGCATGAGTAAATAGAGGAATTAATGAATTTACCAGGTACAAGTTGAGCCCTGAAGAGAGGTTACAACATTGCATTTTTTAAAATATTTATTTGGCTGTGTCCGGTCTTAGTTGTGGCACATGGAGTCTTCAGGATCTTGTTTATTTGCAGCACGCAGGATCTTTATTTGCAGCGTGTGGGAGTTCTAATTATGGCACGCAAACTCTTAGTTGCAGCACCTGGGACCTAGTTCCTTGACCAGGGATTGAACCCAGGTCCTCCGCATTGGGAGTATGGAGTCTCAGCCACTAGACCACCAAGGAAGTCCCTTGCATTTTTAAATAACAGAGACCTCTATGGGCATGTAGTCATCAAAAATAAAGAAAATTAAGTAGCCCTAGAATAGGAATTCTGTTTGCTCTAGGAGAGGAAGTTATTTTCTGGGTGCCTCCGGTCTTTACTAAACTGCCCTTAGTTTAAGCCTCTGGATTTTCCACTTCCTCTGGATCACTAGTTAGCAGAAATTATGGTGCAGTGCAGTTGGAATTATGGGTTAGAGTCCAGTCTTTGCCACATAGAGTCATGCGATTTGAGGCCTGCCCTCTGATTTTCTTCATATGCAAAGTAGAAGTAATTATACTTCATTTACACACCAAAAGCTGTTGACATTCTGACTCAGAAGGGATCTTGAAATCTGTAATTCACTGGAGGCACAGAAGAAATGGCTGGGGAAGAGACGTGTGTAGTAAAAGAGGAACTTGGAAAGATGTCTTAGGCATTGCAATTCCTCTACAGACGTCATGCCCCAGCCATCAGCATCATGACGCATGACACATTTGTTTTCTACTTAACTGCCTTTGGAGTACCTCCACCACTGCTTTCTGTAAAGTAGAGATTTGCACCCCCACCGTAGATGTGTTAAACCCAGTATCTCCCTGTTTAGCTACAGTCTTGTCTCTGTATGGCTGCTTCACACCCATCAGCTACATCAGCTTTTTTTTTTTTTTTTTTCCTTTGACAACACCATTCGGCATGAGGGATCTTAGTTCCCTGACCAGGGATCAAACCCATGCCCCCTGAAGTAGAAGCATGGAGTCTTAACCACTGGACTGCCAGGGAGTTCCCTCCATCAGCTCTTTGATCTCAGATATACTTTTTTCTTTTTATTTTTTTTGTATTTTTTAATTTTTATTTTATATTGTAGTATAGTTGATTTATAATGTTGTGTTAGTTTCAAATATACAGCAAAGTGATTCAGTTATACATACACATATATCTATTCTTTTTCAGATGCACTTTAGAAGTCTAGGTTCCTAAATTTTCTTTGGTGGAACATACCTTCCTTCATTTCCCTTTTTATCTTCTTAAACCCCATGATTGACCATCTGAGTCATTTCTGAACGCTGCTGCTACTGCTGCTAAGTCACATCAGTCATGTCTGACTCTGCGACCCCAGAGACGGCAGCCCACCCGGCTCTCCCCAAGAATACTGGAGTGGGTTGCCATTTCCTTCTCCAATGCATGAAAGTAAAAAGTGACTCCTAGTAATCCCGTGGACTGCAGCCTACCAGGTTCCTCCATCCATGGAACCTTCCCGGCAAGAGTACTGGAGTGGGTTGCCATTGCCTTCTCCGCATTTCTAAATAGGGAATTTCAATTTCTATGACACTTGAGCCATCCTTCCATTCCACCTGCCCTCCTCGCTTGCTTCCATGCTGTCAGCCACTTCCCTAAGCTCATGTTAACACAGTGGGAAGGTGTAGGGAGTTGATACAAGAGCTTTAGTGCCTTGGTGCAATTAAGTCTGGTTTCAAATTGTGTCTGACAGTTACATCTTCTTAATAACTTCTTGGTTTACTATCTTCAGCTCAATTTTAGAAACCATGTGGCCTTTTAGAAAATCTTCCAGAAGGTTTTAATTCTTCAACTCTGTATTTCTGAGTATTCTGTATAGCTTTGTTAAAAACGCTTCGGGGGGCGGGGGGAGGGTGTTGTATTTTGGCCGCACTACACAGTATGCAGAACTTCCCTGGCCAGGGAACAAACCTGTGCCTCCTGCAGTGGAAGCTCTGAGTCTTAACCACCAGATAACCAGGGAAGTCCTAAATAAAAACGCAGCGTTTTAGATTTGGATCAGACTGGCCATTTGTGTTATTACTAAGCCCCACCCCCAGCAACTGAATCTGATGCAAAACAAAATTCAAGCATCACCGCCATAGAATACACTCTCTTCAAGTGGAGATTCCCATTCCTGAGTATGAGGAGTTGTTAATGAGATAAAGGAAAATTTGCATTGTGTTCTAGGGATCAGTGATTCTTAATTGAAGATGTGTGTCAATCATGGTGATTAAAAAAAAAAAAAATCTGTGGTTTGGCTCCACCTGCTGGCATTTCAGTGCAATACTTTTCAGGTGGGGCCCGGAACCCTTTTTTTAAAAAAGTATCACAAACAAGCCATTCTCTTTGATATACTATGGTCTGATACATCTGCAGTGGAAATAAATGCATGCTGGGGATAGCAGTATTCCAGTTTAAGTTAGTAAGTCATTAAATATAAGGGCAATATTGGAGTTGTTGTTTAAAGAATTTATAGGTGTAACATTCCTGTTCAGAGTATGGATTTTAGAGGACTATTAAGGGGTGTCTTCTGGATAATGTTTTGTGCAATCTTTGTTGCATGCTCTGTACATCTTACAGGAATTTTTATAATAGTGAACAATGGAAATAACTGAAATGGTTAAAGTGAGTGGTTATATTAATGATGCATCCATGTTGTTAAATATTATGTAGTGATTGAATATTAAGCTTGTTACATGCATAGCTGGGAAAACCACTCATAAGTGAAAGCAGCATATAAAATTTGACTTAAGATATGATTGCAACTGTGTAATTCATACAGAATAGAGATTAAACTTAAATTCACCCAAATAAAATTGTAATTGAGATCTCTGGGAAAAAGTGAATTTATAGATGTAATATCTCATAAGTCTACAGATTTGCTACCAGTTCTTTTTTTTGAGATATTGCTACCACCAAACCCTGAAAATAATATGATGCTGTTTCTTCCCTCAATGAAATCGCATTTAAATTCAGAGTCACCAGTGCTAGTATACATTCAGCTCAAGACAGCAAGCCTTAAAATAGCCTTAATGACGCATGCAAAGCATTTTCCTAGGAACAGACTCTGGACTTAGTAGTGTCTGAAGCCATCCATCAGTACTCATCTGGTGCACTGGTGTGTCAGGAAGTGGTGCCAGCAAAGTGTGCTGCTTCCTGTCAGTTACACAGCCACACCGAGAATTAATGCCACCTGCTTTAATTAGCCAAAGTGAGGAAGGAGATTGACTTTTCAATTGTTCCTGCTTCTTCAAAATACTTGTCTTTTGCTGACTGTACAATACCAATGGCAAACTGCCTTGACAAATTAAAAATCATCTCCGAAGATTTCTCCTGTGTTTTTGATGTGTCATAGCCTGAGCCAGGGTGTCACTGGACAAGGGGCTCGGACCTCAGATGCTGCTTCCTGCCACGCGACTGTCCATGACCTTGAATGAGACCCCAAGTTGCTGGGCTTCATCGTTTTCATTTTGAAAGTGAGAGGCATGGAAATGAGGCTCATGAAAGGCTGTTTTAGCTCTCAACGTCAAGATGATGAAATGTTATGTTTCAGCATATTTCACTGAAATTTCTCACCTAGAAAAAGGGCCTTTGGAACATATATAATGATACTTTGGGGAAAGGAATGGGCTCTCACGGTGAGGGAGGGGAACCTTGTGAGTCTAGACCTGGCCACAGCTTGAAGGATCAGCTCGTGTTAGAATTCAGAGGCACCCACAAATCTGTTACCTCACATACAAGGACGCGAGGGACAGAGAGGCAGGGTGACATCCAGGAACTGGGGACTCTGTTCTGTCGTAGGTTCCTGGAACCAGGCCAGGGGCTTAGTCAGGTTCATGAACTAAGGCGGCGTGATCAAGCTGTAGGAAAGTGAAGATGCTAGCTCACCCTGTTTTCCTCCTTCATGCCCTGTTACTCAGGGACTATCTGGCTTTCCCGAGAGAGAAGACCTGGTTGGCGGGAGGGGGGAGGTGCAGGGATGAGCTTGTAGCTGGGAAGCAACAGGGAAACCTCCAGTTTGCGCTTTGAAAGATCAGACTCACCGTTGCTTTGGTAACCTAGTGATGCCTGCTCAGTGTTGTGGTGCCTGCTCAGCCCTGGACCTCATTCTAGGAGTAGGGCTGTAATTTTTTAAATGTTTATTTTACGTTGGAGTTTAGTTAATTTACAATGTTAGTTTCAGGTGAATAGCAAAGTAATTCAGTTATACATACACATATATCGACTCTGTCAGATTCTTTCCCCATACAGGTTATTACAGAGTACTGAGTAGAGTTCCCTGTGCTATACAGTAGGTCCTTGTTGATTAATTAAACCAGTAATTATTGATCTTTGGCTCAAGAAGCAGTTCACTGGTATTTCCCCTGACCCTGCCTCCCAGCTCCCAGATAAGCCAGTCTTACTGTTTTAAGACCTGGGGGTTAGGTTTAGAAAAGTTGATGGGCACTGGGTCACACAGACCGTTCATGGCCAAGAATGGACTGTCCAGGCTTTCCCTGTAATATAATGACTATGTCTTGTTTCCCACAGAACCACTGGGAAGAGGCCTGACCTGTAATGAACCGTAGCTCAGTATTCTTACGAATTTTGTGATCTCAATATTCCTTTTCAGATGATTTCCAATTCTAATATTCTCTAGAACTTGTTGAAGATATTTTTTGTTTGTTTTAATTTACTTTTTACTTTATATTGGAGTGTAGTTAATTTACAATGTTGTGTTAGTTTCAAGTGTTAGTTACAAGTCTAGGCTTAGCTGATACATATCTGCCCAGGATGACAACTGTTTGTCTGTAAGGCCCCTTAATACAATAGCAGCCTATCTGCAATTGTCTGAAGTTCACAATAAATATACACTTTGGCAAATTTATGCAAAAAGTTGTTTTTTGCATAAAAAAGAGCCATCAACTTTTCTAAACCTAATCACCATGTCTTAATCAGTAAACTGATTCAGTTAGAAAGGTCCGTCTAGTCAAGGCTATGGTTTTTCCAGTAGTTATGTGTGGATGTGAGAGTTGGACTATAAAGAAAACTGGGCACTGAAGAATTGATGCTTTTGACCTGTGGTATTGGAGAAGACTTGAGAGTCCCTTGGACTGCAAGGAGATCCAACCAGTCCATCCTAAAGGAGATCAGTCCTGGGTGTTCATTGGAAGGACTGATGTTGAAGCTGAAACTCCAAAGCTTTGGCCACCTGATGCAAAGAGCTGACTCATTTGAAAAGACCCTGATGCTGGGAAAGATTGAGGGTGGGAGGAGAAGGGGACGACAGAGGATAAGATGGTTGGATGGCATCACCGACTCGATGGACATGGGTTTGGGTGGACTCTCGGAGTTGGTGATGGATGGGGAGGCCTGGCGTGCTGTGGTTCATGGGGTCACAAAGAGTCAGATACAACTGAGCAACTGAACTGATTATTTTTCAGATTCTCACATAGGTTATTGTAGAATATCGAGTCAAGTTCTCTTGTGCTATACAGTAGGCCCTTGTTGATTATCTATTATATATATAGTACTGGATATATAATAATCCCAAACTCCTAAATTATCCCTCCCCACAACCTTTCCCCTTTGGTAACCATAAGTTTGTTTTCAAAGTCTGTGAGTCTGCTCCTGTTTTGTAAATAAGTTCATTTGTATCATTTTTTTTTTTTTAGATTCCACATATAAATGATAACATATGGTATTTGTCTCTGACTTATGTCACTTAGTGTGATAATCTCTAGGTTCATCCATGTTGCTACAAATGGCGTTATTTCATTCTTTTTACTGGCTGATATTCTGTTTTATATATATATACACACACCCCACATCTTCTTTATACATCTGTCAATGGGTGTTTTGGTGC
The DNA here is from genome assembly GCF_032452875.1 of Bos javanicus. NCBI lineage: Eukaryota > Metazoa > Chordata > Mammalia > Artiodactyla > Bovidae > Bos > Bos javanicus. The sequence continues at coordinate 33,014,167 of NC_083880.1, forward strand.
TTCCATGTCTTGGCTGTTGCTGCTGTTATGAACATAGGGTTGCATGTATCTTTTCAAATTACTGTTTTCTCTGGATGCATGCCCATGAGTGAGATTGTTGGATATATTTTAATGTGTCCATTAAGATATTTGAACTGTATACAGTGAAAAATAGGTGGCCCATTAGCACAGCCACTTGATTTTTAGATCATGAAATTCATGAGTAGATTTTCTTTATGCTCTTGTAAGGGGAGGCTGTTAGGAGGGAGCGCAGTGATGGCGGCCTCCATATTGATCCATGTGTGACCCACTTGAGAAGCTCCTCTTTCACCAAGAACAGAATATGGATACAGGTTATTGTTTAAATACATTTATTTTTAATAGTTGCTTTACAGTATTGTGTTGGTTTCTACCAAACATCAACATGACAATCCAGGCTATTTTTAAGCTTGAGGCAGACCTCAATATGGGAAGAGCACAGAGAAAAAGAACTGATAAGGACCACACAGTAGAAGAGAAAAACGTTCTCTGGTTTCTGAATAATTGGCATAAGGTTGTATTGTTTGTTAAGAAAGAACCCTAGAAAAAAACAAATTTTTGGATAAACTTTCTTAAGTGTATATTTATAGCAAACTTCAGACAATTGCAGACAGGCTGCTATTGTATGAAGGGGCCTTAGAGACAAACAACAGAAGCTGCCATCCTGGGCAGAGATGTATCAGTTTCGCCTAGACTTGGGAGAAAAGGAGGTGTTATGTTATACTGTATAGAAGATTTCTGAGCCACTCACCCATAGAAAGAATAAGTGGCCATTAACATAAAACCCTGAGATGCACCATTTGTAACTTGTTGTTTTTCAGTTGCTCAGTTGTGTCTGACTCTTTGCAACCCCATGGACTACACACCAGTCTTCCCTGTCCTTCACTATCTTCCCAGAGTTTGCTCAAACTCATGTCCCTCGAGTGGGTGATGCCATCCAACCATCTCATCCTCTGTTGTCCCCTTCTCCTCCTGCCCTCAGTCTTTCCCAGCATTCGGGTCTTTTCTAGTGAGTCAGCTCTTTGTACCAGGTGGCCAAAGTACTGAAGCTTCAGCATCAGTCTTTCCAATGAATAAGGCTGATTTCCTTTAGGATTGATGGATTTGATCTCCTTGCAGTCCAAGGGGCTCTCCAGAGTCTTTTCTAGCACCACAATTCAAAAGTATCAATTCTTCAGTGCTAGAGTCCCTTGGACTGCAAGGAGATCCAACCAGTCCATTCTGAAGGAGATCAGCCCTGGGATTTCTTTGGAAGGAATGATGCTAAAGCTGAAACTCCAGTACTTTGGCCACCTCATGCGAAGAGTTGACTCATTGGAAAAGACTCTGATGCTGGGAGGGATTGGGGGCAGGAGGAGAAGGGGACGACAGAGGATGAGATAGCTGGATGGCATCACTGACTTGATGGACGTGAGTCTGAGTGAACTCCGGGAATTGGTGATGGACAGGGAGGCCTGGCGTGCTGCGATTCATGGGGTCGCAAAGAGTCGGACACGACTGAACGACTAAACTGAACTGAACTTAAGCCTTCTTTATGGTCCAGCTCTCACATCGATACATGACTACTGGAAAAACCATAGATTTGACTCTACAGACCCATGTCAGCAAAGTGATGGCTTTGCTTTTTAATATGCTCTCTAGCTTTTCTTCCAAGGAGCGAACGTCTTTTAATTTCATGGCTACAGTCACCATCCACAACAATTTGGAGTGATTTGTAATTTTCTTACATACAATCATGCTTCTGTTGCAACAAGATATGTTGGGCATATTTTTCATTCCATAATGGAGATTCCATTTTTCTTAATTCTTTTGTTGTCTATAAAAAGATCTAGATTAAAAATTCTCTCTAGGACTATCCTCGTGGCTCAGCTGGTAAAGAATCCACCTGCAATGGGAGAGACCTGAGTTCAACCCTGGATTGGGAAGATCCCCTGGAGAAGGGAACAGCTACCCACTCCAGTATTCTGGCCTGGAGAATTCCATGGACTGTATAGTCCATGGGGTTGCAAAAAGTCGGACATGACTGAGCAACTTTCACACACACAGGACTATCCGTAGCTATTGTTGATAAAGCTGGAATTTTTATTTAAGGAGATACTTAGAAAAGAAAACTCTCTTCAAATTCTCTTGGCTTTGAATGACTCTGGGCTATTCTAAATAAACTAACTTGTCCTCAAAGGAAAATGAATTATCAATATTTAAGGTATACAACATGCTGTATGTTTTTATTTTGTTGACACTTTCAAAAATTGAATTTTAAATAATTTCACACGTGGAAGGAACCCTGGAATAAATGCACTTTGTTTCCAAGAATACCTTCTTGAAGGTGTCACAACAAACTTGGATAAGTTTATATATACTTGATTAGGAAGAAAAAATACTCAGATCATTTGAGGATCACAGTTCATTTTTTAACTTGTATTTTAAATATTAGAGGTATGGGATTGAACATATGGAATCTGCTCCCTCCATGGGTGCACTGCAAATTACTCATAGCCTGAACAATTATGGGAAACCCAGCACACCTGAATTTAAATAAAATGACTAAGATACACAGGAGGAAGTATGTACATTGTAATTCATTTCTTCCAAATTCTTCTATTACACGTGGGAAGGGGGAAAAAATCCTATAAATCTAGGGCTACTTGGATGCTTAAAATGTTTTAATTTTTACCATTTCTTTTTGAAAGTAAAAAGATTTAATTTTGTTGGATGGATAGATAATGGTATAAATATAGCTGGAGATTTCTATATATATTTATATATTCTTGAAACCCTTTACCTGATTTTTTTTTCTGCCAGGAGTAAACACAAATAACCACAGAGTCTATGATGCCCTGTGTGAGAAATTTCTATAGGGATACCTGAAATTCTTAATAAAAATTCCAAGAAGACAACTTTTGAGAACCATAAAATTAAGAAAACTTCAAGGACCCATGGTAGGGACTGACTCTCTGAAAAGGCATTGACAAATTATTTAGGACTGTCCTTCAAGGCAACACTGGAAGTACATGAGGAAGACAGCTCATCACTTTTAGAGTCGAGCCATGGTTTTAATTTTAAACGTTTATCTCCCAGGTTGATCATGATCCATTGAACTTGGCTTTGAATGACTCTGGGCTATTCCAGATAAACTCACTTGTTCTCAAAGGAAAATGACTTATCAGTGTTTAGAGCATTCAGAATAGTACACATTTGACTTTGTTGATGCTTTCAAAAACTGAATTTTAAATAATTTCAAACAGTGGAAGAAACCCTGGAATAAACATACATTTTATTTTCCAAGAACACCTTCTTGAAGGTGTCACAACTAACTTGCATAAGTTTGCATCTGCTTTGTTAGGGAAAAAATCACTCCAATTATTTGATGATCACAGTTCATTTTTTAATTTGCATTTTTTAAAGATTTTTTGATGTGGACCATTTTTAAAGTCTTTATTGAATTTGTTACAGTATTGTTTCTGTTTTATGTCTGGTTCATTTGACCAGCTCCTAGCTCCCCAACCAGGGATTGAACCCACACCCCGTGCCTTGGAACTCGAAGTATTAACCACTGGACCACCAGGGAGGTTCCCTTTAATTTGTATTTTAAGTATGAGAGGTGTGAGATTTTTTTTTTTTCTCTTTTTGTTACCAATCTGATTACTGAAAGGCTGATTCTCCTTGACTCTCTAGAATAAGTCCTTCTGTTTAAACACTGACTGCGGTATGCACCATCACATATAATGCAACTCCTTTCTAAAACATCACAAGTGCCATGAATAATATTACTGCTTCACTATTTCTCTCCTGCTAGGGTATCAACTTCATAGAGCAAAAACTTTCTCTCTTGAGCTCCCATAAAGAGGACATATTGCATTCAGAAGAACTCAATAACTATACAATCAATTAAAGAGGAAACAATTTGATTAGTGAGCTAATTCTACTAAATGTAAGTAGCTGACTCTCTGCGACCCCATGGATTATACAGTCCCTGGAGTTCTCTAGGCCAGAATACTGGAGGGGGTAGACATTCCCTTCTCCAGGGGGTCTTCCCGACCCATGGATCGAACCCAAGTCTCCCACATTGCAGGCAGATTCTTTACCAGCTGAGCCACCAGGGAAACTCAAGAATACTGGAATATTCTCAAGAATACCTATCCCTTCTCCAGTGGATCTTCCTAACCCAGGAATCGAACTGGGGTCTCCTGCATTGCAGGTGGATTCTTTACCAGCCAAGCTACCAGGGAAGCCCAGCTTAGCTGCAGATAACAGAATTCAGAATTTTTATATCACTAGCATATCATCTAGAGGGCTTTCCCAGTGGCTCAGCAGTAAAGAATCTGCCTGCAGTGCAGAAGACACAAGTTCAGTCCCTGGGATCAGGAAGATCCCCTGGAGGAGGGCATGGAAACCCATTCCAGTATTCTTGCCTGGGAAATTCCATGGACAGAGAAGTCTGGTGGGCTACAGTCCTTGGGGTCACAAAGAGTCAGACACAACTGAAGTAACTGAGCAATATCATCTAGATTCCTAGAGCTTAGGATCTATGGTCAGGGTTAAGAGACAATCAGTAATCTTATACCCTGTTGGTGGACAAGAGAATTAGCACATCCTTCTGGAGGAAAATTTGTTAATATGTATCAAATCTTTGCAGATATAAATGCCCTTTGATCTAAAAAATGTATGTAAAGAAATAATTAAGGATAGAATATTTTTTTACTTGTTTATTTTAAATTTTTTAAACTTTTTATTTTATATTGGAGTATAGCTGATTAGCAATGTTGTGATAGTTTTAGGTGGAGAGCAAAGGGACCCAGCCGTATATATATTCATTCTCCCCAAACTCTACTCCCAGGAGAGAATACTTTCATGTCGTCATGTGAAAGACGTTCAGTTGTGTCTGACTCCTTGTGACCCCATGGACTATACAGTCCAAGGAATTCTCCAGGCAGAATATTGGAGTGGGTAGCCTTTCCCTTCTCCAGGGGATCTTCCTAACCCAGGGATCGAACCCAGGTCTCCCACATTGCAGGCAGATTCTTTACCAGCTGAGCCACAAAGGAAGCCCAATACTTTAGATGTGTGCAATAGACTGTTTTTGTCCTCTGACCCCAAATTTATATGTTGAAATCCTAGCCCCGCCGAGTGAAGTTATTAAGAGGCAGGCCTTTGGGAGGTGATAAGGTCATGAGGGTGGAGCCTTCCTGAGTGGGAAGAGTGCCCGAATCAAAGGGACTACTCGAGACGTACTAGTATTTTTGTTTTCTAAAAAGCTTGTGTATCATCTCTAAAGTGTTAAGCGATTGAATTATAGATGACCTTTTCTTTCTCTGATTCACTATTTTGCAGTAACAATTTTTTAAAGGAACAATTCAGTTGGTATATTTGGTGGGGGATAAGAATTTCCATGAAAAACTATAAACAAGTGTAAAAGCTATAATGAAGGAACACTGAATTTAAATTATTTGAAAAGTAGGTGCAAATATGAGTAAGTGAAACTTTATGAGAAGTTATGAAATAAGTCAGCTGTACAGTATTGTCATGGGATATTACGACATGTAATAGGAATTGTGGGAAAATTTAAGAATGAGTAGAAATAAATGAAGGTGTTACAGAAGAGGCTGTAGTCTGTCTTGATAACAACACAGTGTCTATAAGAACATCTGCTTTTGTAGCCCCAAAATACCTTGATTTGAATCCTGGATCCTTACTGATTAGACTCACGAGTGTAAGATTTTTATGGAGATTAAAAGACTTTTAAACTCACTTGTTTCTATGTAGTAAGTACACAATGAATTAAGCATTTCTTAGTTATTGTGGTCTAATAATATTTGAGAAAATAAGTCTGTTTACCAAGCTAAGCCATATCTTTCTGTTGCCACGGATATGCTCAAGTAAGTCACAGTTAATACATTATTTGTACCAGAAACCATCTGCTTTCTCTGAAACCTTGACTCACAGAAAGTCATGGGGAAGTTGGATATATCCCCGACTTGACTGAAAATGTCTTGAGCAGATCTTTGAGATGCCTTTACCAACAATCTTTAGAGTAACTACAAGTGTTAAAGTAATTAAACCAGGAGGCCATTAGGCGGGTGTCTCTAATGACTTGATAACCTCGGTAAGCACACCTAAGCCAGAGCCTTGTACTTCTAACTGCATGCTCACCCAGAAAATAAAATTTAAGTACAATCAATCACAAACAGCCAACTGGGTTTTCCCAAACAAGACAACCACTAAAGCTGTAGCCAATCACATGATTTCCTTGTTTTGCTGCTGTATTTTCTCTATGAACGCCTAGCTCCTGTTGGTTGGAATGCCCCTCAACACTTTTGGTTTGGTGCTACCTGATCTGTTTCGATGTTTGCTCGAATAAAGCTTTGAGGAATTTCCCTGGTGATCTGGTGGTTAAGACTCTGCATTTCCACTGCAGGGGATGTGGATTCAATTCATGATCGGCAAAACTAAGATCCCACGTGGTGCACAGCGAGGCAAAAATAAGTAAATAATTTTAAAACCTTGGAAATTTTTATATGCCTCAGTTTATCTTGTAACATAGATATTGTCAGAGTTTAATGGTAGGTGTTCAAATTATAACTTTGCATCTAAAAATACAACCCAGTTAATATTCAGCGTTTGTCATGATTAGGAGAATATTCACCCTTTAAGCTGCTTTCTGCCTTCTTTCAATTTGGATCCCTTCAGGATGCTGTTCTACCCTCTCCGGCACAGTGCTAGTTAGTCACAAACCTTGGGAAAATCTTACACCAATAAGTACGGGTAGCAACATTCATTTTTAAAGTGTCCAGAGAGTGACCAGAAACGGTCTCATGTTCAGATCTTGCCACCCACAGCTCTCTGCACTGATTCATTCCCTGCCAAAACATTTGGTTTTGGTCCTGGAGATACTCTGCTCTGGTTTTTTGAAGGTTGTTTTCTTTTTTTTTTTTCTATTGAAGAAAAACAGAACACTCAGTGTGAAATAAACAATAACAAAGTCAGTACACAACAGACTTGCCTAAGTTTGGATCCCTGGAACTGTGTGGCCTTAACTGAAATCACAGCTGTTGGAGGGAAGAAGAAAGTGAAGATTACAGAATTAAAACAAAATATAATGTGTCTCTCCCTATTTGTCAGCCTGTACTTTGTAAAGGCTTTCTTTGCACTTGTTTAGAATGCTCCCTGGGGTATTCTTTGTAGTGTATAATTTTCTAAATCAGTGCAGAATAGACATTTTTATAACAGTTTTAAATGCAAAGCAGTAGTTTGGAAGGGATACCCCTGTTGATTCCTCTTAATTCTTTCAGTCCTTTCCTTGTCGTGGAATAAAAATAGTAAGGAGAACCATGGTGGCGACATGTAAAAAAAAAAAACACTTGGAGATTCTGGATGATTCTGAGCTGCCCATTATGGAGGGAGGTGTTTCATAGAGCATTATGCCCAGTCCCTGTCGAGATGGTCTTCCACCACCACACTTTTTATTTTGTTTTTTAAGTTTTTACTCTTTCAGAAAAATAGAAATAGTATAAATTAGGGAAAACCAACTAAAAATTGGGACAGCCACACGGGTGAAATTTTAACAGGTAAGCAAAGAGAATGAATGGAAATGTCAGATTGTTATTCGGGAGTTGGAGGTAGCAGCTGTACCAAAAATGTAGCCAACCAAGAGCTAAAGAGAGTCAACAGGTATGTTTGAACCCAGCCTCTTATCAGCTGCCTTAGCTGAAGCTGCTGGGTCTGCTGTAGACACAAGTTTCCTGGCTAGGATCTCAATGGGCTTAAGGAAGGAACCCTGTATCCTGTAGCATCCTGCCCTGTGAGGTTTGCAGTGTTGGATTTTAAACAAAATAGATGCTAAAATGTGTTAGAAAAAAAGGAGTGAATTTTTTTTTTAGTGTTTATCTATTTGGCTGGTCTGGGTCTTAGTTGCAGCACATGGAATCTTCGTGGCATCATGCAGGATCTTTCCTTGTGGGGCACAGACTCTCAAGTTGTGACACACAGACTCAGTAGTTGTGGTGCATGGGCTTAGTTGCTCCATGGCATGTGGGATCTCTGTTCCCCGACCAGGGATTGGACCCACGTACCCTGTATTGCAAGGCATATTCTTCACTGGACCACAAGGCAAGTCCCAAGGAGTGAATTTTGATTGACTTGACATTTTCCTGATTTTCTCTGAAAAGTATATAGGAATTTTGGATAACAAAGTAATCTTTGGTTGCAAATGACTTTGATATCAGAATAATGTAGATTAAACTTATGTTTTTCATTAGCAATATAGACCCCCCATATTGATTTGCTTAAGGCAGCTGTTTAGTCTTCTTGGGCTCCCATAACAAAATGGCATTGTCTGCATGGCTTCAACAGCAGAAATGGGTATTCTCAGAATTCTGATCACAGACTGTTTCTGGTGAGGCCTCTCACTTTGGCTTGTAGGTGGCCATCTTCTCCCTGTGTCTTCACATGGCCTTTTCTCTGAGGCCTCTGGGGTCTCCTCTTTCTCCTCTAAGGATAGCAATCCCATCGGATTAGGGCCACACCCTTATGACCATCTCTAAGCAAACACTGAGTCCATAACAACTGAAGAAAAAACAAACTGAGGCATTTTAGTTTTTCCTTCTTCTTCTTCTTTTTTTTTTTTTTTTTGGTACAACATGCCTAAAATAAAACTTGCTTGCTCCTGGATTTATACCATGAGATTCTAAATAACTTAAGAACTACAGTTCTCCTGCTTGGTAAGACTAATCAATAGTAAAATTGAATACAGACAGTTCTGTTCTTCTTAAGAGGCTGACTTAATTGAAAACGACTTCACCTTTCTTCTCAGGCCGGGAGACAGCTATTTTATAACCCAGAATAAATAAAGTGCAGCACTTTGTCGCCATATTGGTTTCTTCCCCAGTGACCTGGAGGAGCTGCAGTGCCTTTTGAAGATGCCATTCTCGGGAGAGACAGCTCCACAGGGAAAATGAAGCCAGTACACTGTTATTGAAAGCGGAGTTTTATTTTCACGGCTGCCCTGGGTCTTCATTGCCGCACGCAGGTTTTTCTCTGGGGGATGGGCGGGAGCTACTCTCTAGTTGCGGTGCCTGGGCTTCTCATGGTTGTAGCTTGTCTTTTTACAGATCACAGACGAAAGGGCGTGCAAGCTTCAGTAGTTGTGGTGCGTGGGCTCAGTAGCTGTGGCTCCCCAGCTCTAGAGCACTGGCTCAGTAGTTGTGGCATGACTCTTAGTTGCCCCGTGGCCTATGGAATCATCCCGGACCGTGTCTTCTGCATTGGCAGGTGAATTCTTACCTACTGCTCTACCAGGGAAGTCCAGAGAAGGCTTTACTAATACTGAATGATGGCAGACTGCACCAAAATTGCAGATATTATCTCCTTTGTATAGAATTTCTCCTTTGATGACTTCCCTGGTAGCTCAGATGGTAAAGTTTCTGCCTACAATGCAGCAGACCCAGGTTTGATCCCTGGGTTGGGAAGATCCCCTGGAGAAGGAAATAGCAACCCGCTCCAGTACTCTTGCCTGGAAAATCCCATGGATGGAGGAGCGTGGTAGGCTACAGTCCATGGGGTCGCAGAGAGTCAGACACGACTGAGCAACTTCACTTTCACTTTCTCCTTTGGTAAGTTTATCTATTGGATGGTTGCTTTTCCTGGTGACTGGTAATTAATCTTTTATATGACCTCAGATCCAAAGTGATGAGCTCTCTGATAAACAAATGGGAAAGGTGCTATATGTCTTCCTACTTAGAAAGGTAGATCTGTGTATCATTATTATTCTGATCTTCACCATGCACATTGATTTTGTAACTTTGAGTACTGCCTGATTTCAGAATTCAGAAATAATGTATTTCAATTCAGTTTTTTAAGGTGAATATAATATTTTAAGGATTACCATTATTCACTCCCCAAAACACGTTTGCAAGAGCTTATCTACTTTTTAATCATCTATGAAAAAGGGAAAAATCAGATATTCCTTATCTTTTGCTTTATAAATAAATTTAACTTATATCAGGATTGTAACTCATTTCAGTGGTGTTTAAGGAGATACTATTTCAAATTTTGTTTTAAACATTTGCTTCTTTGCTTGATTCTTAGTTAATATAGCTATTTTCAATTTCATAAATATATATGTACACTTGCACTTACATATATGCATATTAATCATATAAAACAAAATCCTAATGAGACCAACCTTAGTTCCATAATGATTCATCCATTCAATTTTTGTGGGCCCTGGAACCATGGTAACAGAACTTTGCCTTGAGTAGGTGCTGGATAAGCTCCTGATGATTGATTCCTCTAACAGAAAGGAATCAATCCTTTAGTTCAGTCCTTTAACCATTATTAATGTATACCTAGCACTTTGGTAAAGGCTTGGAGGCTGGCATAAAAAATAAATAGGAATATAAATCATTTGCTTGAAAAGGGTTATAACCTAGTTGAAAGATCATCTCAGGAAAGTAGGTTAAAATGTTCCTGAATATATAAACTTTATTTGTATATATACTGTAATAGACACATCTATGAAATTGCTGTAGAAAATTCAAAACAAGATGGGGAATGGTAGTTTTAAGGCCACTATCTTTTTTTAACTTTTTATTTTATATTGGAGTATAGCCAGTTAACAGTGTTGTGATAGTTTCAGGGGGACAGTACAGGGACTCGGCCATACATATACACGTGTCTTGTCTCCCCCAAACTCCCCTCCCATCCAGGCTGCCACATAACATAGAGCAGAGTTCTCTGTGCTATGCAGTAGGTCATTAAGGCCATGGTCTTTTAAAACTGAGGGACAGTGGTTTTAAATCTGTTGTCTCTGTGATGATGCTCATGCCATTCCCACATGGCATGGCCAGCTTCCTATAAATCCCTGACCTTGACTCTCAAGTGGGCTTTAGTCCTGCTTGGCGGTCCCACCGTAGTTACTGCCCTTGTTCGTTTAGTCTTCCACACTCTGGATTCCTTCACTGAGTTTTTTCTTCTCTTCTAAAACCTCCAATACCTTCTGCCCTGTCTTTACTCCCACCTTCCTGTTCCACTGGGAAAGGGAAACAATTAGAGGAGGACATCGCATCACCTCTGTGGCCAGAATTTGCCCTTGTTCATGCTGCCTCCTTGCCTCTGTCAGGGGCCCGTCCTCCACTTACACACTGGATCTCACTGCCTCCTCTGCCAAAGCGAAAACAGCGTTCTAGCACTTCTGTCCTCTGGTTCATAGATCGTCACATTTTTTTTCTCCCTCTCTACTGACTCATTCCCATCAGTATTGATATTTGTTATTTCTCCTACTTTAAATGAAAAAAAAACCAACTTGACTCACTTTTCCTACCACCAGTCACCCCATTTGTTTCTTCCCTTTGTTGAAAAAGTCCTTAAAAGAATTGTCTATACTTACTGTATCCAGTTCCTTTCCTTTTAATCTCTTTTAACTCCAGTATGACTTTATCTCCAGCAAGCAGCTGAGTGGGCTCTTGTCAACAACGACCTCCAGGTTGTGAATCCACGTGGCGGTGCCAGCCTTCCGTATCTGACTGATGAGCAGTATCTGATGCAGTTGACCACTTCCTGCTCCTCGAGACACTCACCTCCTGGAAACCAGGAGTCATTCTCCACTTTGCAGTTGTTCTCCACTCTTTGGAAGCTGAGGCACTTTTGTAGCTGGAGTGCCCTCACATATGTTGATTTCCTTGGCACTGTCATCCAGACTTACCAACTTATATCTATTTTTTTTCTTTTGACCATGCTACAAGACATGGAGGATCTTAGTTCCCTGAGCATGGCTTGAACTCACGCTCCTTTTAGTGGACACACAGACTCTTAATGACTGGACCGACAGAGAAGCCCCTGCCACCTTGTATCTTTAGCCCAGATCTTTCTGTCAAACTTTCAGACCTTGAGCCCTCTTCCAAATTCTACTTGGATGTTTCATATCATCTCAAGCTTTACACATTCAAAACATGTAAAACTTCGGTATAATCTATAAAAATATTGAATCACTAATTGCACACTTGAAACTGATATAATGTTGTGAGTCAACTATACTTCAATTTAAAGGAAATGTAAACTTTTTTATTTTTGCCTCCTGTGCACTTAGCCCTCTCCCCTGCGTATCACCTGATGAGTACATTATCCTTCTCATAGCTCAGACCCAAAGCCTTTGGCATCACTGTTGGCTCTTTCTCAGCCTTATCAAAGCTATCAGCAGATTTAGTTGATTCTACTTTGAAAACATATCCAGAATTGGACTTTTTTTTTTTTTTTTACCATTTCTATTGCTGCTGCTCTGATTTAACCACCACCATCTCTCCACGTGAGTTACTGTGAGCATCTCCAACTGATTCCCCTGTTTTTACTTCAAAGTCCCCAAAATCTTCTTTTCAGTTCAGTAGCCATCACAGTCCTTTTAACATGTCAGACCACATCACTCCTCTGCTGACAACCCTCCAGTGATTTTCATCTCACTTAAAATAAAAGCCACGCGTCTTGACTCTGAGCTACACAGTCAGGTATCACCTGAGAGCTCTGACTTCATCTTTTGTTAGCTTCCCTGGTCCCCTCCACTCAGCCACTCTGAGCTCCTTGTCCTGTCCGAGCTCCTCTGACCTGCTCCCACGTTAGGGCCTCTGCACTGGCTCTTCCCTCTGCCTGGAGTTCAGGCACCTGCATTCTCTTACCTCTTCATGCTTCTGTCCAAACGTTACCTCTTCAAGGCAGGCTACGTATACTACCATGGAAAATTGTCCCTGCCCCGTCACCTGACACCCTGGCTTTCCCTACCATGTTTTCCACAGAATTTGTCTCTAACATGTTATATACTTTATTTGATTATTATGTCTATTATTTATAACCTGCCTCTCCCCCTCTGGAATGTAAGCCCTTAGAGGGCAGGGAATCTTAGTTTCTGTTGGTCATTGATGTAATCCAACTGTCCAAAACAGTGCCTGGCACATAAATGATGGATGGATGGATGAACAGATAGGTGGGTGGGTGGATGGATAGATGCGTGGGTGGGTGGATAAAGAGATAATTGAAAACTCAAAAGAGGCTTTCCCTAAATACCTCATTTCACACTGCCAGTCCATCTTCTGCTCATGGCCACTCTATTCATATAACTTTGTTTTACTTTATTCCTTATTTGAAATCATCAACTATCTTGCTTATGATATCTCCTCTACTGGAATATAGGTTAAACTTTGTGAGGGTAAGAACGTGTGATAGTAAGCATGTACTTAATAAATATTCATTAAATTAACCCATTTGAGACAGGAAATTTGAATTTCTCAAATCAGTTAACTACATATGTAAATTTTATTTTATGACAAATCTGTGATTATTTGCTTATTCAGTCTGATTCAGTGTTCAGTTATCAGGATACATAAATGGTTGTTACATTCTTTTTATCACTGTGGTTTGCTTTGGTTTGCTATTAAAGAATTCTCAGACTACCCTTGATACTTTATAATAAACTACCAAAGATTTTTTAAAAGATCAGTGATAGGTAAGTATTAATAAAGCAGAAAGCTCTGATCTTGTTTCTGAAAGTACCTCACCATATCTTTGTCTGAGTAATTCCATTTTAAGACTCAATGGTTATAGTCCTACTTGAGTCATTTAAAATCATAGAAAAGCATAGCAAGTTTTATAGGAAATTATTATGTACAGGAAAATGGATCAGAAACTCATTAAAATTTTAAGCTCTCTTTTCTGCAGTCTTTTATAATAGGTCATTTAAATTCTTTACACTTTTCAATTTCTTTTAAAAATACTTCAAATTGGAAGTCCTTCATATTTAAGAAAAATCCATTGTAGACTTGAAAACAAACTATGGATTTCCCTTATATGTTATTAACTATTAATGGTCTCTGAATGAAAATGGAAAACTATAATTTGCTATTTACATTAATAAAATGCGTTAAGAAATTAAGAAATGAAGAAATTGATGCCTGAAAATTCAAGTTACTATTAATCATTATCAGAATTCTATTTTTATTCTTATTTGAGTGAATTTCATTTTGCTTTTTAACAGTAGATATTCCATCATTAGCACATTTTTAATTAACTGTATGTAAACATTGTTGTAGCCATTAAAAGGATTAGCTTCACTCTTAATTCATTAAGTTATTGTTTGGGAGGCAAGCTCAAAAGAAAGCCATAAATTTGTGATAATTTGTTTTTCCTACTTCATGACCAGAGATTAGGGGGTTTTGTTTTGTTTTTGAGCTTCCACGTATAAGTGAGAGCAGACCATCTTTCTCTTACTTCACTTAGCCTAATGCTCTCAAGTCCATCCGTGTTGTTGCAAATGGCAGGATTTCCTTCTTTCTCAGGGCTGAATAGTACTCCTGCGTGTGTGCATGTATATCTCACATCTCTATTATCCATTCATCTGTTGGTGGACACTTAGGATGTTTCCATGTCTTGACTATTGTAAATGATGCTGGTATGAACCTAAGAGTCTAGATATCTCTTTGACGTAGTTGTTTTGTTTTCTTTGGATATATGCCCAGAAGTGGAATTGCTGGATCCAAAGAGATTTTTTAGTTAATGATCTCCTACTTAACAATAATTATTTTCTGACAGCCTTAGGTCTAGTGATTCTAGAAGACTATGAAAAAATAATAATTGCTCCTGCTATAAACTTAAAACATATCTCTGACCAGCGTTTAGGGGCTTCCATGGGCCAGGCTTCCAAGATGCCAATGGAGCTTCTTTGGGTTGTGGGGAAAATCAAGTCCTGAGGCCTCAGAACTGCCCACAATCCATCCCCCTGAACCTGCCAGCTGGGCTCCTATACGGCTTGCTGTGTAAAGCTCCTTATCTAAGGGAAGCATGGTTGGTCATAGGAGGTGAGCCAGGTGGGGAGTCACACTCTGAACTGTAATCTTAATCTAAGAACATAAAATCATCATCTGTTGTCCTGGTTATTATAGGCTAACCTTCACCACCTCTTTATTTTTCTTTTCTCAGTGTTCCCTCTTCCTACCACTCCAGTGTCTGAAAAGTTGGTCATTGGGAAAAAGAGAAGAGATTTTCATGGGATCCTATATAGAGTTGTACATTTAAAATTTAGGTCTTCCAGTGGTTTAAATATATGTGTTTTGTGTGTGTGTGTGTGTGTGTGTTTACACACTACACTTAAATTCTGTATCCTCCAAGAAATTTTTAAGAAGTCCCTGAGAGAGATGAGAGATCGTGTCATTAAAAAAAAAAATCTTGGATTTATATTTTAGGGATCAGAAACTCTCTCCAATAGTGGATTGATTATACTCAAGAAAATCCTATTTCTAGTAGTAAAACTGAGTCTAATTAAGACTGCATCTTAGGGAAAAGGGCACCAACATATATTGCAGTTTAAAATGGCAGAGCCCATTTGGACAGTAGTTTGGAATAGAATTTTAAAAGATCTTGATAACTCATGGCTTACTCATGCTACCTCTGGGAATCTATCCCAAGGAGAGAATCCTAAATAGAAAGAGGCTTTTTGTACAAAGATTTTTCAAAGCAGAATATTTATCATAATGGAAAAACCTCTAAACCTAAACATCGAAAAAGGGGTTGAATTATCGAGGTAATTTTTTAAATGGTAGAGTAAAAAGAAGTGTATCACATGAAAAACTACTATATTACTTTAAGAATTGGATATGAATTAGGTACATTATGGTTATAGCTATGGGAAACAAATTTATATATTATTTAAAATGATATTTCCATTTTTCCCCTGAAATACCGTTCACATGGTCACACAGTGACATATATACGCTACCATGTGTAAGATAGCTAGCTAGTGAGAAGCTGCTGTTTAGCACAGGAAGCTCAGCTCAGTGCTCTGCGATGACCTAGAGGGGTGGGTGGGGAGAGAGGGAGGCTCAGGAGGGAGCGGACATATGTATACCTATGGCTGATTCCAGCTGTTGTACAGCAGAAACCAACACAACATTGTAAAGCAGTTGTCCTCCCAGTAAAAATAAATAATTAAAAAAAAACAGGATTGTGTTTCAGTGGTAGAACTATTAGGCAACTTTTACTGTTCTTCTTTAAAATTCATATTTCCATACGAGGAACAGCCCTCTTCTGTTATTAAAATTCATAATGGATGTCACGAATCGGATTCCATGCCTTTCAGCCCCCTTCCTGTCTACTGTGCCTTTGTCTAGGACCTGGACCTCCTTTCTGCGTATTGTGGATGAATCTGCGTAACCATGGCTCTTCTGAACTCAGTCCTCACCCAGACAGTAGTCAGCTAGAACAGATTAACTATGGAAAATTCAGAAGTGAAGATGGGTTCTTTCTATTCCAGTTCCCCATCATCCTTCATGAGCAGTCCTGATGAAGAGCTCTTTGAATAAGAAGAAACAGCTCAGAAGAAATCCACTTGCCCACATTGTGAAAGAAACCCAGTGCTAGTTAGAGCAATACCTCTTTTTACTATTTCTGAGTTTACCTTTTTTTTTTAACCTTGTGATTAAGCAAGTATTGCTTGATAGAGGACAAAATGTATCTGTAAATTTGCAAAGTATCAAATAATGAAAAATAACTTATTAAATGTTATCATCTTTAGTGACTGAGAAAACTCAAGGAGGACAAATATTAGAATAGAAAGTCATTGCTTTCATGATACCCAGCAGCCATGAATATAGTTTTTAATAGTTATAAGATATATTCCTTGGTTCTTTCTTCATGCAAAACATAGTATGTTTTGGAATTATGTCATTAAAAAAAAATTTTTTTTTTAAATTTTTGGCTGCATTGGGTCTTAGTTGTGGCATGAGGGCTTAGTTGCCCTATGGCATGTAGGATCTTAGTTCCCCAACCAGGGATCAAACCAGAGTCCCCTACATTGGAAGATGGATTCTTAACCACTGGGGCACTAGGGAAGTTCCATCTTCTATTATTAATTAAAGTAGATTTGGAGGTAGATACGGCAGTGGCCAAGTCTTTTTCACTGAAACACAAGAACTTGGCATTTCAACCCCATGTATGTTTCCTGATTTCCATTTGTTACAAGTTTTTATGTTGTAAACACATATTTCAGTAGTTCATCTTTACTTTCATTGCTTGGAGTGCTTTCATAAAGCACAATGGCCTTTTTCTAGTTAAGAAATGGGTGTATGTGGCTGAGTGCCCAAAGGTTTCCCATGTTGGAAATACTAAGATGGTGTTTTGTGATAAAGAACCAAATCGAGGAAAAACAACAACTGTGACAGCCGTTATTCCGTGTATGTTTGTATTTTGAGGGGGGAAAGAGAAGGAACACTTGTTTCTTTTTTTATTTTTCCCCCCTTTTTCCATTTTAGACAAAGCCCGTTGCATTTGCAGTTCGGACAAATGTCAGCTACAGTGCAGCCCACGAAGACGATGTTCCCGTGCCAGGCATGGCCATCTCATTCGAAGCAAAAGATTTTCTGCATGTTAAGGAAGTAAGGAGAGTAACTGCAATTTCTAGCTGCATGATTTTTTTTTTACCTTGAAATATCACTTCTTCTCATTGCTATGAAATAGCACGTGTACAGCCATGATTATATAACATACACATGAAATCAGTGCCTCTCAACCTTTTCCAAAATAAATATAATCTTTTTAAAGAAGAAAAAAGTCACAGGCTTCTTGGAATAACCTCAAGGCTCCCCTGGGCTCTGTGACCCAGAAATCGAGAACCACTGGAGTAGATGATCCTTTTTTTATACTTAACCTGTACTTTTCCTTTTAATGTTTAACCTTGACCATGTGTCATTTGTCGCTCATGTCCCAAGTTTAAGCATCTGGGGAGAGTTTAATAATAGTATCTAGAATTCACGGTCTCTTCTCTGTGCTAACAAGGTCTAAACTCAGGCCGCTGGTGCACTTTCTCCTTCTTTGGTGGTGAAATGCTATAGGGGAAGGAGAAGTGGATGGAATTAGAGCCAATGAGACAAGAAATAGATATCAGGAACATCCCTTTTCCACCATGCCAAAAGCCTCCACTTTCTGTTAACAATGACTCAGTCTGTAAATTGGAAAAAATTCACTCTTAATTAAGGTTTATTTTGAGTCAACATTTATCAAAGCCTGCTCTGCCAGAGATTTCCCCTCCATAATGTTCTCAGGCTGTGAGCATGAGACTTTCTTGAACCTGTAGGAATTTACCATTGGAACACTTCCATCTAGGGAACAGTGTGTCCTAGGGAGCATATGTCAATGTAACTGCTCAGGCACTAAAGGCTATGAGCGAAAGAGGTGATGACTGCCACTGAAAGAGCCTAGAGAATATAGAGCCTACCATTTCTTTAACTTTTCAAAAGAGCTGTTATTTCTATTCAGCTAGGAAAAATTAAAAGTTAAAGTGTCAGTCGCTCAGTCGTATCTGACTGTTACCCCATTGGACTGTAGCCCACCAGGCTCTTCTGTTCATGGGATTCTCTAGGCAGGAATACTGGAGTGAGTAGCCATTCCCTTCTCCAGGGGATCTTCCCAACCCAGGGATTGAACCTGAGTCTCCTGCATCGCAGGCAGATTCTTTACCATCTGAGCCACCAGGGAAGGAAGTCCCTTGGCTAGGAAGGAAAAACAGAAAAAATTCTCAGAAGTACAACAAGCCTTAACTTTGACTTTACAACAGAAAGTTAGGTGAATCCAGGCTCCCATCCCAAGGGCTGATACTTAGAGAAAGAAAAGAAAAACAGAATGGATTTTCTTCTTTGAAATGCTGACTTTAAAAAAAAAAAAAAGCACAACATAAGAGTTACGAATTAAGTTTTGATTGAGCCAAAATGAGGACTATAGCCCAGGAGACAGCACCTTGGATAGCTCTGAGAAACTGCTCCAAAGAGGCAGGGGAGAAGGCCAGTATCTATGTGATTTTGGTGAAGGAGGAGTACATGCAATCAAGCACAGATTTTTGCAGAAGGTTTCTGCCGGTCATGAGGAGCAGTCATCATCAGGAAGAGCTTTAGTGCTTTCCTAAATATGAGGAGATGTAAGAATTAGGCTCATAAAATCAGCTCCTGAAAATATCTATCTGAAGACCTGTTCTGCCAGTTTTTTCAAAGCACAGGGTGCCTCATTTCTGTCCTCCACCCTGAACTCCTTTCAAGGGAGTGTTGAAGGTCAGTGGCTGCAACAGCACATGATTTAATCCTTGCAGAGATAGATGACAAGTGCCCGTTGCCAGTTTGTAGTTGACAGAAATGTTCAAGAACGGGCTTGAAAAATACTATGCATTTGAGGGACATCAAACCAGATCCTAAAGGTATGGGGTAAATACTCCAGGCACAAGAGAGAAATTACCAACATGCACATAAGTCGAGAAATCACTTGTGAACACCAGATTGTGGTCATTATAAACCTGTTTGCAACAAAGACACATTTTGCTCTGACATCAGATATTTCAGGTGAATGTCATCAGTATTTTTCACTCATAATACTTCTAACTACTCTGATTATACAAGAGGAAGACATTCTGTAGCATTCCCTAGTTCCTAATGGTCTCTTGTCAGGAAGAGCTGTTAATCTTTGAATAGGAAGAGTTTACCCTCCTCGTGGTGCCAGCAGCTGCAATGGAATTCAGAAAATCTCACGGTGAGGAAAGTGAAGGCAGAGTCAAGCCAGAGATGGATTGTTGAGCATCCCGAAAATACTTCATTTTTAGCATACTCAACACCTGAACCTACAGGTTTCTTGACTTGTGGTATTTGAGCCAGAGTTCTCTGTAATTGCCATAATACTTCTCTCCCCTGAAAAATGTTAACCGGGAAGATAAAGGATGTGAAGATTCATTTAACTTCTGTGCACTGATCTGAACAATTTTGATTTTCTGTTTAGAAATTTAACAATGACTGGTGGATAGGACGATTGGTTAAAGAAGGCTGTGAAATCGGATTCATTCCAAGTCCAGTCAAGCTAGAAAACATGAGGCTACAGCATGAACAGAGAGCCAAGCAAGGGAAATTCTACTCCAGGTAGGAGACAAATATCAAGTGTTTGTGTCGGAGTTCAGACTGTATTATCATTCATGAACCGTTGGTTGCTGTAATCTCCAATCTTTATTTTGTGTTAGAAAACTTACATTGTATTCGTTTCTATAATGATGCAAAATCCATTGTCAATGACCATATTTTAGTATCACCAAGAATTTCTTTTGAGCGCCCACAAACAAGTCAAACAGAAGATGCTTTGTGGTTTGGAACACCCATCTCCATTCACTAGTATTTTATAACTCTCGGGCTCTTTTAGTTCAGACTGGTGATACAGTTTACTGAGAGCATTACAAATCCTGTATTTTAAAAACATCACCCAGCCTCTCATTTTCATCCTCTTCAAGAGAGAATCAAATTAAGTGTTACCATGAAGGAAAGAAAAGAGCTAAGGTCATAGAGTATTAAATTCAGGCTTTAGTGCAGAGGAAATTCTGAAGCCCTAATCTTGCTGAAAATACTCTGGCATCAAGCAATCGTGGTGACTAATCCCAGTATCCGGAGCTGCCTGGCATGGTAGGAAGATGTTTTAGAAATGACAGTCTCAGAGACCAGCAAAGAGCAGCTCTTGTGGTCTCTGAGTTTCACTTTCACTTAAGAAACTCAATTTTCAGTTCTACCCACTGCTTAACACTTAAAGAGAAACTCGGTAAGAAAGCAGTTAAAATTGTCCTTGCAGATAGCAATTAGATGAGTTATGTAATAAGCTGGGGCCAAATGATCTTTTTTCCTAGGAGTCTTAGGGCTGTTTGCCCCTCACCAGAATCTTTAGAAGGGCTCCTCGAATATGGAGTAAATGTGAAAATGACCCCCTTGCAGACAAGTACAGGAACACGATTTGCTTCTTCCAGTGAGAGGATATGATATAGGCAAGTCTTTTCTTTAATGCAAATCGCTAAGCTTTTGTTTCCTGAAGTTTATGTTTTATCTGTTTCTATGAGGACAAAAAATCCTTTGTCAAAGACCATATTTTAGTGTCGGCAAGAATTTTTTTTGAGTGCCCACACACAGGTCAAATATAAGATGCTTTGTGGTTTGGAACATCCATCTTCATTCACTAGTATTTTTTTTTTTCTCTTTTTTTGCCTAAGTAGGTGAAAATATTGTTTTCTTGTTTTCTTATTCAGAGGTTTTTACATTTGTCTCCAAACATTTTAAATATACTTTTGTTTTGAGGGCATAGCTAGAATTCAGCAGTATTATAAAACTCAGATTTGTAAGTGAAAAAAAAAAAAATCAGCAGAAATCAAAAGCAGTAGAATTGGAGCCTGGCTCAAGAACATGACATTTTTATGGAATTAAACGTGAAGGGCAAATTTGCATTCTGGACATTTTGACTCTCTGCGCTGTTTGTCACAGTTTTACACAACTCAAATAATACTTTGTTAGGAAAATTCAAAGAGAATGTAAAATAAATTCAAAGACTTAATAGTTTAGGGGGAAAAAAAAACTTCTGGAAGAAAATGTTTTGATCTTGCTAATGGGTATTTTTAAATAACTGCCAGAAATGGCTTCTCTAAATACCACTTCTTTACTACTTTTACATGGTGTCTGGTGTCCTTGTTAAACATGCTGGGGTATCTTTTAAGAACCTTAAAAAGCCACAGAGGCCTTCTGGTGGTTGCTTAAAGCTTTTGATGTTTGTCTTTTTTACGCATTAAAGTGCCAGGATGGTAGCAACGAAATTCAGCCTGTCACTGGTATTTTAGTGGAATTTATATTTTCTTCTGAATAGTCATAAAATATTAAACATATATAAATATTTACAAAATCTCACCCTTGGATACACAGACACTGTAGCAGATTATGCCCACTAGACCTGGGCTTGGCAATGATAATAAACGTTTGGCCATAAGATTGTCTTGCTGACATTCCATGTCACTCTTAAAATATTCCTTTCCATCCATCTCTGTGAGGGGGTCATGTAGTGTATCATTTTGCATGCAGGTCACTGGTAAAAACATCAATGCCACTGATCTTATATTAACTCCAAAGTTTTTAAGACACTAAAGCATGTCTCAGATCAAACTTTAGAATTTGGTAGTTCTGAAGTTCAGATCATTCCTAAATGAGCCAAGTTGAACCCTCCATGTTAGCCATGTTTGAGAAATGTTCGAGGTATACTCTGAGAGTTAAATCATGGAACACTGTCACGCTCTCTCAGGTGTCTTTTAGAGAAGGGATCCCCAACCCCCAGGCCATGAACCAGTACCAGTCCCTGGCCCGTCAGGAGCCAGGTCCCATAGCAGAAGGTGAGCTGCACACAAGTGAAATTTCACCTATATTTACAGCCACTCCCCATCCCTTGAATTACCTCCTGAGCTCCACCTCCTGCTCAAAGAACTCAGTAAATGTAACACACTTGAATTATCCAAAACCAATCCACACCCTTTGTTCCTTGGAAAAATTGTCTTCCATGAAACTGGTCCCTGATGCCAAAAAGGTTGAGGACCACTGTTTTAGAGGTTGGCAAATTTTATTATTGCTGTGTTGTTGGGTTTTCTTTTTAATAGATTGCTCATGAACACTTGAATACTGTACATCTTGGTACACAAAAAGAAGCAAGCTGCTTCTGGTGTACAAGAAAAAGGAGCAGGAACCCAATGAAAAAGAAACAAGTTTGGGTGTTAGCCTGCGGGTTCTATGCATTGCTTCCGAGAATCTTGAAAATGAGAAACAAAGAAAATCTTTGCTCTTAGTCTATTTGCGATCCTGGCAGAGTTTGACGGGTGCAGCAGGCACCCTAGTTTTCCTCAGTCTCTCAGGGCCTTTTCAAATTGAGCCTTGAATCTGAAACAAGAGACCTTGACACAGATGTTTCAAGCACTTCAGGAACCCACTGGGAAATTACCCTTTGCCTCCTTGGAGGCAAGGCAGATTTAAAGTTCAATAAAAACATAATGAGTAATCATGTTTATTGAGCAGTACAAATGTCTTCATCTCTGAAATAAGTGTCAGTTGTAATATAAACTTTTGCTTTACTCCAGTAAATCAGGAGGAAATTCATCATCCAGTTTGGGTGACATAGTACCTAGTTCCAGAAAATCTACACCTCCATCATCTGGTAAGTAGGTAGTAAGTGCTAAACAGTGCACGCTGCATTTCATGCTTTTCTCCGTCTTACCTAGCTGTGGGAGTGTCCATAGACCGAGTCACTCGTTAACCCTCAAGATGTTCAGAGGGAGCAGAAATGAGAGTGGTGTTGGGAACAATATGGGCAACTTTCTGCCTTTGAAAAACCCAGACATGGTGTCAGTGTGTTCACGGTTTAGAAGATGATGAGCAGATCTAACTTTCTAGTCCCCTCTACACTGTGGTCCCTGGTACACTGTCATTGTCTGTAGATGAATGAACATTCACCGTCAGAGTGCCGTGGGAGGTGTTGGCCTCAGTGTTAAATTAAAAGAGAAGGATTAAAAAGTTTAGAAAAGTGAAGAAAGAAGGATAAAGTGATGATGGATTGATGGGTCTGACGTGAACTCTACCCAGGAAGCTCCGTGGAACATGGAGAAGACATACAGAGACACTGAACAAAAGATGGAAACACTTCCAGGAAGAGTAATGACTGTTTTCTTCCCAAAGCCCTGAAGAAGAATGTGAATTTCTGATTATTTTAGTATAAGTCAGTATTGTTCAAGACATAGTTGAAAAATGATTCCTTGTCTATCTGCAATTCATTAACTGAATTTGTATTTGCTCAGCCTGGCAACTCTACCATTCTGTGTTGAACTTGGAGTTCTATATCAATAGGAGACAAATGGGTTGAATTGGGTGAAAATTTATGATCGGAGTCTTAGTTTGCTAAGAGATGCAATTGAGAGTCAGAGGAAGATGGTAAGGATGGGCCAGTGGAGCATTTGGGTGATTTCTAGGAAGCTATAAGTGGGAAGAGGTCAAAGACAGAGACTTCTGCCCCCTGTGGAGAATTGAAGGAACAGTATAATTGCACCATGACTGCCAGGTCTTAAGGGTCCCCCTTGTTACTGATGATTGTACCTTGTTCCCCGATGTTGGCAGCTTTCATAGACCCATCCCAGCTTCTTAGTTAAAACTGGAGGATTTGTTAAGTGAGCAAAGTCCGAGCACAATAAGAAATCAATTGTTTTAGAATGTATATTGATTTCCAAAGTCGAGTACTTACAACTAGCTATAATTCTAAGTTAAGTAAAATAGTATGTTTGAAATGAAACATCAGAGCCCTTTAGGTATGATGTGAGGTTGTCTTCCCCTGATTGGTGGTGATTAGATATTCCCTGAGTGCCCAATGGAAAGGAGGCTTCTCTCTACCCCTCAAATGGGTGGAGTTGCAGCAATTATAGTGCAAACCTTGTTCTCTTCCTCTGTGTCTTCAAAACTGTCTCAGAGACTCCTGAGAACTGTCACTAGCTCCTCAAATAGGAAAATGCCAGTTCCTTGTGTTAAATAGCATCCCTGCCCTCAGATTGCCAGCCCCACTTCTGTCAACCCAGAAGTTTTCTGTTTCCTTTAATTGAAATGTAGCCTTCTCATCATCTTGGCAATATAATGAGAGCTAATAACATGCATTTTGAAGAATGAGTGAGTGTGTTTCGAAAGTAACATTTCATTTCTGTAGCTGGATGTTATGTGCGTATGTGTTAAGTTGCTTCAGTCATGTCCAACTCTTTGCAATCCTATGAACTCTGTCCATGAGATTCTCCAGGGAGGAAAACTGGAGAATACTGCCATGCCCGTTAGTCATTCCTGAACATCAAGTTCAGTTAAGAGTTTCATATAATATAGATGATTTTTTATTCAATATCCTGTGAGAACCCATAATGGAAAAGAATGTAAAAAAGAATGTATTATAGAATCACTTTGCTGTATGGGAGAAATTAACATGATATGTTAAATCAACTATACTTCAATTTTAAAAAGAGAAAAGTACAAATTATATTCTTTAACACATGGATAATTTTTGAAAAACAATCTCTTCATCATCATCACCTTACAACATGCAAGTGCTGACATTTTTATTTGGTTAAAAAAAAAAAACAGTGTAAAGAAAAGAAAGAGATTTTTAACTTCACCCAAGTTTTATGCAGAGACAGTTTTATAATTTGGAATCACTTTTCTGAATACCAAGTGCAAACCACCCTGTGACTAAGTGAACTAGAAATATTAACCACCTACAAAATATGTAATAGATGCATTGTAGGCATGTGAGTGCTCAGTCTCTCAAGTCGTGTCTGACTCTTTGAGACCCCATGGAATGTAACCTTCCAGGCTTCTCTGTCCATGGATTTCCCAGGCAAGAATACTGGAGCAGGTTGCCGTTTCCTTCTCAGTTGGATCTTCCCGACCCAGAGATTGAACCCATGTCTCCTGCATCTCCCCCATTGGCAGGTGGATTCTCTACCCGTGAGCCACCAGTGAAGCCCTACTAAGTACGTTAGGCTCCTGCTGTGTTTTTGTATCAATACTACAATTTACCTAATAGAAAAACCTAAGAAAATTCTACAGAGCAGTTCCCCCAATCTTCTATAAAGAGGTTCCAGGGAAACCTGTTGAACCTATCAAATGTGGATTGGCCTCCAATGATTAATCGTCTTTTGTTTCCCAAGGCCCTGTCTACAAGTAAGCTCACCCATTATAAGACCAAAGAATAGAAGCACTTGCCCCAAGTAAATATAATTGGAGGGTCTCCAGGATTTGGGAAAGGAAAAATTTCCACCTCAGACTTCCGTGGTGGTCCGATGGTTAAGAATCCACCTGCCACTGCAGGGGACGTGGGTTTGATCCCGGGTGTGGGAAGATCCCACATGCTGCGGGTCTACTAAGCACACGCACCATAACTACTGAGCCTGCAAGCCGCAACTCCAGAAGCCCATGCACCGAGAGCCCGTGCTTCACGGCAAGAGGGCCACCACAGTGAGAAGCCCGCACGCCACAGCTAGAGAACAGCCCCTGTGCTCCACAACTAGAGGAAACCCAGGCCACAGCAACAAAGATCCAGCACAGCTGAAAATAAATGAACGTAAAAAGAAAAAGTAAAAAATTCCCGCCTCACCCCTGGGGAACGAGGTAGTAGCTGGTTGCACAAAGCATACTGTATACCTACACGTGTGCGCAACCCTAGCACATCACTCAACTCGACCCAACTAAGGTTACATTTGAATTTAGAGTTCAAAAAACATTTCCAAGGCTCTCTGCCAAAAGCAAAATAATTTTTAAAACTAAAGCATGCTCATGAAGAGGACAAAAATAAACTATTTTTAAAGGAGACAGTTTTCCCAAGTAAATACTAATGTTTGCCAAGGTATGCTGATGCAAGCATGAAATTTAAAAGGAGCATCTCACACCTCTCAGAATAAGAACCATCTGAGCCTATTAAAGTATATAGACTCATTTAAAGAGTCAAACATGCTTCTCAAGTTTTAGTAAATTTCTTGAATGTGTTTTGAAAGTAGCCAAATGATTTAGAATTCTGTGTCTCAGGACAAATGTCGATGCTTTTAGATCTAAGTTAACCAAAGTCAGGACTAGAAAACTGTGAAGTCTTCAGTTTGGGATTTTGAGCCCTTATATAAATGCAGGTAAATTGCAAACCTGACTCAGGCTGTGTGTGTGTGTGTGTGTGTGTGTGTGTGTGTAGCCAAACATCTGGGCTATGGCTCAGCTCAACTTTTTCTGCATTGCCATTCTTCCTTTAAATAAAAAACCCAATGGACCAATCATAAAATTCAGTTCCTGAACTTTACCATCCCAAGGTCCTGTCAACTCTGAAAGACCACTGAGTACCCTCAATTTCAGAGAGGCTGTCAAGGGTACTGTCCCTTGAATGTAGCCTTTATAAGTCCAATAACAGATTAGAAAGGTAGAGCATATTGAAATTGACCACCAAAAGGGAAACTGATTTGGGTGGCTGTTGTTTAGTTGCTAAGTCGTGTCAGACTCTCTTGTGACCCCATGGACTGTAGCCCATCAGATTTCTCCATCCATGGGATTTCCCAGGCAAGAACACTAGAGCGGGTTGCCATTTCCTTCTCCAGGGGATCTTCCTGACCCAGGGATGGAACCCGTGTCTCCTGCATTGGCAGGTGGATTCTTCACCACTGAGCCACCTGGGAAGCCCTTGATTTGGATTAAGACGTACTATAGCAGGGATTCCTAGTCAGTTAGGAACTGGGCTGTACTGCGGGAGGTGAGCAGCAGGCTAGCCAGCGAAGCTTCATCTGTATTTACAGCTACTTCCTATCACTCACGTTACAACCTGAGCTCCACCTGTTAGATCAGCAGCGGCATTAGATTCTCATAGGAGTGTGAACCCTAACCCCTAAAGTCAAGACATAATATCTTGAGATTACCACAAAATAGAAATAAAGGGCACAATAAATGCAGTGCCCTTCAGTTATCCCCAGACCATTCCCCTGACCAGGTCCATGGAAAAATTGTCTTCCCACAAAACTGGTTCCTGGTCCCCAAATGGTGGCAGACCACTGTACTGTGGGACTAATGAAAACCTGACCCACACCCTCTCCATCTTATGCAGGAAGACACGAATAACATGCTCCCTAAACTGAGATTCAAGGAAGAGCCTCAATGGGTGGTGTACACGTCAGCATTAGTTCAAATCACTGGGCACGTTTCATAATGTTTCTGTTGTACAACACATGCTGATCCTAGAGCTTATCCAAAGGCACAGATGGGATAAAGAGAAAGACATATTTACTGGGCATATCTAACTACCTACCAGGAGTTAATTCAGACCATTATGACTCATGGAGAAAGAGCACCCGACCTCAGCTTTATGCACGCAAGAGCTGATATTTGCAACACTGTGCTAACTGCCAGGTGTTTGCTCCATCCTAGTATTTCGACCTAATCAAATAAAGAGGAACAATTCAACAAGACAGCTCATTTTTGAAAGGCTGAGTGAATCATCTAACATCCATAATAACTTCAACATTGAAAAATAACGTGACGGCTTTCGGATGATCTCCGGTCATTTGGAAAGGTTCACGATGCCTGTCGTGAGCCAGGGCAGCCAGTGTTTCACAGGGCATGGAAGCTACGGTGTTGAAACACCAAGCTGTCTGTCCTTTCACAAGAGTAATTTGGTCCTTAAATCTGAATGGACTGTGGTTTATGTTAAGAGAACGACATGAAAAGAGAGAGAAAGTGACATAAGTAATATGAGGTTTTCCTGGGACAAGTTGATTTCTTCTTTTCTTCTTCTACTTGATCCCATCTAAAGGACAGAATAATTTTCTAGTGGGCTCAACTCCATAATGTCTTCCTGAATCCTGACTCTTGAGGACATGACCCCACTCGGGAAGCTTAGGGAACTGGATGAGAGCACCAGGATCATTGCAGGATCTTAGCTGGAGAGGCAGCCTGGTGGAGCATATAGCGCCACAGAGGCAGAAGCAGATACTGAGCTTTTGTCAAAAACAAGTCCCTTCAACTCTGAGAATTTATCTTTTCAGTCTTGAGAAATAAGAGAGTTGCCGTTGATTATGCAAATACTTTCCAGCTCTGGTTTCTACCATGGATCAAATTCTGTAGTGATTGCATGTGGATGCATTGTATAAACCTCATAGGGAGATGATGAATCTTTTTCATTGAAGATGTTAATTTTTCAGTGCTCTGTTTTCAGAGCCAATGAGTTTAAAAGGTGAAAGCATGTCAAACCACAGACCTAAACCCCTCATTCTCCAGATGAGGAGATCAGTGGTATAATCCCTTGGGTTTTACTGCCCTTCTGCTGCTGCCTCTCATGTAAATCCAGCGAATTTATATAAAATCATCAGGAGGCTATTTAGGCTGTTGTATAAGATTCATTTGGAGGTCATCACATCCAGTGGCTTCTAATTAGTTTTCCATCAGACCTGCCTCAAGAGTGCCCAGATCATGGTGAAATCATTTCCATCTGGTCCATCCTGGGACCCTCTAGAGTCATTTGTCTTGTGTATAACTTCTTTATGTCACTGGATTTAGGATTTTCTGTTCTCTCTGTCCCTCACATGCCTTTTATAATTTCAGTGAACCATTTCACACTGCCCTTATGTTCAACCAAGCTCAAGAAGAAATTGAAGGTTTTCTGTCCTGACAGCTGATTTGGAAAATATCAATATTATATTTGAAACTACAAATTAAAAAACTTGTTTCTCTAAAAACAAAATCTTATTCAATAGATTGAGTGTGAAACCAATGTATCCAAGCACACAGATATTATGAGAGGATCTTTAATTTGATGACATTCTTTATGTGTTTGACCTTGAAACTTTACTTTGTTGACTGTGCTTAGCACTGTGTGATAGATCTTTGACTGTGATTAGTTTTGTTTGCTTTTCATTTTATTTTTTTGATAACCAATTTTTCCTCTCCCGTCTACCTGATGATTTTTGAATTGTTTGTCTGTATATAGCTATAGACATAGATGCTACTGGCTTAGATGCAGAAGACAATGATATTCCAGCAAACCACCGCTCCCCTAAACCCAGTGCAAACAGTGTAACGTCACCCCACTCCAAAGAGAAAAGAATGCCCTTCTTTAAGAAGGTAACATGAACTTCCAAGCTTGCGTCTGTCCACGCGCTCAACTGCACTGCGTCACATTTCTAGTCCTGTGGACTGTCTGCGTCCTTGATAAAGCCAATAACATGCATGCTTTGTTATTCTTTGTTTCTTTTCCATGCTGCTGTAGCTAAGCAGAAGCAGAAATCGGTAAGTTCACATTGACATAAGCTGTGTTTATCCTGCCCCTGGCATCATTAGCATTCAGTCCCACAGTTAATATTCAACACGATCATTTCTGTCCTAAGAAAAGAATGTATCAAGCAGCTAATTGAGTCCATTCAGACCAGCTAAATTCAGTGAGTGACCTGTGGAAGCACCATTACAGTACCTAGCCTTTTTGATGGAATAACAGCTACCACCAAGGGCATTCGTTCCAACATTCTAGGAACGTCCAATGCTGAAGACTCCATTTGTAATGCACCTCTCTCGTGCATGCTTCTGTCTCTATCACTTTCTTTCCTCCGGAAATTTAACTGATAATCAAGCATATGAAAAACCATTATTAGATTCTGATTTATGATATCCAGATACATAGCTTGTACTAAAAAAAAAAAATTTTTTTTTCAATTCTTCAATTTTTAATTTAGTCAGTTATTTAAACTTCTAATCCACTAGGTGCAAAATCTGCAGATGAACAAGACCAGTGGAAAACTGCAGGCTTGTTTTGGCGGTCTACTGTGAGTTCTTCCTATTGTCATATATAAATCCTCTCCCCATGTTCTTGCCTCCTCCGTCACTCAGATCTCAGCATCCCACCCATCGGACGGTGACATGGTGGCTGTGCGTACAGCCTTTGCCACTGGCCAGCCAAGATGCTACCCAGTGATCCTCTTGGTTCCCTGACTGGAAACTAGGGTACTGCTGAGCTCTCTTGACTCCAAAATCTGTTTCTTCCAAGCACATTTTGTAGCTCTGAAGCATTATTTTTTGAGGATAATCTCCCCGTCCACAATCCCCACTCCTTTCTTTCTTTTATATACCACTGTCCACCGCCTGTTGTGCTGTGCTGTCTTTAGAGTCATTCTTTCTAATGTCAGCAAGTCCAGCACAACCTCTCACGACATACGTGGGCATGGAGTCGAACCTCCTCTGCCTCCAGCTCTCCACACCCTGAGCCCTTCTCTTCTGTACAGTAGGATTCTGCCCTGTGGAGGAACTGAGTCATCAATGAGGTGTCAGATGCTGAACTATGTTTTGTTTTGTTTTGTTTTAAAAAATAAATTGTGTTTGCTTTCATTGTGGAAGACCGAGATACTCCAAGCAAAAATTAAAACCCCTGGATTTTTGTGTGACCACCAAAAGCCACAGCCAACTATCCATCCACGACAGTGGGTCCATTTCTCTGGTCCTTCCTTCTTGTCACCGCTAAAACTTAGAGCCAGGTGACTCAACAGGGTTCAGAGCAGCAGAAACCTAAAAATTCAGCATTGCTCAGCTGCTCCGAGCTTTACCCAACAGGAACACGAATGAAAACCGTGTTTATTGATAGGTTTTTCTGAAGTTTGCGGACTCCTAAATTCCAAAACATGAAAAATGTTTATTGTAATTCTTCCACTAAATAATTTGAACAAATTACACTTAGCAGGAGAGGACAGATAAAAAAGGATGGTGTCCTGATTCATAGGGTATAAAGTTCCAATATTCCATCAAATAAGGTAATTTCTGTAGCTACCCTACTGATGAAGAAGCTGATTGATTAGCAGCATTGCTATTAATAGTTGGCAGTCACAAATCAAAGGAACCCAAGACCCATCTAATACTGGGCCACTGAATATTTAAAGACTTGAAATAAAATTTCTTGGAAGCTAAAATGCATGCAACTGATATTCCTAATTATAATGATGGAAAAGGTATTCTTAGACCGCATAGTTATAAGGACTTGGCTTCTAAATGTTTTCAATCTGATCCCAGGTGGTATAAATGCAATAACTGAATAATTTTGCTGAATTAATTTCATGTCATAATCTCATGAATATGCTTATGATGCCTTCGGCACAGGTATTCATTCTTCTTATGTTGTTAATGATGTGGTCAGCTTCAATATAGACTTTTCAAAACCAAAAAAAAAAAAAACAACCTGAGATGCAGTAAGACTGTTTTCCATGTTTTAGGTTGCTTTTAGAGTGATGCTTGTGTGGCCTTTGTGCTGTCACTGTATTATGTTTGTCTTGGGTTTGTTGGTTGGTTGGTTTTTTTTCTGTTTAAAAATGTATTCTACCTTGATTGTATCTATTAAAATTCATTTTGAGCACTAGATAAAGCTTTCAGCAGTAAAATTTGAGACGGCACAGACACAGTCATATCTTCTCCCCTCCGATTCTATCGTCCATGACTATGGGCAAAACTCCAGTGGAAACTTTTGAATTTGAAATGCTTTTTCATCCCCTCGCCATGCCCCAAGCAAAGTAAATTCGATCCAAGTCAGAAAGTTGGTAAAGGGCCATCTTAAGCAACAGTAATGTGTTCTTGAACGACAGCCTGATGCAAAAATGGCATTCACGCTTGCAATAAGTTGACAAAATTCTTCCAGTAGTTCAGAGAAGATTTTTCTTTTGGTCTGGGTGATTCTTAACATATATGTATTTTTCAGACACTCCTCAGTGCAGGAAGACTCCTGCCAGCATGATTTGTTTATCTGTGTCTTAGGCCATAGTTGTCTTCTACATTAAAGAAGTCATTTTTTTCCCCAGTCACTTTAACATTTTCCTCTATTAAAATAGCCAATTTTAAGATCTTTAAAAAAATAAGTTATCTAATTTGGGGGAAAATCTTTTTTGTCATTATTGTATTAGAAGCAGAAGAGCTGAAAATTGTTGCAAGTTTTAGAAATGGCTACAAAGTTAGGTCCTCCCCCTGCTCTTCTAAAAAAGAAAGAAATTCTTGTGGGAGGGAATGAGTTAGTTATGTAAGGGAAACACCTCCTAACCAGTTCTTGAGAAGCACATGAGAACTGCAGGAGGACAGTGAGCCTTGTGAGGCCATGGAGGCCTGCTCGGGCATTTTAACGCATCAGAAGCAGCTTCCCTCCAAGACCCATAAACCTGACATTATAAGTGTTTAAGTTCCAAAGGATAGAAACCAAAAATCTAAACATATAAATCCATCAGCTGTGAAGAGTGATCATGATTCCATTTACTGAAACAAGCATGCAGGCTCCTCCAAACTCTCACAGCAAAACAGAAACTGTCGAGTATTTGGTCACAAAAGACCAAGGTTTTATCCAGGTAAGACCAACATCTAAGACCCAAAGACCTTTCTTTTCTTTGTCATTAACCACATGAGGTCTGATCATTCCACTCTTGAGAAAACTCAAATGCATCTGAAAAGCAGTATTAACCTCCGGTCAAGCTTTTAAAAGCACCTCTCCTGCATGAGGCATGTTTTTGTCTGTTCTAACTAGTTTTTTTTGTTCAAAAGCAGCCCCTCCTGCATTAGGAACATCAGGAGCATTTGAGGAGAGCCAGAAAACTGTAGACAACTCAGTCACTTTGAAACATGAAGGAAATAAAACCACCCAGTCTTGGGTTGGGTTTATTTAGAAAAAGAAGCCAGTGCAAAAAGAATGGCAGTGTCTGGGAAGTTAGTGCCTGGTATCACAGAGTTGAGAAAGAACAGTTTGTGCCTTATATATTTGAGTTCCCTCTGCCTTTTAACCATCTGAAGGCGTCTCCTCTCTCTGCAGACAGAGCACACCCCTCCGTATGATGTGGTCCCTTCTATGCGACCTGTGGTCCTGGTGGGCCCCTCTCTGAAGGGGTATGAGGTAGGTAGCTGCCCTCTGGCACATCCTTGACCTTGCATGCTGACCTGACCTTGCACACCTCCCTCTCCTGACTCTTGAACTGGGAAAAAAGCTGGTGGCAGCAAAGCACGTTGTTTTCAAGCCACGGGGTACATTGCTACAGTTCTGTTCCGTTTTGTTGCCTTGGAGATGTATGCATGCCACAGTTGACTCTGGGGAGAGAGTGTCAAATGGAGAATGATGGAGGCCCCTTGCAATGTTGTTAACAGTCCCTCCAAGAGTGAGTTTGGGGAACTTTGTCTTTTTTCATTGTTAATATATCAAAGCTCAGCCACAGAAAAAGGGAGCGACCCTCACATGCTACTTTTTCCCAATGGGACGCCTGGATTTTTAACATTAAGAGGAATAAGACTGTTTTATCATAATTAGTAATGTTTTTTTCATGTCTTATTGCTTGCTCAATTGCAGGTCACAGATATGATGCAAAAAGCACTGTTCGATTTTTTAAAACACAGATTCGAAGGGCGGTGAGTATTTCAGAATTCTGGGTTTTGTGGATCTTTTCCTTAAAGATGATGAAACTGAAAGCTGGGTGGGACAGGCGGGTGGATCCTAAGAGAACACTGGCTTCTCAAGCCTCTGTGGTGACAGGATGTAAGTTCCATTCAGTTCGATCTGATTCAGTACATATTTATCATACTTAGTCCACACAACCTCAGCTCTCCGTTCCTACACCTGTGTCTGTAGCTGAATTTGGTCACACCCCTGCTGACGAGTCTCCCCCTGAATTCACGACGAGCTGGCCCTCGGTGCTGCCCAGGAGTCATGTTCTGTGTGCCTCTTACATCCACTTTTCTACTCTTCTAAAAGGCTTTCACAGCATCTCCTTTCTCATCAAACCCTTCTCCTCTCGAGCTTCCTGGTGAACTGGCTTCCTGTTGCTTTGAGAAAACGAAGCAAGCAGAGGAGACTATCCAGGTGTTCCCACCAGCCGCACACCCACCCCCTTGCTTATTTGCCTGAATGTTCTGCCTTTTCTCCTGTTACTGTGAGCGATGGCCAACCCTCTACCTGGGGCTGGATCCCATTCCCCATCTCCACCCACACAGCTGTCACAGGCCTTCCCCTTCTCTGCTGAGCCAGGTATTGTGAGGAGCAAAATCAGACAAGGGCCTTGGCTTCATTGAGTTTACTGGGGGTGTATTGAATGGCAGCCTTGAATCAAATAACCAGTAGGCACCATAGTAACGTTTCAGCCAACTTCAGAAGCATCAAAGATAGGATTGGAGTCTAAACTGGAAGCTTCCAAACGTAAACTAAGCATAGGTTATTGGGAACCTGGGAGCAGACAGAGCTAGGGTGTATTTCTGTATCTTTCATGAGACACACTGGGTGCCTCTCTTCTCCACATTCCTTTCCTTTTCCTGTCTGGCAATACAAGTGCAGTAAATGGAATCTGTAGATTTCACTGTTCTTTTAAATCTCTCACTTTCTTCCTTGAACACACCAGCTTTCATGACTGTTTCATGTTTATATTGATTTCTGGTCATGAGGTAGGAGTTAGATAAGCCCCAGGCTGAACACCTGAAGCTGGCATCCTGCTGCCCTTTGAAAGACCAGAGTTGGGCACAAGCGAGATTAGCCAGAGACAACCTGGAAAACTGCCCCAATAAGCAACTTTCTATTGTGCAAGCTTACTCCAGGTTCCCCCATGTGCTTTCCATACATACTGTGCTTCCAATAAATTTTGTCTCTTTGTTGAACTGTTTCTTCAAAGACAAGGACCAAAATCTATTCCACAGCCAGAATCAGTAGGGGAGGCAGGGCAAAGGGGGGAGCTTTTATAGCAGGATATTGTTCGTTCAATTCAGTTGCAAAGTCTTTTCTGACCCTTTGTGACCCCATGGACTGCAGCACACCAGACTTCCTGTCCTTCATCAACCACCAGAGTTCGCTCAAGCTCATGTCCATTGAGTCAGTGATGCCATCCAACCATCTCATCCTCTGCTGCCCCCTTCTCCTCCTGCCCTCAGTCTTTCCCAGCATCAGGGTCTTCTCCAATGAGCCAGTTTTTGCATCAGGAGACCAAAGTATTGAAGCTTCAGTTTTAGCATCAGTCCTTCCAATGAATATCCTGGATTGATTTCCTTTAGGATTGACTGGTTTGATCTCCTTGCTGTTTAAGGAATTCTCGAGTCTTCTCCAGCACCAAAGTTCGAAAGCATCAATTCTTCAGAGCTCAGCCTTCTTTATAGTCCAACTCTCACATCCATACATGACTACTGGAATAGTAGTAGAACTGAAAGCAAAGGACTGAAAGAGACAGAAAATGAAAACTAGAATCTGTGTTTCAAAAAAGCCTTCACGAGACTTCCCTGGTGGTTCAGTGGTTAAGAATCATCCTTCCAATGCAAGGGACACAGGTTCAGTCCCTGGTCAGGGAACTAAGATCCTACATGCCACGAGGCAACTAAGCCTGCATGCCACACTCAGAAAGAAGCCTGTGCCCCACAGTGAAGACCCAGCACAGCCAAAATAAAAAAACAAAGACTTTAGAATCAGAGTCTTCCTAATCAGATGTTCCTCAGTAGATAGTTTTGCTTTGCATGGTTTATAAAATATAATTTATCTCATGCTGGGAATCACAGCTTGATCTTTGGGCCTTCAGCTTGGTCTAGGCTCTGGCCCAACCTCTAATTGGGCCCATGTAGCTTTCACTTCTGTGTTCTTGACTTTGTCATTTATCACCATTTAGAATTGTCTACATGAACCTACTTACCCAGAAAATTCTGCTAGACCGGGCACTTTACTCTCTATGACTGAGTTAACCCACTGCTCTCTTCTAAATGCCAAAGGTGGGGGAATGAGATGGGTTCCCTGACCTCTATTTCAACCTGAGTTAAGTTTTGAACTTGGAAGACAGACTCCAGCTACAGGGTGCATTATGGACCCATGTTCTACGGTGTTAGCCATCCAGATTGATTTCGTTTAAGAAACAAAGACAGTATTTTCAGTGTTGTATCAGTCTTCTGTTTCTGGCCCAAACTAGTTGCCATGTGGCTTTATGAATGGACCTGCCATGGTTCCTCTGAACTCTTAAAACTGGAATTCACCACTATAGGCCTGTGATCACCAATTATGATATTTGGCAAAACTAATACAATTATGTAAAGTTTAAAAATAAAATTAAAAAAAAAAATCCTCAGAGGAAGGAAGGGGCTTCCCTGTTAGCTCAGTCGGTAAAGAATCCACCTGCAATGCAGCAGACCCTGGTTCAATTCCTGGGTCAGGAAGATACACTGGAGAAGCAATAGGCCCCCCACTCCAGTATCTTGGGCTTCCTTTGTGGCACAGCTGGTAAAGAATCTGCCTACAATGTGGGAGACCTGGGTTTGATCCCTGGGTTGGGAAGATCCCCTGGAGAAGGGAACGGCTACCCACTCCAGTATTCTGGTCCACAAAATTCCATGGACTATATAGTCCATGGGGTCGAAAAGAGTTGGACACAAATGAGCAACTTTCACTTTCAGAGGACGGAATAGGGTCTGTAAAGCAGAATTTCAATAAAGTCATGCAAAACGTTAACTCTTTCACTCAAGGCAAGACATCCAGAGTTAGTAAATCACACACTGTCTGCTTCTGGTCGGCCAGACAGCCATAGAGGGTGGAAACTCATAACAAGTATGAGTGTGGCTAATCCTAAATAGATATGCAGTTATAGGAGGGGAAAATGAATCACTCCTGTGTTATCTATTAAGCAAAATACTTTTTTTGGCCATGCCACACAGCATGTGGGATCCCAGTTCCCTGATAAGGGATCGAACCCACATCCCCTGCATTGGAATGGTGAAGTCTTAACCACTGGATCACCAGGGAAAACTCAACAAAGTATATTAAAAAAAAAAAATGTAAAGCCCAAGAGGGAGAAAATATGAAAGGAAGGATTGGGGATAAAAAGATTCTTGATAGGAATTATTTTTTGTGCTAAAACCCAGTTAGGTTCATGTGTTGATGCCCTGGAGAGTTGTCAGAATCAAGACCTTCATTGCTAAAATAGCCTTAAGTGTGTCATGTCAGAGAAGAGATGATGAGTCATTGTCCTTTCTCTTATGTGCACTGGACAAGCCCATTTCAGTCAGATCCACCCTAAACAACCGTGTCACCCCGTGAACAAAGCAATCTTCCTGTTCACTTAGTAGGACAATGACAGGTAAATTAACAAGGAAATTGGGGGCAAGAAAAAAAAGCCACCATCAGTGATGAATTCAATTGTCCTCTCCAGCGATTCTGAAAATGTCAGGTCTTGTCACAGAAGCGTTTGGCATGTGTACTGAATTCTGTAGGGAGGGGTCCGTGGTGAACCCTGTGCTAAGGAGTCTTACTGGAAATCAGTGCTGGGAAACATGACATCACTTTGTCGTGTGGAAAACATACTTAGATGTGTGGCAGGTTCTTCTGAACCTGTGGTTGTCTACCCTGGCTGCCG
The DNA here is from genome assembly GCF_032452875.1 of Bos javanicus. Classification (NCBI taxonomy): domain Eukaryota; kingdom Metazoa; phylum Chordata; class Mammalia; order Artiodactyla; family Bovidae; genus Bos; species Bos javanicus. The sequence goes on from NC_083880.1 coordinate 33,051,890, forward strand.
ATTTAAAACCAGCAGAGCTTTTAAAATGTAGCAAACTTAGGAGATGTCCTGGCAGTTCCCTAGTGGCTCAGACAGTAAAGAATCCACCTGCAATGCAGGAGACCCAGGTTCAATGCCTGGGTAGGGAAGATCTCCTGGAGAAGGGAACGGCTACCCACTCCAGTATTCTTGCCTGGAGAATTCCATGGACAGAGGAGCCTGCGGGCTACAGTCCATGGGGTCACAAAGAGTCAGACACGACTGAGCAACTGAATCTTTCACACTTTCACTTTTTGGTGGTTCAGTGCTAGAACTCTGCACTTCCACCGCAAGGCACAAGGATTCCATCTCTGGTCAGGGAGCTAGGATCCTGCAACCCATGTGGCATGGCCAAAAAAATTTTTTTAATTAAAAAAAAGTCATGGACTTGTATCCCACCTGTGATTAAGTGAAGCCCAATGTCTAGGATGGGACTTGATTTAACTGTAAAGTCTTCTCAGGCAGCTTTGATACACTGCAAGTGTTGAGGACCACTCCTCTACACTGAATTGTCCCCAGGCTTTTGCCTTTAGGATTTTCAGGGTCTGTTTTTTGGTGGAACCTCAAGCAGTGACGATTCCAGAAGCATCACTTAAGGAGTTGCAACGGGACGGTAGCTCTCCGCCTGCAGCCTATAGAGCAAACCACACAAGCAGGGCAGTGGAAGCCCAGCCAAGTAATACCATGTGCGGATAAAACAAAGCCTGTGCGGCAGAAAGGAAGTTGGATCATTAAAGAAAATCCTGTCCCCTGGCTGAATCCCCCCAGGCTGACTGTGAGGGGCTTCCGGCCTGGTTTTGTGTGTCTTGTCACCACTGTATCCCCAGGGCGTCTCTCTCAGGGGGCAGCCTGTCTCCCAGTGAGTGTCCAGGGCTCTTTAGATCCTGGTCCTCGGCAGGCCTTGGGTCCCACTCAGGGGTCCTGGTGTAATGCCCAGCACTTCAGGTCCTGACTCCTTCTCTGCATACAAAACCCTACCCACAGCATCCCCATATGTCCTTATTGTCATGCATAATTTTTTTATTGGAGGATACTTGCTTTACAATGTTCTGTTAGTTTCTGCTGTACAATAGCATGAATCAGCTGTCTGTGTGTGTGCGCTCGTGTGTGTGTGTGTGTGTGCGTGTGTGTGTGTGCGCGTGTGTGTGTGTGCGCCCCTCCCTTTTGAGCCTACCCCACCCGACCCCTCCAGGTTATCACAGAGCGCTGAGCTGAGCTCCTTGTGCTATACAGCAGCTCCCACTAGCTTTCTATTTTCTACATGGTGTATTTATGTCAAACCTCATCTCCCAGTTCATCCCACCCTCCCATTCCCCGTGTCCGCACATCCGTTCTCTACGTTTGCGTCTCTGTTCCTGCCCTGGAACTAGGTTCGTCTGTACTTTTTTCTATATTCCACATACATGCTTTAATATACAATATTTGTTTTTCCTCTTTCTGACTTCCTTCACTTTGTATGACAGACTCTAGGTCCATCAACATCTCTACAAATGACCCATTTGTCCTTTGTCCTGCACTGGTTTTTTGATGGCATTTAATGCCACCTGGCATCAGACTTTGTCTATATCCCTGCCTCCCTCCACCCCACAAGAATCTGAGTTCCGTAATAGTGCTCTGAATGAAGATTTCCACCTAGTAGGCACCTCATAAGTCTGTGTGGAATGACCGATACCCTCCATGCCATGCAGGCGCTGAAAGGAATATCGTTACATCACTCTACTCTACCACCCCAACCCCCAAATAAATAAAGACATTTTTAAACAATTGCTGAACACCTGTCATCTGAACTCAACTTGTGAATGCCTTGGGAAGTCAAAATGAAACTGTGTTTAATATTAGTGGCTGGGTTTAATATTGCTTTTCTGGTTATCGCTTTTTCCATGTAAAGTAAAATTGTCCTCTTTATACAACAAACTTAATCAAATGCACTTAATTTTTGTAAATAGGTGTCCTACTCCACAATGTAAAGGAATAAACTATTGATACAACATCATGAGTGAATCTCAGATCCCTTATGCAGAGTGAAAGAAGCTCAGCTCAAGAGGCTACAGCGATGTTCTGGAAAAGGCAAAACCATAGGGATAGAAAACAGCCCGTGATTGACAGGGGTGGGGTCAGGAAGCTAATGGAACTGTTCCATGTCATGAATGTGATGGTGGAGACAGGACTTTATGAATTGGTCCAAATTCAGGAAACTGTACACAGTAAAGGTTACAGTATATAAATCAACAGAGTTTTATTTTGCAAAAGCCAGTAACTCCCTTTCCACACTTTACCGAATGTCCTGCTCTCCAGAGGCAACCACTTTTAACTCTTTCAGTTTTCAGTCCTTGCCTCTACATCACATGCTTCATTCACCGATAGGCATTCTCTCTGGACTTCCTCCGATGAAGACTATTTAGCTGCCTCATGCATATTCCTCCTGTTTGTGTCTCTCACATCTACACACCTGCATCCATCTCATCCTTCACTCTCCCAACAGGTACATCATAATTTTGGCTGGTTCTATATTTTGGATGCATTGTGACCGTGTAAATAAGATTTCAATGAGCCATGTCATATATTCGCATTACTTTTTCTGATGTGTTTTCTTTGTGGCATCTATGAGATGAATAATTTTGCTTTTCACACATGCTTAATTTTCTATATAGTTGGTGCCAGTCCAGCCCCACGCTCTTCCCCTGGTTGTTTCAAGTTCCTCACAATAGATTCGTACACATCCAGGTGTCCCTCGGCTGTGTCTTCCCGAACCTCTCTCCAGGAATGTCCTGTCCTGCCCCGGCCTGGGTGGTTTGTCTCTGTGTTGAGTGCATATATGTCACTATGAGACAGCTCTGCTCATTATGCCTATCACCACCTTTTTGGGGGTGTGAACCCCTTTTCCCTAGATCAGCTGATCTCTGTCAAGATTCACCTCCATCATTTTTGTCAACAATATCCTCTGACAGTTTCTTTAGAAAGAGGACATTAAAACTTTTGAGACCCTGAATGTCTTTTAAAATGCCTTTAATCAGCCCTCTTATTTAACTGATAAATGGTTAAAATGGTTATGGGATTCTGATTGGAATAATTCCCTGTCCCCCGCCCAGAATTTGTAAGGATTTTTGCTCGATTGCCTTCTGTCTCCATTGTTATGTGTTTTGGGGTTTTTTTTTGGGGGGGGGGGTTCCAATCTTAATATTTTTTATTGAAGTGTGGTTGATCTATAGTGTTGTGTCAACTGTTGCTACTGTTGAGAAGAGCAAGCATTTCCATTCCTGACCCTTTGTAGGGGAGCCACCTTTTCCTCTGGAAGCTTTTAGGCTTTTCTTTGTGCCTAGTGTCATGACATTTACAAGAACATGTCTTGATGTGGAAGTTTCAACCTTTCTGCTGGGCTCCCCCTTTCCATTTGGAAAATCAGACTCTTAATTCTATTTTTTTTTAACTTTCCTCTCTTATGTTTTCCTTGTTCTCTTTTTCCTGGAGCTCTTATTGGAAGTTGAACTTCCTGGGTAATTCTCTAGTTTTTATGCCTTTATTCTCCTATTTTCCATTTCTTTGTCTTTTCAGTTTTACTCTTTAGAAGATCTCCTTAACTTGGTCTTCCAGCCCCTCTTTTGAATTTTCATTTCTACTGTTATATTTTTAATCTCCAAAAATGCTTTCTTAGTCTGAGTCTTTAAATAGAATTTTGTTCTAGTTTCGTAGGTATAATCATGTCTTAGCATTCAGCTTTGGGCATTAGTCATAGGTGGTTTTTCTGTTTGTCTTGGTCTCTCATGTGAGGAGTTCTCCTGAGATGCCCAGGGATGACTGGTGTGCTCCAGTATAATAACAGAACATCAAATAATCAACTGGAGATTCTGTGCTCGTAAGACACAGTGTTCCCTGTAGGACGGCCCCACTGGGCAGTCTCCATGGGAAACCCCCAAAGCCTATTCTTTGGGTCTTTTCTATTTGTTGGTCAGATTCCCCCAGAGAAGAATCTTCCATTCTGACACCTAGGGGATATACCCTTGGCTACCAAAATTCTAGGATGAGGAAGAGGACTGGGGGCTCAACATTTCGAATCCTTTTCTTCTCTCTGTCCCTGCTCTCTGTAGCACCCCCTGGCCAGATGCCCTATTTTACTTCCTGGAGAGACTAGACCAGTCAGTGGTCTTACACCACACAGGAAAAGGACGGCCACCTCATGGCTTGATGTAATAAAGGGGAGGTGGAGGGGTCGAACTGTGGAACAGACTTTTAACCAAATCTCTTATTTTTCGTGCCCCCTTCACCTTCTTCTTCAGAGGCCTGATGAGCCGTTTTACTCCACATTTTCCCTGCTGCTGGCTTGTTCGTTCAGCCCAGTCTCCAGCCTAAGTCATTTACTCTGCCCAGCTCCCAATTTTGTTGTCCCCATGTCTACCCTATTTGAAATGACTCCCCACTCCTTGACTCATGATTGTCGCAACACCCTCTGGGTCTTCTTCAGAACAGTCCTCTTAACCTGTACTACTGTATTAATTTCTTATTTACGACCCATCTCTGCTGCTCGGCTCTCTTAGAGAAGATCTTGTTTGTCTTGTTCTATTTATTCCTCAGGCCGATCACAGCACCATACTTACAGGAGGGATTACAGCACAGGGGCTAAGAATATAGGCTCTCTGGAGTTCTGGGTTCAAATTGCAGCTTCATCACTTTTAGGAACAGTATAGCCTTAGATAAACAATCTACCCATGGCTCTTTTTTTTTTTTTTTTTTTTTGCATCAACAAAAGTGGGAGAATATCCTCTCCACTGAAGTTTTTAGAATGATTTAATGAGTTAATCTGGGTAATGAGATAATGCTGAGGGCATGCCTGGCACTTGGTAAGCAACCGATACATGCTGAGTTAGGTAGGTACAGAATTAAAATGAATGATCAGCTATACCCCAACAGAAAATAAATAAAAAGTTTAAAGAGAAAAATGAATGATTAAGTGCCCTAACATTTCTTTGTTGAAAATATGGTCTATATTGTGGCTCAGCTAGTAAAAGAATCCACCCACAGTGTGGGAGACCTGGGTTCGATCCCTGGGTTGGGAATATCCCCTGGAGAATGGAAACACTACCCACTCCAGTATTCTGGCTTGGATAATTCCATGGACTGTATAGTCCATGAAGTTGCAAAGAGTCGGACACACACAACTGAGTAACTTTCACACTTCACTTCATGTGTCATACTTGGATGAGTTTGGAGTATGCATTTCTGTCCCCTTTTATTCAGTGATTAACCTCAGATCTTCTGTTGCTTTTTCGCCAACAGGATTTCCATCACAAGGGTCACCGCTGACATCTCACTGGCCAAACGCTCTGTCTTAAACAATCCCAGTAAGCATGCAATAATAGAAAGATCCAACACGAGGTCAAGCTTAGGTAAGTGTCCGTCACCAATGAGCTGAAGCCATTTAAACCTTTTTTGCTGAGGCCACCAGTGAGCAGATCTGACTAGATGATAATTCCGTGTGTCAGAGTGCATAGGCAAAACAGACAGGTGTCACCAGTAGCCACTGCTGCTGTCTTAGTGATTTCATGGTATGAAGGATTTGTTTTGAAAGTTTTTGAGTTAAAAATTCCACAGGCTGTCAGCATGAATGTTTTGGATGGTGTCTGTTTTCACGAACATGAGCTTTGGTGTCTATAGACTCTAAATAAACTCCTCGCTTTGACAACAGTGTTGTCACAAGCAAAGTCATTAATATCTTTAAGGCTCAGTTTCTGTTACTGAATCAGACTTGGCTCTGCTCACCTGCATGCAGTGAAGCCAGTCTACTGATGCAGGGTTGTGGTGAAGGAAAGTGCAGCATTTGTTGCAGCTGCCAAACAAGGAGAACAGGCAGCCCATGTTCAAATGCTCTGAACTCCCTGATGGCTTCAGGGAAGGGGCTGCAGGGGAGAAGATCAGCTCGTGCACAGTTCTAGGATTGGTTGGCATCAAGATGACGTCTCAAGCATCATCAACCTTCTGGTTTCAATCAGTCTAGCTTCTCTGTTCTTACGGTCAGCAGTCTTCATCTGGTGGGGGTCTGCTTCCTGTAAAAACGATTTAGGAATGTGTATCCAGCCTTTACATCTTTCAAGAACTGGGAGTTTGTTGTTTCTGCTATGTGGCTGCTTTATAGTCTAAATCATTACTAGTTTCCCAGCCCAACAGCTATTCTTTGCTTCTACATTTTCACATTTCTCAATCATTAACTTTTTTTAAAAAACAATGTTGTGATAGTTTCAGGTGTAAAGCAAAGGAACTCCGCCGTAAATATACATGTATCCATTCTTTCCCAAACTCCCCTCCCATCGAGGCTGCCACATTAAACTGAGCAGAGTTCCCCATGCTATACAGTAGGACCTTGTTGGCTTTCCATTTTAAATACAGCAGTGTGTACATGTCGATCCCAAACTCCCTAACTATCCCTTCTCCCGATCCTTCCCCCTGGTACCTGGTAAATTTGTTCTCTTAAGTCTGTGAGTCTTTTTTGTAAATAAGTTTGTATGTATCATTTAAGATTCCACATATAAGGGATGTCATACAATATTTCTCCTTCTCTGACTTACTTCACTCAGTATGACAATCTCTAGGTCTGTCCATGTTGCTACAAATGACATTATTTCATTCTTTTTAATGGCTGAGTAATATTCCATTGTGTATATGTACCACATTTTCTTTATCCATTCTCCTGTGGATGGACGTTTAGGTTGCTTCCATGTCTTGGCTGTTGTAAGCAGTGCTGCAATGAATACTGAGGTGCATGTATTCTTTTGGACTATCTTTATCTCCACACATGTGTCCAGAAACGGGACTGCAGGGTCATATGGTAGCTCTATTAGTTTTTAAAGGAACCTCCTTGCTGTTCTCCATAGTGGCTGCACCAATTTACATTCCCACCAACAGTGTAGGAGGGTTCCCTTCTCTCCACACCCTCTACAGCATTTATTGTTTGTGGGTTTTTTGATGATAGCCGTTTTGACTGGTGTGAGTTGATACTTCATTTTAGTTTTGATTTGCATTAGTCTCAAAATGACTCATGTTGAGCATCTTTTCATGTGCCTCTTGGCCATCTTTATGTCTTCCTTGGAGAAATGTTTATTTAGGGCTTCTGCCCACTTTTTGCCCAATCATTAACTCTTAAGTCAGCTTTTTGAGACTCAGGGAGGCCTGGGAGACTAAAGCAAAAAAGTCTTTTATTTCAAAGGACAAGGACTCACGGACTTGGATATGGTGCCATTTCTTCATCTAAACCCAAAAAGAGAGAGAGAAAGAGATGATACTAGCTACCTTGTGGAATTACTGGAAAGGTTAAACATAGTGCGACTTCCATAAACGATGGCTATAACCCCAACTCCCTTCATACTTGGATTATATCAGTAATTACATCAGTGTCAACATTTTTGTTTCATTTGTAAGAACAATTTGGAGATTTTAGTTAACACATCTGCAGGTTTGTGTTCGAATCATGTTTATTGTCAAGTACTAATTTGATCAAATGAAATGGCTTTGGCAACTATTCCATCTATTTGGCATTAATGGCTGTTACACGTGTAACTTACTATTAGGTTTTTTTTAATATTTGTTTACTTGGCTGCGCTGGGTCTTAGTTATGGCATGAGGAATCTTCAGTCTTCATGGTGGCATGCAAAATCTTTTAGCAGCAGCGTGGAAATTCTTAGTGCAGCACACAGGATCTTGTTCTTGGACCAGGGATTGAACCCGGGCCCCCTGTGTTGAGGGCTTGTCTGTATCTTCCCCGTGAAACGAGTGGGGTGAGCATGAGCACATACATGTGAAGGACAGGACGTCTTCTTGCTCACGTTTCACAGGGAAAATATGGACAGAAGCTACTAGATGTGGCTGCAGACAGTTAACACCTGGTGTCAGTGGTTGATGAGTCCTGGAAAAAGACACAGGCCGACAGGTGGAGAGTAGGCTGAGGACGAGGGCGTGATTTTATATGAGGAAGTTGGGAGAGGCCTCTCCGAGGAGGTAAGCTTTTAGCAGAATCATTTGTGTTATGAATTCTTTATCCTGGCAGCTACCTGAGAGAAGAGAGAAGTTCTAGGCAGAGGGGAAGTAGGTGCAAAGGTCCTGAGGCAGGAGCATGTCCAGTGGGCTGAAGGGGGAGCAGGACAGCCGGTGTGACTGGAGTGGAATGATGAGGGTGTGAGATCAGAGAGGTGGTGGAGGGCCTGACTGGGTCGCACTCTTGGGCCTTTAACTGCGGATGTGATAGGAAGAGGCATGGAAGCAGAGGGGTGGCACAAGGTGACTAGCGTTTCAGAAGGATCTCTGATGGCACATGTGGAGAAGGGAAAAGGAACAGGCAGGAGGGAGGGGAGAGGGAAATTAGGATTCTGTTGTTCTGCCGAAGCAGCTTCAGAGAGAAATAGTGCGTTCTGTAGATGAGTAGTTAAGTACTAAAACCGGCGCCTCTACAGGCTGATGGGATACAGAGAACAGACCAGTTACCAGTGGGAACAGGGCAGAGGGCAGAGGCAAGCTAAGGGGAGGAGACTGAGGTACAAACCATTAGGTATAAAATAAGCTACAAGGATATACTGTACAACATGGGGAACAGAGCTCATGTTCAAATATTCATTTATTGGGCTGCACTGGGTCTTAGCTGTGGCACGCTGGATCTTCAGTCTTGGTTATGGCATGCAGGATCTTTACTTGTAGCATGTGGGATCTGATCCCCCGACCAGGGATCGAACCCAGGCCCCCTGCATTGGGAGCATGGAGTCTTAGTCACTGGACTTCCTGGCAAGCCCGTAGAGCCAGTATTTTATAACTATAAATGGAATATAATCTTGAATCACCCTGTTGTACATCTATGCACCTTATATAATGCAGAAATCATCCTAGAGTTTTCTCCTTCATGTTCCCCATCTCTTTGCAACCCCACGGTAAAGAATCTGCCTGTAATGCAGGAGACCCGGGTTCGATCCCTGGGTCGGGAAGATGCCCTGGAGAAGGGAATGGCTACCCATTCCAGTATTCTGGCCTGGAGAATCCCAAGGACAGAAGAGCCTGGCAGGCTACAGTCCATGAGATCGCAAAGAGTCAGACATGACTAAGCAACTGACACTTCCACTTCCCTTTCACTTTTCACAGCAACTATACTGCAATGTTTTTTAAGTGGTGCCTTTCGAAGTATCTCTTCAGCAGAGTCGGGGTGTGGCAAAGACTTGGACAGGAGGTCACCTAGGGGACTTGTAGTCATTCAGGTTAGAGAATAAGAGAGGCTGTAAATTAGTGACAGAGGGAAGGAGAAGACTGGCGGGAATCCAGAGGTGAGAGGGTCAGGATTTCTCTACTGGATGGAGAACATGAAGGAGAAAACCCCAGGATGATTCCTGCGTATTTGCTTTGAGGAAGATGGTATTATTCTGGGGATAAGGGTCTCAGGATGAGGAAGTCATGGAGGGCAGGGGTCTGGGGAGGGGAATGAGCTCCATTTGTGCACATGTTGGATTTGCAATACTGTGGGACATCCAGATATCCAGCAGGAAACTAGACACGAAGCTAGAACTTCCCAGAGAGGACAGGGCTTCACACACAGTGGATTCTCAGTATTCACAGGTGTCATAGTCTATAAAGTCACAGCAAATACTGAATTCGTGAATTCAGCAGAAATGCAGGCTTAGGTTCCTGCAAGCCCCTGGTCCCCACATTTTCATCCACTGACCTGCACATAACCTCATTGCATCATTTTTCTATTTAAAGACTCCTTACTGGATAACCCTGGGTTCTATCCCTGGGTTGGGAAGATCCTTTGGAGAAGGGAATGGCAACCGACTCCAGTACTCTTGCTTGGAAAATTCCATGGACAGAGGAGCCTTGTAAGCCACAGTCCATGGGGTTGCAGAGTCGGACACGACTTAGTGACTTCACTTCACTTCACTTTTACTGGATAACCCTGGGTTCGATCCCTGGAGTTGGTTGCCATTCCCTTCTCCAGAGGATCGAACCCAGGACTGTGGCTTACAAGGCTCCTCTGTCCATGGAATTTTCCAGGCAAGAGTACTGTTTTTAACCTGGCAATTATTTAGTCTTTGTATCCATTTCCCATCTCTAAAATGGTGATACTACCAAGATACCTACCAGGATTATTGTGAGAAGCACCTGAAGTAGTTCGTGGCATGTGTAGCAGATCAGTTAATGGTGGCTGCTGTTATGAGTAGTTTTATTTCTAATTTTTCAAACAGTGCATAGTTTATATAATTCTTTTTACTCATTAAAGTATATACTTAATTTAGATCTGATAGAAGAAATATATCCTAGAACTTAAAATTTTAGTAACTAGTAAGTACATAGCCAGCATGTGCTCAGGCATGTCCAAGTCCCTGTGACCCCATGGACTGTAGCCCTGGCCAGGCTCCTCTGTCCATAGAATTTTCCAGGCAAGAATACTGGAGTGGGTTGCCATTTCCTACTCCAGGGATCGAACCCACATCTCTCGCATCTCCTGTACTAGCAGGCAGATTCTGTACCAGCTGCGCCACCTGGGAAGCCCAGAAAGTAAACAGATAAAGTAAAAAACAAACCAATTTCTATGTAGCACATTCTTCTCAGTCTGCACAATGGGTTCTCTGTAATGTTGCTTTTTTTTTTTTTTTAAAGAATATTAGCATTTCAAAGATCTAGGTCAAATTAAATCAGTGCTAAAGTTGTAGTGTTTGTGAAACAGCTGGAGACTGTATGCTAGAGGCAAGTTTGGGGCCAGAGAGGACGCCTAAGAATTTTTTTCAACCATTATTTATTATCCTGGAAGTGCTTTGAGCCCAAGGGCAGGTAGGGCTGAATGCAGGATGTGGGGGTAGTTTATTTTAAAAGCATCTCTTTCTTGTATACATTTAGTAAAAACTAAATTTGAGAAAACTGACCTCAAACTTAATAGATGAGATCAATTGCAGCAATTATTTAAGAAAGGATGAACGATCCAGTACATTGAAGATATAATAGGTAAAAATTTACTTTATACTTGAGCTTTTAGAAAACTTTCATTACATAAACAAAAGTACAGTATGTTGCATTTGGAGTTGATTATATTAATATGCCACCATATGGCATGAAGGAAAAAACCATGAAAATTTTGCAGCTTTATGTACATCATCAGATTTTCGGAGTGGTATAGGACATCTGTGCATGTATGGATGTCTTTATATGGGCTCATAAAAAGTTCTCACTTTTTTTCTCAGTTGTAATATTGGTCAGGCATCATAAGTTAAAATATGTGTATTAGCTGTGCACACAAATATGTACTTCTATACATTATAGAACTAAAAACACTATTTGAATTAAAATAGTAAAAGCTCTTATAATACAGTTATTTGCCAATTCCAAATCCAAACTTTTAAAAATAATAAACTCAGATAATTAACTATTGCTTTATAAAGTAATTCACCTTAGTGTCTTTAACCTGCCCAGCTTTATACTATCTGCAACTGTGGTTTGGTTTTACCCCAAGCAGTTTTCTAGGAACAAGCCAATTTAGGAGAATAAGCTACATCTTTGCACACATTTATACACAACTGTGCTTCATGGGGTCTATTTCTGTCACACAATAGCAAAAACTGTATACTGAAAGTAGGAAAATACAAGCAAATAAAAGAGTAAAGGAAGTGAAGCTAGATGTAGTTCAGTTCAGTTCAGTCGCTCAGTCGTGTCCAACTCTCTGCGACCCCATGAACCGCAGCACGCCAGGCCTCCCTGTCCATCACCAACTCCCGGAGTCCACCCAAACCCATGTCCATTGAGTCGGTGATGCCATCCAACCATCTCATCCTCTGTCGTCCCCTTCCCCTCCTGCCCCCAGTCCCTCCCACCATCAGGGGCTTTTCCAATGAATCAACTCTTTGCATGAGGTGGCCAAAGTATTGGAGTTTCAGCTTCAACATCAGTCCTTCCAATGAACACCCAGGACTGATCTTCTTTAGGACGCACTGGTTGGATCTCCTTGCAGTCCAAGGGACTCGCAAGAGTCTTCTCCAACACCACAGTTCAAAAGCATTAATTCTTCTGAGCCCAGCTTTCTTTACAGTCCAACTCTCACGTCCATACATGACCACAGGAAAAACCATAGCCTTGACTAGATGGACCTTTGTTGACAAAGTAATGTCTCTGCTTTTGAATATGCTAGCTAGGTTGGTCATAACTTTCCTTCCAAGGAGTAAGCATCTTTTAATTTCATGGCTGCAGTCACCATCTGCAGTGATTTTGTAGCCCCCCAAAATAAAGTCAGCCACTGTTTCCCCATCTATTTCCCATGAAGTGATGGGACCGGATGCCATGATCTTAGTTTTCTGAATGTTGAACTTTAAGCCAACTTTTTCACTCTCCTCTTTCACTTTCATCAAGAGGCCCTTTAGTTCTTCTTTACTTTCTGCCATAAGGGTGGTGTCATCTGCATATCTGAGGTTATTGATATTTCTCCTGGCAATCTTGATTCCAGCTTGTGCTTCCTCCAGCCCAGCATTTCTCATGATGTACTCTGCATATAAGTTAAATAAGCAGGGTGACAATATACAACCTTGACGAACTCCTTTTCTTATTTGGAACCAGTCTGTTGTTCCATGTCCAGTTCTAACTGTTGCTTCCTGATCTGCATATAGGTTTCTCAAGAGGCAGGTCAGGTGGTCTGGTATTCCCATCTCTTTCAGAATTTTCCACAGTTTATTGTGATCCACACTGTCAAAGGCTTTGGCATAGTCAATAAAGCGGAAATAGATGTTTTTCTAGATGTAGTTGGTATTTGGCTGTAGTTGTAACAGACAATGCATGGGAGGAGAGGAATTCATTCACTTTGTATATTAGCAACCAGGTGGTCAGACAAAAATGTTTACAGCTTGGTAGATGATTTTAGCCCAGTGGAACAGTCAGCTGAGATAACTTGTTAAAAGTTGGTCTCTTCTTCCTTATCCTGATGGACCTGCTGTGTCTCTGGACTATGGTGATGGATACAGGAAGCTACACATGGGATAAAACTGCATAGAACTCAGTACACATACACACGCAGATGAGTACATAAAACTCAGGCAGTCTGAGGAAGACGGATTATCCTGGTTGTGATGTTGCACTGTAGTCTTGCAGGACTTCCCACTGAGGAAAACTAGGTAATAAAGTGCACTGGGAGCCGTCGTTTCTTACAACTGCTGTGAATGTAGTTGTCTCAGGAGGAGCGTCAATTAAAGAGAAACTCATCCCTTACGTGGTAACACTGTGGAACTGGGGTGGCACACCCGAGCGCGCGTCTCGCTCACTGGTCCTCGGGTGTGGTCTCCACATCAACAGCATTCACTACTGGGAGCATCAGTTAGGAATGCGCCTTCTCAGGCCCCACCCGGACCTATGAAGTCAGCAACTCTGGAGGCGGGGCCCTGCAGTCTGTTTCAACAAGCCTGCCAGGTGACTCTGCTGTGCATGCCAGGGTTTGAGAACTACCCATCTTGTCACCACTGTGCAGTGAAGGACCTAAGGACCACAGGAAGGGAAGGGATCCGTGTGGTGTAGGTAAGGCACTAAGGAATAAAGCTAAGGCTAGACCCTGGGCATCTGGACTACCATTCCAGGATTTCCTCCACTGAGCAGTGCGTGATGTGATTACTTTTACTTGACCATCTGCCTTCTCTTAGGAAAAAAATTTATGGGCCTATTGATCTGAATCTCACTTCCTCCCTCCTCCTAATTAATGACCTAATTAATCATTACAGGCATAGCCATGTCTATCTTAAGGAATTAACACTTAAAATTCCACAACACTGCTCTGATGGCCCAGCTACACACATCTCCACCCAAAGGGAGTACTTCACCTATATATAGTTTGGCTGCCAAGTTCACGATTAATGTTTTTGAAGATTTAATGCATTTTTTTCTACAACAGCAGCTTCTCATATATGTATAGTCAACTAAAAAGGCAAATATAAAGAGAAAACACACTGTATATTGTCAGATATACAGAATCTAGAAAAACGGTACTGATGAACCTACAGGAACAGAGCCACAGACGCAGAGAGGAGACGGCACAGTGGGTGGAGGAGAGGGTGGGACAAGTGGAGAACAGCGTTGACACGTATACACTACCAGGCGTAAAACAGCTGGTAGGAGACTGTGGCACAGCACACAAGCCCAGCTCGGCGCACTGTGATGACCTGGAGGGGTGGGATGGTGGGGTCCAACCAAGAGCAAGGGGTATAAATATATGTATAATGATGTGCGATGATGCACACTGTTGTACAGCAGCAGCCAACATTGTAAACCAATTATCCTCTAATTAAACACAATTTTTTAAAAGGCAAATATTTGTTACATTATATATATATATATATATATATATATATACACACACAATGATTATATTTTTTCTTTGCCTTTTTAACTCATTCTTTCAACACAATTTTTGAGTCCTAGATATGTCCTAAGCACTGTCCTGAGGGAAGGAATCAAAGTAAGTATGTATTATTGCCAGTCTTCCTATCAGTTCACTGCCTGTTGGAAAAGTTTTCAGTCATATCATCAAAACGCAGTGTGATACATGTTAGCAGGTTGGCACAAAGCAATACTTGACATTTATTAAGCATTTCCTATAAGCAGGCACCAAAATAAATATTTTGCACGTTGATACACTTAGTCCTCATTTCCATGTTTCAGAAAAGAATACTTAGGGGGTCTGAGAAATTAAGCCTTGTTACCCAAGGATCACACAGCTGGATTAAGAAGCCATGTTGGTGCCTGGGAAGTGGGTGCCCTGAGGCAAACCTTCCTGGGTCTGGGGAAAGGAGACGGGGCTGACAGAGGGCTTTAACAGATTTCCTTTCTCAGGCTAAGTAAAGAAGTTGCCAAAATGAAAAATCTGTGCTTAGTGATTATGAAATGGCATTGGAACGACTATTACATTACTGACAGTCTGCCCTCTGAGTCCATTTCTGTTTCACAGATAAGTTCGTGTCACATTTTAGATTCCACGTGTAAGGAGTATCATATGGTATTTGTCTCTTTCTGACTTCACTTAGTATGATCGTCTCTAGGTCCATTCATGTTGCTGCAAATGGCATTACTCTTTTTTTTTACTTTTATTTTTTAAATTTAAATTTAATTAGAGGCTAATTTACAATATTGTATTGGTTTTGCCATACATCGAGTCCACCACGGGTGTACACGTGTTTCCCATCCTGAACCACCCTCCCTCTTCCCTCCCCATACCATCCCTCTGGGTCATCCCAGTGTACCAGCCCCAAGCTTCCTGTATCCGGCATCGAACCTGGACTGGCGATTCATTTCTTATATGATATTATACATGTTTCAGTGCCATCCTCCCAAATCATCCCCCCACCCCTCTCCCACAGAGTCCGGCTGAGCAGTATTCCATTGTGTATGTGCACATCTTCTTTATCTGCTCATCTGTTGACAGACATTTAGGTTGTTTCCATGTGTTGGCTATTGTGAATAGTGCTGATATGAATATAAGGGTGCACACATCTTTTTGAATTACAGTTTTGTTTGAATATATGCCCAGGGATGGGATTGCTGGATCATATGGCAACTCTTTTTTGAGGAACCTCGATATTGTTTTTCATAGTATCAGCAGCAAGTTTAAATTCAGTAGGTGTAAGAGATTGGGATCTGGACAGATAAATAAGGCTTTTCAGTTTCAGAAATGAACATCAGCAGCACTGACATTTCTTTTTTGAAATAAATTCTCAGCATGATGCACTCCGTCCAAGAGTACATACTAGTGTGCCCACCTACTGGTATGGGCACGTTTCTTTGAAAGCATCATTTTGTGCTTGGAAGTTAAAAGCATTTTCTTCAGAAAAGGTTTATTTACAAATATGTTGCATTGGGTGTCTAAAAAAATCTTTAAGTTTTTAAAGAATATCTCATTTCCACCTTAATTTAAAAAGTGGAAGGTATCTGTGTATCTAAGAATACTAGAATATATGCATATATACACACATGTCCATGATACATATATTAAGCTACTGACATAAATAGATATAATTTTTGGATACATAATAAGATAATGGATTATTTTATCTGTTACCCAGATTTAATAACAAGTATTGCATTTATATTCTTGCCTGGGAAAACCCATGGACAGAGGAGCCTGGCCGGCTCCAGTCCATGGGGTTGCAGAGTCGGACATGACTTGGCGACTAAACAATGAATTACATTCATAATCATTTTTTTAATAGTGCTCAAACCTCTAAAAAACAAGTTATTTTTAAGGCATGGGACTCTTGTGACTGTGTCAGTAGCTGTAATTAACTGATACACAGATGAAAATCTTTGTGATCAAATTTCTTTTTAATGAAACGTAGCTGACAGGTCTACAACATGGTTTGACACATGTATATACTGTATAACGATCACAGAAAGATTACTTACAAGTTTATGTAGTTACAAATTTTCTTCTTGTGAGGAGAACTCTTGAGATCCACTCTCTTAGCAACTTTCAAATAGTATCACTAACTCCAGTTACATCCTTGGGACTTAACTGTACTTTTGATCACCCTCCACCACCCTGTGTTATCTGTATCTATGAACTTGTTGCTTTTTTATTCAGTTCCACATTTCAGTAAGATTATATATTTGTCTCTTATTTCACTTAGCATAAAGCTGGTAAGGTCCATGAGTCTTGTTGCAAATGGCAGGGGTGTGTGTGTGTGTGTGTGTGTGTGTGTGAGAGAGAGACTCATCTTATTCCACTGAGCTGTACTGCATACTAATTTTATATCCTGCAGTTTAATTCATTTATTAGTTCTAACAGTCTATATATATAAATCTCATCATGTCAGCTACAAACAGTGAGAGTTTTACTTCCTTTCCAATTTGGTTGGAAAACAAAGCCTTGGTTTTGTTTCCTGCCTACTTGCTCTGGTTACGCCTTTCAATCCAATGTTGAAAGAAGTGGCGGGAGTAGACATCCTTATGTGGTTCCTAATCTCAGAGGAAAAGCTTCTAGCATTTCCACTGAGTATGATGTCAGCTGTAAACTAATCAGATTTCTTAATGCTTACAATAAACTTAGATTGGAACTTTACTACTGGTGATCGGTGGCTTGTGAAAACACAGGGCACAGAGAAGCAAGGTTATAATTGGAATAAAAAATTTAAGAAGCAAGAAGCAAGAGAAGACATAGTTACAAAAGGAATGATTGAAAGAAATATATATGAACAGTATGTGGTAAGAAAGCCCAGGTACTGGTTACCTAATTTCAACCATTTACTTTGAAGTTAATCCAAGATACTTACATTATCTATAAATATTTCAGTGTGTATTTCTGAACAGTGGAGACCCCTTTTATTTAAACCGTAATGCCATTATCGTACCTCTTTTTTACTATGTATTTATTTGGCTGCACCAGGTTTGAGTTGCCACACTCAAGATCTAGTTCCCTGACCAGGATCCAACCTGGGCCCCTGTGCTGGCAGCATGGAGTCTGAATCACTGGACCACCTGGGAGTCCCTACTGTACCTTAATAATAACCCCCTGGTATCATCACGTTGCCACTCAGCCATGTATCATTTCCCAGCTGTCATATACTATATAGATACAAACACATATATTTTATACACACACACACACATATATACATACATTTTATTCACTTCTGCATCATAAAATATATAAATTACTATTTGTTTGAATCAGGATCCAAATAAACTTCACACATTGTGATTGGTTCTTAGGTCCTTGAATCTCTTAATCCTGTTTTCCATATATCTTTTATCTCCTTGTTATTTTTTTAAGAAACTAGGTCAGTTATCCTACTTATCCTGCAGGGTATTCAGAGACTGAATTTTGCTAACTAAATTACACTGGTGTAGTTTACACAACTGTCTGTTCTCTGTATTTCTTATAAACTTGTCTATTGAGAAGCTTAATAGGTTTTTTTTCTTTTAGCAAAACTGTGTCATGAGTGGTAATGTGACCAAATATTACTTTAAAGCTCGTACCACTAGTGGTTTGGGGCATTTTAAAGACATCCAGGTAAATAAAAGGACACTTAGTTGTAAGAGGCAGATGACTAGTGGCTTGCCTTTTCTGGAATAATACACAAGTTAAAATTATCTCCAGGAACCTTCTGCATGGATGCAAATGCACAAGAAGAGCTAAATGGTGTCCTGTAGGTCCAGGCATCTCATGGGATTGGCCCTTCATGATTGTAGTGGGCACTGGAAGCTATATTGTCCTTTACAGATCTGTGATATTTAGAAACGTAGCTCTTGGCTATCTAACTTTTATCTGAATCTCAAAAATGTAGTTATTCACATTAATTACATTTCAGGTATTCCATAGCACTGATACAGTATATATCCATCATCAGAGAAAATATTCTAGGACAGCCCTTTTTACACTCAAGAGAGAGAATGGAGAAATAGATGAACTGAATGAAAATACTTCGGTATTCAAGTAAATTTATGTTTTTCTATAAGTCTGACAGATTATATATCTGAGGTGCTGCCTCTAATACATAACTGCCCTTTTAAAGCATGAATGTTACAGGACCATCCTTTTGTTGGTGGAAAATACAAGAAGTGTGTTTCTGGCTAGGTTTGTCGTAGACATTCTGAAAATCTGTTTCCTGCTATAGTTCAGCTTGCTCATAAACATCTCTAGACTCCATACCAAGAGGTGGCATGTAAACGCAGGTAAGCCTGTGCAGTGACAGGAAGGCTGGTGATGGGCTGCTAGGCTTGAGTGGTCAGAAACACACACAAGGAAGAGCTCTCTTCATGTTTCTATTTTACAACATTTTAATAAAATGACTCCGTGGAGTGATTTTTATAGCCCCCAAAACAAATTAGCACAGAGAGCCAAAAAGTTTGACTCTCACAGACATCATGGGAAACTAGAAATAAATTTCATAACTGGTTGAGAGAGGAATTCCTAAATTCTCGAGATGTTGTGAAGGAATGGCTCTTTGCAAATGATGCCTGTTATCAGCCCTCTTAGCTGTAGAGCTCACCTGCCTGAGTAACCATTTTACTTTCTCTCAATCTGGTCTAGAAATGCTGAACTTTTAATAAAGTTCTGCTTCACCTTTTACAGCGGAAGTTCAGAGTGAAATCGAAAGGATTTTTGAACTTGCAAGAACACTTCAACTGGTGGTCCTTGACGCGGACACAATCAATCACCCAGCCCAGCTCAGTAAAACCTCTCTGGCCCCTATTATAGTGTATGTCAAGATTTCTTCTCCTAAGGTAAGCAGGTCTGTTACCGTTTGTTCTGCAGTGAAACTTTACTAAAATGTGTGCTTATAGTCTGCTTTCAGAACAGGCTGCTTCTTTATCCATCACTAAGGATTTGGAGAGAGATGTGGTAGATGAGAAGCATTAAGATTCATATAAGCAGAGAGTGATGATAAGTTTCATGGCTGAGAACAGTGATTTCCAAAGTGTGGCCTGTGGAGTCCTGGTCGGGGAGGCTTGGAGACACTTTCAGAGGACCTAGAAGGTCATTTCCCTGATAATCCTCATTGTCCTCCTCTTCCACTGGCCTGACCTTTGTACTGATGGTGCAAAAGAAGTGGTCGGAATGTCTAAGCAGGAAGCAAGACCACACCGGCAGCTGCTGCATTCTTCCTCACCATGAGCTACCAGGTTATAAGTTTCACTTAATGTCCTAATGAGAATCCATCTACTGCCACTGTCTTAGAGGAGTTTGAAAACACTGGATACATTAGTTCCTGGTATGTATTTTGATAGGAGATCCTTGCTGTTGTCTAAAGGCATTACTAAAATATAAATATGTCCCAGACTAGGTCAGAATAAGGTGCATTTTTTTTTACTGGCAACCTTTAAGTTAGATGAGAAGATGCCTCTTTCGCCTATGATTTTAGATGGATTCTTGTGAAATGTGTGAGTATTAATAAGTTAACTGTGCTAGGAATTAAGATTTTACAATCATTAACTCTTACAATTTCTGGTGTCCACACTAAAAATACAAAAACTGGTGATATTAGTTTTAAGAATGTATTTTATTTAAGCCAAAAATATCCTATTTGTTATTTTAATATTTAGTCAATAAAGTGTTATTTGTGGTACTTTGAAGTAGCAAAATTATTAAATTTTGAGTATTCAAAAAGGTGCTACCAGCCTTTTTAATATTCTACGTAATGAAATGGGAGGTACTCGACAAGTACTGGTATGACTATTGCAGTCATCTTAGAACACCATTTTTATTGGAAAGAACAAATGACATGCCATTCAAATTTCAGGACAAATCAATGGAATTTAATAGAGTAGGGTTTCAGATGTTCCATGGCAGCTAATCTTTAAAAAGCTACCACTTGTTTACTGTAGTATCAAAGAAAAATATCCACAATTATCTGAAAAGGTTACTAAAATAGTCCTCCTCTTCTGAATTATGTATCTGGAAGAGGCTGGATTTTCTTCACGTATTTCAAAGTAATGTACTGTGGCAGATTAAATGTAGAAAGAGGAAACATTGGTTATCTTCTGTGAAGTCAGGTTGTAGAGAAATTTGCAAACAATTTTTAGCTATTTTTATCGAAATAAGTGATGTAAGTTAACATGCAACAAGTTTATTGGTCATTCTTAAATGCATTTCTCAGTTTTAATGTCTAGTATGTAAATATTCTAGTTCACATAAAAAGCTCTTGGGATTTCTCAACAGTTTTAAAAAACATAAATCATGAGCGATAAAGTTTGAGAAGTGCTAGCCTTAAAAAAAAGGTTCAGAATAATCCTGGTGGTTTTTGAAGCTTGCCACCGAGATGTATTAATTTTCCAGATCATCTTAGATATTGTTTTCTTGCCTAGTAAACTGTGAGTGCTGTATGAAAAAGGTCCCAGAGAAAAGCGTGAATAATGAACCTTGTTGTCTACCTGAGTACAGACGCTCCTGTTTAAAAACCTCGTATTTTGCAGGTTTTACAGAGGTTAATAAAGTCTCGAGGGAAATCTCAAGCGAAGCACCTCAATGTCCAGATGGTTGCGGCAGATAAGCTAGCTCAGTGTCCTCCAGTAAGTCTCTCTGTTCAGTATAATCCACTTGAAGTCATCAGCCCAGCTTTCTGTTAAGAAAAACCAGACAGACTAGGTAAACACTTGTCCAGAAGAGAACCTTCTCCATTAGCAGTGGGCTTCTTCCCAAAGTGGAGAACTGACCACCTCTTGCCATGAGCACGTGTCTAGGTCATGGTCGTGGCTTGCAAACGGCTACAGTGTGTTCCATGGGGATGTCGCTTTGTTAACATCTAACACATCCATAGTATCGTAAATGAAACACAGTTGTTTCAGAACGTTGGTTGGAAAGACGGATCTATTGGGGGTTGGTTTATTGTTCACTTCTAATCTGGGAGCAAGTTGCTGGCTCTTTATCACCATCTATGAAACTGATCTGAAACCATGCAGACACCAATTTCCAAACCAGTCAGTAAGCAGATTCTGACACCTGAACCCATTCCCACCTTGAATCCCTGTTGTGCATACCATGCTTGGGGACACTACGCTTCTGGGTTTTGTTTTAGCTTTTAATGAGAGGATGATTACAATGTTGTGTTGGTTTTCACTGTACAGCAAAGTGAACCAGCTATACGTATGCATATGTTGCCTACCTCCCAACCTACCTTCTAGGTGGCTTGGGCTTCCTCATGTCCTTCCCTTGCTGCAGCTATTTCCAAGATTCAGCTTTTCACAGTCTCTATGTCAAAAACAGACTTCTTCCTGTACTGTTTGGCTTATAGTCTTCTTTTCTTTTTTACATCTCTCTTCTAACGTAGGGCCAATTCCTTTTTTTCACTATTAGCAAATTTTCTATCATGCCCTTAACAACTGTTATTACACCTGTCCACTTCCTAGTCATTGATACTACTGATATTCGTGTCAACACGTACCCG
Organism: Bos javanicus; assembly: GCF_032452875.1. Lineage (NCBI taxonomy): Eukaryota > Metazoa > Chordata > Mammalia > Artiodactyla > Bovidae > Bos > Bos javanicus. Next base: position 33,073,771 of record NC_083880.1, read on the forward strand.
AGGAGGACCAATGCTTGTAAGCTGACTCCAGAGGACAGTGTGTGGAGGAGTCAGGCAGCACGAGCGGAGACCAAGGGGCTCCCTGCTTTCTCCTCTAAGGTGGGGGGGCAGTCGGGGGCTGGTGTCAGGGTGCCATCTGTAATGTCTGCCCCTGCAGGAGCTGTTTGATGTGATCCTGGATGAGAACCAGCTCGAGGACGCCTGTGAACACCTGGCCGACTACCTGGAGGCCTACTGGAAGGCCACCCACCCTCCCAGCAGCAGTCTCCCCAACCCCCTTCTCAGCCGCACTTTAGCCACCTCCACCCTGCCCGTCAGCCCCACGCTAGCCTCCAACTCACAGGTAAGCGGAGCCCTCATCCACGCCCGGGGTGCCAACGCAGCGTTTGTTCCCATCAGGCAGCTCTCTCCTGAGAGAGCTGTGAGAAAAGCAATGTAAACAGCATCCTGTGAATGTAGATCCCTCTCCCCATATTCTTTAATTGGTGTAGAGTTGCTTTACAAGGTTGTATGGGTTTCTTCCTACAAGGAAGTGGAACAGCTGTATGTCTATCAGCTCTATCCCCTTCCTCTTGCACTGCCCTCCCATCATCCCCCGCTCTAGGTTACCACAGACCACTAACTCTATTAAGACAGGGAGAGAGGAGAAACTTTCCACAGGCCGGCAGCACAGACTCTGGACTCAAGACCGCCTGGGTTCAAATCCCTCCCGGGCCCTGTGCCCCAGGCATCTAATGGCACCAACCTCATGGGGCTCTCCCAAGGGCTGCATCTCGTGACCCTTCATAGAGCAGCATGGAGGGTTGTATTAATAATTTGATACACGTGACTATCTTATGCTAGGGCTGGTCTCATTAAGTGCCATTTAAGTATCTGACTGTTTATCTTTTTTTTTTCCCTTAAAGCCCACATTCCCAGAATTTATCTTCCTATCTGTATCTGAGCAGAGGTGTGGCTCAGTGTTCACCCAGGTGTAGACAGATCTCAGGAATTTGTATCTGTATTTGAACCACAAGAGAACGTATAAAAGAAATCCCTCCTTCCTTCATCTAAAAGAAAAAAAAAAAAGTCATTGTTCAAAGTCTCTAAAAGGCTGAAATGAAATCTAACCCAGCTTGCTTGCTTAATTCTTTTGGTAACATCCAGTAGCATTTATATTATATTGGATTTGATGTTAATTTGTAAGCGCCAAGGACAGCGCAAAGGGACTGGACTTAAAAGGACTTGCCTTTGTGACGGGGGTTCTCCTGTATTTGCTCCTCCGTCTCCAGGGTTCTCAAGGGGATCAGAGGACGGATCGCGGGGCTCCGGGCCGCTCTGCTTCCCAAGCTGAAGAAGAACACTGCCCGGAACCGGTCAAGAAAGCCCAGCATCGTTCCTCCACCCAGCACCACAACCATCGCAGTGGCACCAGCCGAGGCCTCTCCAGGCAAGAGACCCTGGACTCGGAGACGCAGGAGAGTCGCGACTCCGCCTACGCGGAGCCCAAGGAAGAGTACTCGCACGAACACACGGACCACTACGCCCCGCACCGTGACCACAACCACCGAGAGGAGCCCCACGGGGGCGGTGAGCACAGACACAGGGAGACTCGGCACCGCTCCAGGGACCCGGACCGAGAGCAGGACCACAACGAGTCCAACAAACAGCGGAGCCGCCACAAATCCAAGGATCGCTACTGTGACAAGGACGGGGAAGGGCTGTCCCGGAGACGCAACGAGGCCGCGGACTGGAACAGGGATGTTTACATCCGCCAATGACTTTCCTGCCCTTTTGTGTTGTTGTTGTTTTTTTAAGTCTTGTATACCCACCACCCACCCACATCGATCTTGGGGGGAAGGGGGTCTACACCGCAATCATGTGATTTGTCTTGTATATTTTGTACTGCTGTTGCTTGGATAGCAACAGCATGAAATAGAGTATTAATACACTTTTCTTTTGTAAGTGCTCTATCAATTGGCCTGGAAGGGCTGCAGGCCTCTGGCTGTCTACAGAACCTTGAACCCCGTCTGGGGTAGCTGCCACTCGAACAAATCTGTTGCCGTCTGAGTGGCGTTGGTATTTTAAGAAGCATAGCTGATGTTTTCGAAAATGTGGTTGATATATCCAGTGGGCTAGAACTGGCCCAGATAAAAAGTGGACTTTCCTGATTCTTGCCGAATTTTTAATATGTAGGCACTTGATTTGCATATTCATCCATGGACCACTGTTTCTTGCTTGTACCTCCGGCTGACTAAATTTGGGGACAGATTCAGTCTTGCCTTACACAAAGGGGATCATAAAGTCAGAATCTATTTTCTATGTACTAGTATTGTGTACTGTATAGACAGTTTGTAAATGTTATTTCTGCAAACACCTTCTTACGATAATTATATATATTATATATAATATATATATATCAGTTTGATCACACTATTTTAGAGTCTTAATGCCAAGTCAGCAGACCTGCTTTATGAATTACAGGGACTAGAAAAGCCCACCTTCAGGAAATTTGTAATAGCATCGACTCGACACCCATCCCCGTTCACTAGTCTGTACATACTGTAAATATGTGTGGCTGCTTGACTTGAAAAGGCTTGATTTCTGAATGTTTCACCATCCTTGTAAGTTTATCATTTCTGACCATAAATTATGGGAAATATATAACCAAACTCCAAGGGTTGTTCTACTCCGTGCAGTTCACACTGATTGTGACGACCACGTCCTGCGTAGCTTGTGTCTGAGGTCACAGCACTGGAGTCTAGGAGCTGGAACCCGTGTGCGTGTGGGTCTGGGGGTGAGCATGTGCGAGCAAGTGGAGGGTGTGAGTGTGGAAGACGCAAGAAGCATCCAGCCTGGGCCACCGGCGCACACCCACCTGGCTCCGCCGTTCACTATGCTGCTGAGGGAGCCGCCAGGGCGTAGCGGGGAGCTCGCTGCCAAAGGAGACTCGCTCAGAGAGCTCCCACCTGCTGGCTCCTTGGTCGTGCCCCTGGAGAGGAAAAATACGGGCCGCTTTTAACTGTGAGTGTTCCACTGGAAATGTCTGATCTCTAGTGTGTTCGAGTGTCTGTCGTAGGGAGAAACGTTTACACAGCTTGTAGAATAATTTCAGGGGAAAATCAGAGACCCTGATTCCTCCCGCCCCACTGGCTGTTCCCCTCTTATCTCCTCAATCCATCGCCTCCCTTTCCATCCCCATCTCCCCCACCCACTCCGACACTTTCACTGTCCGTCAAAACCTAGAAGTGCTTCTTAAAACCAAAGTTTCTGCTCTTCAGAAGAAATCAGGGCAAAATGAGGTGACTTGAAGTGAACAAAGATGTTGAGGTTTTCCTGCGTGGGACACCTGCCCTGAAGGAGAAGCCACAAGATGCTGAGCCTGGTGTCAGGGACACGTTGTCGGCAGCCTGCGAGGTGGCTGTCACGCTGAGGCTGAAACCTGCTCTGCCTCTCTTACGTGTCCATCTGTCCAGTAATGCCTGGACAGGTAAGACAGTATTAGGTGTGCACGGACCTGGCACTTGAAGTCTGTTCCTGGAAAACTCCTATGATTGCCTACCTTCAGACCTGGACATTAAAAATTCTTATTTTGTTAAATAAGGCTATTTTTATTTCGCTTCTTTGGTTATTCCAGGTTCTTGCCAAATATCCTTGGACCTTTACAAGTAAAACTGTCTCATGTTTAATTATTTTCCTCCCCCAAAGAAAACTCAAGAGTTATAAAAATGAATTATACATATAGTGTTTTATCAGATAATAGAGGAACCATTTCCCTCAATCTGTTAATTAGCTCTGTACTCATACCTTTGTTGAATATAAAAACACTAGTCATAATATATAAATTTTCAGTGTAAATTAGTCACATCATTGGGAAACCATGTTCCAATTAAAATTACTTTTATAAAATACTTTCAGTCAACTTTCCATCACGGTAAGATGTCCACTAATCACCGGCCCCCAACCTTTCCTATACAAAGTTACATCCCAGTTCATGATTTTGGAATATTTAAATTCTTGAGGTATAACTGGTATGTATCTTTTTTGCTGCTACCATTAATCCCTTTCAAAGAACTACATTAACGGATTCCCTTTTTAAAAATTTTGTACCTGGACCTTTCGTTTCTCACTTTACTGTGAAACACATTAGTCCAAATCAGAGTGTTCCTCAGAAACCTCTATTGTAGGATCTGACATAAGCACATCTATCTGTGAAGACTTTTTAGTGGGTGTATGTGTAAACGGTGTGTGCGAAATATGTAAATGAAGAAACAATCCCAAGGACAATGGGATATTTACTGACTCGTAGAATGTAAAATTCTAAGTCTTTTCACACAGCAAAGGTTTCAGCTTAACCAACTCGGTTGTAGAATCATGATTTTTGTAGTTAACCTAGAAAATGCTGGAAATGTTCTGAATAGTTCTGTGGGTTTTTTTTCCCTTGTCAAACCCATTTCGGTTTTCCCTCTGCTCTCTCTCTACTGCTCATTTAAGTTACTGTTACAAAAAGGTGCTGCTAAATGTAGGCCATCTTAGTTATCCTGTACTTCAGGACAATGCCACATTTGAACATGGTCTGCTCTGCATTCATGTCAAACCTTCACTGTCAGCTACACCAAACTGTTCAACAAGCCTGGTTTAAAGTCATTCAAACAATAAAGAGCTGGCTTCTGCACTGTTTACTATTAGTAGTATTAATTGCCATTTCAGGAGTGATTCTTACAGGTGAAAGTATGTTAAACACTTACCTGCACTTCCCTCACGTGGCTCATCTTCCAGGGCTGGGGAGGTCATGGCCTGCAGTCCCCTCCCCACGACGACTGCCAAGTGCCAGCTTCCAGCAGGTCAAAGGTCTCCGGGGGTCTGAGCACAGCAACGTCAGCTTCCTCTCACCTTCATCCTTACATGTTCAGCAATTCTTGCCTCCGACGTTGAATTTTATTTTTTCCCTTTTAAACTGATCCATCATCAGATCTTCATTTTAATCCTCGCCCTTGGCTCAATGACATGATGCTGCTGGTCCAATCTTGTTAACAGGTCAAGAGTCACTCTGGTGGAGACACAGGTAATTAGATGTCTCTGGGTCAGTGGTTGAATTGTGGTTAAGTTACATTTTTAAGTATTTGTACTTTACTACTTAAAATGTGATACACGGTTTTGAAGTAAAATGTACTCACTGTGGAATTAAAATGCTTCTGTTTCAGAAATAACTATGACAACATTAAATATGTTAAAAAAAATGTATTCGTTCTCCTCTGCACTTCCCTTTCTTCCATCTATCATATTTTTTCTTAAATGTCTGCGTTCCTTAGGATTGAATGTGTTTTGTGTTCCGTTTTTTTTTTTTTTTTTTTTTTAAAGAAACCACTGGAAAATGTCTGTTAAAGAAACAAATGTTAATCCTATTTCTTATCTGCCATTACTGTTTTCAACATGCAAATTTTTTCTTCTGTTTTGCCTGTACTGTTTATATTTTGGCGTTTGCTGGTATTAATCAAAACTTCTCATGTTTGCTGCGAGGCTCCTTCCCGACCATTTCCATCCCAGCCTAGCACCTAAGGTTCTGCAGAGAGCACGAGAAGGGATGGCCTTTCTGTGTTTTAAAATCGCACTGAAAGTTCCAGGGGTACGCTGAGCCCTGGAAACAAGTACACAGGTCAACAGTGTTTCCCTTTAGACAGATGACACCTGCTGGGTGTGGGGCAGAATGAGGGATGGAAAGAAGTCAGTGACATAGTGAGTCTTAGGGCACTTGGTGTGGGTTTTCCCTCCTTCACTAAGGGAGTAACAGTGATCTGCTCTGAAGCTGTACAGAAAGGACAAGGTTCCTGCCTTCCTGGGGGCAGGTGTCAAGGACATGCCTTGTTCCCTAGGGTGATGTGTCAAGTGCTGTGACAGGAGGAGTCAGAGGTCCAAGGGGTGCAGAGACGGCCCAGCTGCAGAGAAGAGTGTGAAGAAATGCTCGCTCAGAGCAGAGGCCTCTGAAGATCTCACCTGATCCAAGACCTTGCACTCTTCTCTACACAAGAAGTTTCGAGAAATTCCTAACGTAGACCCTTTGTTGCTGTTGTTTAGTTCCTAAGTCACGTCCAGCTCTTTTGCAACCCCATGGACTGTAGCCCTCCAGGCTCCTCTATCCATGGAATCTCCCAGTCAAGAATACTTAAGTGGGTTGCCGATTTTCTTCTCGAGGAGATCTTCCCAACCCAGGGATCAAACCTGCATTTCCTGCATTGGCAGGCAGATTCTTTACCGCTGAGCCACCAATGAAGCCCAGTGGAGACCTGTGAAGGGCGGGGAGGGGGAAAAACTATTAGGTATCCACTTTAAATGCCCAGAGGCTCAGGAATTTTGAGGTGATTCAAATTAACAAAACAGATCCATTTAACATGACAGAGACACCTTTTAACCCATGGTGGGTATTTTAATAGATCGCATCTAAAAAGCATGTGGGATGAAGCGAGCCCACAGTTACAGTCATTTGACAGGCAGTCCACATATACTGGCCACTGCGGGAGATGTCTGGTCACCTCTGTGGTGTGGGTGATTTCAGATTTGATGGTGAAGTAGTCTTGTTTTATCTTGATCTATCCTAGTCACAGCTGCATGGTCTGGGGTTGGTGTTCTATGGAGTTGGCAGGAAAACACCAAGGCCTGGCCACTTCCCAGCTCTCACAAGACGGTCTTCTCTTTCTCACCAATCATACCTCTAATAATCTGTATCTTCCATTAGATGATGAAAGGTACCCAAATTCTATAATAGTCTCATTTTTAATCTACAGAGTTAAAATTCATTTTAGTTTTTAGTTTAAAACATGAAGGAAAAAGAAAACACAGTGAAGGGTGACTGTCACTTGGGAGTGATCCAGAACTCATCTGAAAGAGGGGCTGATATACCAAACAGTAACAGAAGAAGTCAAGTGAAACCCTCAGCTCAGTTCCTGGTACATGATAATAAGTTACGGACTACACACCCTGAATTCTGAAGGAACTCATACTTAGGAACTCAGTAACAGGAAACATGTTTTATAACCAAATTAAATACTGCTAATTTTACTCCTTTTGTTAAATCCACTCATTTTAACATTAAAAATGACTTGCATTCTTTACAAATTAAAACAAAGACCCCAAATGAAAATATGTTCCAGACATCGACAGGCACCTCCTTTTCTTTATACTCTGCTAAATCCATAAAGGAAAAATTTTCTTAAAAACGCAAAGTATAATCTCAACACACACCCCACTCCCACCCCAACCCTCCAGTTTCTTTCTCTGTGAAGCAGAGTCTCTTGATTACTGGTGGAACAGCTGGCAGCCTTTTCTGTTTCTCCAGCAACCACATCAATCACATGGTTTGATGAGAGTTTGATTTAAAAAAAAAATAATAATAACCACCAGGCACATGTTTGGAATCTTCATTTCTAAAGATCCTCCTACTGTGTGCTTTTGCATTTTACAAATTTTGCTATGAAAAAACCTATACAATCCTTATTTGCCAGCCAAACCAGGTCTTCTATGCTGGCGTCTCTCAGAGAACCAATGTCACGGTCCAGTGACCGCATTGCAGAGGGATCGAATCGCTGCAGCCGTTTCAACTGTTCAGGTGACAGGCCAGCTCCCAGCATCCCTTCTCCTCCCACCTGTGGGTCCTGCTCGGGAGAAGAATAAACACAGATGAACATCCTCGTGTTAGTAAGAGTGCCTGTGCACCATTTATGTTAAAAGACAAACTGAGTTGTAATTACCACCAATTCCAGAAACAGAAAAATAAGTAAATACCTTTGTGTGTGTGTGTGTGTGTGAGAGAGAGAGAGAGAGAGAGAGAGAGAGAGAAACGGACATGCTGCTTTTCTGTATAATAAAGTAGGATAATGGTAAGAGCAGTCACTTGATGACTGAACTCCTAGGATGGGCTTTACGCTTCTCAAGGACCACAACATGCAGAAGGCCTGAGCACCGGTCAGCAACACATGGATTCCAGGTGCAGCTCTGCACATCTTAGCCGTGTGACTTTAGAACAATAACTTACCTGTTTCCTCATCTACCAAACAGATAAAATACTCAGTTCTGAGGCTTAAATAAGGTGATATCATGCCTGACACACAGTGGGCACTCAGTATGTCTGTGGGCCTGACATACTCATGGGCACATCACGAGATGAAAATTCAGCTTTATTTGTCAGACCCTCCCAAAGCTGACAGGAGGCACCTGACAGGAGGCCTCTCTCTGATCCATACCAATGGGATGATAAAAATTTCTCTTTTTTTGTTGTTTTTTAAATGTACTAGAATATCTAAAGAGATGAGAAAACGAAGGCTGTGCTGATTAGAAGAATAAAGAATCATAAGGAACTGAGTGGTCTGTGCAAACTGCTACTCCAAAAATTGCACAAGCCTAACTTAAGGCACCGTTTCACAGATAAATGTTTATGTTACTGAAGATACATTTTCTTAGGCTTCTATCAGAAAACCTACTGTCTACTAACGCATGGTGGGGTTCCATCTCTGGTAGTATACATTGAATATACATGCACTCACTCACACACACACAAAATTGGAGTGAATTCTCAAGTCTTCTTTTCATCTACAATGTAATTATCTTAATTTCTGAGTCTAGAAAGCATCTCCAGATTGCTTTCTAGTTACGTATCCAATTACTTACTAGAATTCTGTCCTGGAAAGTCTGAAGTTAAAGGTCCAATGTATCTGAATTAATGTGAGCATTACTACAGATTTAAACCTAGTCTCAAACATCATGGGCAGAAAAATCTAGTCATAAATATATTTTAATAAAAACCTGAACTAAAAGGCAGTGCTAAGTAAAAGAAAGTGCAAGGGAGTTTTTAAAATGTTCTATATCGTATCTAAGAAACCAAAGGAAGAGATTAACCTGCGCTATCTTCCCCCGCTTGGCTACTCTTTTGAATCCCGGTTATCAAAGCCTGTTTGGGCTTTGATATGTCATGAGAAAAAATGCTCACCATCTCCCCAAACCAGAAAAGTACAGGACTGAGAGAGGGGAAAAGGGTTTTAGAAACAAAATTCCAAATAACATGAACAAGAGCGACAAGTCAAACATGTATCAAAAATCCACCTGAGTTCTATGGTCATTTACACACATTACTGACTGGGGGACTTTTGCAGAAATTAACACCTGTGGCTGGCAAGTCGTTATGTAAGTAATACTGATACGTCTCCAGTCAATAACATTTGGATAACAAAATACGTATTAACACATCTCTGGTCAGTAAGAGTAAAGGCCTGGAAATCCTGGATCAGGATGTGAAAACTCCAGATGTTCCAGGACCATCTGGAATGGCTTTCATTGGAAAAACCGCCCTGAGCGCCACAAGATTTGTTTCAGGAGTTTTGCATGACGTATCCCTTCACGTAACTCTGGGTTCATCACTACACTTACGTTCCCGTGACCTACTGGATCACCTGGAGAGAGCTGCCACGGTCCTCACCTGGTGCTGAAGCTGAAGGCCGGGAAACGCCTCGAGGGCCCAGGCAACCTGTTCCTCATTTTCTGCCAGGGTAACAGTGCACGTGCTGTACACCAGCACGCCCCCCGGCTTCAGCAGCTCCACCGCCTGAAGACAAGAGCGGTCAGACCACAGGCGTCAGGAAAGCAAGCACACATTTGAAATGCATATGCAAAATAACATCTGGAGGTGGAATAATTTGCACAGGACATCTACTGAATGCTGGCAGAGGACCTCAGCCTTCTGAAGGGACAAGAAAACCTCCACATAACCGGGCAAAAGGAAAAGGCAAGAGAATGGAATCAGGACGGGCCCTGCACCCTAGGGAGAAAGCTGTGAATGGAGGAGGAGAGATTCCTGCGCCCTGGCAAGTCCCCTCACTGGCAGTGGAAGAACCCATCCAGTCTGCAGCACCCAGAGGAGGGGGCCGCTCAGAAGGCTGGCACCTCCAGCCCGTGCTCCTCAGTCTGAGATGTCCATCTGTCAGTTCAGGTGGAGACTGGGTGCAGAAGCTCGGGCTTTGGAGACAGTCCCAGGGAGAGGCCCAGGGTTGGCTGCATGGGGACAGCTTGCAGAGGTGGCATTATGGCAAGTGAGGCTTCGCGCAGCAGCAGCCAGGGCCTGACAGAGAAGCAAGGCACCGTCGTCTGGGGGGTGCACCCAAGGAGAGAGGCAGAGAAACCATAAGAGCTGCCTACCCCATGCCTGTTCCCAGGCAACAGTGCACCCCCGTAACGAGGGAACAAGGCCAGCATGTACTGAGCAAACAGGCAGCAAGCATCCACCCCCTCGATTCCAGACAACACAGAGGAGTAGACGGACCCAACCTCTCTTCTCACAAAAACACCAAAACCACAACAAACTGCCGAACCACTGCCAACGTGAAAGGACTGGAACCTACCAGTAAAGAGAGTCTGCTTCCAAAGACAAGGAGGAGGCCACAGCGAGACGGCAGGAGGGGCGCTTTTGCAACATAAATCCCGTACCCACTGGTGGGGGATCCACCAACTAGAAAATAATTATATCGCAGAGGTTTCCCACAGGGTGAAAGTTTTGAGCATCACGTCAGGCTCCCCAGCCTGAGGGTCTGGCATCAAGAGGAGCAGCCCCCAGGATATCTGCTTTGAAAGCCAGCAAGGCTTGAATGCAGGATCTGCACGGGATGGGGGAAAACAGAGACTTCAGTCCGGGCGGACACACGCAGATTTCAGGTGCACTGGGACCCAGCGCAAAGCAGTGCCTCCACAGGAGCCTCGGCCGGACCCACCTGAGGGTTGTGGAGGGTCTCCTGGGGAGGCGGGGGTTGCTGTGGCTCCCTGTGGGAGCAAGGTCACTGGTGGCAGAGATGCCAGGGAATACCGATTGGTGTAAGCTCTCCAGGAGGTCTTTTAGCACCAAGACCTGGCCCTGCCCAACAGCCTACAGTGTTGGAACATCTCCAACCAAACCACCAGCAAGACAGGAACACACAGACTCACCACCCATCAGCAGACAGGACGCCTGAAGCCATACGGAGCTTACCCACAATACTAAATGGAATAAGCCCAACAGAGAAAGACAGATATCGTATGACATCAGTTAGTGTGGAATCCAAAAAAATGATACAAAGGAATTTACGTAAAAACAGAAACAGACTCACAGACTTCAAAAGCAAATCTATTACCAAAGGGGAAAGGCAGCAGGGAGGGATATACCAGGAGGTGGAATTAACATATACATATTACTATATATAATACATAATCAGCCAGGGACTACCATATAGCACAGGAACCCTATCAATATTCTGCAATAACTTACATGGGGAAAGAATATGAAAAATAGTAGATATATGTATAACTGATTCACTTTTCTGTACACGTGAAACACAACATTGTAAATCAACTGTACTCCAACACAAAATAAAAAAGGACACATGCACTCCCGTGTTCATAGCAGCGCTACTTACAATAGCCAAGGCACAGAGGCAACATCAACAGAGCAATGGATAGAGGTGTGGCACATATACACAGGTCAGATTTCACAAACAAACAGTTACCAAAGGGGAAAGGTGGAAAGTGAAGTGAAGTGAAGTCGCTCAGTCATGTCCAAGTCTTTGTGACCCCGTGGACTGTAGCCCACCAGGCTCCTCCGTCCACGGGATTCTCCAGGCAAGAATACTGGAGTGGGTTGCCATTTCCTTCTCCAGGAGATCTTCCCAACCCAGGGATCGAACTTAGGTCTCCTGCATTGCAGGCGGACGCTTTAACCTCTGAACCACCAGGGAAAGGTGGAAGGGAGGGATAAATTAGGAGTTTGGATTAACACCTTGGAAAAGACCCTGATGCTGGGAACGATTGAAGGTAGGAGGAGAAGAGGACGACAGAGGATGAGACGGTTGGATGGCATCACCGACTCCATGGACATGAGTTTGAGCGAGCTCCGGGAGTTTGTGAAGGACAAGGAAGCCTGACGTGCTGCAGTCCATGGGGTCGCAAAGCATAAGACACAACTGAGCGACTGAACTGACTGAATGACTAGGATTAATATACACACACTACTATACGTAAGATGGGTTTCCCAGGTAGCACAGTGGTAAAGAATCCACCTGCCAAGGCAGAAGGCAAGGATTAGATCCCTGGGTCAGGAAGATCCCCTGGAGAAGGAAATGGCAACCGGCCCCAGTATTCTCACCTGAGAAATCCCATGGACAGAGGAGCCTGGCAGGATACAGTCCGTGGGGTTGATAAAGAGTTGGATATGACTGAGCAACTAAACAACTATATATGTAAATAATCAACAACGACCTACTGTACAGCACAGGGAGTTATATGGCTCATTATCTGCTCAATGTTATATGGCAGCCAGGATGGGAGGGGAGTCTAGGAGAGAATGGATACATCTGTATGGATGGCTGAGTCCCTTTGCTGCGCACCTGAAACCATCACAACATTGTTAACTGGTTATACCCCAATGCAAAATAAAAAGTATCCAAAGAAAAATATGATTATTGAAAAAAAACAATGTTCCAGACCAGATGCATTTCATTAGTTCAGAGCTGTTTCAGCCCATCTGGACCAAGACTTTTCCCAAATATGATCATTCAGTTTCATGGGTTTGCTGCTACTGCTAAGTCACTTCAGTTGTGTCCGACTCCCTGCGACCCCAGAGACAGCAGCCCACCAGGCTCCCCCGTCCCTGGGATTCTCCAGGCAAGAACACTGGAGTGGGTTGCCATTTTCTTCTCCAATGCATGAAAGTGAAGTCACTCAGTCGTGTCCGACCCTCAGCGACCCCTTGGACTGCAGCCTTCCAGGTTCCTCCATCCATGGGATTTTCCAGGCAAGAGTACTGGAGTGGGGTGCCACTGCCTTCTCTGTTCATGGGTTTAGATACCATTTTTATGCTGAAAATTCACCATTTTTAGGTGAGACTCCTTTTTGATTTCTGTTCCCATATATTCAACTGCTTTCTCAATATTTTTCCCATCCCACACTGAATGCCTACCTTCCTCTGAAGCCTCCCAGAGAAGGATCCCCCCGTCCTTCCTGGGGTACAGGCCCCAACCCTGGATCATCTTTTGCGCCTCTTTCCCTCACGTTCCTGTCCGTCCAGTAAATCCTCTTGCCTCTAGCTTCAGAACAGACCCAGGAGTCTCACGACTGCCACTGCTGCCATTCTGCTCCTAGTTTCATGATTTTTTTTTACCTGGATTATTCCAACTGTTTCCCACCTGCTTTGTTCCCTGCCCTCCTCCCATCTATTCTCAACACAGCAACCCAAGTGGTGCTTTTAAAACTGCCTCTTCGCAGCTCAAAACCCTTCCCTGGGGAGTTCCCTGGTGGCCAAGGACTCTGCACTTTCACAGCTGGGGCCCGGGTTCAATCCCTGGTCAGGAACTAAAATCATGCATGCCTCAAGGGACAGCCAAGAGAACAAAAAACCCTTCCAATATTCCTTGTCATCACTTGGAGTCAAAGCTCATGGCCTCAGAGTGGCCCTCCCGACGTATGTACAGCAGCCCCTTGCAGCCTTCCCCTCTGTGTGCCTGGCTTGTCCTGCCTGAGCCCCACCAGCCTCTGCGGTTCTGGCTGGTGCGGCACCCCTGACAGCAGCAGCCCAGAGAGCCTGTTCCTTCCCTGCAGGGCTTGCTCCCTGCGCATCATCCATGTCTCTCTGCTTCCACTTTGGGTGCCCCCCCCCACCAGCTCCTCTCTTCAGTTTGCTCCATAGGGTCACACCTTGGATACACAAAATCACTTACTCATCTCTCTGTTTATATTCCTCCCCAGTTAGAAATGCAGGTAGCACTATTGGTAAAGAACCTGCCTGCCAATGCAGGAGATGTAAGAGATGCAGATTCAATCCCTGGGTCAGGAAGATCCCCTGGAGGAGGGCACGGCAACCCACTCCAGTATTCTTGCCCGGAGAATCCCATGGACAGAGAAGCCTGGCAGGCTCTACTGCATGGTGTTGCAAAGAGTCGGACACAACTGAAGCGACTTGCAAAGCACAGTACCAGTTAGAAGAGAGACCCCATGTAAGCTCTAATAGACCAGTACCAATGTGTTCTTGTGATTGCTTCAGTTCAAGGAAACTGTATTGTGTTAAAAATTGTAAAAATTACTGTGAAGATTCATTTAGCAAACAGAGGTGGACAGAAGGATTTTCTTATGTATCAAAACTTGTCTATAATTATGTCATCTATGTGCCAAAAGAACAAATAAATTACTTTAGTTGGAAAAAAATAAAAGAAACCTCATGTAAAAGGGCAAGGGTTAACTATCATATCATCAGCACCCAGCACTAGCACACAGGAGCTGCCCATATGTATTTGTTCAAGAAATAAAGTGTAATATGAAAATGAACCTTCCCCAAATAATTAAAGCTTTTTTCAAATCCCTAAATTTTTAAAAAATGTTAATGAAAATCTTAAAAAAAAAAGCATATACTAGTATCTCTTAACCATAGTAGACCAATCAAAATTTAAACTTTGCTAGCTGCTATTTGAGCATATTACATGGCTTTTCTCAACAAATCTTATCACTGCCAGAGGAATGGTTCCGGTCTCCAGTGAGGCAACCCCATCAGGTGGAGGCACCCTCCCCATTTCTCAGTCATGAAACCCAGGTATCCAGAGTAACTGATGCAGAGACACCGTATCCAGTCTCAACTCCCACCCTCACCCAAAGGCTCATGTGCTGGATTTTACTCTCTCTTGCACATGGTCAGGGGCTCCTTGTCACTAAGACCAACACATCTTCTCCCAGTGGCCTCTTAAAATGCCTAAAGGAGCTGAAACAAACAAAAAGCCAAGTCTCTTAAAACAGGGTCCTAATTTTTTATCCTTGGCCTTCCCTGGTGGCTCAGCAGTCAAGAATCTGCTTGCCAATGCAGGAGACACGGGTCTGATCCCTGGGCCAAGAAGATCCCCTGGGGAAGGAAACGGCTACCCACTCCAGTATTCTTGCCTGGGAAATCCCATGGACAGAGGAGTCTGGCAGGCTATAGTCCATGGGGTCGCAAAGAGTCATACATGACTTAGCGACTAAACAACAGGAGCAACAAAATTTTACCCAAACGTCAAAGTGGGTTGTAGCTATAAGCAAAGCTTCTTTTTCTCTGCTTGCTGTTTCAACTTCCAGGATGCGTTCTCTCAAGACCATATAGAAGAGAAAGAATCCACTGCAACAATCCACTCCCAGTGCCACTTTTGGGTAGGAAAGGAGACACCAGGAGTGCTGAAGAGAAAGGCACTCAAAGACAACTCCAGAGAGGGAGTCATCGGAGCATATCCGCTGTTGTTATAGCCTGTGTTTATAATTAGAGAGCTGAGAGGAAATGGCGGGACCGACTTCGATCCAATGCTGTCTGCTTCCTGGGGAATCCATGAAATCATGTTTACAAGGCTGAGAGAAACTCTCACGTGTCTTATCAGGGCCTCCTGTGAGACATCCCGGAGACCAGTCTAACTTGCTAAGTCTGCCTGGTCCTTCTACATCCTACACTGGATGCTGTCACGTCCCAGTTTCATGAACGAGTTCACCTCTGTTGGATTTCCCACCTTTAATTCACGAAGATGATTAGGAAGTCTATTAAAAAGCTATTTATTTATCTAATTATTTTTGCCATGCCACATGACATAAGGAATCGTAATTCCCCATTCAGAGACCGAACCTGTGCCCCCCTGCAGGGCAAGCGCAGTCTTAACCACTGGACACCAGGGAAGACTCAAAAGTATTTTACTTTATATCCAAATGTTTTACATCAGTTAGTAACTCTATGTTAACAACCCTCTGTTTTTAAGGTAAAGCAGAATGTTTCAAATTCACTCAATGTCTCAGAGAAGAAATTCAACTACTGCCTGCGATGACAGAATGAGTCAATGTAAAGGAAGACTAGGTCTCTGGTGCTCTCTGTGTGTGGTATGTATAAAACTTACCACTTTAGCCATTTTAAAGTGTAAAATTCAATGGCATTAAGTATTAATATATTCACACTGTTGTACAACCATCACCGTTATCCATCGCCTGAACTCTTCCAAACTGAAACTCTGAACCATGAAACATTAACTCCCGATTCGTCCTCCTGCTCCTTCAGCCTCCGGTAACCTATATTCTACTTTCTGTCTCTATGAATTTGCCTTTTCTAGACACTATATAAATGAATCACACACACCATTTGGTCCTTTTGTGTCTGGCTTATATAATTCAGCATAATATGTTCAAAATTCATCCATGTTGTAGCATGCATCAGAATTTCATTCCTTTCCAAGGCTGGCTAAAATGTCATTGTTTGTACAAACATATTTTACTTATCCATTCATCTACTGATGGACATATGGGTTTTTCCCACATTTTTAATTACTGTGAATAATGCTGCTATGAAAACTGCTCTCAGTCTTTAAAATATCGAACTAGGTCACCTTTCTTCCATAACAAAGTAGCATCACATACCACAGTGAAGAGTTTTCGCTGTAATGGTTGGTAGGACATTACTTCTTTCAAAGTCCAAGTACATGCCATGTTTGGCCTCTGTCCCATTCCACTGCAGGGAGCATCGAGAAGAATTCGGTCAAACGATTCTGGTAAGAATGGAGGTTCTCCTGTAAAGAAAATTATAAATATATTTGTGGAAGGGCACAGACAGCGCCAGCATGCTAGGAATTCCACCAGAGGGCTCCAGGATATTTCTATGCTGTCCTGGGGGCTGGCACAGTGAGCTTCTGCAACTAGGAAACCCATCAGTGGGTGCCAGAACCCACCCCGCTGTTCTATGAGGATGCAAATACCACCCCCCCGACATACATACTGGGAAACCTATCAGTGCTAGGATCTGCCCACGGCATCCCAGGAGGGCGCGAACAGCTCCCCTAAGACATTTCCCCAGAAGATGGGCTGAAACCACAGCTGAACCTCAGGGGCTGTGTGAGTAAGAAGGAAGAGCTGAAATCCCTCCTCACAGCTGCTCAAACTGCAAAGTCACATCTCTGTGGACAGCTTCCTAAACTCAGCACCTACAAAACATCCAAACTGCTCCTGCAGCTGGGACGGGTCTGGCTCTAGCAGCCATGGGTCCAAGACTGAACCAGGAAGAGGCAGAAAATAAGAACAGACCAATCGCAAGTAATGAAATTGAAAGTATAATTAGAAATCTTCCAACAAACAAAAAAGTCCAGAACCAGATGGCTTCATAGGTGAATTCTATTGAATATTTAGAGAAGAGCTGACATTGCTCCTTCTGAAAATCTTCCAAAAAACTGCAGAGGAAGGAACACTTTCTAGGCTCAGTCTGTGAGGCCACCATTAGACAAGTGTTAGTCACTCAGTTGTGTCTGACTCTTTGCGAACTCATGGACTGTAGTCCACCAGGCTCCTCTGCCCATGGGGTTTTCCAGGCAAGAATACTGGAGTGGGCAGCCATTCCCTTCTCCAGGGGACCTTCTTGATCCAGGGATGGAACCTGGGTCTCCTACATTGGCAGGTGGATTCTTTATCATCTGAGCCACCTGAAAGCAAAATGTGTAAAAGTCGCTCAGTTGTGTCTGACTCATTGCAACCCCATGGACTGTAGCTGGTTAGGCTTCTCTGTCCATGGGATTTTCCAGGCAAGAACACTGGAGTGGGTTGCCATTTCCTTCTCCCCTTCAGACAAAGATACCATGAAAAGAGACAATTACAGGCCAGTATCACTGATGAATACTGACGCAAAAATCCTCAACAAAATATTAGCAAATCAAATCCAGCAACACAGTAAAAGGACCATACACCATGATCAAGTGGGATTTATCCCAGGGAAATAAGGATTTGTCAATATCCACAGATCAGTCAGTGTGATATATATAACATTAAAAAAATTAAAGAATAAAACCATGTGATCATCTCTATAGATACAGAAAAAGCTTTCAACAAAATTCAACATTCATTTATGAGAAAAACTCTCCAGAATGTGGGCACAGAGGGAACATATCTCAACATGAGAACGATCATATATGACAAACCCACAACAAACATCATACTCAATGGTGAAAAACTGAAAGCATTTCCACTAAGATCAGGAACAAAACAAAGATGTCCACCCTGGCCACTATTATTCAACATAGTTTTGGAAGTCCTAGCCATTGCAAGCAGAGAGGAAAAAGAAATACAAAGCATCCAACTTGGAAAAGAAGTATGACTGACACTGCAGATGACATGATACTATACGTACAAAATTCTAAAGATCCCACCAGAAAGCTACTAGAGCTCATCAATGAATTCAGTAAAGCTGCAGGATACCAAAGTAATACACCGAAATCTCTTGCATTCTTGGACTTCCTTTGTGGCACAGTGGATAAGAAGCCGCCTGCCAATGCAGGGGACATGGGTTTGATCCCATGTGGGTCTGGGAAGACTCCACACGCTACAGAGCAACCAAGCCCGTCTGCCACAACTACTGAAGGCTCCATGCTCTCGGGCCAGCGAGCTGCAACTCCTCGAGTCTGCACACTGCAACTACTGAAGCCCGCACGCCTAGAGCCTGTGCTCCACGAGAAGGGAAGCCAGCACAGTGAGTCGCCCGTGCACTGCAGCGGAGAGTAGCCCTGCTCTCGGCAATTACATAGAGCCCACGTGCAGCAACGAAGACCCAGTGCAGCCAAAAATGAATAAATACAGCAGCGTGGACGTCTCACACACACACACAAAAGAAATCTCTTGCGTTCTTATACACTAACAATGAAAGATCAGAAATAGACATTAAGGACACAATCCCATTCACCAGCACATCAAAAAGAGTAAAATACCTAGGAATATATCTACCTAATGAAGCAGAAGACCTGTACTCAGAAACTATAAGATACTGATGAACAAAATCAGAGATGACCTAAACAAATGAAAACATATACCATGTTCTTGGATTGGAAGAATCAATACTGTGAAAATGACTATACTACCCAAAGCAACCCCCAGACTTAATGCAATTCCTATCAAATTACCAATGACATTTTTCACAGAACTAGAACAAAAAATTTTACAATCTGTATAAAAACAAAAAAGACCCTGAATAGCCAAAGCAATCTTCAGAAAGAAAAACAGCAGGAAGGCCCTGGCTTCAGACTATACTACAAAGCTATAGTCATCAAAACAGTATGATACTGGAACAAAAACCTGAAATATAAATCAATGGAACAAGACAGAAAGTCTGGAGCTAAACCCACATACCTATGGTCACCTAATCTGTAACAAAAGAGGTAAGAGTATACAATGAAGAAAAGACAGCCCCTTCAATTAGTGGTGCTGGGAAAACTAGCCACTTACATGTAAAAGAATGAAGTTAGAACACTTCCCTAATATCAGACACAAAAATAAACTCAAAATGGATTCAAGACCTTAATGTAAGGCCAGGCACTATAAAACTCGTAGAGAAAACATAGGCAGAACACTCTTTGACATAAATTGCAGCAATATCTTTTTCAATCCACCTTCTAGAGTAATGAAAATAAAAACAAAAATAAACAAGTGGGACCTAAATAAACTTAAAAGCTTTTGCATACCAAAAGAAACCATAAAAAAAACACAGCCCTCATAATGGGAGACAATATTTGCAAACGAAGCAACTGACAAGGGATTAATTGCCAAACTATACAAACAGCTCCTGTAGCTCAATATTTAAAAAAAAAAAACAATCCAACTAAAATATGAGCAGAAGACCTAAAAAGACATTTCTCCAAAGAAGACATACAATGGCCAAAAAGATGGTCAACATGGCTCACTCATTATTAGAGAAACACAAATCAAAAATGCAGTGAGGTTGTCACTTCAAACCAGTCTGAATACCCATCATAAAAAAAAAATCTACAAACAATAAATGCTGGAGAAGGCATGGAAAAAAGGGACACCCTGTTCCCTGTTGGTAGGAATGTAAATTGGTATAGCCAATACTGAGAACAGTATGGAGGTTCCTTAAAAGACTAAAAATAGAACCACCATATGACCCAGCAATCCCACTCATCGGCATATATCCACAGAAAACCATAATTCCAAAAGGTATATGCACCACCTCGATGTTCATCACAGCACTCTTTACAATAGATAAGACATGGAAGCAACCTAAATGTTCATCAACAGAGGAATGGATAAAGATGTGGTACCTATATGCAATGGAATATTACTCAGCCATAAAAAAGAACAAAATTATGCCATTTACATGAATGGGCCTAGAGATTGTCATACTGAATGAAGTAACAAGTTAGACCCAGAAAGACAAATATGATATTGCTTATACGTGGGATCTAAAAAAAAAAAGAGTACTAATGAACTTAGTTACAAAACACAAGTAGTGTTACAGAAGTGAAAAAAAACAAACTCAAAGTTACTAGGGGATAAGGTAGGAGGGATAAATTGGGAGAGTGGTATTGACATATACATACTACTATTTATATCACTAACTAACAAGGTGCTATTGTGCAGCGCAGGGAAGTCAATACTCTGTAATGCCCTATATGGGAAAAAAAAATCTTTAAAAAGGTTGGGTACATGCATTTGTATAACTGAACCACTCTGCTGTACACCTAAAACTAATGCAACCTTGGAAAGGAACTGTGTGTGTGCTATGCCTAGTCGCTCAGTGGTAGCCGACTCTTTGCAATCCCATGGACTGTAGCCCTCCAGGCTCCTCTGTTCATGGGAACTCTCTAGGCAAAAATACTGGAGTGGGTTGCTATGCCCTCCTCCAGGCATGGGTCTTCCTGACTCAGGAGTCAAACCCAGGTTTTCCACACTGCAGGCAGATTTTTTACCATCTGAGCCAACAGAGAAGCCCAAGAATACTAGAGTGGGTGCCTATCCCTTCTCCAGGGGATCTTTCTGATCCAGGAATCAAATCAGGATCTCCTGAATTGCAGGCAGATTCTTTACCAGCTGAGCTACCATGGAAGTCCTCCCATAAAAGTTTTTTTTTTTTTTTAACTTATTTGCTCTCTGCCCTATTAACACAGAAAACTCCTGAGGCAGATGCAATCATCAGGAATTTAAGATCATAATCTAGAATAGAAAGTAATGAGAAACAACTTCTCCATTCAGCCAAGTAGCTGGTTAAGCTGACTGATTTACATGTAAAAAAGTTAAAGACGTCATTATTATTGAATAAACTGATACAGCACAAGCCAAGGTTTAATCAAGCGAGACTTAGCACCCTCAATGTCAGAAGCCACACTTCATCAAAGCTAGGACCTGAAATTAATTCTAGTCGTTCTAAGGGCTGATATTTTCTTAGGAAATCTTACTCCAGACAGCCCCAGAAAGAGAGGGTACCTTTCAGGTTCTAGTCAAACATACCAGTTCTACAATTCCTCGGTCTCCTCACTACTGTAGCCATGAACAAGGCTGTGCTCTAGAACGAGTCTACATATCCCCAAATCCGATCTCCCACGGGTTTCCCTTTGCATTCACTTACATAACTTTCTCCACTCCAACTTCTCATCTGTTTAGTGTTACTGGAGAAAGTCATGAAATCAAATGGGTCTGCTTATGCTCCCTAACTGTAAGATATTACTGCTAACTGATTTTACACTAAGTTAGCTGATTTCCTACAGCACCCACTGCAATGTTTCAAGTCACATCCCAAGAGAACCTTGTGCTTTTCTCTGACTGCAAAGCTATTAGACACAAGCTCTTATCAATTTAACTTTTCTCTATCTACAACCATCCTTGCTTTCTTATCAATTGCCTCCAAAGAAATCTTTTCAAGGTAAGCATTTTTTAAATTTATTTTAAAATTTAAAAAATTTTAACAACTTATTGACCAAAGACTTATTAATACATCTTTTGTTACCTGAATGTTATTGACCAGAAACTTAACAAATTGCTGGCCACAGGCATTAGTTTCTACAAAAATTCCCTGGTCAATAATGTGTTAATACACACTGATAAAATCCTCTCGAAAGATATGCCAATTTACACTACCAATAGCATGAGTGTAATTATGTTATAGACCTTTTATTTTCCCCCATTATATGGTCACACTGTCCTTGTTGCCTTTCTACTGGAAGTTACCTTTTTCTCACTGGTTTGTTTAGAAGAGCTCTTTGTACATCCAGGATATTAATCTCACCTTTCTTAAATATTTTACAAATATTCCCCACAATTTGCCATCTGCCATAGGTTTTTAAACATACATCAGTTCAGTTCAGTCGCTCAGTCATGTCTAACTCTTTGCGACCCCATGAATCACAGCACGCCAGGCCTCCCTGTCCATCACCAACTCCCGGAGTTCACTCAGACTCACATCCAACGAGTCAGTGATGCCATCCAGCCATCTCACCCTCTGTCGTCCCCTTCTCCTCCTGCCCCCAATCCCTCCCAGCATCAGAGTCTTTTCCAATGAGTCAACTCTTCACATGAGGTGGCCAAAGTACTGGACTTTCAGCTTTAGCATCATTCCTTCCAAAGAAATCCCAGGGCTGATCTCCTTCAGAATGGACTGATTGGATCTCCTTGCAGTCCAAGGGACTCTCAAGAGTCTTCTCCAACACCACAGTTCAAAAGCATCAATTCTTCGGCACTCAGCCTTCTTCACAGTCCAACTCTCACATCCATACATGACCACAGGAAATGTTAGGTATTAAATTTCTCTTTTTCTTTGCTGAGTTCTATGTTTGCTTTCATGCTTCAAAATCCTCCCCCTTATGAAATCAAATAAATGTTCATCTATATCTGCTTCTTGTTACCATCCCAGCCTAATTCCTGACAGTAAGCTTTAATCCATGTCGAAGTTACTTTTGTGTATAATCCTTTCCCCACACTGCAAAAAAAAATCATCTAAGAACTATTTATTGACAAATTTACTTTTCCCTCTAGGTTTGAAATGCTAATTTTATCATATGCTAAATTTATATAGATATTTGAACCTATTTCAAGTTCTGCTCCAAATACGCTCGTAATTAAGCTCTATTTTCCTGAGCTCCAAGTTAACCCATTTCTACTCTGCTGTGTGATGCTGAGGTGGGAAATCTGAACTACGATACTTCTTTGCCTGTTGATTTCAAGATTCACCAACAGGAGTCAGAGAAGCAATGAAGGTGGATAGAGGGTGGACAATAAGAGGGGTGGAGGACAGGAGACGATCCTTCCCAAAGGCTTGTTGTTTCTGTCTAAACAACCCCAGGCACAGCCCTTTGCCTCAGCAGCTACAGTTTCCAGCTTTTTCCCTGAAGTATCACAAAGTGGATAGAGCCCCCTGCCTCAAGCGGCAAGTTCCAGCTACCTGAGATCACCTGCTCTCAATCCTGAGTAGCAGCTAGGAACACCCCTTTCCTTGGAGTTTTGAATCCTGGCTCCAGGGAGCCTCTCCCCTAAACTTTGTGGAGAATCCAGAAATAAACCCGTGCACTTACAGTCAATGAACCTATGGCAAAGAAGGCTAAAATATACAGAGGAAGAAAAATAAAGTTTTCAATAAGTGACTTTGGGAAAACTGGACAACAACATGCAAAAGAATGAAGTTAGAACATTTTCTCACGCTGTATATTTTTTTAAAAACTCAAAGTGGATAAAAGTCCTAAATGTATGATCAGAAACCACAAAACTCCTCTTAGAGAACATAGGTAGTACACTCTTACAGAAAGCTTAGCAATTTTGTTTCACCTCAGCCAAGAAAAACAAAAGCAAAAGTAAACCAATGGGACCTAATCAAACCTAAAAGCTACTGGCACAGAAAAAACCACCAACAAAACGAAAAGACAACCCACTGGAGTAAACGAGCTGTCTCATAAGGGTTAAAATGCAAAGTACACAATGAACTCATAAAACTCAGTATCAAAAAACCAAAAGCCACTCAATTAAAAAATTGAGCAGAGGACTTCCCTGGTGATCTGATGGTTAAGAACCCACCTGCCCATGCAAGGGACACAGATTTGAACCTTGATCCAGGACGATCCCACATGCTGCAGAGCAACTAAGCCCATGCACCACAACCACGAGCCAGGGCTCTAGAGCCCATGAGCCACAACTACTGAAGCCCACAAACCCTAGACTCTGTGCTCTACAACCAGAGAAGCCACCACAATGAGAAGCCCGCATGCCACAACTAAGAGCAGCCCCCATTCACCCCAACTGAAAAAGCCCGCATGCAGTAATGAAGACCCAGCGTGGCCAAAAACAAATAAATAAATCTTTTTCTTTTAAATGAGCAGAGAACCTGAACAGGCATGTTTCCAACGACAAACAGATGGCCAACAGACACATGAAGAGATGCTCAACATCACAAATCATCAGGCAAACGCAAATAAAAACTACAATGAGATACCACCCCACATCTATCAGAATGCATGTATGCTCAGCTGCCTCAGTCATGTCCAACTCTTTGCAACCCCATAGACTGTAGCCCACCACACTCCTCTGTCCATGGGATTCTCCAGGCAAGAATACTGGAGTATTCTTCACTGGAGTGAGTTGCCATTCCTTTCTCCAGGGGATCTTCCCGACCCAGGGACTGAACTTAAGTCTCCAATATTGCAGGTGGATTCTTTACTACTGAGCCACCAGGGAAGAATGGCTATAGTTAAAAAGACAAGTAACAAATGTTGGCAAGGATGTGGAGAAAAGGGAACCCTCCTACACTGTTGGTGGGAATGTAAACTCATGCAACCATGATGGGAAACAGTATAAAGGTTCCTAAAAAAAAAATTAAAAACAGAACCACTACTAATGAAAAGAACAAAGAAGCAGAAGACCAAAAAGGAAAGAGAACACTTTCAACATTATAGACCAACTAGACCTACCAGATAGATTTTCCCATAGAAAACTCTATGTAACAGTAGAATACATACTCCTCTCCAATGCACAGGGATCATTTTCTAGGACAAACCATAGGCAAGGCCATACTACAAAGCTCAACAAATTTAACAAAGGTTAAACTCATACAATATTTGTTCTCCCACTGAAACAAAATGAAAATAAAAGTTATCAACAGAATGAAATTTAGGAAATTCCAAGGACGTGAAAATTTTAAAACATGCTCCTAAATAACCATAGGTCAAAGAAATGACAGGTATATATCATAAAATGCTCTGATGTGAATGAAAACACAACATACTAAATCTTACAGGAAGTGGTGAAATAATGTTCAGAGGGACAATTATAACTATAAATACCTACATCAAAAAATCTCAAACCAACAACTCAGTCCTTCCATTCTTAAGACACTGAAAAAAGATGAGCAAAGTAAAAATAAAGCAGAAAAAAAAGAAAACAATAAAAATCAGAGTGGAAATTAATGTAACAGAGAAAAGAAAAATGAGAGATTCAACAAAACTGAAAGCTGGCTCTTTGAAAAACATCAACAATATTGACAAAACTTTAGCTAGACGGAAAGAAAGATTCAAAATACTAAAATTGGTAATTAAAGGGGGACACTGCTCCTGGTCTTAAAGAAGTAAAACTGATTCTAAAGGAATAGTATAAACTGTACTGTTGCTGTTTAATTGCTCAGTTGTGTCTGACTCTTTGTGGCCCCATGGACTGCAGCCTACCAGTTTCCTCTTGTCTATGGAATTTTAGAATACTGGAGTGGGTTGCCATTTCCTTCTCCAATAAACTATATAAATAACTTAAATGCGCAAATTACTAAAAAGATACACAAACTACTGAAACTGACACAAGAAAGAGAAAATGTGAATAAACCTATAATAAGCAGAGACTCAAACATTTTTTTAAATCCCACAAAGAAAAGCCCAGGCCCAGACGACTTCACTGATGAATCCACCGAACTTAAATAATACCAAGTCTTCAAAAATTCTTTCAAAAACGTAAGAGAAAAGCATAATTTCCAACTCATTCTATGAGACCAGAGACACCAAAACCTGACAAAGATATCCCAAGAAAGAAAACCACAGACCAGTATCTCTTACAAACATGGACACAAATATTCTCAATGAAATACAAGCAAACTCAATCCAACAATATATGAAAAAGATTATACACTATGCCCAAGTGGGATGTGTCTCAGGAATGAAAGGTTGATTCAAAAATCTGAAAAGTAATCGAATAAAGGTAAAAAACCACATGATCATCTGAGTAAGATACAGAAAAAGCATCTGACAAAATCCAACACCATTTCATGATTTAAAATATCCAACAAACCAGAAATAGTAGTAAATTTCTCAACCTGATAAAGGCTATCTATGAGAAACCTACAGTTTTAAGCCACCTGAAAAAAGACTAATCAGGAACCAGATATGGAGGATCCCTGTCACCACTTCTACTCAGCATTGTACTAAGGTTCTAGAAAGAGCAATGAGGCAATGAAATGGAACAAAAGGCATCCAGATTAGCAAAGAAGAAACTGCAGATGAACTAACTTGAAAGACTCATAATTCCCAATTTCAAAATTTCCATCATGGGCTTTCCTGGCGGTTTAGTGGTTAAGAATCCACCTGTAATGCAGGGGACATGGGTTCGACTCCTGGACCAGGAAGATTCCACATGCCAGGGGCCAACTAACTCCATGCACCACATCTAATGAGCCAACGCCCATCCTCTGCCACCATCAGGAGAATTACTGCATTGCAATGAAGAGCAGCCCTCGCTCTCTTTCTAGAGAAAAGATGACACAAACAGATGCAAAGATATACCATGTTCTCCAATTGGAAGATCAATATTGTCAAAATGACTATACTACTCAAAGCAATATGTAGATTTAATGCAAATTACCAATGGTATTTTCTACAGAACTAGAGAAAAAAATCTTAAAATTTGTATGGAAACACAAAAGGCCCCAAACAGCCAAAGCAATCTTGAGAAAGAAAAACAGAGCTGGAGGAATCAGGCTCCCTGACTTCAGACTATACTACAAAGATATAGTGATCAGAATAGTACGGTACTAGCATTTAACAAAGAAATACAGATCAATGGAACAGGCAGAAAGCCAAGAAATAAAGCTATGTAACTATGGGCAATTAATCTACAGCAAAGGAAGAAAGTCTTTACAATGGAGAAAGGGCAGCCTCTTCCATAAATAGCGCTGATAAAATGGGACAGCTACATGTAAAAAAATGAAATTAAAGAACATTCTTTAACATCATACACAAAAATAAACTCAGAATGGATTAAAGACCTAAATGTTAGACCGGATAATATAAAACTCTTAGAGAAAAACATAGGCAGAACACTATCTGATATAAATCACAGCAATATCTTTTTCAATCCATCTCCTAGAATAATGAAAACAAAAAGAAAGCAAACAAATGGGACCTGGTTAAACGCAGAAGATTCTGTAGAGCAAAGCAAACCATAAACAAAAGGCAACCCAAAGAATGGGAGAAAATGTTTGCAAACCATGTGACCAACAAGGGATTAATCTCCAAAATTTACAAACAGGCCATATGACTCAATGTCTGAAAAAAAAAAAAAACTTAATCAAAAAATGGGAAAAAAAACTCTAAAAAAACATTTATCCAAGGAGACACACAGATGGCCAAGAGGCACAGGAAAAGATACTCAATATAACTAATTATTAGAGAAATGCAAATCAAAACTACAATAAGATATCACCTCATACCAGTCAGAGTGGCCATCATCAATAAACGGCCAACAATAAATGGTGGAGAGGGTGTGGAGGAAGAGGAACCTTCCTACACTGTTGGTGGGAATGTACTGGTACAGCCACTATGGAGAACAGTATGGAGGTTCCTTAAAAAACTAAAAACAGAGCTACCATATAATCCAGCAACCCTACTTCTGGGCCTATAACCAGAGAAAAACATGGTTCAAAGGATACATGCACCCAATGTTCAGCACCATTACAACAGCAAATACATGGAACCAATCTAAATGTCCAGTGACTGATGAATGGATAAAGAAGATGTGGTGTACATATACAATGGAGTATTTACTCAGCCATTAAAAAGAACTAAATAATGCCATTTGTGGTAACATGAATGGACCTGGAGATTATCATGCTAAATGAACTCAAATCAGACAAAGATAAATATCCTATGACATTACTTATATGCAGAATCCAAAACAACGATACGAATGAACTCATTTACAAAACAGAAACAGACTCACAAACTTAGAGAACAAATTTATGATTGCTAAAGGGAAAGGGTGTGGAGGAGGGATCGACTGGGAGTTTGGGACTGACATACACACAATGCTATATTCAAATTAGATAACGAACAAGGGCCTACTGTACAGCACAAGGAGCTCTGCTCAATACTCTGTAATAACCTAAACTGGAGAAGAACAGATACATGTATACATATATCTGATGCTGAGGCTGAACTCCAATACTTTGGCCACCTGATGTGAAGAACTGATTCATTTGAAAAGACCCTGATGCTGGGAAAGATTGAAGGCAGGAGGAGAAGGGGATGACAGAGGGTGAGACGGCTGGATGGCATCACCAACTCAATGGACATGAGTTTGAGTGAACTCCAGGAGCTGGTGATGGACAGGGAGGCCTGGCGTGCTGCAGTCCACAGGGTCGCAAGGAGTTGAACACAACTGAGCAACTGAACTGAACTGATATATACAACAACCACTTTGCTGTACACCTGAAACAAACACGTTGTTAATCACCTATACTCCAATATAAAATAAAAATTTTTAAGTCACATGAATCAAGCAAGAATATACAATGGAGAAAAGACAGTCTCTTCAATAAGAGGTGCTTGGAAAACTGGACAGCTACAGGGCTTCCCTGTGGCTCAGAGGTTAAATCGTCTTCCTGGAATGCAGGAAACCCGGGTTCGATCCCCGGGTCGGGAAGATCCCCTGGAGAAGGAAATGGCACCCCACTCCAGTATTCTTGCCTGGAGAATCCCATGGAGGGAGGAGCCTGGTAGGCTACAGTCCATGGGGTCGCAAAGAGTCGGACACGACTGAGCAACTTCACTTTCACATTTCACATGTTAAAGTATAAAACCAGAACACTTTCTAACACCAGACACAAAAACAAACTCAAAATGGAGTAAAGACGTAAAATAAGACCCACGACCTATAATAAGATATGACACTATAAAGCTCTTAGAGGAAAACAGGAGGAACATTCTTCGACATAAATGGCATCAAGATCCTCTCTGACCCACCTTCTAGGGTAACTGAAATAAAAATAAACAAATGGGACCAAAACTTAAAAGCCCCTGCACAGAAAAGGAAACCATAAACAGGACACAAAGACAACCCTCAGACTGTGCGAAAATAATTGCAAATGAAACAAGAGACAAAGGATTAATCTCCAAAACATAGAAGCAGTTCATGAAGCTCGATATCAAAATAACAAACAACTCAATCGAAAAATGGGTGGAAGGCCAAAACAGGTATTTCTCCAAAGACTTATAGATGGTCAACAAACACATAAAAAGAAGCTCAAAAAAAAAAAAGATGCTCAACATCCCTCCTTATTAAAGAAATGCAAATCAAACTACAAGGAGTTATCGCCACACACCAGTCAGAATGGCTATCATCAAACAATCTACAAATAATAACTACTGGAGAGGGTGTGGATAAAAGGGAACCCTCTTTTACTGTTGGTGGGACTGTAAACTGATATAACCACCAGAGAGAACAGTACGAAGGTTCTGTAAAAACTCAAAATAGAACTACCATGTGACCCAGCAATCCCACTACTGGGCACAACCCTGAGAAAACCGAAATTCAAAAAGACACACGTGCCCCAACATTCACTGCAGCCCTATTTACAGTAGCCAGGACATGGAAGCAACCTAGATGTCTACAGACAGATGAACACACGAAGGAGATGTGATACATGTATCAATGGAATATTACTCAGGCAGAAAAAGTGGCCAAACTGGGTCAGGTGCAGTGATGTGGATGAACCCAGAGTCTGTCACACAGAGTGAAGTAAATGAGAAAAACAAATATCATACATTAACACATATATATGGAAACTAGATAAATGGTACTGATGACCTATCTGCAGGAGAGGAAGAGACAGATGTAGAGAACACACTTGTGCACACAGCAGGGAAGGAGAGAATGGAACAAATCGAGAAAGCAGTGCTGACATATACACACTACCATGCGTAAAACAGACAGCGAGCGGCAGTTTCTGCATAACACTGGGAGCCCGGCGCTCTGTAGTGACCTAGAGGGGTGGGATGCAGGTGGGAG
This sequence comes from Bos javanicus, assembly GCF_032452875.1. Taxonomy (NCBI): domain Eukaryota; kingdom Metazoa; phylum Chordata; class Mammalia; order Artiodactyla; family Bovidae; genus Bos; species Bos javanicus. The sequence goes on from NC_083880.1 coordinate 33,103,822, forward strand.
GGAGGCTCAGGAGGGAGGGGATACGTGTATACGTACAGCTGATTCACAGTGTTGTACAGCAGAAACACCAAATTGTAAAGCAATTATCCTCCAGTTAAAAAACTGCTTTTTATAAATCACATGAATTGAACAGCATCTAATCAACAAACATTCCAGGAAAACAATGCCCATAATTGATTAAAATACGCAAGTTCCTTGAGTAATTTATGAAATAAAGTCTAAATAGAAACAAAGACAGAGAAATAGAGTGATTTAACCAATGCAATATTTTATTCCAGAACAAGAATCATTGCAGTTTTTCCTTTCTAGTTCTATATATCACCAATTCCTCAAGAAAAATGAAGCGTGAAGAATCATAAAACTGAAAGGCTTATATAGAATCTCAACTTCCTGAGCTGTAATACGAAACTAAAACAGGCTAAGAACGAAGAGTTTGACCAAGTCTTGGAGGTTTGATTCTGTATTTAAAACTGGATATTCAAAGATGAGATGAAAAGCAAAAAAGACATCTACTATGCCAAAATATCTTAGACCCACGACAGAGTTTCAAGGCCCTATGGATATTTAGGGGCTGGCACAAAGGCAGCAAAATCTGACTGTAAATGCCAATTACAGAAACCTTTCAAAGATAAAATTTAACTCACCGTCTGTGTCCTTAACCATATCAAGTTTAAGGGCCTTTGTTCCATCGAAGCAAAATGCCCGGATGGAATTCAATCCTAACAATAATGCATTCTGCTTTATTTTTTCTACTTTTTTGGATATTTTATCCAGTGCTATCACTTCTCCCTAAAAAAAAAAAGAAAAGAAACATAAAAAAGTGCAAATACAAAGGAATCATGAAAATTATCAAAAAAAAAATCTCATGAATAATTATACTCTTCCCCACTCTGTTTCCCCCAGTTCTAAAGGTGAATTCATCATTCAAATGTACACTAACTTTACATCAACTACCTATTAAGCATTTCCTTTTAAAGAACACAATCTTGCCAGATAATTTTCTTATAATGCCCATCTACTTTTACTCCACAGAACTCAAAACTGAACAGCAGTGTTAGCAATCTTCTCCCAGGTGGTGCTAGTGGTAAAGAACCTGCCTGCCAATGCAGGAGATAGATGTAGGAGACATGGGTTCAATCCCTGGGTCTGGATGATCCCCTGGAGGAGAGCATGGCAGCCCACTACAGTGTTCTTGCCTGAGGAGCCTGGCGGGCTACAGCCCATGGGGTCACAGACTCAGACACAAATGAAGCGACTTATCACGCAAAGAAACTTTAAAATATCCATTTGAGATAAATATTAAAATATCACCAATTTGATATGCCCTGCTCACCTCTGGAAGAGCATGTTTTTCTGAGACATTTGCCTTCTAGAACTCTGAGAATCAAACGAATGTTACTTGTAAAATCCAGCCTTTATCCCAGTACTTTCTGAGCTATGTACATGTAACAAAAATTCATGTGAATTCTGACAACTAAAGACAGAAAAATATAATCCTGTATCACAGCAAAATGTTCTGAACTATAAAAAATAGTTCAAAAATAATTTTACATGGAAACACTTTAAGTCAAAATCAACAGGGACTTCCCTGGCAGTCCAGTGGTTAAGACTTCATGTTCCAAGGAGGCGGTGGGGGGGGGGGGGGGGCGCAGGTTTGATCCCCAGCTGGGGAGCTAAGATCACACATGCAGCGGCGCAGCCAAAAAAAGAAAACATGAAAAAACAGAAATAATACTGCAAAAATTCAATACTTTAAAAATGGTCCATATAAAAAAAAATCTTTTAAAAAAGTCATTAAAGAGAAGAGGCTACAGTTTTCTGAACAGGCTGTGATATTCATAGTCAAAGCTATGGTTTTTCCAGAAGTCATGTATGTGATGAGTTGGACCATAAAGAAGGCTGAGCACTGAAGAATTGAAGCTTTTGAACTGTGGTGTTGGAGAAGACTCTCGAGAGTCCCTTGGACTGCAAGGAGATCCAACCAGTCCATCCTAAAGGAAACCGGTCCTGAATATTCATTGGAAGGACTGATGCTGAAGCTCCAATACTTTGGCCACCTGATGCCAAGAACTGGCTCATTTGAAAAGACCCTGATGCTGGGAAAGATTGAAGGCGGGAGAAGGGGACGAAAGAGGATGAGATGGCTGGATGGCATCACTGACTCGATGGACATGAGTTTGAGCAAGCTCCGGGAGTTGGTGATGGACAGGGAAGCCTGGCGTGCTGCGGTCCATGAGGTCGCAAAGAGTCGGATGTGACTGAGCAACTGAACTGAACTGTGATATTCACATGGTATTTTAAAATACTCTGTGAAATGGTTCTGCAGAGATAGTGACACACACTGTTCATTGTATTTTGCTTTTTTTCCCTTCTTGTGTGACATATGCACTGACTGCATAGACTATACAGTACTGAAGATTTGCTGATCATGTTCCTGGAGGTGACACCAGGTTGAGCAGTCAGCACAGTTCCAATTAATACTGTGATGGACAGGAAAACCATTTCAAGCAAGTAGAACTGGAAAAGTAGGCAAAAACTACCAGAATAAGGTTCCAGTGTAACTACAATGAAGGAGAAAGTATGCTGGCTGAAGGCTGCTTTTACAGAAGTACGAGCCAGGAGGCTACACTTACACAGAGTCTGATTAACTACATTAAAACAAATCAACAATAACAACAAATTAAAAGCAGTAATGAAATCTGGGATTCAATTCTGACTCAGTTATTTCTATTCAGGTTCCAGGGGTGCTGGCCCACGGGGACATTGCCTAAACAGCCCCAATTTTTTAAGTCTTCACATATTCTCATCCTCTGCTGTTGACCTTTCAACACTCGGCTGGTCCCAGCTGGTCTCAGCCACGTGGTTTCCACTGGCCAATAGGATGACAGCAAAGGTAATGTAGGCAGAGATGCGAAAAGCACTCCAGCAGCATCCTTGTTCTGCATTGTCCTCTGCCACTGCTGATCATCACTACTACCCTCTGCTGGGCGAACACCCTGGCCCCACAGGAAGCTGAGACACGCAGGGACCAGAAGCAAGACACTCCAGTGGCCTCAGCTGAGCCAATGCCATCCAACCCAAGTGGGTGAGCCCATCAAGGTCATCAGAACCTCTGGCTAACCCATCACTGACCCAGTGCTAGAGCCAGGCAGGCTGGGATCAACTGAATCACACAGACTCCAGAATGGACTCAGGAGTAAGCCGTAAGCCACCCAGGCTGTGTGGCTGCTTTTAAACAAAGCTGATGCTAAAGCCAAAGGCCACCTGATATGAAGAGCCAATTCACTGGAAAAGACCCTGATGCTGGGAAAGACTGAACGCAGGAGGAGAAGGGAACAACAGAGGATGCGATGTCTGGATGGCATCACTAACTGAATTTGAGCAAACTTCAGGAGATAGTGATGGACAGGGAAGCCTGGTGTGCTGCAATCCATGGGGTCGCAAAGAGCTGGACACGACTGAGCAACTGAACAACATGGCTGATTTTTCCCTGCCAAATGCACTCCTCGCAGAATCCTCCCAATCCAGCAGCTCCGTTTCTCTAGGTTCTCTGGCCAAAAACCTAAGGAGTCACCCTCAGTTACTCTCTCATTTCACAACCCACGTCCAACCCACCAACAACTCCTAACAGCTCCAGCTTGAAAATATAGCCAGAACCTGCCCAACTTCTCACCCGCTCTGTGATGTCCCCTGACCTACTGTCTCCTAAGTGGTCTCTCTGCATCTATTCCGCCCTCTTACAGCTGAGGCCTTGGCCAATGTAAGAAGCAATCTCCCATCTCTGGAGCAGGTGTGAAGTCCCCTCAGACCCTGGCAAAGCTCCTCCACCAAAATGCCTCGGGCCTGACCCCATTTCTCTGATTCTCTCCCTCGTCACTTAGTCCACACAGCAAAACTACTTCAGGTTCCCCCTAAAAGTCAAGACAGCCTCCAGCCTCAGCACATTCACCCTTATGATTTCCTCTCACTGGAACATCCTTCCCACCTGTAAATCTTCCCCAAATACCACCTTCCCAGGGGGGCTCTCCCTTGCTACCCACATGAAACTGCAAACTCACTCTCCCGTCTCGCCATATTCCCAAGCCCCAGGGCCCTCCCTTTGTGTTTCACCACAGCCCTCATCACAATTACATATGCCTTATCTTCTACTCATTTGTTATCTGTGTCCCTTTACTGGAGCGTAAGCTCCATGAAGAAGGACATTTTGGTCACTCTGGTTTATTGGTGTACCCCAGTACTCATCGTAAGGGTAAGTCTTTTTTAAAATCAGTCCAGCAATCAATTAAAATCTGACTCTTGATCAAGAAAGCTATAAGTTCATTGCCTCATTTTTAGATCCCTTTGCTGTCCACCTGAAACTATCACAACATTATTAATCAGCTACACTCCAATATAAAATAATTTTTTGAAGAAATAAAGCTATTGTAACTGAAGCTACTAGCATGTATATTTTAGGAACCATCTGGTTTTATGGAATTTGAAACAAACAGGAAAGGTAACATCAACTCGCAAACTTTTCTTGAGCTGAAGAATCTCAGTTGAAGCACAGAGTGGTTACAAAGCCACAAGCAAATATGCACATGAAGGAAAAAGCAGTAAAATCTGAGCTACAGTTACCCAAGGACAGACTTCTCTTTCATGACAGGGACACAGTACACCATGGGCAGTTCTGCACACGGACGGCCTCACCTGATCGTGCATCAGTGCTGCAATGTGTGTTGTTTTGCCTCCGGGTGCTGCACACAAATCTAGAATCTTCTCTCCAGGCTGAGGATCCAGAACATGGCTTACTACAGCAGATGGCAAATTCTATAAGGAAAAAATAAAATGATCAGCTGTCAGTGACTCTAGATCACTTTAAATTTCAGAAACAGAGAAAGTAGAGATTACTGGAGGGACTTCTGTGCTTAAGAATCTGCCTGCCAACGCTGAGGACACAGGTTCAATCCCTGGTCCAGAAGATCCCACTTGCCGCAGAGCAACTAAACCGGCACACCGCAGCTAGAGAGTAGCTCCCGCACCACAATGAGATAAAGCTCATGCTCAGTAACAAAGACCCAGAGCAGCCATGAAAAAACAAATAATTTTAAGAAGAGATTACCAGAGGTAACCCAGTACAACATCCTCAGCCAAGAGTATGTTTATTGTAAATATACCAGTGTCAGAAAATTCTCAGTTTCCCAGAGTATCTTGTGATCTCACAAGGCATCCATACACACACACACATGACGCATTTCCCCAACCAATTCACCAAAAAATGCACACTGTCCTTTTTCAATTCAGTGGTTCTCAACATTCTGAAAGCAAGATATGTCTTATAAGTGTGAAAAAGCTTTGTATCTTTACCCAGAAAATGTACAAAACCTTGCCATATGAGATGCTTTGCTAATTCCGACCGAAGAATCTTCGTTTTATGCCACTGATGCCTCTTAAAGGCATATCTGGGTTCCTATCTCCCCACCATGACCACACTTCAGCAACAGAAAGTGAAAACATTTTAGCTATTTCTGGTTAGCACTCACAAATATATTATGAAAGATTACACAAGCCAAAAGTATCTCCATTTATAGGTATAAATTTTTATTAAATTATTAACACATTATTAGTATTCATTATATAAAGACTGGAGGATGACGGGTCAGTCTTCAGTATGATAGAATAACATTACATAATCATTTATTTTAAAAATTGCTTGGCAGGAAAAAAAATAAGAGGTTAAGAAACATAGGGCTATTTTTTATTTATTCATTTTTTTAGTGTTTCAGGCCACACCAAGAGGCATCCAGGGATTGGATCTGTACCCCCTACTCTGTGAGCATGAAGTCATAACCACTGGACCACCAGGGAAATCCAACATGTGTGCTATTTTTTAAGTTCAAAGGTTTCCATTCATTCTTACGCTGAAACACATGGATTCATAGGTACTCAGAAATTTGAGAGGGTTACAGTGCTCAAGTGAATCCAAGATCACCCCTTCAAAAGAGAAAACCAACGGTGAGGAAGGAGACACAGACAAGCAAGCTCTCCTTCTCTCTGTGCACAGAAGGGCGTATACCAAGTATTAAGACCAACGCACATGTCAGCGCTCTGCAGCCTCAGTGTCGTGTGGCTGATGACAGGATTTTTACCAAACGTATTTAAAGTGCTGTTTCACTGGCCATTGAAATTCAGAGCTTTTTTGCTTATTACAATGCCACCTGAAAAAGGAAACAGACCAGCGCAGCAAAGCTGACAGGGAGCTCTCATTTGGGTGATCAGCCTAGCCAACGTGATCACATAGAGTGGTCGTCCACAGTGCCCAGTAAAGGGTCTTCTTGAAGAAGCCAGCGCTCTCTGACCAGGTCTGCGTTAACTAGAGAAAGTCTGACCTCCCTGCCCAGGAAAAGGCAATGCTGGAAAGGGTGCTCGCTATTTCCCAAGCTGATGATGTAACAGATGACTGTTTCAAAAAGCTGCAGGTGCACAGCCTCAACCAAGAAGGTACCTGGGATATAGCTGCAATTTCGGCTTTTTATGCCATGTCCAATCATCTTGCTCATTTTGTCAATCTTGTTCCCAACAAAGAATTCTATTGGATGGGCTAAACCAATGATGTTGAAGACACCAGGAGTGAACCTGCTGCTCACAAAATATAAAGACCTGAACGGAAAGATCAATGTTTACATTTCTAACACGTTACATCACAGGACACCACTTGGGAAGTAATTTTTTTTTTTAAATGTTGAATCAATGGATAGGAAAGAAAGCAAATAAATCTGTCCACTGCCTGCTTGATGAGATAGATCCTAAGGAACATTCGACATCTGGGTCTAGGGAAACCTTTTACGTTTTCACTTTTGTCGTGATCTGAAAGGAACATCGGGAGCAAAGGAGTTCAGACGACGCTTAAGGTATTTCTGATGAACTGATTGACATCTGTGACTTTCAGCAACAGCTGAACATTTTTTAGCTTTTAAAAAATACAGCTACATAGAAAATGGTCTATACAGACTGTGGTTTGAAATAAATTCCTTGTTAACACGATGGTATTTAAAGGCTCTGAGGACTTCCCTGGTGGCACAGCGGATAGGAATCCGCTGCCAATCCAGGGGACATGGGTTCAATCCCTGGTATGGGAAGACTCCATGTGCCACAGAGACTAAGCCCATGTGCAACAACTCCTGAAGCCTGTGCCCACAACAAGAGAAGGCACCACAATGAGAAGCTGGCACACCACAACTAGAGAAAAGCCCACACAGCAAAGAAAACTCAACACAGCCAAAAATAAACATTTTTTTAATTGTTAAAAAAAAGCGGGGGTGGTAAAGGCACTGGAAGGCAGTGGGGAAATAAAAGCAGGCACAAAGTTATTCTTTCTTTACTGCCTTCTCCATTTAACCTCCAGCGATTTTTGCTTGTTCACTGAAAGGTCTTAAAATCGTGGTCATCTCAATAGAATTTTAGTCCTTGTGTAGTTTCTTCTTATTTTAGGTTTTAGTAAAAATTATTTCAAACAAGAGAGCACTCACATTTTAAGTACAAGTGTAAGAAAAAAGCCAAAATCTGACACACTACTAAATGACTTGTTCTGTGTGTTACAAATATCACTGCCTTAAGTTGGTGGCCATCTTAAACTTTTCAGGAATCATTTTCATTTATCTGACAGAGATACATGCAAATCCATAAAATGTTTCTGTTTCTACTTGACTTCTTTCAGTTCAGTTCAGTAGTTCAGTCGTGTCCAACTCTTTGCAACACCATGGACTGCAGCACACCAGGCCTCCCTGTCCATCACCAACTCCCGGAATTTAATCAAACTCATGTCCATTGAGCCAGTGATGCCATCCAACCATCTCATCCTCTGTCATCCCCTTCTCCCGCCTTCAATCTTTCCCAGCATCAGGGTCTTTTCCAATGAGTCAGTTCTTCGCATCAGGTGGCCAAAGTATTGGAGTATCAGCTTCAGCACTAGTCCTTCTAATGAATATTCAGGATTGATTTCCTTTAGGATGGACTGGCTGGATCTCCTTGCAGTCTAAGGGACTCTCAAGAGTCTTCTTCAACACCACGGTTCAAAAGCATCAATTCTTTAGCCTTCAATTTTCTTTATAGTCCAACTCTCACATCCATACATGACTACTGGAAAAACCAAAGTTTTGACTAGATGGACCTCTATTGGCAAAGTAATGTCTCTGCTTTTTAATATGCTGTCTAGGTTGGTCATAACTTTTCTTCCAAGGAATAAGCATCTTTTCATTTCACGGCTGCAGTCACCATCTGCAGTGATTTTGGAGCCCAGAAATATAAAAGTGTGTCACTGTTTCCACTGTTTCCCCATCTATTTCCCATGAAGTGATGGGACCAGATGCCATGATCTTAGTTTTCTGAATGTTGAGCTTTAAGCCAACTTTTTCACTCTCCTCTTTCACTTTCATCAAGAGGCTCTTTGGTTCTTCTTTACTTTCTGCCATAAGGGTGGTGTCATCTGCATATCTGAGGTTATTGAGATTTCTCCCGGCAATCTTGATTCCAGCTTGTGCTTCTTCCAGCCCAGCGTTTCTCATGATGTACTCTGCACAGAAGTTAAACAAGCAGGGTGACATTATACAGCCTTGCTGTACTCCTTTCCTTATTTGGAACCAGTCTGTTGTTCCATGTCCAGTTCTAACTGTTGCTTCCTGACCTGCATATAGGTTTCTCAAGAGGCAGGTCAGGTGGTCTGGAATTCCCATCTCTTTCAGAATTTTTCCACAGTCTGTTCCGATCCACACTGTCAAAGGCTTTGGCATAGTCAATAAAGTAGAAATAGATGTTTTTCTGGAACTCTCTTGCTTTTTCGATGATCCAATGGATGTTGGCAATTTGATCTCTGGTTCCTCTGCCTTTTCTAAAACCAGCTTGAACATGTGCAAGTTCATGGTTCACATACTATTGAAGCCTGCCTTGGAGAATTTTGAGCATTACTTTACTAGCATGTGAGATGAGTACAATTGTGTGGTAGTTTGAGCATTCTTTGGCATTGCCTTTCTTTGGGATTGGAATGAAAACTGACCTTTTCTAGTCCTGTGGCCACTGCTGAGTTTTACAAATTTGCTGGCATATTGAGTGCAGCACGTTCACATCATCATCTTTTAGGATTTGAAAGAGCTCAACTGGAATTCCATTACTTTCATTAGCTTTGCTCGTAGTGATGCTTCCTAAGGCCCACCTGACTTCACATTCCAGGGTGTTTGGCTCTAGGTAAGTGATCACACAATCGTGATTATGTTGGTCATGAAGATCTTTTTCGTACAGTTCTTCTGTGTATTCTTGCCACCTCTTCTTAATATCTTCTGCTTCTGTTAGGTCCATACCATTTCTGTCCTTTATTGTGCCCATCTTTGCATGAAATGTTCCCTTGGTATCTCTAACTTCCTTGAAGAAATCTCTAGTCTTTCCCATTCTATTGTTTTCCTCTATTTCTTTGCACTGATCACAGAGGAAGGCTTTCTTATCTCTCCTTGCTATTCTTTGGAACTCTGCATTCATATTGTTAAATCTTTCCTCTTCTCCATCTTATATTGGAAATAATAACAACAGTAATGATAAATACTGCCACCTAACCAGTAGATTGTAACAAATCATATCAGTTACTGTATATGAAAGTACATCATAAACTAGATAAGGCAAAACAAATTGTTATATCACAGCAATTGATAACCATCTGACCAAAATCTGCTAATAGTAAACCATTGGAATCTCACAGTCACATGTGGAACACTAATATGTATAGCAAATGCATGCATTATTTAAGGATTAATATGCTGAGATGGAAAGCAATCATTACAATAAGCTATTAAAACAATGTTGGGCAAAGGAAGAGGGAAAACGTAGTTAAAAATCTCAGCTTTTTCTTGCTACCAAAGGTAGATCAGAAAATATAAAAAATACACTGCAAAAAAAAAATGTGAACAGAATCAAAACAAATCCTTAGATTTCAAATAATTCACTGAGGGATATTTCAATGTCACTAAAATTTGTTTTTACAAACACTTACCTGTAAAAATAAGTAGCTGGGCAGGACATTATCAAACGAAGGACTGAGATACACTGGCTCTGTCATTCTTACGCCCACACCTCTGAAAAATGGAAATCTAATATTACTCAGTGTAAATTAAACAGTCTAATCAAATGGCATCGCCAACTCAATGGACACAGGTTTGAGCAAGCTCCAGGAGACGGGGAAGGACAGGGAAATCCGGCGTGCTGCAGTCCACGGGGCCGCGAAGAGTCAGACATGACTCAGAGACTGAACAAGACAAACTCCACTTCTAGGAATACACTCAACTGGTATGTCAAATATAAGATGTTCCACCTTTTAAAAACCTTTTTCTATTCAACACAAGATACTTAAGAGTATTCCTGTGGATTATTTCTGGATTTTTACCCAAAATAGAGAAGGCCACTGGGAGCACTAAAAAGGATAAAGACACATTAGGTACCACTGCATTCAGAGATGTGAATAGACTAAAAAGCAAAGACCCTCTGAGTCTTTACTCACTGATGCATTATCATCTTTGGGAGTAGATTTATGACCACTGTTATTGCCCTTTCGATTCAATAAACATTTTGTGAAAGCTTCATTTGGCCAGCCACTATGCTCAGTATTTGTATGAAAAATAAAAATCTATGTAAGAATCACACTGGTGGTAAGCCATTACAAACGTGCCTCCCTGCTTCCCTCTCAACTCTTTAGAGAGAAACTGCCCAGTGCTGACACAATCCGTGGGCTGACCTTTACCACCTGTCCCTATTGTGAGTGGCGGTGGAACTGACCACAGAAGGAATGGCCAGGAACCAGGACAGCACAGGGGAAAGGGATCCACCAAAACAGATATCGCAGTCAGAAAGACTCTCAGAGTCTCTCCAGAGAACACGAGTACACTGTTTGAGAAAAGCCAAGCATGGCCAGGTCCACAGGCTACACCAGAGGGAGAGAGGACAAGGGGGAATCGACGTGCTGTTGCAAGGATTAGAGACCACAGAAGGAAGCACAGTCTGATCATAAAGGCAAAGACAAGAATCAGGACATGGGGCTTCTCCGGTAGCTCAGTGGTAAAGAATCTGCCTGCCAGTGCAGGGGACCCAGGTTCAATCCCTGATCCGGAAAGATCCCGCATGCCGTGGGACAACTAAGCCCATGTGCCACAGCTACTGAAGCCCTCATGCCCTGGAGCCCGTGCTCCACAACGAGAGAGGACACTGCAATGAGAAGCCTGCATACTGCAATTAGAGAGCAGCCCATGCCCTGTGCAACTGAAGAAAAGCCCATCCAGCAAAAACAAAGAGCCAACACAGCCAAAAATAAATTAAAAATTAAAAAAGAATCAGGATTGAATGAGTTCAAGGGTACAAGCAGAGAAGAGTCCAGGGCGGCAGAACAAGACCAGAGCCTATAGACACAGCAGGGAGACGAGCTCAGAGCTTATGAACTGGGCTGGGCAGAGAAGCACCTACACAGACGGTGTGGACCCTACTTGCTGTAGGCAGGTGGGCTAATTCTACTCACAACACTTCTGACAACAAATGTGTGGGGTTCTTTCTCACACCCAGCAACTCTCAATCTCTCTGGACACCAAGTGGATAACCTACAATTCAGTTCCCTTCTGACAGACTGCCTGGGGTCATCGTCAGAATCCACCGGTTCAGTCCAACAAGACTGGACCCAAGCTGGGTGCCAACTGCACTGCCCAGGCTGCCACCTGGCTGTGAACGGGGAGGTCACAAGACTCTCGCCTCAGCTTCAACAGTTTACCAGAAGGACTCACAGAACTCCAGAGAATAGTGTATTTATGATTACCAGTTGATTATGAAGGATACAACCAAACAAAAGGGATGCAGGGCAAGTTACGGGAGGGGGCATGGAGGCACCGCCCTCTCAGCACCTGGATGTGTTCACCAACCTGGAAAGTGTCCAAGCCCTGTCCTTCACTGGTTTTTAGGGAGACTTCATCACACTGTTGTTGTTGTGTAGCTGCTCAGTTGGCCCAACTCTTTTGCAGCTACATTAACTGCAGCCCGCCAGGCTCCTCTGTCCATGGGATTTCCCAGGCAAGAAAACTGGAGTGAGTTGCCCTTTCCCTCTCCAGCGGATCTTCCCAACCCAGGGATTGAACCCATGTCTCCTGCACTGGCAGGCGATTCTTTACCACTGAGCGACTCGGGAAGCCCAGTTTCATTACATACACTAGACCAATTAAATCACTGGTCACTGGTGCTTAGTTCAATCTCCAGTCCCTTTTTCTTCCCCAGAGATACAGCAAAGGCGCTTGTAAGTGCCAACCTTCTAATCACACACTTAGCTGCTTTGGCAAACAGCCCCCATTCTTTATGGGGATATAGCTGTCTGGAGGGGATACAAAAACACTCTTATCACTCCTAAGATTCCACAGGTTTTAGGAGCAAGTTGTCAGGAACCTAGGACAAAGATCAAATTTTTTATATACTGCTTTTTTTTTTGGCAACCTCCAGTGGCATGTGAACAACTAGCCAATCTGATCACACAGACCACAGCCTTCTTTCTCTAACTCAATGAAACTGAGCCATGCCATGTACAGCCACTCAAGACAGACGGCTCATGGTGGAGAGGTCTGACAGAACGTGGTCTACGGGAGAAGGGAAGGGCAAACCACTTCAGTATTCTTGCCTCAAGAACCCCATGAACGGTATGAAAAGGCAAAAAGATAGGACATTAAAAGATGAACTCCCCAGGTCAGTAGGTGCCCAATATGCTACTGGAGATCAGCAGAGAAATAACTACAGAAAGAATGAAGGGATGGAGCCAAAGCAAAAACAACACCCAGTTGTGGATGGGACTGGTGATACAAGCAAGATTTGATGCTGTAAAGAGCAATATTGCATAGGAACCTGGAATGTTAGGTCCATGAATCAAGGCAAATTGGAAATGGTCAAACAGGAGATGGCAAGAGTGAACATCGACATTCTAGGAATCAGCGAACTAAGATGGACTGGAATGGGTGAATTTAACTCAGATGACCATTATATCTACTACTGTGGGCAGGAATCCCTTAGAAGAAATGAAGTAGCCATCATAGTCAACAAGAGAGTCTGAAATGAAGTACTTGAATGCAATCTCAAAAACGACAGAATGATCTCGGTTCGTTTCCAAGGCAAACCATTCAATATCACAGTAACCAAAGTCTATGCCCTGATCAGTAACACTGAAGAAGCTGAAGTTTAACGGTTCTATGAAGACCTACAAGACCTTCTAGAGCTAACACCCAAAAAAGATGCCCTTTTCATTATAGGGGACTGGAATGCAAAAGTAGGAAGTCAAGAAACACCTGGAGTAACTGGCAAATTTGGCCTTGGAATATGGAATGAAGCAGGGCAAAGACTAATAGAGTTCTGCCAAGAGAATGCACTGGTCATAGCAAACACCCTCTTCCAACAACACAAGAGAAGACTCTACACATGGATATCACCAGATGGTCGACACCAAAATCAGACTGATTATATCCTCTGCAGCCAAAGATGGAGAAGCTCTATACAGTCAGCAAAAACAAGACTGGGAACAGACTGTGGCTCAGATCATAAATTCCTTATTGCCAAATTCAGACTTAGATTGAAGAAAGTGGGGGAAACCACTAGACCATTCAGGTATGACCTAAATCAAATCCCTTATGACTATACAGTGGAAGTGAGAAATAGATTTAAGGGACTAAATCAGATAGACAGAGTGCCTGATGAACTTTGGAATGAGGTTCGTGACATTGTACAGGAGACAGGGATCGAGACCATCCCCAAGAAAAAGAAATGCAAAAAAGCAAAATGGCTGTCTGAGGAGGCCTTACAAATAGCTGTGAAAAGAAGGGAAGTGAAAAGCAAAGAAGAAAAGGAAAGATATACCCATTTGAATGCAGAGTTCCAAAGAATAGCAAGGAGAGATAAGAAAGGCTTCCTCAGCAATCAATGCAAAGAAATAGAGGAAAACAATAGAATGGGAAAGACTAAAGATCTCTTCAAGAAAACTAGAGATATCAAGGGAACATTTCATGCAAAGATGGGCTCGATAAAGGACAGAAATGGTATGGACCTAACAGAAGCAGAATATATTAAGAAGAGGTGGCAAGAATACACAAAAGAACTGTACAAAAAAGATCTTCACGACCCAGATTATCACGAAGGTGTGATCACTCACACTCACCTAGAGCCGGACATCCTGGAATGCGAAGTCAGGTGATGCTTAGGAAGCATCACTACAAACAAAGCTAGTGGAGGTGATGGAATTCCAGTTGAGCTATTTCAAACCCTAAAAGATGATGCTGTCAAAGTGCTGCACTCAATATGTCAGCAAATTTGGAAAACTCAGCAGTGGCCACAGGACTGGAAAGGTCAGTTTTCATTCCAATCCCAAAGAAAGGCAATCCCAAAGAATGTTCAAACTACCACACAATTGCACTCATCTCACACGCTAGTAAAGTAATACTCAAAATTCTCCAAGCCAGGCTTGTGCAATACATGAACTGTGAACTTCCAGATGTTCAAGCTGGTTTTAGAAAAGGCAGAGGAACCAGAGATCAAACTGCCAACATCCACTGGATCATGGAAAAAGAAAGAGATTTCCAGAAAAACATCTATTTCTGCTTTATTGACTATGCCAAAGCCTTTGACTGTGTGGATCACAAAAAACTGTGGAAATTCTGAAAGAGATGGCAACAGATGGGACTACCTGACCTGCCTCTTGAGAAACCTGTATACAGGTGAGGAAGCAACAGTTAGAACTGGACATGAACAACAGACTGGTTCCAAATAGAAAAAGGAGTACATCAAGGCTGTATATTGTCACCCTGCTTATTTAACTTCTATGCAGAGTACATCATGAGAAACGCTGGGCTGGAGGAAGCACAAGCTGGAATCAAGATTTCCGCGAGAAATATCAATAACCTCAGATATGCAGAAAGTGCATACCCTTATGGCAGAAAGTAAAGAAGAACCAAAGAGCCTCTTGATGAAAGTGAAAGAGGAGAGTGAAAAAGTTGGCTTAAAGCTCAACATTCAGAAAACTAAGTTCATGGCATCTGGTCCCACCACTTCATGGGAAATAGATGGGGAAACAGTGGAAACTGTGTCAGACTTTATTTTTCTGGGCTCCAAAATCACTGCAGATGGTGACTGCAGCCATGAAACTAAAAGACACTTACTCCTTGGAAGGAAAGTTATGACCAACCTAGACAGCATATTAAAAAGCAGAGACATTACTTTGCCAGCAAAGGTCCATCTAGTCAAGGCTATGGTTTTTCCAGTAGTCATGTATGGATGTGAGAGTTGGACTATAAAGAAAGCTGAGTGCAGAATTGTTGCTTTTGAATAGTGGTGTTGAAGAAGACTCTTGAGAGTCTCTTTGACTGCAAGGAGATCCAACCCGTCCATCCTAAAGGAGATCCGTCCTGGGTGTTCACTGGAGGGACTGATGTTGAAGCTGATACTCCAATACTTTGGCCACCTGATACGAAGAGCTGACTCATTAGAAAAGACCCTGATGCTGGGAAAGATTGAGGGCAGGAGGAGAAGGGGACGACAGAGGATGAGATGGTTGGATTGCATCACGGACTCGATGGACATAGGTTTGGGTGGACTCCGGGAGTTGCTGCTGGACAGGGAGGCCTGGCATGCTGCGGTTCATGGGGTCGCAAAAGTCGGACACGACTGAACAATTGAACTGAACTGAATTGAGTGGCACTTAGTTCCCAGGATCTTAGTTCCCGTACCAGGGAGCAAACCCAGGCCTCTGCAATGGAAGAAGCATGGAATCCAAACCACTGGACTGCCAGGTAATTCCCTATGTATTTCTTCTTATGCCACAGCAGAGTAAGTTTATGCTGCCCTGTAAGAGTGACATAATTTCAGTAGATATTCATGACTGTCACTGCGGTGGGTCTGACAACAAAGGTTAACTCCTTTTCTTCTTCATCCCGTGCCTTTACCCTCACTCGTCTGTTTAACACTTGGTTTTTCCAAATCTGCACCTTCACTCAGAGTTAAAACTCTAGTCCTTGCTCCAATCAGGATTAAATCAAACCACTTTTAAATTAAACGGTTCCTTCCCCTTAGCAGAAAATACAAAGACTTGAAACATCACTGCCTCATATTCAAAAGTCAGTTCTTCCTTGAGACAACTGGGCACTTACCTTGATCAACACCTTGTCCCAACCCCCAGAGTCTAGACCCGTATTGCATGCTCTGAATGATCACTCCTCTGTAATTCAAATGACTCTGACCTGTAGGACTCCAGTCCTCTGGAAAATACTGAAACTAACATATACTTGCCATCCTAACTCAGGTCCCACCTGTACTTCAGGATCTGGTTCCCCTTTGACTATCTCCTCCTGACCACACCTACCAGCAAAAAAGTATCCATCTGTATAGTATTTAATTGAAAATAACATGAAAAAGAATAATTTTAGCCAGTTATTGCTCATGTATGAGTTTACTCTTTCCCTTTAAAACTATTTCTGTACAATGTACCTCCATATAATAATGCAAAATATAAGATCTCATAAACAATGTTGGTATATTAATCAATCTGAGCCTATGGATGATTCGACACAACTTGCATTCAAGAAACCAATGGACACAAATTCACTAACTGAATGTTCAAATATACTATTAGTGAAGTTGGTTCTAAAGTTTAAAAAGAATATAAGCAGTATATAAATGCAGCATTTCTTTGTTGTAGAAGCATGCTTTTTTCACATAGGCAGACAAAGAAATCCTAACAGAAAGCTGAGTTTAAAAATCAACAGCTTCTTGATTTCCTGACAAGATGGTGGAACAGAAGGACCTGAGCTCACCTCCTCTCACGAAAACACCAAAATCACAACTGAATACTGAACAACCATCAACAAACCAGAACCAGAACCCACCAATAAAGATGTTCAACTTCCAAAGACAAAGAAAAGGCCACAACAAGATTGCAGAAGGGATGCATTCATAATGCAATCAAACCCTGTACCCGGATGGATGAATGACTAGATGGATGGATGACCCAGAAACTGGAAAATAACAGGATCACAGAGGCTCTCCCATGCACTCGGAGAGTGAGTTCTGAGCCCATGTCAGGCTCCTCAGGCTGGGGGTCTGGCATCAGGCAGATGAGACCCCAGAGCATTTGGCTTTGAAGGCCAGCAGGGCTTGATCACAGGAATGTCATAGGACTAGGGGAAACAAATGCCCCAGAGGACATGCAGGTCTTATGTGCCCTGGGACCCAGTTGGAAAAGGAGTGACCTCATAGGACCCTGGGCCAGACCTACCTGCTGGTCTTGGAGGGTCTCCTGGGGAGGCGAGGGGCACCTGTAGCTCACTGTGGGGATAAGGACACTGGTGGCATGGGTGCTGGGGAGTATTCATTGGCACCAAGGCCCAGTCCCGCCCAATATATCCCTTAGGATCTAGTGTTGGGAAGCTCAGGCCAACCAACCAACAGGGCAAAAACACAGTCCCAGTCATCACCACACTTCAAAGTCTTCCTGAACACATACCCCTTGAAAAGCCCTGCCCACCAGAGGGACAAGACCCAGTTCCACCCAGCAGTGGGCAGGCACCAGTCCCTCCCACCAGGAAGTCTGCACAAGCCCCTTAGACCAGCCGCACCCACCTAGGGGCAGACACCAGAAGAAAGAGGAACTATAATCCTGCAGTCTGTGTAACAGAAAACAGAAAGTTAGATAAAATGAGACAGCAGACAAATACGTTCCAGACGAAGGAATGAGATAAAACACCAGGAAAACAGCTAAGTGAAGAGGAGACAGAAAAAGAATTACAGAAATGACAGTAAAGATGATCCAAAATCTCAAAAAAGCATGGAGGCACAGAGCAAAAACATACAAGAAATGTTTAATAAACACCTGGAAGATTTAAACAACAAACAGCATTGGAAATATAATAACTGAAATGAAAAACGCACTAGAAGGAATCAATAGCAGAATAAATGAGGACAAAGAACAGATAAATGAGCTGGAAGACAGAATGCTGGAAAGCACTGCTGTGGAACAGAATATAGAAAAAAGAATGAAAAGAAATGTGGGCAGTCTAGAGACCTCTGGGACAACATCAAAAAGCACCTACATTCACATTACAGGGATCTCAGAAAGAAAAGAGAGAATGGGCCTGAGAAAGTATTTGAAGAGATAAAAACTGAAAATTCCCTAACATGGGAAAGGAAACAGTCACTTAAGTCCAGGAAGTGCAGAATACCACACTGGATAAATCCAAGGAGGAAAAGCCAAGATGTGTATTAATCAAACTGACAAAAATTAAAAACAAAGAAAACACTAAAATCAACAAGGGAAAAGCAACAAATAAAAGATAAGGGTTTTCCCATAAGATTGTCAGATTATTCAGCAGAAACTCTGCAGGCCAGAGGGCTTCTGCACAATACATTTAAAGCAATGAAAGGAAAATCTTACTACAAGAATACTCTACTCAGCAAGGCTCTCATTCAGATTCGACAAAGAAATCAAAAGCTTCACAGACAAGCAAAAGCTAAGAGAATTCAGCACCCCCAAGCCAGCTTTACAACAAATGTCAAAGGAACTTCTCTGGAGGGAAAAGACAAGGCCACCCTAGAAACAAGAAAATTGTGAATGGGAAAGCTCACCAGTAAAGGCAAATATACAGTAAAGGTAGGAAATAATCCATACACAAATATGATGTCAAAACCAGCAACTGTGAGAAGAGTAAAATGCAGGATATTGACAATCCACTGGAAATTAGGAGATCAGCAACTTAAAACAATCTTGTAAATACATATAAACTGCTGTATCAAAACCTCATGGGAAACATAAACCAAAAATTTTCTATTGCATATACACACACACAAAAGAAAAAGCAATCAAAACATACCCTAAAGACTTGGTCATCAAATTACAACAGAAGAGAACAAAAGAAGAAGGGAAAGAAAAAGACCTACAAAAACAAATCCAAAACAATTAGCAGAATGGAAATAAAAATATATACATATCAATCATTATCTTACATGTAACTGGATTAAATGTTCCAACCAAAAGACAGAGACTGGGTGAATGGATACAAGAACAAAATTCATATACATGCAGCCTATAAGAGAACCACTTCAGATTTAGGGACTCATATAGACTGAAAGTAAGGGGATGAAAAAAAAGTATTCCACAAAAATGGAAATCAAAAAAAAGCTGGAGTAGCAACACTAATGTCAGACAAAATAGACTTTAAAATAAAAATTATTACAAGTAATAAGGACTTTACATAATAATCAAGGCATCAATCCAAGAAGATGTAACAATTGTAAATATACACGCATCCAACATAGGAGCACCTCAACATTTAAGGCAAAAGCTAACAGCCATAAAAGAAGAAACTGACAATAACACAACAATACTGGTAGACTCTAACACAGATTTCATCAACAGATAGGTCATCCACACAGAAAATTAGAAAAAATAGGCCTTAATTGACACATCAGACCAGATGGACTTATTTATGTTCATAGCAGATTCTATCTGAAACTAGCAGAATACACCTTCTTTTTAAGTGCACATGAATATTCTCCAAGACAGATCACATCTCGGGCCACAGATCAAGCCTGGGAAAATGTAAGAAAATTCAAATCATATCAAGCATTTTTTCCAACCACAATACTATGAGATTAGAAATAAATTATAAGAAAAAAAAAACACACACACACACAGCAGCTAAACAATATGCTACTAAACCGCCAGTGGATCACTGAAGAAATCAAAGAGAAAATCATAAAGATCAGAGCAGAAATATATGAAATGGAAATGAAGAAAACAACAGAAAAGATCAATGAAACTAAAAGATAAACGTATGTTTGAAAAGATGAACAAAATCGAAAAACCTTTAGCCAGATTTATCAAGAAACAGAGGAAGAAAGCTCAGATCAATAAAATTAGAAATGAAAAAGGGGAAGTTGCAATGGACACCACAGAAATACAAAGTATCACAAGAGACTACTACAAACAGCTATATGCCAATAAAATGGACAACCTGGAAGAAATGAACAAATTCTTAGAAATGAATACTCTCCCAAAACTGAACCAGGAAGAAATAGAAAATATGAGAAGAGACCAGTCACAAGTAACGAAACTGAAACTGTGATTAAAACACTCCCAACGGGACTTCCCTACGGGCACAATGGATGACAATCCGCCCGCCAATGCAGAGGTTCAATCCCTGATCTGGGAAGATTTCACAAGCCACGGAGCAACTAAGCCCATCTGCCACAAATACTGAGTCCATGCTCTAGAGCCTGCAAGCCACAGCAACTAAAGCCTGCATGCTCCAGGGCCCGCAAGCCACAACCAGTGAGCCCCTGCGCCACAACTACTGAAGCCCACACAGCCTAGGGCCAGCAAGCCAAAACTACTAAAGCCAGAGCGCCTAGAGCCTGTGTTCCACGACAAGAGAAGCCACTGCAACAAGAAACCCGTGCACTGCAACTGGAGAGTAGCCCCACTCTTTGCAACAAGAGAAAACCCACACACAGCAGTGAAGACCCAGCACAGGCAAAACTTAAAAATAGAAAAACTTCCAAGGAACAAAGTCCAGGACTAAAAGGTTACATAGGTGAATTTTATCAAATGTTTAGAAAAGAGTTAACACCTATCCTTATGAAATTATTTCCAAAAATTACTGAGGAAGGCACCCTCCCAAACTTCTCTGAGGCCACTGTCACCCTGATACCAAAACCAAAGATTCCACACAAAAAAGGAAAATTACAGGCCAATATCACTGATAAACATAGATACAAAAATCCTGAACAAAATACTAGCAAACCAAATGCAACAATACATTAAAAGGATCGTACACCATAATCAAGTGGGATTTATCCCAGGGATGCAAGGATTTTTCAATATCTGTAAATCAATAAGTGTGACACACACATTAACAAACTGAATAAAAAACATGATTGTCTCTGTAGATGCAGAAAAAGTTTTTGACAAAATTCAACACCCATTTGTGATGAAAACTCTTCAGCAAGTAGGCACAGAGGGAACATACTTCAACATAACAAAGGCCACACGTGACAAACCTCCAGCTAACATCGTTCTCAACGATGAAAAGCTGAAAGCATTTCCTCTAAGATTAGGAACAAGAGAAGATGTCCCACTCATCACTTTTATTCAACACAGTTTTTGAAGTCCTAGCCATGGCAATCAGAGAACCAAAAGAAATAAAAGGAATCCAGATTGGAAAAGAAAACTATTACTGCAGATGACATAATACTATACACAGAAAATCCTAAAGATGCTACCAAAAACTATTAGAGCTTATCAATGAATTCAGTAAGGTTACAGGGTACCAAATAAATATACAGAAATCTCTTACATTCCTATGCACTAAAAACAAAAGATCATAAAGAGAAGGAAATGATCCCATTTACCACTGCATCAAAAAGAATAAAATACCTAGGAATAAACTATTGGGGGCAGGAGGAGAAGGGGACGACAGAGGATGAGATGGCAGGAAGGCATCACTGACTCGATGGACGTGAGTCTCAGTGAACTCCGGGAGTTGGTGATGGACAGGGAGGCCTGGCTTGCTGTGATTCATGGGGTCGCAAAGAGTCAGACATGACTGAGTGACAGAACTGAACTGAACTGAAGGAGGCAAAAGACCTGTACTCTGAAATCTATAAGACACTGATGAAAAAAATCGAAGATGACACTAACAGATGGAAAGATATACCATGTTCTTGGGTTGGAAATATTTTCAACATATTTTCAAAATAACTACCAAAGGCAATCTACAGGTTCAATGCAATTCCTTTTCAAAGAACTAGAACAATAAATTTTTTAAATTTGTATGCAGGGACTTCCCTGATGGTCCGGTGGCTAAGACTCCATGCTCCCAATGCAGGGAGCCTAGGTTCAATCCCTTGTCAGGGAACTAGAACCTGAATGCCACAACTAAGACCTAGTGAGCCAAATAAATATGTAAGTAAATAAATATATATATTTTTAAAATCTGTGCAGAAAACACAAAAGACCCTGAATAGCCAAAGCAATCTTGAGAAAGAAAAACAGAACCAGAGGAATCAGACACCCTGGCTTCAAGCTATACTACAAAGCTACAGTCATCCAAACAGTCTCATACTGGCACAAAGGCAGACTTACAGATCAATGGAACAGGGCATAAAGCCCAGAAATAAATCCAAACACCTCTGGTCAATTAATCTATGACAAAGGAGGCAAGACTATATATAATGGGGAAAAGACAGTCTTTTCAATAAGTGGTTCTGAGAAAACTGGACAGCAGCATGTAAAAGAATGAAATTAGAATATATTTAACACCATATACAAAAATAAACTCAAAACAGATTAAAGACTTAAAGGTAAGGCTGGATACTACAAAACTCTATAGAGAAAAACATAGGCAGAACACTCTTTTACATAAATCACAGCAATAGTTTTTTGAATCCACCATCTAGAGTAATGAAAATAAAACAAAAACAAACAAATGGGACCTAAATAAATCCAAAAGTTTTTGCACAGCAAAGGAAACCATAAACAAAACAAAAAGACAACCAACAAAATGGGAGAAAAAGATGCAACTAATCTTCAAAGTATACAAACAGCTCATGTAGTTCTATATCAAAAAATCAAACAACCCAATCAAAAAATGGAAAGATCTAAACAGACATTTCTCCAAAGACATGCGGATGGCCAAACAGCTCATAAGAAGACGTTCAACATCACTAATTATTTGAGAACTGCAAATCAAAACTACAATGAGTTATCACCTCACACAGGTCAGAATGGTCATTATCAAAAAGTCTACAAACAATAAATGCTGTAGAGGGTGCAGAAAAAAGGGAACCCTCCTACCTACACTGTTGGTGGGAATGTAAGTTGGTGCAATTTGGAGAACAGTATGGAGGTTCCTTAAAAAACTAAAAATAGAGCCACCACATAAAGCGATCCCTCTCCTGAGCATATATCCAAAGAAAATCATATTTCAAAAAGATACATGCTCAATAATGTTCACTGCAGCACTGTTTACAATGACCAAGACGTGGAAGCAACCTAAATGTCCATCAACAGAAGAACTGATAAAGAAAATGTGTTACATATATACAATGGAATATTACTCAGCCATTAAAAAGAATGAAATGATGCCATTTGAAGCAACATGGATGGACCTAGGGCGTGTCATACTGAGGGAAGTCGGACAGACAAGAAGAATTACCATATGCATGTCTTTTATGCAGAATCTAAAAAAAAATGATACAAAACAGAAACAGACTCACAGACTTAAAAAATGAACTTATGATTGTTGGGCGGGGAGGAATAGTTAGGGAGATTGGTGGCCATGTACGCATTTAAAATGGATAACCACAAGGACCTATTGAGTATCACACAGAACTCTGCTCAGTGTTAAGTGGCAGCCTGAATGGGAGGCGGGGTCTGGGGGAGAATGGATACATGTATATCCATGGCTGAGTCCCTCTGTTGTTCACCTGAAACCATCACAACATTGTTAATCAGCTATACCCCAATACAAAATAAAAATTCTTAAAAAAACAAACTAAAAATAGAGCCACCATGTGATCCAAAAATCCTATTCCTGGGCATAATATCTGAAGAAAATCATATTTTGAAAAGATACATGCACCCCCATATCTATTGCAGCACAGTTCACAACAGTCAAGACATCAGATCAGATCAGTCGCTCAGTCATGTCCGACTCTTTGCGACCCCATGAATCGCAGCACGCCAGGCCTCCCTGTCCATCACCAACTCCTGGAGTTCACTCAGACTCACGTCCATCGAGTCAGTGATGCCATCCAGCCATCTCATCCTCTGTCGTCTCCTTCTCCTCCTGCCCCCAATCCCTCCCAGCATCAGAGTCTTTTCCAATGAGTCAACTCTTCGCATGAGGTGGCCAAAGTACTGGAGTTTCAGCCTCAGCATCATTCCTTCCAAAGAAATCCCAGGGCTGATCTCCTTCAGAATGGACTGGCTGGATCTCCTTGCAGTCCAAGGGACTCTCAGGAGTCTTCTCCAACACCACACTTCAAAAGCATCAATTCTTCGGCACTCAGCTTTGTTCACAGTCCAACTCTCACATCCATACATGACCACAGGAAAAACCATAGCCTTGACTAGACGGACCTTTGTTGGCAAAGTAATGTCTCTGCTTTTGAATATGCTATCTAGGTTGGTCATAACTTTCCTTCCAAGGAGTAAGCGTCTTTTAATTTCATGGCTGCAGTCACCATGGAAGCACCTAAATGTCCATCGACAGAGAAATGGATAAAGATGTGGTGTGTGAGTGTGTGTGTGTCTGTGTGTGTGTGTGTAATGGAATATTAGTCATAAAAAGGAATGAAATAATGCTACTTGCAAGAACATGAATGAACCTAGAGATTATCATACTAAGTAAGTCAGACAAAAGACAAATATCATATGGTATCACTTATAAGAGGAATCAAAAAAAAAAATGATACAAATGAACATATTTACAAAACAGAAACGGACTTACAGACTTAGATTACAAATATGGTTACCGGGGGAAAGACAACAGGGAGGGACAGATTAGAGGCTGGAATTAACAAGCTGGAATCAAGACTGCAGGGACAAGTAGCAAAAACCTCAGATATGCAGATGACACCACCCTTATGGCAGAAAGTGAAAAACAACTAAAGAGCCTCTTGATGAAAGTGAAAGAGGAGAGTGAAAAAGTTGGCGTGAAACTCAACATTCAGAAAACGAAGATCATGGCATCTGGTCCCATCACTTCATGGCAAATAGATGGGCAAACAGTGGAAATGGCGGCTGACTTTATTTTTCTGGGCTCCAAAATCACTGCAGATGGTGACTGCAGCCATGAAATTAAAAGTCGCTTACTCCTTGGAAGGAAAGTTATGACCAACCTAAACAGCATATTAAAAAGCAGAGACATTACTTTGTCAACAGAGGTCTGTCTAGTCAAGGCTATGGTTTTTCCTGTGGTCATGTATGGATGTGAGAGTTGGACTATAAAGAAAGCTGAGTGCCAAAGTATTGATGCTTTTGAACTGCGGTGTTGAAGAAGACTCTTGAGAGTCCCTTGGACTGCAAGGGGATCCAACCAGTCCATCCTAAAGGAGATCAGTCCTGGGTGTTCACTGGAAGGACTGATGTTGAAGCTGAAACTCCAATACTTTGGCCACCTGAAGTGCTGACTCATTTGAAAAGACCCTGATGCTGGGAAAGATTGAGGGCAGGAGGAGAAGGGGACGACAGAGGATGAGATGGTTGGGTGGCATCACTGACTCAACAGACACAGGTTTGGGTGGGCTCTGGGAGCTGGTGATGGACAGGAAGGCCTGGCGTGCTGCGGTTCATGGGGTCACAAAGAGTCGGACACAACTGAGCAACTGAACTGAACTATATATAAAACAGATAATCAACAAGGACCTACTATAGGGTATAAGGAACTCTACTGAATACTCTGTAATAATCTATATGGGAAAATAATCCAAAAAATAGATATATGAACTAAATCACATTTCTGTACATTTATAACTAATGCAACATTGTAAATATTCTTATACTTCAAAAAAAATTAAGAATTTTTTCTAAAAATCAACAGTTTCTTGAAAGATGGCTACATTCTACTCCTACCAACAAATAGAACAGTACTCAGAAGTCTGTGGACCCAATTACTGGAACCACCACATCAAATAAGAAGATGAAATGTGTACCGCCTATAACAAACTAAAGGAAGCAGTCAAACTATCAACTCCCTATTACAGACCCAAAGATTAACACATCAATGTATGCATAATCTTCATATTCAGAAGCACTTCCAAGATGAAGAATTTATTTGTTCCTGGTCATCTGGAAAGTACTGCCACCTCTGGATGGAGGGAATAGCCTATGTCTTTAGAAGAATTAATATCAACTATAAATTCAAATTGCTGAAATATGAAAAACTGTCCCAGGAATCAGGTAAGTGGCTCTCTTTTAGCTGAATAAATTCACAGCTTTCAGTGTGTCTCCATTAGCTGTCAACTTTGTAGTAACAGAGCTGTCTACAGAATTTCTGAAACAGCCTGAAAACACTAAGCAATAATAAAGACACAAATGAACCTACCTACAAAACAGAAACAGACTCACAGACTTGTGGTTTCCAAGGGGGAGTTGGGGCAAGAGGTGGATTGGGAGTTTAGGATTAAGAGATATAAGTTTTATATACAGGATGGATAAACAGCAAGGTCCTTCTGTATAGCATAGGGAACTAACTACATTCAATATCCTGTAATAAACATAATGGAAAAGAATATAAAAAAGAATATGTACATATGTATATCTGAGTCACTTTGCTGTACAGTAGAAATGAACACTGTAAATCAACTGTATTTCGATTTTAAAAATTATAAGAAACTGGATTATACACAGATTTAACTTGCTTAGCGCCTGCTAGTAAAGAATCCACCTGCAATGCAAGAGACCCTGGTTCGATTTCTGGGTTGGGAAGATCCGCTGGCAGGGATAGGCTACCCACTCCAGTATTCTTGGGCTTCCCTGGTGGCTCAGCTAGGAAAGAATCCTCCTGTAATGTGGGAGACATGGGTTCAATCCCTGGGTTGGGAAGATCCCCTGGAGAAGGGAAAGGCTACCCACTCCAGTATTCTGGCCTGGAGAATTCCATGGACTGTATAGTCCATGGGGATGCAAAGAGTTGGACATGACTGAGTGACTTTCACTTTCACTTGTAGCAACCAGAGATGATTTTACACTAACTTGTTCTAATTCAGGTGAGCAGGATTTCCCTGGTGGCCCAGTGGATAAGAAACCACCTGCCAATGCCGGGGACACAGATTCGATCCTTCATCTGAGAAGATCCCACATGCTGCAGAGCAACTAAGCCCATGCGCCACAACTACTGAGCCTGTGCTCTGCAGCCCAAGGCTACAACTGCTGAAGCCCCTGCGCTGAGAGCCGGTGCTCCTCAACAAGAGAAGCCACCGCAGTGAGAAGCCCAGGTACCACAACGAAGACCCAGCGTGGGAATAAATAAATACATTGTTTTAATTAAAAAAATAATAAAAGTTAGGTGTGAGTAAATCCAAACATTAATTTTTAACCACAAGTATTCACATCAGTACTGCCTTTCTGGTAAATTTTTTAGTTAAAATTTTTTTTTTTATATTAAAACAATAAGCTTTTCTCACACAGACTATTATCTGGAGAGGCCATCTAACTCATCCTTTATCAAGATAAATCATGTTAACAAAGATGCAAAACTTTTCAACTTAAGAGACTCCTTCATGTGAGCATTTATGCTTTTAACTAAAAGCATATTTCCCCCCACCCAAAAAAATGGCAGTATGTGCTAAACAAGTATTTTCCAATTGAACTTATAACAGAAAAATTAGACATATAATGCAATTATACATATTTTTACATTATTTTACACTTTCTTTAAACCACAAAAAGGATGCTTATTTTCCCCAAAACAACAGTTGCTGACATACTTCAGTTCAGGCAGCCCACTGAAGATCTCTTTGCGGCTTAGTTCAGAAATCCCATTTCCAAGAAATATTTTTGTTCCATCAAATTCTTTGGCTCCTTTCTTACATTTGCCTTTAATGTCAGAGTATACGGAAACATCATCTCCACCTTTCATAACTAGAGAAAAGAAGAAAGTCATATTACACTGACATAACTGTTCTTTGGCAGAACCGTGAAAATTCTTCAAGCTTTAAGACTGGGGAAGCCTAGGGGCATCAGTAGTGGACATGAAGCAGTCTAACCTGGCTCATGGTCTCACTATAACTTCTGACAGAAAATACAACTGTTTACTTTCAAATGTTTGACAACAATAAATCTATTTTTTTCCCTAGGAAAACAAAGATGCAGAAGAGTCTTCGAAACATCCAACCTCAGGGACTTCCCTGGCTGTCCAGTGGTTAAGACTCCTAATACAAGGGACACCTGTTCAACCCCCAATCTGGGAACTAATATCCCACATGCCTTGCGAGGGTCAAGAAAAAAAAAACAGCAAACATCCAACCTCAATTGGAAGCCTTTAGCTGAGCAGAAAAGGAAAGGTATCTTCTATTTCAATTATTTTCCTCAAATCTAACATTCCTTAAAAGAGTAAATTAAGAATACTGATATTTCATTTCATCCCAATATTAAGATTCCAGACTTGGAATGTTTCCCCTGCAAATGACAGTTCAGCAGCCTGAAGTTTCAGCACAATTGAGTAAAGAATGGAAAACAAAATTTCACTGACATCTTCCACTCTTTTTATCAGTCATGATCCTCTAACATCATCACAAATGCCCTCAAAGGGAATAAAAGAAATGGGCAGAAAACCCACGTACGGATGCCTGATTCGTTAGTCCTTCTCAGATACACACTTCAACAGGCTATACTAAAAGCACAACTTAGCAAAGATCTTTGTTAAAGCAAATTTGAAATGTATCTGAGTGAGGATTTAATGAATTTTCAATTTGATGATACACATAAATGTTAGCAGCTATTTTACAGAGAAACCTGAACAGTATACTCACATTTTGAGGCTGATACGATTCCAGGGACATAGACATGGGCTCCTCGTAACACAGCACTGCCACACTGGGCCCCAACAATGACTTCACAAGGCTGTTGTTTTATATTCTTCCTACAGAAGCAAAAGGAGTTCAAGTGTAAAGAACGATGCATCTCCAACGTCAACCAACCTTTTCAGGGTTTCAAACTAACCCTAAATAAATAACCTCTTTAGTCTTCATTATTCCAAATGAATAAATGAGGAAAAGGTGGAAGAAAGAAGATCAATACACAAGAAATAATTTCTTTAAAACTACAAAGGACTTCACTGGTGGTCCAGTGGTTGAGACTCCACCTGCCAACACAGGGGACGTGGGTTCCATCCCTGATCCGGGAAGATTCCACATGCCGTGGGGCAACTTAAGCCCTTGTGCCACAACTACCAAACCCACGCCCTAGAGCACGTGTTCTGCAACAAGAGAAGCCACCACCATGAGAAGCACACACACAGCCGGAGAGGAGTCCCTGCTGGCCGCAACTAGAGAAAGCCCACAGGCAGCAACAAAGAGACAGTGCAGCCAAAAGTAAATAATAAAGTTTGGGCTTGTTTTTTTAATTACAATGAGGATGGGCACTTGAGAAGAAAATCTTGGTGCAAAGTAGTAAGTGGCATCAAAAATTGCTTCATCAAATACAACTAATAAACACAAGAAAGAAACCGACTTACAGATACAGGGAACAAATTAGTCAGGAGAGGGAGATTGGGTGGGGCAAGACAGGAGTCGGGGATTAACAGGAACAAACTATTATGTTTAAAATAACCTACAAGAGTCTATGATACAGGGAATATAGCCAATATTTTTTTCTATACTGAAGTACAGTTAATTTACAATGCTAAGTTTCAAGTATACAGCAAAGTGATTCAGTTATACATACATACATATACATATATATACACACACACACACTTTTCCATATTCTTTTCCCTTATAGGTTATTACTATATATTGAATATAGTTCCCTATGCTATAAAACAGAACCTTGTTGCTTATCTATTTCAAATATAGTAGTGTCTGTTGTGGAGAAGGCAATGGCACCCCACTACAGTACTCTTGCCTGGAAAATCCCATGGATGGAGGAGCCTGGTAGTCTGCAGTCCATGGGGTCGTTAAGAGTTGGACACGACTGAGTGACTTCCCTTTCACTTTTCACTTTCATGCTTTGGGGAAAGAAATAGCAACCCACTCCAGTGTTTTAGCCTGGAGAATCCCAGGGACGGGGGAGCCTGGTGGGCTGCCGTCTATGGGGTCACACAGAGTCGGACACGACTGAAGTGACTTAGTAGTAGTAGTAGTAGTAGTAGTAGTAGTAGTAGTAGTAGCAGTAGCAGCAGCAGCAGCAGCAGCAGCAGCAGCAGCGTCTGTTCAACCCATATTGCTAATTTATCCCACATCCTCACCTGTCCCCTTTGGTAACTACAAATTTATTTTTTATGTCTGAGTCTACTTCCATTCTGTAAATAAATTCATTTGTATCTTTTTTGTTTTTTTTGGATTCCATGTACAAGTGGTTTCATGTGGTATTCATCTTTCTCTGACTGACTTCACTTAGTATGATCATCTCTAGGTCCATCCATGTTGCTGCAAATGGTATTTCATTCTTTTTTTATGATATAGCCAATATTTTATAACTATAAATGGAGCATAACCTTTAAAAATTGTGAATCACTACACTGTATACCTATAACTTATACCAACTATACCTCAATTAAAAAAAAAAAAAAACACTAAGGCAGGACTGAGGTCATAGGAAATGGCACACAGGGTAGAAGAGGCCAAGGCAGCCCTCGGGCCCAGCCTGTGTCTGTTCTCACCAGCTCTGATGCCTTCAGTGTTAGAGGGGACACGATCAAGTGTTTATATTCTAATCCAATGAAGCTCCATGTAGATTAAAACCACAACCCCAAAGGGAAAAAAAAAAATGCTTCATCATTTAACAAGCACTGCTGTTTCATAACAGCATTAGGAGAGAAGAGCAATAACGTTTCTATCTTCAAAGACTAAGACAGACATGTGAGAAATGCAAAAACATTTCTGAAGTGGTAGACTGGCACACAGTAAGTTATTAATGTTTTAAACAAGACAAAGGTAAGTCTTTTCTTCCTCTGCTATCTAACTTTCTTCAGCGTTCTCCAACTTCTCACCTCCCATCCATCCCTTGAAACACTGAAGCCTGGTATCACTTCCAACACTCAGAGCAGACCTTCTCAAAGGTCGGGGGTACCTATGTGATGAGCCCAAATAAACATCTCAAGTACTGCACTTCTGATGGGGCAACATGTCATATGTATGGTCCTAACTCCTTGCACTTTTAAGTGCATTTTAAGTGAATTCAAAGAATTAAGTGCATTTTCTTTTCAAGATCTCCAACTGATCAAATCTCAGTAAGCTTCTCAGATTTATCCTCCTCCTTCCAGGTCCCACACACTCACTGCTCATTCTCCAGCTATTTCTGGACAAGGTTCATTTCTCCAGGTTCTTAAACATGACATCATCTCTTCTCTCTTTGTATCCCAAACCTTGGCAATCTCATGGTTTCAGTGACCATTTACAAAGATAACCTACATATTCTTTATTTTATTGAAGTATGCTGCTGCTGCTAAGTCACTTTAGTCATGTCTGACTCTGTGTGACCCCACAGATGGCAGCCCACCAGGCTCCCCCATCCCTGGGATTCTCTAGGCTAGAACACTGGAGTGGGTTGCCATTTCCTTCTCCAATGCATGAAAGTGAAAAGTGAAAGGGAAGTCACTCAGTTGGGTCCGACTCTTAGCGACCCCATGGACTGCAGTCCACCAGGCCCTCCATCCATGGGATTTTCCAGGCAAGAGTACTGGAGTGGGGTGCCATTGCCTTCTCTGTATTGAAGTATAGTTGTTTATAAAGTTATGTTAATCTCTGCTGTACCACAATGTGAACCAGCTATTCTTTTTCATATTCTTTTCCATTGTAGTTTATCACTGGATATTGACTGTAGCTCCCTGTGCTATACAGCTGGACCTCATTGTGAACCCACATACCTAATGATCAGCCTTTCTAGACTGATTATCTGCAGACAGCTGTGCACAGACGTCCTACAGCTACTTCACACTCAACAAGTCCTAAACAATGTTATGATTCCCTGATCCACTCCTCAAATCCTTGGCAACAGCCCAAAGCTTCATCCTCCTGCGTTCCAGTCAAAATGACGTTATCTACCTGAGCAGCCAGAACACAAATCCCGGCATCATCTTGAATTTCCTCCTAAAACTTGTAACTCAACATTCACTGAGTTACCAAACGATGCCTCCTCTAATTCTCTGACACATCTCCCAGGCCCTTCCACCCTCGACATCAGACTTGAATCATCTGATCACTGGATATTGTTTTATCCAGTGATCTAATGTCTGTGTTTTATCTTTGGTTGCTTTCAGATCCTCCTGATGTCTTTGGTGTTCTTCAGATTCATTCTGAAGCACCTAGTCATGTATTTATCTTTACTTTTGCCTTCAGACACTGTATTTCTTAAATCTGACTTTCATCAATTCTGGAAAATTCTTCATTATATTTTTGAATATTGTCTCTCCCACATTATTTCTAATCTCTACACCTGGGATTCATTAGGAACCGTAGTAACTTTTCATTCTTGTTCTCATGACTCAGTTTCATACCTCCTACTGCTTTACACCTTCTTTACCTGCTGTATTCTAGGTGATATTCCATAAGCCATCTTCTAGTTCATTAATTCTCTCACCTGCTGAGTCTAGAGTTTAACTCAGAATGACTTTTTAATTTTAATGAAATTTTAATGTCTAGAAATTCTTTTTCTTTTTTTTCCCTCTTAGGGTCTTTTATGTTTTAGATTCTCCCTTTTGCTTTTAATCATTTTCAAGGAGACTAATTTTATAGTGCCTACCAATTAGCTCTCTTTGCTACATTCTGGGCTTCCCAAGTGGCACAGCTGGTAAAGAATCCACCTGCCAATGGAAGAGATGCAAGAGATGTGGGTTCAATCCCTGGAGTAGGAAATGGCAACCCATTCCAGTATCCCTGCATGGAAGATTCCAAGGACAGAGGAGCATGGTGGGGGCTACAGTCCATGGAGTCAAAGAGAGTCAGCCATGACTGAGTACACACTGGCTGGCTGCAGTTCTGGGGAATCTAATCCCTCAGTCTGTTGTATATGCTGGTTCTCACTCATGGTAGTTTGATTCCCAGTGTAGCTTCTAACTATAAGAAAGAAGCATGGCCTGGGCTGACAGGTGCCACTCTGCAGTGCTTTTGCCAAGCACCTCAAGAACTGGCTTAGGATCCAATTCTTATGTCAATTTCCCAAACCACAGGTGTCAAGACCACATGGGTAGTATGAATTTGCACTCCAAACCCTTACAGATATGGAAGCTCAGCTGTGCATCTCATAGATTTTTTTCCCCTCAACCCAGGCTCCATGGCAAGAGAGCTCCAACTCCTAATTAATGCCCTGCACTGACTTTTGGATGGTTCTCACCTCTTAGCACTAACAGCCTATTGTTAAAACCAATGCCCCTAAGTTCAGGGGACCAAGCACCTTCTCCCTCAAACCCCTCAACCCTTAATCTTAGCTCACGCACTTACTACTCAATTTTCAGTTACCCTTCATTCTAACCCCTGAGTATCTCACTAAGGTCCTTAATCATTCTGCTATGCATGTTATGACCTATTTTTTGTTCAGTGTTCCTAGGCCTAAGTAGCAGAAACATTCTCAAGTTATCTAGTTCACCATAGTGCTGGAGATAAGACTAAAATAGCTCCCTAACTCGGCTCTAGGCTTGCAATTCATCTTTTGAAAAAAGTGTTTTCAGGCTTTTTTGGCTGCAATCCAATGTGAGAAATGCACTTGAACGGCATCCCAGTACACATGTGTGCCTATCCACACTTACATTTATAGCAAATGTTTCACGAAACACCTTACCATGTACACTCCAGGATATTATATAATAAAATCCCTATTCCTTAGAAAAAACTATAAACAACCAGTTAAACTGAATTTCACAACCTACTAATGAGTCAAGGTCTACATGCAGTTTGGGGGAAAAAAAGCTTTATGCTACTACCAGTATTGTATTTCTAAAATCACAACTGTAATAAAAATTATTTGGGTCCTATATTCTGTGTGAAGAAATAAAACATTTCTTAGTTTTAAAAAATCATCCTTCAAAAAGACACATGTACCCCAATGTTCACTATAGCGCTATTTACAACAGCCAGGACATGAGAACAACTTAAATGTCCATCAACAGAGAAATGAATAAAGATGTGGCACATATATACAATAAAACTATTACTCAGCCATAAAACAGAATGAGCTTGGATCATTTGTAGAGATGTAGATGGACTAGAGACTGTCATACAGAGTGAAGTAAGTCAGAAAGAGAAAAACAAATGCTGTATATGAACACATATACGTAGAATCTAGAAAAATGGTATAGATGATCTTATTGGCAATACAATCATACATATAGATGATATGTATATAAATGCAGCTGATTCACTCTCCTGCACAACAGAAACTATTAATAGCACAACACTGTAAAGCTATACTCCAATAAAAATTAATCAAATTTAAAATGAATCCTTCACATTCCACTCTACCTCTTCTAACTTCAACATGTTCTTTCACCAACCTCTCTGAAAACTGATAGATTCCCAGTCACTTTTGTCACAAACCACCATATATTTTCACACCTCTGTACCTCTGCACGTACTTTCTCTCTACCTTGTGTACCCTCGCCTACTTTATCTCATCTACCTCCTTCTCACTCACCCACAAGGCTCAAGGGAAATAACATCTCTTTGGAGAAAATCTTTACCCACTTCTTTGCATTCAGCTCTTCCTCTTCTCTGCTTGGATGGTACGTAATTCATATCCCTCCCCAGGAATCTACTGCAGTTTGACTTGTACCAATATTCACCTGCTTTTACACTATGTTTCACCCATCTGTATAGTATCTTTGGTTCTCACACACAGTTCAGTTGCTCAGTCGTGTCCGACTCCTTGCGACCCCATGACCCACAGCACGCCAGGCCTCCCTGTCCATCACCAACTCCTGGAGTCCACCCAAACTCATGTCCATTAAGTCAGTAATGCCATCCAACCATCTCATCCTCTGTTGTCCCCTTCTCCTCCTGCCCCTCAATCTTCAAAAAATATTTTGTGAAATGGAACTCTGTAATGTTAATCAGAAAGTTTTTAAGAGAATAACCATTTCATTGAAAGGAGAGAATGGGAGACTATG
This sequence comes from Bos javanicus, assembly GCF_032452875.1. Classification (NCBI taxonomy): domain Eukaryota; kingdom Metazoa; phylum Chordata; class Mammalia; order Artiodactyla; family Bovidae; genus Bos; species Bos javanicus. The sequence goes on from NC_083880.1 coordinate 33,138,660, forward strand.
GGGAAGAGCATTAACATAGTGGGCCAGGGACTTTCCTGGTGGTCCAGCAGTTAAGAATCCACATGAGTTCAATCCCTGGTCAGGGAACCAAGATCCCACATGTTGCAGGGCAACTAAGCCCACATGCCTCAGTTAGAGACCCAGCACATCCAAAAATAAAAACAAACAAAAAACCACAGTGAAAAAGAACTACTATCCTTTCTTTGAAAGGCCTGGTGATGAGGCTGATCCTTGGCTAGCATCCTGGAACTCAGAGGAGTTCCCACTCTTAACTGATTCAGTTCAGTTCAGTTCATTTGCTCAGTCATGTCCAACTCTTTGCAACCCCATGGACTGCAGCACGCCAGGCCTCCCTGGCCATCACCAAGGGTAGCTCAATGTTCCTCTATTATCTGTAACAATTTGTAAACAAATAATATGGTTTATGGTGGACACTGACCTCCCTTCTGGGAGGCCAGAATCTGGGTACCTACCAGGCACAAGGTGCCCACACAACCAGCCCTAAATGAAAACCCTGGATGCCTGTCTCTAAGGAGCTTTCCTGGATGGTGACATCTCACACATGCATTGTCATCCTTGTTGCCGGGGGAATTAACTGCACACTGCATGACTCCACCGGAAAAAGACTCTGCAGTTTACAAATGATTTTCCCTAGACTTCATCCCAGGCAGCTTTTGTTGATTTTGCTTCAGATTCTTTCACTGTAATAAACCATGGTCACAAGTACGACTACATGTGGAACCCTCTGAGTCCTCCAAGAGAATCACTGAGCTGGGGAATGGTCTTCGGGAATCTTTCAACACAAGTACTTACTAACTGTGTAAGAATATAAGATTGTATATATATGCAAGTGTCAAGGTGCAAATCAGCATTGCTGAAGTTTTAGTGAAGAAATATAAAAGTCGATGTAGGGCCATAAAAAAATACTAAACGCTTGATTTTTATTAAAATGTTTTTAAACAAAAGAGTGAAGCAATAGCATTAAAGAAAGATGATTTTCCAAGAATACAGTAATAAAGACTGGAGAAAAATAGTAAGAAGGTGCTTAGAATAAGAGAAAACTAATTAAAACAGCTAAAAATGAGATGCCTATGAATTAAAGACCCACTAAAGAGAGGGTCGAGATATGAGAATGACCCACTAAAAAGCATATAAAAAATACACTTATTACTTGGCATGTATTTAACTGCATATATTAGCAACCCTACAATAAAAGGAAGATAATATAATTTTGAGATATCACACAATCATGATATCTCATCTGTATACATATAATCTGATATCTTATAACCCCGCATCACAGGTAAGGAGCAGCGGCTGCGCTTTGCTGGAGCAGCCATGAAGAGACACCACCGTCCAAGGTAAAGACAAATCCAAGTAAGACGGTAGGCACTGAGAGGGGATCAGAGGGCAGACAGATGGAAACCCCAATCACAGACAACGAGCCAATCTGATCACTCGGACACAGCCTTGTCTAACTCAATGAAACTAAGCCATGCTGACGGCTGGGTCATGGAGGAGAAGTGTGACACAATGTGGTCCACTGGAGAAGGCAATGGCAAACCACTTCAGTATTCTTGCCTCAAGAACCCCATGAACAGTATGAAAAGGCAAAAAGATAAGACACTGATAGATGAACTCCCCAGGTCGATAGGTGCCCAATATGCTACTGGAGATTAGTGGAGAAATAACTCGAGAAAAAATGAAGGGATGGAGCCAAAGTAAAACCACCACCCAGTTGTGCATGGGACTGCTGATGGAAGCAGGGTTCGATGCTGTAAAGAGCAATATTGCATAGGAGCCTGGAATGTTAGGTCCATGAATCAAGGCAAATTGCTGCTGCTGCTAAGTTGCTTCAGTCGTGTCCGACTCTGTGCGACCCCATAGACTGCAGCCCACCAGGCTCCCCGTCCCTGGGATTCTCCAAGCAATAACACTGGAGTGGGTTGCCATTCCTTCTCCAATGCATGAAAGTGAAAAGTGAAAGTGAAATCGTTCAGTTGTGTCCGACTCCTAGCAACCCCATAGACTGCAGCCCACCAGGCCCTCTCTGTCCATGGGATTTTCCAGGCAAGAGTACTGGAGTGGGTTGCCATTGTTGGAAGTGGTCAAACAGGAGATGACAAGAGTGAACATCGACATTCTAAGAATCAGTGAACTAAGATGGATTGGAATGGGTGAATTTACCTCAGATGACCATTATATCTACTACTGTGGGCACAAATCCCTTAGAAGAAATGGAGTAGCCATCATAGTCAACAAGAGAGTCCAAAATGCAGTACTTGGATGCAATGTCAAAAACAAAAAATTATCTCTGTTCGTTTCCAAGGCAAACCATTCAATATCCAAGTCTAAGCCCCAACCAGTAACGCTGAAGAAGCTGAACAGTTCTATGAAGACCTACAAGATCTTCTAGAGCTAACACCCAAAAAAGATGTCCTTTTCATTATAGAGGACTGGAATGCAAAAGTAGGAAGTCAACACACACCTGGAGTAACTGGCAAATTTGGCCTTGGAGTACAGAATGAAGCAGGGCAAAGGCTAACAGAGTTCTGCCAAGAAAACGCACTGGTCATTGCAAACACCCTCTTCCAACAACACAAGAGAAGACTCTACACATGGACATCACCAGATGGTCGACACCAAAATCAGATTGATCATATTCTTTGCAGCCAAAGATGGAGAAGTTCTATACAGTCAGCAAAAAAAGACTGGGAGCTGACTGTGGCTCGGATCATGAACTCCTTATTGCCAAATTCAGACCGAAATTGAAGAAAGTGGAGAAAAACCACTAGACCATTAAGGTATGATCTAAATCAAATCCCTTATGACTATACAGTGGAAGTGAGAAACAGATTTAAGGGACTAGAACTGACAGACTGAGTGCCTGATGAACTATGGACAGAGGTTAGTGACATTGTACAGGAGACAGGGATCTAGTCCATCCCCAAGAAAAATGCAAAGAAGCAAAATGGCTGTCTGGGGAGGCCTTACAAATAGCTGTGAAAAGAAGGGAAGCGAAAAGCAAAGGAGAAAAGGAAAGCTATACCCATCTGAATGCAGAGTTCCAAAGAATAGCAAGGAGAGATAAGAAAGCCTTTTTCAGCGATCAATGCAAAGACACAGAGGAAAACAACAGAATGGGAAAGACTAGAGATTGCTTCAAGAAAATGAGAAATACCAAGGGAACATTTCATGCAAAGATGGGCTCAATAAAGGACAGAAATGGTATGGACCTAACAGAAACAGAAGATATTAAGAAGAGGTGGCAAGAATACACAGAAGAACTGTACAAAAAAGATCTTCACAACCAAGATAATCACGAAAGTGTAATCACTCGCCTAGAGCCAGACACAGAGAAGGCAATGGCACCCCACTCCAGTACTCTTGCCTGGAAAATCCCATGGACGGAGGAGCCTGGTGGGCTGCAGTCCACGGGGTCGCGAAGAGTCGGACACGACTGAGCAACTTCACTTTCACTTTTCACTTTCATGCACTGGAGAAGGAAATGGCAACCCACTCCAGTGTTCTTGCCTGGAGAATCCCAGGGACGAGGGAGCCTGGTGGGCTGCAGTCTATGGGGTCGCACAGAGTCGGACACAACTAAAGCGACTTAGCAGCAGCAGCAGAAGCAGAGCCAAACATCCTGGAATGTGAAGTCAAGTGGGCCTTAGAAAGCATCACTATGAACAAAGCTAGTGGAGGTGATGAATACCAGTTGAGATATTTCAAATCCTGAAAGATGATGCTGTGAAAGTGCTGTACTCAATATGCCAGCAAATTTGGAAAACTCAGCAGTGGTTACAAGACTGGAAAAGGTGAGTTTTCATTCCAATCCCAAAGAAAGGCAATGCCAAAGAATGCTCATACTTCACAATTGCACTCATCTCACATGCTAGTAAAGTAACGTTCAAAATTCTCCAAGCCAGGCTTCAGCAATATGTGAATCATGAACTTCCAGATGTTCAAGCTGGTTTTACAAAAGGCAGAGGAACCAGAGATCAAACTGCCAACATCCGCTGGATCATCGAAAAAGCAAGAGAGTTCCAGAAAAATATCTGTTTCTGCTTTATTGACTATGCCAAAGCCTTTGACTGTGTGGATCACAATCAACTGTGGAAAATTCTGAAAGAGATGGGAATACCAGACCACCTGACCTGCCTCTTGAGAAACCTGTATGCAGGTCAGGAAGCAACAGTTAGAACTGGACATGGAACAACAGAATGATTCCAAATAGGAAAAGGAGTACGTCAAGGCTGTATATTGTCACCCTGCTTATTTAATTTATTTAACAGAGTACATCATGAGAAACGACGGGCTGGAGGAAGCACAAGCTGGAATCAAGATTGCTGGGAGAAATATCAATAACCTCAGATATGCAGATGACACTACCCTTATGGCAGAAAGTGAAGAACTAAAGAGCCTCTTGATGAAAGTGAAAGAGGAGAGTGAAAAAGTTGGCTTAAAGCTCAACATTCAGAAAACGAAGATCATGGCATGCGGTCCCATCACTTCATGGGCAATAGATGGGGAAACAGTGGAAACAGTGTCAGACTTTATTTTTCTGGGCTCCAAAATCACTGCAGATGGTGATTGCAGCCATGAAATTAAAAGACGCTTACTCCTTGGAAGGAAAGTTATGACCTACCTAGACAGCATATTAAAAAGCAGAGACATTACTTTGCCAACAAAGGTCTGTCTAGTCAAGGCTATGGTTTTTCCAGTGGTCGTGTATGGATGTGAGTTGGACCGTCAGGAAAGCTCAGTGCCAAAGTATTGATGCTTTTGAACTGTGGTGCTGGAGAAGACTCTCGAGAGTCCCTTAGACTGCAAGGAGATCCAACCAGTCCATCCTAAAGATCAGTGCCGGGTGTTCATTGGAAGGACTGATGTTGAAGCAGAAACTCCACTACTTTGGCCACCTGATGCGAAGAGCCGACTCATTTGAAAAGACTTTGATGCTGGGAAGGATTGAGGGCAGGAGGAGAAGGGGATGACAGAGGATGAGATTGTTGGATAGCATCACTGACTCGATGGACATGGTTGGGTGAACTCTGGGAGTTGGTGATAGATAGGGAGGCCTGGCATGCTGCAGTTCATGCAGTCACAAAGAGTCGGACATGACTGAGCGGCTAAACTGAACTGAATCTGGTATCTCATTTGCAGAATATAATTTTGAGATATCACACAATCATGATATCTCATTTGCATGTCAACCAATTGAACCAGCAGTCTTTGAGCAACTACGTGAATATTCCATTGTATTCACCCTATTATTTCATACATACAAACAGTAACTGAAAACCAAAGTGCTAACGCTAGTAGCAAGGCAACTATGAGAAACGGAAATGGAACGGCTGGAAGAGAAAGGCAAACTCAATCTCATTTATATCTCAAGATATTTCTGCTACTGAATTATACACTCAATTTTAGGGAAATTTAATTTTCTGACCTGCTAGAAATAGATTTTTATCTAAAAGGAAAGAATACCAAGAGACAATATAAAGAGATTCTTAAAAATTACAAATTGAATATTGGCCTAAAAAATTCCACTGATTTAAATGCAGTCTTTAAAAAATGGTTGGGGTACGGTGTTTAAAACACTCTTGTTTCCAGTTTTTTAAGGAATCTCCACACTGTTCTCCATAGTGGTTGTACTAGTTTGCATTCCCACCAACAGTGTAAGAGGGTTCCCTTTTCTCCACACCCTCTCCAGCATTTATTATTTGTAGACTTTTGGATCGCAGCCATTCTGACTGGTGTGAAATGGTACCTCATAGTGGTTTTGATTTGCATTTCTCTGATAATGAGTGATGTTGAGCATCTTTTCATGTGTTTGTTAGCCATCTGTATGTCTTCTTTGGAGAAATGTCTATTTAGTTCTTTGGCCCATTTTTTGATTGGGTCATTTATTTTTCTGGAGTTGAGCTGTAGGAGTTGCTTGTATATTTTTGAGATTAGTTGTTTGTCAGTTGCTTCATTTGCTATTATTTTCTCCCTTATGATCCAGCAATCCCACTGCTGGGCATACACACTGAGGAAACCAGAAGGGAAAGAGACACGTGTACCCCAATGTTCATCGCAGCACTGTTTATAATAGCCAGGACATGGAAGCAACCTAGATGTCCATCAGCAGATGAATGGATAAGAAAGCTGTGGTACATATACACAATGGAGTATTACTCAGCCATTAAAAACAATACATTTGAATCCGTTCTAATGAGGTGGATGAAACTGGAGCCTATTATACAGAGTGAAGTAAGCCAGAAGGAAAAATACCATTACAGTATACTAACGCATATATATGGAATTTAGAAAGACGGTAACAATAACCCTTTGTACGAGACAGCAAAAGAGACACTGATGTATAGAACAGTCTTATGGACTCTGAGGGAGAGGGTGGGAAGATTTGGGAGAATGGCATTGAAACATGTAAAATATCATGTATGAAACGAGATGCCAGTCCAGGTTTGATGCACGATACTGGATGCTTGGGGCTAGAGCACTGGGATGACCCAGAGGGATGGTATGGGGAGGAAGGAGGGTTCAGGATGGGGAACACATGTATACCTGTGGTGGATTCATTTTGATATTTGGCAAAACTAATACAATTATGTAAAGTTTAAAAATAAAATAAAATTTAAAAAAAATAAAATAAAATACTCTTGTATGCGTGCAGAAAACAAACTTATGGCTACTGCAAGAGAGGGATAAATCAGGAGAGTGGGACTGTCATATACACACTATTATAAGTTAGAGAGATAACTATTAATAATAAGGACCTCCTCTGTAGCACAGGGAACTCTACCCAATACTGTGTAACGACTGAAATGGGAAAAAAATCTAAAAAAAGAGTGAATATATGTGTATGTATAACTGATTCACTTTCCAGTATAGCAGAAACTAACACAACATTGTAAATCAACTATACAACAATAAACATTTTAAAAAGATACTCTTATATGGGAGGATAAATTAGGAGTTTGGGATTAACACAGACACACTAATATATATAATATAAATAATCAACGAGGACCTATTGTATAGCGCAGGGAACTAAACCAAATATTTTGTAAAAACCTTTAAGGGAAAAGAATCTGAAAAGGAATATATAACTGAAGCACTCTGCTATATACCTGAAACTAACATCCCACCGTAAGTCAACTATATTTCAATTAAAAAAATGAAAAATACTTTGGATCAAGAGAAGACTGGCATTCAATTTTCTCTTTTAAGTTTTTCAATATAGTTGACATTGATACCATCAACTTCAGCAGTACCACCTTACTTCAATCTAATTACCATTGGTAAAACCTTCCTAACATTAAAATATATTTGATCAAGACTTTCCTGGCAGTCCAGTGCTTAGGACTTCGCCTTCCAATGCAGGGGATGCAAGTCTGATCCCTGGTTGGAAAGCTAAGATCCCACATGCCTTGGGGCTGAAAAATCAAAACATAAAAAAAAAACAGAAGCAATACTGAAATAAATTTAAAAACTTAAAAAAATTATTTTATATATACATATATTTGCTCAGTAAATTAAATATCATGTTAAATAAAATGAAGGAACCTGAATTTTATGGTGAGATTTACTTTTTGAATTGTTCTCTCTCTTTAAATAGTTTAACCTACATTTTGATATCCTAAATCTCTGTGAAATGTTGAGCTTCTAGTAAAAAAAAAATTTGTCAACAAGTAAAAGTACACATATATTTCTTTTTCTAAAGCTCACAAAAATGGGGGAAGAAAAATTTGAAAGAAAATTCCATTTGCAAGAAATCTAAGCAGCAGCTAAGATGCAAGTGAAGAGTAATTAGCTGACACAATGAAATCTGGATCAAAGCCAATTCCTCAATAGGGTATGACTGTTTCTGAAAAGGAAAGGCTCTTGGATACCCAAACAATTATTCATTACTCAGAAACAGGACCAAAGGTCAGGCAGAAAAAAGCAAGGTCTGGGTATGTCACGTCAGTCCCATTCCCTATGGATAAAGCCGAAAGAGGAAGTGGACTGGCAGAAGCGGCACAAGCGGACAAGTTTTCTCTAACAAACCTGGATAAACTCTCCTGAAGTAGTGAAGGGAAGAACAGCAAAGTGCCATCAATGCTGTGACTCCTCCCCTGAGTTCACTAAGCATAACCAAAAGTTAAAGCCCCCAAGGAGACAGCTATGAGCTAGACGCCCCACCCACCCCCCGCCCCTCACAGAAAAGCCTTCATCAGCTCAGCTCACCAGAACTAGAGATAAGCTACTAGAAAAGATGTGGTGAAAGTGTTTTCAAAAAACACATCTGATGAGTTATCCGGTTACACACTTGACCCAAAGTGCAGACCAGGTGACTCTATGTAAATGTTTTCATTCGAGTATTCATTCAAGGTGGGACAGATGCATAGGTACAGATGGCCCTCCCTCAGCTTCTGCATCTGTGGATTCAACTAGCCACAGACAGGAAAAAAAAAATTTAATTCCAGAAAGTTCCAGAAGGCAAAACTTGAATTTGCTGTTCACATAGTATTAGGTATTGCAAGTAATCTAGAAATTATTTAAAGTATGCTAAGGATGTGCATGAGTTATACGCAAATACTATACCATTTTACATAAAAGACTTGAGCAACTGTGGATATTGGTATTTGTTGGGGGGAAGGGGGTCCAATCGCCCATGAACACCAAGGGATGTGTGTAGCATTAAACAAAGCTATAATAAACCAAAGGCAAAACAAACTGTACAGACCAAAAAAGAGCAAAATCTCAAATAACCTCTCTATAGTTTCAAAGAAAATGGGTGTGTGTGTTAGTTGCTCAATCATGTCTGATTCTTCGTGACCCTGTGGACTATAGCCCGCCAGGCTTCTCAGTCCATGGGATTCTCCAGGCAAGAATACTGGAGTGGGTTGCCATTCCCTTCTCCAGGGGATCTTCCCAACCCAGGGATCAAACCCAGGTCTCCTGCATTGCAGGCACATTCTTTACCATCTGAGTCACCAGGGAAGCCCTCAAAGAAACTAAAAAGAACCTTTAAAAAGAGAGAACAACAACAAGATAAAAAAAGAAGAAAAGCGAACTAGCTTAGCTCAGCAAGTAAAGGATGGTCAATCTCCTGAAATTAAAGAGCTAACATAACAGACTTGAGACAGCTATTCTGAAAGAAGCCTGCTTAGAAGGTGGCCCTTGGCTGGCATCTGAAAACTTGACTGGGAAACAGTTCCCAGCACTGATATAAAACCAGCTCTAGTAACAGTCAGCTACTGTTTGTACAAGCAGTGTGGTCATTCGGAACACCTGCTTTCCTTTTGGGAGTCTGGAATTTGGCACATGCCAGGCAGAGGGGGCCTGCCAACTGAAACCTTGGGTGATGAGGCTCTAATGGGCTGCCCTCACAGACAGTTTTACTCACGTCAAAACTGACTGCTGAAAGAATGAAGCCCATCCTGGTTAACTCCATGGGGAGCAACTTTTTGGAAGCTCATGCCTGGTTTCCTCCTGACTCTACCCCCATATGCCCTTCCCTTTGCTGACATGGTTTTTGTACCCCTTTCATGCAATAAATCCTTGCCAATAAATCCTTGACTAGATGCTGAGTTCTGGGGAGTCCTTCCAGCTCATTACTGACCCTGGGCTGTCTAGGAGAGCCCAACACAGGGAACATTCTCACTGGAAATCCAACATACAGAGTATTAGTGTCCTCCTAACACAGAAGGCAAAGGTATGTAATGGAAAAATCTTCAAAGAACTACCAGAAGACTTATCATTGAAAAATCCCACTGTGTTTCAATCAAAATTAAGAGAATAACCAAAATCAAGGGATATCCCAGCCAAGTTTCTACAGTCCAATGCCTAAGAGTCTCATAGATCTCCAAGTGAAAGATCAAGACTTTGTTGCAAAAGGGAAAATACTTTTTGGCCTCAGATTTTTTTCACAGCAACACATGAGGCCACAAGATTGTGGAAGCAGTGTCTACACAGTTCTAAGGGAAATAACATGTGACCTGAAATGACTACACATACTTAACCAAGTCCTTACTTACATATAAAGGCAAAAACAAAGACTTCCCATGTGGTTCAGTCAGTGGTTAGGAATCCACTTTGCAATGCAGGTGACACAGGTTCAATCCCTGGTCGAAAAACTAAGATTCCACATGATGTGGGACAACTAGACCTGTGAATCACAAATACTGAACCCACGCACTCTGAGACGCAGGTGCTACAACCAGAGAGAAGCCTGCGTGACACAACCAAGACCCAACGCAGCCATAAATAAATGAATATTTAAAATAAATATAAAGGCAACAAGCAATTCTCAAGTGAGAATGTAGAGGATACAAGAAACATACCTGGGAGAAGAGAAGCAGGTGCTGCAGACCTGCTAAATCAGGGGTCCCCAACCTTCTTAGCACCAGGGACTGGCTTCATGGAGATAACTCTTCCATGGCCAGGGCGGGGGGTTGGATGGTTTGGGGATGATTCAAATGCATTACTTTTATTGTGTACTTTATTTCTATTATTATTACATCAGTTCCACCTCAGATCAGCAGGCATTAGATCCAGAAGGTTGGGGACCCCTATGCTAAATGACAATATCCAATCAGTCAAGATAAAGAACTCAGAAATAAACTACTGTTATTGCAAGTCAAACACTGCATTCACCTGAATTGAATAAAAAATGTTATAAAGCTTTATAATGTTAAAAAAAAAAAACTAACAGTAAATAAAAACTGGTTGGTGAAAGTTTTAGGGCAGCTATAAGAATTTCTTCATTTTTCATAGTGGAAAGTCAAAAGATACCTAATAAAACTGGTGATGAGTTTAAAAGACAAAAAACAGCTGACATGCTCCTTTCAGAAATCAAAGGTAGGTATATGAATCCACAATCCTAAAAGATTTCTCAGTGCTTTCGTGTAACTCACCATCTGTGTTACACAGTTCACTCATGTTTTAATGAGTAGCTTACTCACTACAAAGAATAGGATGAAAGGATTATTATGAAGCCAGTAAGAATGAAACAGAGTTACACAGATTATGGAAAACTATGGGCATCGTGGAATGACGTCCAGTGTATTCCAAAATGAATCGCAGATCTCAGAAGACCTGTGACTGATCAACTATAGTAACTAGTTGGTTTAAAACTAAATAGAAATGAGAGAAATCAGAACAGTGGTTTCCTAGTATGAGGGGCAAAATGCAGAGAATTTTCCGGTGATGGAAATGGTGTATATCTTGATGGGAGTGAGTCCCGACTATATAGTTGTATGAATTTAGCAAAACTCAGCACACTTAAGTAAGACTCCTCCATTCACTAATGCAATGTTCCTCTTAACAAAAATACACAATAAGGAGTTTACAGACTCAATTTTTAACTGCAAAAGTAATACGTGTTTACAGAAAAATAAAATAAAATAAACCAGAAATGTTACAATTAGAGCCTCTTCTTACCTAGTTTCTCCCAACCTCCTCAGAGTTAAGCACTCAGAATTAATCCCTGTTAACAGTTGGGTATATTATACCCTCCAGGCTTTTTTCTGTGCATAAGTAAATATACATAAATCTGTAATATTTAATTGCAAAAGAAATGTGATTATCCTACACAGAGCATATGCTTTGGGTATTTAATTGTAAATATCATCATTTATTTGTACATATAATTCTCCCACATTTAAGGCTGTATAACATTCCACTGAATGGATAAACCAAAAACCATTACTCTACTGTTGACCACTAAATTATCAATACTTTAAAGCTTTAACAAAATGAACATTTTTGTGTTTATTACTACTCTTAGGGGTATTAAAATTTTTTTATCACAATTAGGGATTTTAAAATGCTCTTTGGGAACAGAATTCCCATTATAATATAAAAGCCTATTATTTTTTTTTTCCTTTTTTAAACACATGCCTTCCAAACACAGTATCTCTTCTATTTAGCTGTGCTTAGTCGCTCAGTCGTGTCCAACTCTTTGCGACCCCATGGACTTTAGCCCGCCAGGCTCCTATGTCCATGGACATTCTCCAGGCAAGAATACTGGAGTGGGTTGCCATTCCCTTCTCCAGGGGATCTTCCCAACCCAGGGATCAAACCCAGGTCTCCCGCATTGCAGGCCGATTCTTCACCGTCTCAGCCACCAGGGAAGCCCAAGAATACTGGAGTGGGTAGCCTATCCCTTCTCCAGGGGATCTTCTCGACCCAGGGATGGAACTGGGGTCTACCGCATTGCAGGAGGATTCTTCACCAGCTGAGCTACCACGGTAGCCCGTTCTACTCAGAGAATACAGTAATTTAACATCATCGTGAATTAAAAAAATTTTACAAATATATCAGTTATGAAAATAGGAAACACTGTTGCTTTGTATTTCTGTTGTAGCTCCAAAAATTTTTAATTTAGCAGTGGAATCTCTTATGATATGCCAGTAAACAAATGTCTTACAGAATGAAAAAAAATCAATCACCACTAAATGGAACTAATATGCATTCCTCTCAAGATAGCTGAGTCCATTCCCAGTGTTCTTTTGTAGTATTCTCCATGACAGACAATCTGGTCAACATTTATCAAGTTTGTGATTTCCTATCCAAATAAAGTTGCTAATAGAGAAACTTAGTACTATCACCAAACAGCAAAAAAAAAGAACCTGTGACAAATTTTTATTTATAAGAATACAATTTGAAAATGAAATAGTTACAAACCTAGGTCCAATAACAGGAATAAGTAAGACATCCTGAAGGTCTGGATGCTGAAGAACAGGAAAACTTAATCCATTAAACTGCTGTTGAAAATAAACACAGAGGATTACAAAGCAATCAACACACTGGGTAAATTTCAAATTACAGAGCTTTTCATTATCATTACCTAACAGAGCATAAAGTTTGATTTAGGATTATTCTCATTTTTTTCCATGGGATACTACAAAAAAAAAAAAATCAAAGACTTCAAAACAACATTTTCTCTATAATTTGATTCTCGAGTTTCTTGACTTCTTTACAAGAAAAAGGCTCAATTTTGTTTAGTTTGACTTTGTAAACACAAACCACGTTGACCTTAAGTGACCTACTTTGAAAACACATATCCAGTATAGAGTTGCATGAATAGGACATTAAAGACTGAGATTTTTAAATGCTGTGTATTATATATTATCAACACTGAATGCCATGTCAGTTTTTTGTTTACTTGTCTGTCTGTTTTTGGTTGCACCGCGGCATGTGAGATTTTAGTTCCCCTACCAGGGATTGAACCGGTGCCCCCTGTAGTGGAAGCGCAGAGTGTTAACCACTGGACCACTAGGGAAGTCCGGCCACATCAGTTTTGATGATGCTTCCTGGCAAAGGCTGAATATATTCAGTATCCTCCACCATACTTGGCCTTCAGACTAGAAATAGGTGCAGGGCCAGCAGCGTAGGTGCTAAAGCCAACTCCCAATCTCATGGGTATGGAGAAGAAAATGGCAACCCACTCCAGTATTCTTGCCTGGAGAATCCCAGGGACAGAGGAGCCTGGTGGGCTGCCGTCTACAGGGTCGCACAGAGTCAGACACGACTGAAGCGACTTAGCAGCAGTCTCATGGGAGCCAACTGTGTGCATCTCTTGCCAAGTCAATAGTCATGCTGGCAGCTTAAAATTGACCAGAGTGGGAGCATTTACACCACAAAAAACAGCAAACACTACAAACCAGCATTATTTTTCCTAGAAAGGGGTTTGTTTGGTATGTACCAGCACACCATGGCTACAGACAGAAGACAACTGGGCACTCCCCATAAAAGAAGGGAATGGAGAGCAAGGACTCTGTGTCTATCAGAGGGCCACACACAAATACTGGAAAACAAGTCTCTGCTGTGTATGCCACTGATTAGACTCACACATCTTCACATACTGCACCAAAGCAGTAACAATAATAGATACTTGTGCTGCACTGTAGTATCAATACACTAGCTATAAAAAACCCAAAATCAACCTATTTCTAAGTTGGAAAGGAAAGAGAACAAAAATTCTTCAGATTTTGGAAATCAGACTATTTTTCTACTAACTCAACAGCTCTTCTGAGTTCTGCTTCCTCTGAGCAAAGGGAATTTTGAACTAACCATACCCAACAGCATAGTAAGACATCTTGAGGGTGAACTCATTCAAACAAACCTCTCTGTTTTTTCCCCTCTCTTCCTCCTGTTCTCTCTGATACCCTAGCAGGAGTGCCCAACCTCTGGGATGATCTGAGGTGGAGCTGATGAAATAATAATAGAAATAAAGTGCATAATAAATGTAATGCACTTGAATCACTCCAAAACCATCCCCTCCCTTGGTTCATGGAAAAACTGTCTTCAACTGGGAGACTGGAAAAACCAGACCCTGGTGCCAAAAAGGTTGGGGACCGCTGCCTTACAGTGTCTAGACTATGATCCCTGCAAGGAGAAGATAATGAATTTTGTCATTTGTTTTTGTTTTGCTTCGGAAGCACTACACTCTCTCCATACTACAGAGATATTCTACACAGATATCAACCCTGCTCAGGCCAAGATTTTCCTTCTCTCCTTTTCTATCAGATATTAAAACAATACAGAAGTAAAACTTTCATAAAACCACGTGTGCCTAACTTTCATAAAAATATCACACACTTTTTTAACCAAACATACCACAGGCCTCTTTTTCTGTTTGTTTCTACCCTGTGCCCTTTTTAAAACAGCCTTATTGAGGTTTACTTTACATACCATAAAATATATCCATATGAAATGCACAATTCAACGATTTTTTTTTTTTTAGTAAATTTACGGAATTGTGCAACCATCACTAGAATTCAGTTTTAGGTCCTATCCATCACCACACACAGATTCTTCACGCCCATCTGCAGTCAATCCCTGTTCGAGCCACAACCCCAGGCAACCACTAACCTACTTCTTTCTCTAGAAGCTGCCTTTTCTAGACATTTCATACAAATAGGATCACATACTACAGGAGGTCTTGTGCCTGGCTTCTTGCACTCACTGTGGTATTTCTGAGGTTCACCCACGTGGTAGCATGTATTAGTTCATCACTTTCATTGCTGAGTTCCGTTCCATGCTGTGAACTTAACCACATTTTGTTTTTCTATTCACCAGTCAATGAACATGTGGACAGTCTCCCCCTTTTGGTTATTACAAACAATGCTGCTAATAATATTCATGTCCAAGTCTCTGCATGGACATATGTTTCCACTTCTCTTGGATATATATAGGAGTGGAATTGCTGGGTTGTACAGTAAGTTTATGTTTAGCTTTTTAAGAGACCACAGACTTTTCCAAAGATGCCAGACCACTTGACTTTCCCACCAGTGGAGACAGGTTCCAGCTTCTCCACATCCTCGCTAGTCAAATGAAATTTTAAAAGATGAAATTTCAATATGTGACCCAGAGAAATCTGGAGACAAAGCACCCGCTTATATACCATTCAGGATATGCCTTCGGGATACATGTGAGCTTTGGGACATGGAAAACGAACATCTGCGATCTAAAACCTCCTTTGAGTCCCCTTTCCTGGTAGCAAGACGCAAGACTCAACCACCAGGTCCTTACTTACTGCCCACAGCCCCACTTTCTCAGTCTCATCTCAACCTTTACAGAAAGGGACTCAAAGCCCAGAATGATTTCATCTGCCTTGTCTTAGACACAACACCTGAGCTTTCTTTCTATCAGACTGGGATCCTAGGTTATCTAAGCTCTAGGAATAATTTTCGAGAAAAGAAAACCACCTGGATCTGCCTGAGTTTTGCACAGAACAGCTTCCTTTATTCAAGCTGAAAATCTATACACATGGCTATATAAAAGTAATAATCTTAGCTGCTTACAGGAACCGTTCACACTGTATGCCTCATACGGTCAATAAAATTACCACTCATTAAAATTCAGAATAACCTTTCTCCAAGTTTTACATAATTATCATACTAAGTTCTGGTCTCATACAGACAGAAAGTATAGCTGATTTTTCTTACATCATGGTCCTCTCCTCACTACTTGAAGTTTATAGAAATGTTCTTAAAGACAGTATGATAAACATTTCACTGATGTGGTGATATTAAAGACAAAAAACAAATGAATCAAACAACAAGGTCCTAATGTATAGCACAGGGAACTATATTCAACATCCTGTGATAAACTGTAACAAAAGCAAGTGAAAAAGATTATGCATGTGTGCGTGTATATATATAACTGAGTCACTCTGCTGCACAGCACAGACAACACTGTAAATCAACCACACTTCAATAAAATAAAAAGAATCAATACCAGTGAAGAGGCTCTGAAAATTTCACAACGTTCTATCCAGAGGAAACTTACAAAACAGCCTACTATGATATACAAACGGGAGGCTTTTAACTATGCTTATCTCTTTCCTTTTCATTTAGGTACTTAGGTAGAAATAGGCCTGCTGACACCCATCTGTGGTTATTTGTTAGAAGAGATGTAATAATAACTGCAAAATGGAATAACTAAAACTACCCCACGTCAGGCACCTTGTTTTGCTCCATCTTACATTTCCTGGGGGGCAAATCTCAGTGCACAGTGTATGAAACACACAATGCACAGCTCTGGGGTTTTCTTTCTGGTATTTTTTTAAATAATTTTCAAAGGTTATTTTTCCCTTACACTTACTGTAAAATATTAATTATACTCTGCGTTATACAGTATATCCTTGAGCATATCTTACACCTAACTTACCTCCCCCACCCCTACAGAGCCTGCCTCCGCTGGTGACCACTAGTTGTTCTATCTGTGACTCTGTTTCTTTTCTGTTATATTCTCTAATTTGTTGTATTTTTTTGGACTCCACATATAAGTGATATCATGTAGTATTTGTCTTTCTCTGACTTATTCCACTTACAAAATGTACAGATTTTGAAAGCAATTAAGACAATATAAACAAGAAAATTCAAATATTATCTTTCTATTTGAAACTTTAACAATTTGGGTTAGAACAGACCTCTTATGCATTTTACAATCCATTGTCAGTTAGAGAAAATGAGTATTATATGAAAACTATTTTATTAGTTGAACCAAAAAAATCTGCATTATCTTATTTTTAAATACATTCTTTATGCTATTTAATTTCCTTTTATTAAATTATATTTAATTAGCAAAGAAACTATCATTTGCAGAGATGTGGATGGACCTAGAGACTATCATACAGAGTGAAATAAGTCAGAAGCAGGAAAATACCATGTAATTACACATAAATGTGGAATCCAGAAAAATGGTACAGATGAAACTATTTGCAAACCAGAAACAGACACAGACATAGAGAACAAACGTATGGACACCAAGGGGGAAAGTGGGAGGAATTGGGAGACTGGGATAGACATACACACATTACTGATATGATGTATAAAATAGATAACTGATGAGAACCTACTGTACAGCACAGGGAACTCTACCCAATGCTCTTTGATGACCTAAACGGGAAGGAAACCCAAGGAAGAGGGGATATATGTATATGCATGGCCGATTCATTTCGCCGAATGAATGAAGAAACAAACACTACACTGTAAAGCGACTGTACCCCAATAAATTACATTGTTATTATATTAAATTAAAAATACAATTCTACAGGCAATCAGTAGGCACCACCTGACCTCTGGGCTCACTTCAGCTATATGATCTGCCCTCGTGATCGTTATAAACTGCTTACAACAGCACAAACTTTTTGGGTTAGAACAGACCTCTTAAAAAAAAAAAAAAAAAAAGAACAGACCTCTTAGCATTTTAAGGATGAAGATGACGAAACAAGAGAGGCCCGGAGGGGCTGAGTAACATATCCAGTTACTAAATAAACTCAGAATCAGAAGTATTATGTTCAAGTTCTAGCATTAGCACGCACCATATAACCTCGAACAACATTCGTGATCCTCAATTTCCTTGTTTGTAAACTTGTTATAGTGTATCATTCACATGATGTTAGGAGCAACGTGGCATAAGTTGGAGAAATCTCCTTCTGTACATAATAACAAAAATTTGCACCAACCTTCTGAAGCTCATCAAATAACAGATTTTTCACATGTTGTACTGAGGCTAGATGCGTATTTACTCTGACCGTGGTGAATGACGGAGGGTGAGACAAGTTATGTAACAGCGTTTCAAACCTCCTTTCTGCTTCTTGTTTACCTAAAGCGGACAGAATCTGAAAAGAAGAAAAGAACAAGTTACTGTTTCAATTTCATAATACACATTAAAAATATTAAGATATATGCATATACATTTGTTCCAACTGATGAAACATCATTCCACAATCACGCTCCATTTCATTTCCTGTTTACATGTTGGTAACACTAAGGTTATGGTGATTTTTCACAGGGTTATGCTAATAAACGCCTACTGAAACACCTGATGAAAAGGGATTAGAAAATCACTACCTCAACCGCAAAGCATTATTAACATTTTGAACATTTCTGCTACATTTATTCACACAAATTCAGGATTTCATTCTACTTATTTATAAAAATATTAACTGTTACATCACTTCTGTAGAATTAGTTCCCTGCTAATCTCATATCCTAGAGCGAATTGGCTAGCAACCTTTTAAAACAGTAAACAGTATTTTAAGAAAATGTAACACCTGAAACTGTCACCCAACAATCTCCCACAACATCAGTTTTTTTTATATGGTAATACTACATGTTAGGCTTCCCAGGTGGCGCAGTGGTAAAGAATCCGCCTCCCAATGCAATAGACACAGGAGATGCAGGTTTGATCCCTGAGTTGGGAAGATCCCCTGCAGAAGGAAATGGTAACCCACTCCAGTATTCTTGCCTGGAGAATCCCATGGACAGAGGAGCCTGGTGGGCTACAGTCCATGGAGTCACAAAAAATCAAGACATGACTGAGCAAACATGCACGTTATTATTAAAAGTAACAAGCAGATACTGTCTAAAAAAACCCAGCAAGATACCTGTCAGAAATAAGAGTTATGAAGACTCAAATGACCAAGTTTCCTTGTAATTAACTGAAGCCTTCAAGACATGTATTTCACCATTTTTTGTCATCTTTGACTATCCCCTGCCTCACAGAATCTTCATAAACCACTTGCCAGCCTAATAATCCACTAGCCTAAAAATATTAGCACTTTCTCAGTGTTTATGTTTTTTTTAACCAAATATTTCACTACTTTCGATACTTATTACATAGGGATAGTTTTTCTTTTTGTAAAATCCTGTTAGTATGTTTGAAAAAGAACTGGTGTGTCAAAGACATTTGAATTTTCTTTTATAAAACAATGTTAATCATTTCAAAAATTCTGGGGGAAGAAAACTGCCTCTTTTTCTCTTAACACCCTCCCTAAAGTTCTTTGGAATGAAGAAGATATTTCCTCAGGGACTTCCCTGGTGGTCCAACAGGTAAGAGTTTGAGCTCCCAATGCACGGGGCCTGGGTTCAATACCTAGTCTGGAAACTAGATTCCACATGCTGCCAACTAAAGACCCAAATGCTGCAGCTAAGACCCAAAGCAGCCAAATAAATAAAATATTTAGGGAAAAAGGAGACTATTTTATCTTTCCATACTGTGATGCTCTTTAACATAATCTTTGGGAATAAAAACATAGAAATCTAACCTAGAAGTCATGGCTTCACCAACATCTTTGAAAATGATTAACATCTGTGCAGCTTTACTTTGAATACAATACCAAAGATTTGGAAAATACAAAGTTGCCTACAAGCAGGATGGTAAGGCAGAGAGCACGAGCCTGGCAATCAATCAACATTCACTGAGGACTTCTGTGCTCAAGGCTGCCAGCAGCACGCAGAAGGAACACTTGTTGAGGACCTACAGTGCCAGGTGCTCACCCTTATGACTAATACCTTAACCCTGAAAATTTAGTGCTGTTAAATGTCCTCCAACTTCACAAACGAGGAAAGCAAGTTTCAGAGATGTAAAAAAGCACTGAGATGCAAACCACGGGACTTGGGGTTCCAAATCGATTCCTTTTCCCACTGTACTAACACCTAAGCTCTTTCCCTTCAGATTTCAACATTAGGACCATGACAGCAATGTAGATTTGATTCAGGAACATAACTCTTTGGATCCTCAGCTCTCTCACCTGTAAAAATGGGGATGAAATATATACCAAAAAAAGATTGCTAAGATTAGGATGTGGAGTTTCCCAGGTGGCTCAGCAGTAAAGAATCCACCTGCCAACGCAAAGAGCTGCAGAAGATGTGGGTTCAACCCCTGGGTTGGGAAGATCCTCTGGAGTAGGAAACGGCAATCCATTTCAGTATTTTTGCCTGGACAGAGGAGACCAGTAGGCTGCAGTCAATGAGGTCCCAAAGAGTTGGACACGACTGAGCACACACACAAGAAAGGTCTGCAAACCACCTAGCACAATCAGCGGCATTTAACAAGCACTCGCTGAATAACAGTATACCTTCCACCTGAGTACGGAGCAGGTGCTGTAAGAACACAGGTGTTTCTTCCCTACAGGACGTATAATTCTCAGAGGACACAGATCTTTGCTTGCTCACCCCTGTAACCCCTTCAGTCCCTGACACCTGTCTCCAAGCACACAGCAGCTTTTTCCCTCCTCCTTCCTTTCCCATTCTGAAATGTTAAAAAAAAAAAAATACACTCCATACATCTCTTAGCTCAGGAAGGATTCATTACATACCTGCAGAAAGACATCAGCATACTATATTAATGCATTGGGAAAGGCTAGTAATAAGAAACAACAGCTGTAAACATTTAATTGCCTTTTAGGGTTTTTTTCCTATCCCTCTAGTGTGTAAATATTTGAATGTCTGCAAACAGCATTTAATATATTTATCTGACCTACCTCCTTATTCATAAAGCCCGCTTTAAGATAGTTTTCAACTTCAAGTCTCAAAGATATTTTAGGGAAAACAGACATTTTCCTACTGCTTGAATTCTCCTACTCTAGGAGAAATGACAGAAAACGGTGGTTTTTCTCTGTCCAAATTGCAATAAACGTCTGGGCAATGAACACCACCCACGACGTGCCAGGAACATCCGATGCCAAAGAAAAGAGAAAGGCTCACGCCCAGTTAAAATAAACGCGGAGGAACTTCCACGCCTTCTGGAGCTGGACCAGCTTGGAGCGGCTTCACCTCCACCGAACCCGTCCCGGGACTTCTTTAGCGACGCTCACGGACACCACTACAAGGCAATGCCACTCACGTGGCGGGAGGTGACGGGGGAATCGTGAGGAGTGAATCCGCTGTCAACTGCACAGAGATGTGCAAAACCACGGGGGCATCAATTTCGAAACGCGCAGCCCAGGTTGCTCTGCAGAGAGCGGGTTCCGGAATGCGTCAGTTCCGGCGACGTGGCCCGCCCCTCCTTCCCCCGCCCACCAATCCGCAGCCGTAAATGGCCGCTACGTCACGCCTCCGGAGTGTCCCAGTTCCACCCGCGATGCGTCCAGGTGCGGCAGGCCTGGGCGGGCACCCCTTAAGAGGTTGGAGGAGGCGCTGCCTCCGGCCCTCAAACTGGTGGAGCTCTCTGTAGACCTGGCAGGAGAAAGCTGGGTGCCAGTTGGAAAGGGTTGAGTCGTACTGACCTGATTTAAAAAGGCGAGGGCCGCGGGGGGGGTTGGGCATGCAGGTACACCTGGGTTGAATCCACATGGTAAGATTCCCTGGAGAAGGAAATGGCAACCACTCCAGTATTCTTGCCTGGAGAATTCCATGGACTGAGGAGCCTGGTAGGGTACGATCCATGGAGTCCCAGGGAGTCGGACACGACTGAGCGACTGACACTTTCACTTTTTCAATTAGTTAACGACCAACTAAAGGAGTACGTCAAGGCTGTATATTGTCACCCTGCTTATTTAACTTATATGCAGAGTACATCATGAGAAACACTGGGCTGGAAGAAGCACAGCTGGAATCAAGATTACCGGGAGAAATATTAATAACCTCAGATATGTAGGTGACACCACCCTTATGGCAGAAAGTGGAGAACTAAAGAGCCTCTTGATGAAAGTGAAAGAGGAGAGTGAAAAAGTTGGCTTAAAGCTCAACATTCAGAAAACTAAGATCATGGCATCCGGTCCCATCATTTCATGGCAAATAAATGGGAAAACAGTGGCTGACTTTATTTTTCTGGGCTCCAAAATCACTGCAGATGGTGATTGCAGCCATGAAATGAAAAGACACTCCTTGGAAGGAAAGTTATGACCAACCTAGACAGCATATTGAAAAGCAGAGACATTACTTTGTCAATAAAGGTCCGTCTAGTCAAGGCTGTGGTTTTTCCAGTAGTCATGCATGGGTGTGAGAGTGGACTATAAAGAAAGCTGAGCCCCCAAAGAATTGATGCTTTTGAACTGTGGTGTTGGAGAGGACTCTTGAGAGTCCCTTGGACTGCAAGGAGATCCAACCAGTCCATCCTGAAGGAGATCAGTCCTGGGTGTTCATTGGAAGGACTGATGTTGAAGCAGAAACTCCAGTACTTTGGCCACCTGATGCAAAGAGCTGACTCATTTGAAAAGACCCTGATGCTGGGAAAGATAGAGGGCAGGAGGAGAAGGGGATGACAGAGGATAAGATGGTTGGATGGCATCACCAACTCAATGGACATGGGTTTGGGTGGACTCCAGGAGTTGGTGATGGACAGGAAGGCCTGGCGTGCTGCAGTTCATGGGATCGCAAAGAGTCAGACATGACTCAGCGACTGAACTGATACTGAACCTCCAAAGAAAGAATTAAACCAAAGTTTGCTTGAACCCTTCAGGCACCCTTTGAGTTTTATGAAATGTCCTTCCCTCTCTTAGGATTGCTGGCCTAATCTCAGTTGTAGATAAACAACATTATTCAAATTTTTTAAAGCTGGGTTCATGGTGTTTTAATATCTTTATATCCTCAGGTGAAACTTCAAAACACACAGATAGTTTCTACAGTTAGTTGAATAAGGAAGGCTAACAGTTCCCGGTATGGAAGTTGATTTCTCCTTTAAAGCCCATGAGACCTTTGGTGTAATCTTTGTGTTAGAGGTGAAAAAATTCAAAGGGACAAGGGACCTAACGAAAGACAACATTTCCTATCCTTAAATAGGAAACTAGAAATAATTCTTCTGTCTGGAGACAGTGTTCTTTGAAACACATCCAGTGGTCATTAACACCGAACTGTAGGGAAATTATTTCCTAAATCTTTTTCTCTTGAAATCTTAGACAGAGATGTTTTTAGAAGTATAATACACACTCTAACGATGATTGAGAACATCAGGATAAAGACCATCACCACCTGGCTTCTAAAGCCAATACCTATTCTTCCCACCCTGGCATATTTCTTCCATAAATTTATGGACTTCTTCTGTGGCTAAATCATCTGAAAGTGATCAGGAAAATGTCTAGACTAGGCCTTTCCAAAAGAATTTTTGCAACCTCAGATGGTGACCACAGCACCAGTTACCTTTGGTATCAGTATCTAGGAGATAAGAAAAAGGAAGGAACAAGTCGAACTAGATTGTAAACTCTGAGAAGGTGCAGACTTTTACCTCACTGTTGCATACTGAGTGCCTAACACATAAGAAACACTCGAATATTGAAGGGGTAAATGAATAAATGGATGGATAGCTCTGTAAACTAGAGAAAGAAAGTGCTTATCAGCATACATTTGCTGGATATTAGTTCACTAGTTCAGCACACATCAACAGTGCTGAGGACATTTAGACAGTCCTTGGCTGGACATTATTTTTTTATATAGTTTACTACAAAAAATTGAATATAGTTTTCTGTGTTAAGCAGTGAATACTTACTGTTTATTTTATATATGGTAGTGTGCATCTCATACTCCAAATGTATCCCTCCCCCATTCTGCTAGTGGCTCAGACGATAAAGAATCTGTCTGCAATGCAGGAGACCCAGATTCGATCCCTGGGTCAGGAAGATCCCCTGGAGAAGGGCATGGCAACCCACTCCAGGATTTTTGCCTGGAGAATTCCATGGACAGAGGAGCCTGGCAGGCTACAGTCCATGGGGTCGCAAGAGTCTGACATGACTGAGCAACCAACATATTTCCATTTTGGTAATCATAAGTTTGTCTGTGAATCTGCTTCTCTTTTGTAAATAAATTCATTTGTGCTATTTTTTTAGATTTCACATGTGATATTTTGTCTTTCTGTAGGCTAGACATTATTGAAGTGACAGTTATGTTGATGAAGAGGCCTCTTGGTGCTCTAAAACTGGTCCATATTACAAATCTGGAGTTGAAATAATAAATACATATTGTCTAAGCAAAAGAAGACCCCTATAGGAATATACCCATAAAAGGGTCATTTGGACTCTGTGTTCTATGGGGTGATATGGCCCTTACTGTGGGGAGAGCAGAAAAAAAAATCTTAGATATAACCTTATGATCTTAATCTCAGTTTGTGATGCTCTGAGGCTTGCCTTTAATTACCCCCCCCAGAAAAAACTCATAAAAACCCTATTTCCCAATATTTAATTTGTTAAAGAAGGCATGAGAGGATTAGTGGGGAAAAGGTCTAGAGAAGGCTGGGAATCTATCAGTCTCAACTTATCTGGGTCTCCTGCATTGCAGCCAGATTCTTTACCAGTTGAGCTACCAGGGAAGCCCTATCAGGAGACTAACCTCTATAAACACGTATTAAAATGGATCCTTAGACCACCCTACACGTAGAATCTGAATTCATCAAGTTTCTATAACAAAGGCTTCCCAGGTGGCCCTAGGGGTAAAGAACCCACCTACCAATGCAGGAGATACAGGAGACTTGGGTTTGATCCTTGGGTCAGGAAGATTCCCTGGAGAAGGAAATGGCAACCCACTCCAGTATTCTTGTCTGAAAAACTCCACAGACAGAGGAGCCTGGCAGGCCATAGCGTTGCAAAAAGTCAGACATGACTGAGCACACACTCACACACAGAACAAAACATAGAAATAACCAGAATCACCTTGTAGCCAACAAGGTCAGAGTGGTACTCAAGAGATCTTGACCCCCAGGAACAGGATTCAGACCAGGCAAGGGAGGCCCCTAGTGTGATGCCAGTGTGCATGCCTCCAGGAGGCCCTCCATCTCAGGTATGAGTCCTGAGAGCACTTCCGTAGATTTGTGATGGTCCCCCTGGGCTTGGCATCGTTGATAATTCCAAGACAATAAAGTTTGACAGTATTGCCCAAGCAGCAGT
Organism: Bos javanicus; assembly: GCF_032452875.1. Classification (NCBI taxonomy): domain Eukaryota; kingdom Metazoa; phylum Chordata; class Mammalia; order Artiodactyla; family Bovidae; genus Bos; species Bos javanicus. The sequence goes on from NC_083880.1 coordinate 33,163,762, forward strand.
ACAGCTTACATCAATCACAGCCTGGATGCACTGAACGACTTAGTGGACAGATATTAGCCAAATTTTGTCTTCAGCCACCCTAGGCCTGGAAGTATAATAATAATAATAATATTTTGGAGCACGTGAGTTAAGTGGTCACAGTGGCAGACATAGAGGCACTTAAATAACTACCCAAAATACAAGTTGAACTATGATGAATACTGACATCAAGTTCCACGTCAGTTTTACCTTTGTAGCCCCGTCCTCAAGGCAGTGCCTAGCACATATTAGGCCTTATGCATGCATGTGTGCTAAGTCGCTTCAGTCATGTCCAACTCTTTGCAACCCCATGGACTGTACCCGCCAGGCTCCTCTGTCCATGGGATTCTCTGGGCAAGAATACTAGAGTGGGTTGCCATGCCCTCCTCCAGGGAATCTTCCCGACCCAGGGATCAAACCCCAAGTCTCTTACGTATCCTGCATTGCCAAGAGGATTCTTTACAAACTAGTGCCAGATGGGAAGCCCATTAGGCCCTATATTGATAGGTAAATAATTGGATGACTAAGTATAATTTACAGTTCATATCCAGCAAATATTTATTTAGCAATATATAAAACAAATAAATATAAGCAACAAATCTTGCATTAGGTATGTAGGTATAGCAGCTAGAGAATAGACAGTCAAACCCCTCCGTAATGTTCAATCTATTTTGGAAGTAGAGAAAATTAATAAGCAGTTACAAATATGATGAATGTTAAAACTAGGGAAACATGGGGTGCATGGAAGAGGAAATGGCAAGAAAATCTCACTTAATCTAATCTAAAATGGAATCAAAGAACATAAAAGCCTTTCAGGAAGGAGAAGTAGGCTCCCAGAAGAGATGGTTACGTTAAAACCAGAAGGTTGTCTTGGGGTTAGCCAGGCAGAAGAGGCGGGAAGCACTGGGGAAGGAGAGGAAAAGGAACTAAAATCAGAATGTTCCAGCCAGAAGGAACTGTCTCGTGCAGACTTGGTATGTAGTATATGAGGGGTTGAGTGGCAAGAGTAAAGTTGTTTCTGGTTTTGCTTTTTTTTGTAAGGGGAGTCACACCCTGTGACATTGGGATCTTAGTTCCACAACCAGGAATCAAACTCACACCCCCTGCACTGGAAGGACAGAGTGTTAACCACTGGACTGTTAGGAAAGTCCTGCAAGAGTATAGTTTGGAGAGAGGGTCCAGACCCTACTTTTGAAGATTCTTATTAGCTCTGATAAGCAGGGAAGAACTTTATCCTAAGGCCAATGGCAAGTCATTAAAGAGATTCAAAGCAGGAGAGTAACAGGCTCAGATTCATATCACATCTTTAAAAGATCATGTCAAATGATTGTGGAAAAAGGACTAAAACTGGTACAAGAATGGAGGCAGAAAAATCTATCTGAATGCAGTTCCAATAATCCAGGGAATGAGGTCAGAGAGAGCAGGGTAGATGTGAAAGATATTCAGATGTGGAATTTAGCAGGAACTAGTGACTAGGCAGATGTGTGAGGGCAGGGAGAAGAATCAAGAATAAATTCCAACTTTCTATGGACCCACCAGTATCTACACCCATATTTCTGCCTCTTTACCTATTAACTTAGATAAATCATAGATGCAATTCATTACTGTTTGAATTTGGCTCTTTTCTAGAGTTGTCTGGAACTACTTCCTTCCTTGGGGAGCCTTATGCATTAATTGTTATCTTCCAAAAGTTTATACTTGTTTGTTTGTTTTTTGCTTGTTTGTTCTGAAAATGCAGTTCTAGCCTGTGTGTGTGGTAGTCGCTTCAGTCATGTCCAACTCTTTGAGACCCCATGGACTGTAGATAGCCAGGCTCCTCTGTCCATGTGATTTCCCAGGCAAGAATACTGGAGTGGGTTGCCATTCCCTTCTTCAGGGGATCTTCCAAACCCACGGGTTAAACCCGGGTCTCCTGCATTGCAGGCAGATTCTTTACCATCTGAGCCACCAGGAAATGGCGAGATGATGTGGTAGGTTGGATAATAGCCCCCTCTCCCCCTCACAAAGATGTCCATGTCCTCATCTCTGGAATCTGTGAATGGCAAAGGGATTTTTCAGGTGAGATTAAGTTAAGGACCCTTAAAATGGGAAAATTATCCTGGATTAAGAGGAGGCCCACAGTGTAATCATAAGAGTATGCTGTAGGGTCAGAATCAGACAAGGTGATATGATGATGGAAGCAGAGATCAGAGTGATGTGGCCACAAACCAAGGGATGCAGGTGGCCTCTAGAAGCTGGAAAAGACAATGAACAGATTCTCCCCTGAGCCCCCAGAAGGAACACAGTCCTGCAAACCCATTTCAGACTTCTGACCTGCAGACCACAAAATATATTTGTGTTGTCTTAAGCCACTACATTTGTGGCAATTCATTATGGCAGCAACAAGAAACTAATCCAGGTGCTCTTAAAAGCAACAGGTCATCAACCTAGATTCTTCTATGTACAACAGGTGATTTTGCCTCTAACCTATTGGTAAAACAAAGGTAATTAATCATGTTTCTTGAATTAAGAATACCTATACACCCAAAAGCTTTATTTGTGCATACCTGTAACCTCCTTTTCATCAAACTAAGAACTTATGCTGTCTGAAACTTTATTCTCTTCCCCTGTCTCTATTTTCTAACATTTCATTTCCACCCGGATCTGACTTCATCAATGATCTCTTGCTCACTCACTCCTCGCTCTTTCTTCCTTCCTGCCTCTCTCTTCCTCCTGTATCTTCACACTCTCTCTTTCAAGAGGTTCTACCCATCAGTCTATAAACAGGTTCAAATAATAGTCAAAGCAACATTTATTGAGTCTTTTCTGTGTACCAAGCATTAGACTATGGTCTGCTTCATTATAGCCTTTAATCCTCTGAGATTAACCTTTATGAACAGTGGCATATTTACTGTAAGGCTAATGAACCTTAATCTTCAAAGCATTCAATGGCACAAGTCATTCAAAGCATTACCTGATGTTTTATTTTGTATACCTTTGCTTTAAAAGACCCCCCCTAAATTGTATGAACTTCAAGGTTTCACAAAACCAGGACTTATGCCTGTCTATTATTGTTAACCCCATATTACAAATAAGGAAACTGTGAAATCGTGATAACTTGCTGATTTATAATTTGCTCAGTATTATATAAACAGCAAATGACAGAGGAATATTTCAACATAATTATTTCTGACTCTAGAGTCTAAAGAGTGATAATTTACTCATTCTTTCCCTTCAGGAAATTTCTCGACTTAGCACACCCCTTCCTTTCCAACTTCAGTTTTCCTCCAGTTCATACTTCACCTATCTTTTTTATTTTATAACCCAAAGAATAATCTATATTTACCATCTTGATTTCCTTCCCTGACATTTACTTTCAACTCACTATAATCTAGTTTCTGTCCCCACTATTCCACTACAACTCTTACCAGAGTCTTCAATAACCTCTAGTTCACAAAATGAACATTTTTTTATTCACCATACTTGAGCTAACTGAACCATACTTAAATCATTCCCTCTCTGCTAAAGCTTTCTTTCTTTAGTTACTAAAACATGCTTTCCTCTGTCTCCTCCTTCCTCTAAGACTTCTCCTTTTATTTGTATTTCTTTTTTTTTTATTTTTCCCACTTCCTCATCCAACTTTTTAAATACCAAAAAAATGTCTGGGATTCTTTATTCTCCCTCTTCTCACTCAGCTCATTTCCTTAGAGTTATTTCACTCTCAGATTTCCTAAAACTTTACATAGACCCTAATAGTCACAAGTTTATATTTCTATCTCAGCCATGTGGGAATCCCAGATATCTCAGTGGTAAAGAATCCACCTGCCAATGCAGGAGATGCCAGAAACGCCAGTTCAATCCCTGGGTCGGGAAGATCCTCTGGAGGAGGGCATGGCCACCCACTCCAGTATTCTTGCCTGGAGAATCCCATGGACAGAGGAGCCAGGCGGGCTACAGTCCATGGGTTCACTAAGAGTCAGACACGACTGAGATACTGAGCACATCTTAGCCATGTATCATGAATTACAAACCTTTTCACTCAGTCATAAAAAGGAATGAAACTGTGTTATTTGCAGAGACGTGAATGAACCTAGAGGCTGTCATAAGAATGAAGTAAGTCAGAAAGAGAAAAACAAATACCATATATTAATGCATATATGTAGAATCTATTCAGTACAGATGAACCTATTTACAAAGCAGAAATAGAGACACACATGTAGAGAATAACAATATGGACACCAAGGTAGGGAAGGGAGGCTGGAATGGATTGGGAGATTGGGATTGACATATATACACTCTTGATGCTATGTATAAAATAGAAAACTAATGATAATCTAGTGTATAGCATAGAGAACTCTACTCAGTGCTCTGTGGTAACCTAAATGGGAAGGATATCCAAATAAGAGGGGATATATGTATACATAGAACTGATTCACTTTGTTGTACAGCAAAAACTAACACAACACTCTAAAGAAACTATACTCCAATTTAAAAAATTTTTTAATTACTAGCACTAAATATGGCTATATTTGTTTATACAGATCTACCACATAATACAAAAATGATTGTAAGACATAAAAAAGTCTATAAATACAATTACCTACTGGACATCTTCATCTAGATACCCTACTTCCAATTTTGCAGTTCTAAATCTAAATTTAAATCTAAATCTGCTCTTGCTTCTAATCTATCTAGGCAAACAAGCCAAAGTGTAGGAACAATACTTAAATCTTCCTGTTTTCTCATATCCTACATCTGATCTTTACCAAGATCTTCTCAGTCTACATTTTATTCCCTCTTCTTTAACCCCACTGGGATTGCTAATTCAGCTCAGCTCAGACTAGCACCCGTCTGACATCTGTTACCTTAAAAATACTTCTAACTTGTCTCTACATACATACTCTCCATCCAACCTAAATCCTTACTTCCTTTGGGGCACTTTTTCTAAAATTCAAATAAGACCATATTACTTTCCCTGTTTAAAAACATTCTCTAGGACTTCCTTGGTGATCCAGTGGCTAAGACCCTACACTCCCAAAGCAGGAGGCCTGGGTTTCAACCCCTGCTCAGGGAACCAGATCCCACATCCCACAAGCTAAGAGTTCACATACTATAACTAAAGATCCCACATGCCGCAACTAGGACCTGGTGCAGCCCAATAAGTAAAAATAAAATGTAAAATCATTCTTACCCGATAGGTTCTGGGGAGTGGAGCTGTGGGGCCAGGATTCCCAAATCTAGCTTCAGCCTGCTGATGGGTGGGGCTAATTCCTGACACAGCTCACTGCAAGTTCTGGGGTGTCTCAAAGCTAGTGAATGGGGCTGTATCCTGAGGTGACTGGCTGAGGGGTCCAAGATGTCTCAGTGTTGGTGCTGGCCTGCTAGTGGGCAGGGCTAGGGGGCTCAGGGGCTAGTCCTGCTCACTGGTGGGAAGAGCCGAGCAATGTTCACTAAACTGATTGGGGTAATCATTTCATGATGCATGTAAACCAAACCATTATTCTGTACACTTTAAGCTTATCCAGTGCTGTGAGTCAATTATATCCCAATAAAACTGGAAGGAAAAAAAATTCAGAAAATAAAAACATGTAGATCTCAAAATACAAATATAAATTTTAATCAGCAAACAGGTATACCAGCAAACTAGCTGGGTATCCCTTAATTTTCCTTGCTTAAATATTTTGAAGTAATCACATGCTTTCAGCATGTCTGCCAAGAAGTTATATGAGTTAATACCTTTAACATTTATTTATATATAGACACTCAGATGAATATGTTCAAATGTGCTACATGATAATTTGTTTTTATATAGTGTAAGTGAAACTACAAATGGGAAAATGGAAATATTATATCTATATATCTATAGCAACATCTTTTCTGAGATGATATTGTGTAAAAATAAATTCAGAATATGTAACCCAATAGCCTTCAAATTTAATGGTAAAAATATCTATGAGGTCATTTCAAAACATTAAAGTGTCAACTTATGGAGAAGCAAATTAAGCCAGAGACATTATGAATTCTTAAGAATGTTACTCTAAAATGGCACACTCTCAATTAAAGTAAAAGATTTAGTCTGGGGAAAAATAAACATTAAAAAAAATGTTTTGTCTTCCTATTACAGAGATGCGTGTGTGTGTGTGTGCACGCACGCGCGCCTGTGTCTGTGTGTGTGTCTGTGTGAGTGTGTCAGTCATATCTGACTCTTTGTGACCCCATGGACTGTAGCCCACTAGGCTCCTCTGTCCATGGAATTTTCCAAGCAAGAATACTGGAGTGGGTTGCCATTTCCTCCTCCAGGGAATCTTCCTGACCCACAGATCAAATCCTTGTCTCCTGTGTCTCTTGAATTGGCAGGCGGATTCTTTACCACCAAGCCACCTGGTAAAGCCCCACTTTGATCCATACCCCCACCATATAAAATTAAAATGGGTCATAGAGCTAAATTTAGCTAAATTTAGTTCATAGGAACTTAAAACTATAAAATTTCTAGAACAAAATATGGAATAAAAATCTATGTAAGCTTGGGTTAAACAAAGATTTCTCAGACACTGCCTTAAAAGCATAACCATAAAACAAAAAATTAGCAAATTGAACTTCATCAAAATTTAGACCTTCTGCTCTGCTCCTAAAAAGTCAAGAAAAATAAGAAGATTAGCCACAGAGCAAGAAAATATACATGCCTGATAAAGAATCTTTACCCAGAATATACAAAAACTCTCATAGCTTGATAATAAACACATAATCCACTAAAAAAATCAGCAAAAGATTTGAACAGACACTTCAGCAAAGATACATGGATGGCTGCCAAGCACTTGAAGTTATCAGTCATTAAAAAATGTAAATCAAGGGATGTCCTGGTGATCCAATGGCTAAGACCCCATGCTCCCAATGCAGGAAACCTGAATTCGATCCTCGGTCAGGGAACGAGATCCCACATACTGCAACTAAGACCTGGTGGAACCAAATAAATAAATATTTAAAAAGAAAAAGAAAGGGATTTGATTTTTAAAAAAAGAAAATTCAAATCAAGACCCGTACATTTAAAATATCTAAAACTAAAAAGATTGCTGATACCAAGTGTGAGTATGGATGTAGAATAACAAATATTCATATAATGCCCATAGCGAAGTAGACCCAGCTTTTGACAGTTTCTTAAAAAGTTAAACATATGTACCATACAACCTGGCCATTCTACATGTTGGTATACACTTAAGAGAAATGAAAATTTGTACATGAATAATTATAGTAATTTTACTTCTTTTTTGGGGGGCGGAGGGTAACTTTACTTCTGAATGTCTTGTGGGGAAAAAAGCTAGACAAAAACATCACATACTGTGTGATACATTTATAGAAAATTCTAGAAAACTCTGCAATTTCAGAAGACAGATAAGTACTTCCCTGGGGGTGGGATAAAGGGCAGGAAGGAGAGGAAAGGGCTACTCAAAAGAGGCACAGGGGACTTCTCTGGTGGTCGAATGGCTAAGACTCTGCACTTTCAGTGCAGGGGGCCAAGGTTTGATTCTTGGTCAGAGAACTAGATCCTGCAAGCAGCAACTACGACCTGGTGCAGTCAAATATATATATATATATATTTTTTTTTATAAAAGTGATTCCAATAAAGTTAATTTTAAAAAATCAAAGGGGCACAGAAAACTTTTTGAGTAATGCTTATATTGCTTGTCTTAACTGTGATATAATTGGTGTGTGTATATATATGTGTGTATGAAAACATTAAAGTATGTACTTTATAGCAACTTACTCTATGTCGATTATATTTCAATAAAGATACTTTAAAAACAAGTAGAAAATAAGTCTCTGGTCCCCAGTCATAATTAGAAATCCAAATTAAAATCAATTGTTCACAATAAATTTGTGGAATTAGCTGTCCGCTGTAGCCTGAGCAGTATGCCAACTGCTTCTGAGGAACACAAAAAGGTAGTAGAGGGACTTCCTCGGTGGTCCAGTGGTTAGGAATCCACCTTCCAAAGCAGGGAACTCGGGTTCAATCCCTGGTTCAGGAACTATTAATAAGATCCTACAGGCTGCAGGGCGACTAAGCCCTTGTGCTACAACTAGAGAGCCAGGGTGGCTGCAGCTAAGACCCAACGCAGACAAATATATAAATAATTTTTTTTTTAAGTAGTAGAGTCCTTGCACTTAACCACCCATCACAACCAAAATAGTCACAAGGCAGGTAGTCTATCTCAACAGCATTAAATACAAGGTTGGATGGCATCACTGACTCAATGAACATAAGCTTGAGCAAATTCCAGGAGATAGTGAAGGACAGGGAAGCCTGGCGTGCTGCAGTCCATGGGGTTGCAAAGAGCTGGAAGTGACTGAGCGATTAAGCACACACACACATAATTAACTTCAGGCTTCCCTGGTGGCTCAGTAGTAAAGAACCTACCAATGCAGGAGACGCAAGAGGCAAACGCCCTTCAGGCTCCTCTGTCCATGGGGTCACAAAGAGTCAGACACAACTGAACACACACACACACGCATAATTAACTTCAAGACTATATATGCATACAAACACTTGTACTTAAGATATATACATACATACACACACATACATATGTATACATTCTTACACAACAGAGAAATTGAAAGGGCATTTATTTTCATTATAGAGCAATATACTAGAGTTCTTGTAAGCACAGAACTTGCCTGTGCATTAAAATACTGTATCTATAAAGAAAGTAATTTGCAAGTGTCTCAGGAATCATTCTCTTGTATAAACTGTAAGGCACCTCCTTGTAAATAGATTACTATAGGGAGCAGTACCTTTTAATCAGGGAAAGATCCTTAAAGTAGATGAGTTTTAGATGAATTTTAACAGATGTGAAAGCTATAGAATGGAAATTGGGTAAATATTTCTGGAGGAGGAAAATACCTTCTGTGGTATGCCTAAAAGTAAAAAAAGAGTGGGAATATGGTAGAGAGCCAGGGTTGAAGGTCACTAACATGAAATGTTTTTTATAAATACATGAACTTTTAAAACTGTCAAATGTTTCAAAGAAAAGCTATGATAAGAGATTGGATATATTTCAACAAGCAATGTTGGCCCCACCTGGAAAATTCTCTACAGCTGGATCATCATTCCCCCTAAATTCAAAATGGGTGAAAGACTTAAATGTAAGACCTGAAACCATGGAACTCCCGTGACACCTGTCTTGGTGACGGTTTTGGATATGACACCAAAAGCAAAGGCAATGAAAATGAAAATTGAAAAGTGGGAGGACTTTCCCGGCAGTCCAGTGGTTGAGACTTGACCTTCCAGTGCAAGGGGTTTGGGTTCAACCCCTAGTTGGGGAACTAAGATCCCTCATACCTCACAGCCAAAAAGCCAAAACATAAATCAGAAACGCTATTGTAACAAATTCAATAAAGACTTTTTAAAAAGGGTCCATGTCAAAAAAATCTTTAAAAAAAAAAAGAAGTGGGATTATAGCAAACAATCAACAAAATGAAAAGATATAAACGGAGAAAATATTTGCAAATCACATATCTGATAAGGAGTTAATATCCAAATATATATAAGGAATTCATACAACTCCAACATATAAGAAGAAAAATCTGATCAAAAACTGAATAGACATTTTTCCAACAAAGATATACAAATGGCCAAAAGGTACAAGAAAAATGCTCAGCATGACTAATAATCAGGAAACAAAAATCAATGAGATATGACCTCACAGCTGTTAGAACAACTGTCACCAAAAAGATAAATGATAACAAGTATTGGTAAGGATGTGGAGAAAAGGAAAATTTGTGTGTTACTGGTGGGAATGTAAACTGATATAGTCACTGTGGAAGACAGCTTGAAGGTTCCTGAAAAAGTTAAAAATAGAAGTACCATATGATCCAGCAATCCTACTTCTAGGTATATGTCTTAAGGAAACGAAATCATTATCTCGAAGAGACATTATATATGCACCCCTATGTTCATAGCAGCACTGTTCACAACAGCCAAGACATTGGAAACAACCAAAGTGTCCATCAGCAGATGAATAGATAAGCGAAATGCGAGAGATATATATATCGATTCTTTTTCAGCTATTTTGGAGAAGGCAACGGCACCGCATTCCAGTACTCTTGCCTGGAAAATCCCATGGATGGAGGAGCCTGGAAGGCTGCAGTCCATGGGGTCGCTAAGGGTTGGACACGACTGAGCAACTTCACTTTCACTTTTCACTTCCATGCATTGGAGAAGGAAATGGCAACCCACTCCAGTGTTCTTGCCTGGAGAATCCCAGGGATGGGGGAGCCTGGTGGGCTGCCGTCTATGGGGTCATACAGAGTCGGACACGACTGTAGTGACTTAGCAGTAGCAGTTTCAGCTATTTAAAAAAAAAAAAGGGAAATCCTGCCATTTGTGACATCATTAACAAATCTTAAGGGCATTCAGTTCAGTTCAGTTGCTCAGTCGTATCCAACTCTTTGTGACCCCATGGACTGCAGCACGCCAGCCTTCCCTGTCCATCAGAAACTCCTGGAGCTTACTCAAACTCATGTCCATTGAGTCGGTGATACCACCCAACCATCTCATTCTCTGTCGTCCCCTTTTCCCCTTGCCTTCAATCTTTCCCAGCATCAGGGTCTTTTCAAATGAGTCAGTTCTTCACATCAGGTGGCCAAAGTATCGGCGTTCCAGTTTAAGCATCAGTCCTTCCAATGAATATTCAGGACTGATTTTCCTTAGGATGGACTGGTTGGATATCCTTGCTGTCCAAGGGACTCTCAAGAGTCTTTTCCAACACTGCAGTTCAAAAGCATCAATTCTTTGGCGTCAGCTTCCATCTCTCATATCCATACATGACTACTGGAAAAACCAAAGCTTTGACTAGACGGACCTTAAAATGAGTTCAGTTCAATTCAGTTCAGTCGCTCAGTCATGTCTGACTCTTTGTGACCCCATGGACTGCAGCACGCCAGGCCTTCTTGTCCATCACCAACTCCAGGAGTTTACTCAAACTCATGTCCATTGAGTCGGTGATGCCATCTAACCATCTCATCCTCTGTCGTCCCCTTCTCCTCCTGCCCTCTATCTTTCTCAGCATCAGGTTCTTTTCAAATGAGTCAGCTCTTCACATCAGGTGGCCACAGTATTGGAGTTTCAGCTTCAACATCAGTCCTTCCAATGAACACCCAGGACTGATCTTCTTTAGGATGGACTAGTTGAATCTCCTTGCAGTCCAAGGGACTCAAGAGTCTTCTCCAACACCATAGTTCAAAAGCATCAATTCTTTGGCACTCAGCTTTCTTTATAGTCCAACTCTCACATCCATACATGACTATTGGAAAAACCATAGCCTTGACTAGACAGACCTTTGTTGGCAAAGTAATGTCTCTGCTTTTTAATATGCTGTCTAGGGTGGTCATAACTTTCCTTCCAAGGAGTAAGTGTCTTTTAATTTCATGGCTGCAGTCACCATCTGCAGTGATTTTGGAGGATGGAGAAAGACAAATACTGTACAATCTCATCTATATGTAGAACCTTAAAAAGCCCAACTCGTAGAAACAGGTGGTTTAGAGGCGTGAGGTGGAGGTGGGGCATAGGAGAAGGTGATCAAATGGTACAAACTTCTAGTCATAAGATACGTTCTGGGGATGTAATGTACAGCATGGTGAGTAAAGTTAATGACACTGTTTTATATTTGAAAATTGCTAAGAGAGTAAATCCTCAAAGTTCTCATCTTAAAAGGGGAAAAATTGTGATCATGTGAGGTGATGGATGCTAACTAAATTTACTGTGGTAATCATTTCACTATATGTGTATTTTTCAAATCATTATGTTCAACATCCTAAACTAATACAAGGTTATATTCAATGCATATATCCCAGTAAAACTGGGAGAGGGGGCCAATGTTGACCCTATTTGGGGTGTTCTTCATAGCTGGGTTACCCCCCTCCCCCACACCCCATCTCCTCTACCTCATGGAACAGAGGGAGAAAAGAAATCACTCCAACAGCCAAAAGATTGAATAATAGTTGCTGTAGGTTGACTCAGAGAATATTTTCTGCTAACCACCAAGCCTGCCTTGTGCCTGATTCTCTGGGGCAGTGAACAGTGGCATCTACATTCAGCAAAGGTCTTAGAGGAGACCCTAATCACTACGTTCAGAAGAGTTCCAGGAACTCTGGGAAGCTGTGCATTCCAAACAGGAAGAAAGAACATGGAAAGCCAGGCTTGAAGTGGAGCCTGGAAAGGAATCTAGTCGCAGGAGGAATGGGTGTGGAAAAGGCACATTTTAAATTAAAATTGCTCAGGAATTCCCCAATCAATGGAGGGTCTATATGGTTAAGGTGTGAAATATGCTTTTGTACAGCATTCCTTTTTGCTCATTAAACTTCATAAAACAATTCTGAACAAGGGGGCTGACAGAGGAGAGAATGCTGGCTGATTCAAGGTAATAAATATCCCCATGTGGACATTGATCAAACAAAGGGGGATATTCATAAGGAGAATACTAGTGACTAGAGGATACTTTCTAAGAATAGATTACAACTTTTGCAGTTTCACCATGGTAATATGCAGTGCTGGGGTAACTTCGACACATAGAGAAATGTAACATTAAATGACACCCAGGGATTTTGGTATTTATTAGAAAATTCATTTTTAAGCGGAAGCTCACCAAAGGAAATTCCAACACATGCTACAACATGGATGAGACTTGATGACATTATTGTAAGTGAAATAAGCCAGAGGAAGAAAAAGAAAAACTCCATGATTTCACTTATCTAAGATATCTAGAATAGTCACATTTACAGAAACAGAAAGTAGAGTGTAAATATCACAGGATATTGCTTGTATGTAGAATCGAAAAACAAAAAAAAAAGATACAAATGAATTTATTTACAAAACAGAAATAGACCCACAGACATAGAAAACAAACTTTGGACTTCCTGGAAGTCCAGTGGTCAAGACTCCATTATTCCACTGCAGGGGGTATGGGTTCAATTCCTGGTCCAGGAACTAATATTTTACATGTTGTGGGGGAGGGAGGGGTGTGGACAAAATTTTTTTAATTTTTAAAAATTAAAAAAAAGAAAGCAAATTTATGGTTACCAAAGTAACCATATGTATATGTGTGTGTATGTATGTAAAAAGATATATATTCAGTTATATACTATAACTGAATCACTATGCTGTACATCTGAAATTAATACAACATTCTAAATCAACTATAGTTCAATTAAAAAAAAAACTATGATGAAAAAAAAAAAACAAAACTATGACTTGGCAGGAGGGAAGTATAGTCATAGTTGCCAAGAGCTGGGGAAGAGGCATAGGGGCAATTGTTATTTAATTGGTATAGAATTTCAGACTTGTGAGATGAAACGGTTCTGGAGATTGGTTGTAAAACAATGTGAATATACTTTACAGTACTGAACCTCTTTTCTTAAAAATGTTTAAGAGGGTAACTGTTAATGTTGTGTATTTTTCCACAATTAAAAAAAAATTTTTAAGTAAGGAAAAAAAGAAAAGGAAGTTCACCAAGTACCCAGACTTCCTGAAAACCAATTGCAGAAGGACTGAGTAAACCTGAAAAGCACGTGGAATGCATTACTTTTAAGTATGCAGTTGGAAGAAAAAGTATATAGACATTTCTTGGGTCCCAACACAGGCTCATTACTGCCAAGTCCTTCTACATCCATTGTATTAAATTCACACAGTAAACCTGAAAATAGATACTCTAAAGTCCTCACTTGGACATACTGTCCTGAAAAAATTGGGGTATAGAAAGAATGAATATGCTCCCTAAGTTCTCACAGCTGATCAGCAGCCTAGGAGTTCTCTATTACTGGGGGAAAAAAGTCATTACAATGAAACTAATTCTCTTAGAGAGTTAAGAGGAGAATTATTCTCCCTTTTCCACTCTCTTTTCACTTCTCTTTCTCATGTACTGAATCCTGAGAAGAAGTTGAAAAGTCAAGTTAGTCTAGCATTTACGGAGAGAATTACAGGGAAAAATCTATGATTTCCTTAATTAGCATAAAACTTTGAAGCTGGGAGTAAAAATCAAGGTGCCTGACAGAAAAGAGTGCCCTGGAAATGAGCCTAAGCAAGTACAAAATGTGTCTCCAGGGGAGAATAAAATAAGGCTGGGAACCCACGCACAGTTCTCACATAGGCAGGCGTCATTTTTCTTTTTGGTACAAAGCATGCCAGTCAGAATGCCAAATTAAACTGAACTTCTGCCACTTAGTAAATACGTTTTATAACATTTAACCAAGGAATGGGTATGGTCCAGATCACAGCAGGAAACAGATGGCACTCTCAGACTGAGCCGTTTGACGGAGGTTGAAGGGGCTACGTGTGGAGGTCAGGCAGGCTACAGGGAAACCACAGGGGCGGTGCGGGACCTTGGGGCTAGTGACCAGAATCTCACCACCCAAAGGCCCGCATGGACAAAAGGAGTGACCTATGACTGAGATGCAGAGGCTATGACCTTTGACCCCTGGATGCAGCCAGTCTGCAGTGGCCCAACAGGGAGGACGTTCAGGAATTAAACATTTCCACTCCCACTCTCTGTTCCTTCTGCACCCCCCTCCCATTTTTTTTTTTTTAAAGTCTTTATTGAATTTGTTACACTATCCCTTCTTTTTTTTTTTTTTTAATGTTTTGGTTTTTTCGTCCATGAGGCATGTAGGATCTTAGCTCTCAGACCAGGGTTTGAACCCACACCCCTTGCATTGGAAGGTGAAGTCTTAACTACTGAACCACCAGGGAAGCCCCTCCTTCTGCTCTTCTGTCAAAGCTCCCTGTTGGCCAAACCTGACCTTAAGCCTCTTAAAGCACAGAGCCTGTAAGGGTGGGAGAGAACGGAGCGTGCTTTTGGAGGGGCCAACAGTATCCCGCATGAAGACTGACTAATATTTTATAGGTCATGTGTGAATTTAAAGAAGAACTAACAAAGGGAACAAGTCCTCTGGGGTTTTTTTGTTGGTTGGTTGGTTGGTTTTCTTTTTTGTTTTTAGTAAAAATAGAAAAGATACTCTGGGGACTTCCCTGGTAATCCAGTGGTTAAGAATCCACCTGCTGGTGCAGGGGACACAGATTCGATCCCTGGTCTGGGAAGATCTCACGTGCTGCAGGGCAACTAGGCAGGTGGAGCCCAGCTCCTGAGCCCACAGGCCCTACAGCCCATGCTTCACAACAAGAGAGGTCACTGCAATGAGAAGCCCAAGTACTGCAATTTGAGAGTAGCCCCCGCCAGCTGCAATTAGAGAAAGCCTGCAATGAAGACCCAGCACAGCCAAAACTAAAAAGAAAGAAAAGATACTGTTAAGTTTGGGGAAATGTATTCCTCAAGTTTTGCTGTGATAATGCTGCATCCCATCAACCCCCAAGTCTCAGTGGCTTACAATCACAAACACTCATTTCTCACTCTCAGGTCCACAAGTCAGTTCTGGTTCAGATACATTTGACTAAGTTATCCAGACTTAGCTCCAGGCTGAAGGTTGGGATCAGTTGTGCCTATGGACGGAGGAGCCTGGCAGGCTGCAGTCCATGGGGTCGTGAAGAGTTGGACACGACTGAGCAACTTCACTTTCACTTTTCACTTCCATGCATTGGAGAAGGAAATGGCAACCCACTCCAGTGTTCTTGCCTGGAGAATCCCAGGGACGGGGGAGCCTGGTGGGCTGCCGTCTATGGGGTCACACAGAGTCGGACACGACTGAAGCGACTTAGCAGCAGCAGTGCCTCTCTTATTCTAGAACTCAGGCTAAATGACCAATGATTACCTAGAGCGTGGCAGATGGTAGAAGCCCAAATGGAAGAACAATAACCACAGCATTTCTTGACTTGTACTCAGAACTGGCAGGCTATGACCTTCACCATATTGAATCAGCCAGTGGAAGACTTTTGACCAAGTCCAGTGGCAAGAGAGTAAAGTCAATGGATGGAGAGGGGTAGAGTAAATATTTTATGAATAATAATTAATCTATAATACTTTGTAAAACTGGCTCTGAAAATATGCTTTACATAGAAGTCTTCCAGGCAGTGTAACTACAAACAGATTTTACTCCATTAACTGTTTAACTTTAATTTTATTTTATTTTGGCCATTCCAGCATGTGGGATCTTAGTTCCCTGTCCGGAGATTGAACCCTCAACCCCTGCATTAGGAAGGAGGAGTCTTAACCACTGGATTGCCAGGGAAGTCCTCCATTAACTGTTTTTATGTATATATATATTTTTCTTATTTAAAGTATCCTCTGGCTGTGATTATACTTTCCCTGCCAATCACATTTACCTTCTACATTACTAAAAGGAACTATAAACACTATTAACCGAAACACCAGCCTGAAAGCATATTATATGTCCCTTCTCATGTAAGTATCAATCTCTGCCAAAAGCATCTAGTGAAGATGAAAGCAGTGAACGTTCATACATCACAGCCTAGTAACTTATTCATTATTTCAAAGCCATCGCATAACCTTTTTTAAATCATCAGCAGGATAGATACATTTTTTAAATATATTGATGATGATTTTTATAGATTTTTATGTTTAATGTTTCCTTGCTGCACAGCAACAGGTACAGCATTTTTTCCCAGCTTTCTTGAGATGTAATTGACGTATAACATTGTGTAACTTTAAGATGCACAATCTATTGAATTGATATCCTTATACACTCCACTGTAATTACTACCATAGCTTTAACTAACACGTCCATCAGGTCACATAATTGCCATTTCTTTTTTGTGGTAAAAACATTTAAGATTATTCTCTTGGAAAACTTCAAGTATATAATACAGTCTTATTAACGACGAACACAGTGCTGTGCTACGCTTAGTTGCTCAGTAATGTCTGACTCTTTGCGATCCCATGGACTGTAGCCTGCCAGGCTCCTTTGTTCATGCGATTTTTCCAGGCAAGAATACCAGAGGGGGTTGCCATTTCCTTCTCCAAGGGATCTTCCCAACCCAGGGATTGAACCCACATCTCCTGTGTCTCCTGCAATGCAGGCGAGTTCTTTACCTGCTGAGCCATCGAGGAGCTTAAACTCCTTTCGATCAGATTGAATCTCTTGGCAAACATCCTTTGCAACCTTAAAAAGAATCACAGGGTTACTTTCCAGAAGCCTTGTTTTGAAAATAGAGTAATGGTTCGGGTAATCAAAATCTGATCTCTGATGCCATCTTTGTCACTATCCAACCACAGAACATAGCCAAGTAAGTCACAGTTTCTCCAGGTGGCAGAGCAGACTGGAAAAGGTTGGCATGTGGAGCTAAACCACCAACAATGTGGGACAGTGTAAAAACAGACTCCTACTTGGGTCTAGAAAATTTGGTCAAAACTGGATTTACTGAAAACCTATCATTCCCAGGCATTGTGCTGAGCCTAAACACAGAGTAGTAAACAAGACAGTCATTGCTTTCGTAGAGCTCAAGGAAAAGATGCACATTAAATAATCGAAGGTGTAAGAAGTACCATAAGAGGTGTGGGGTTCCACGTGAGCTCACAGCCTGGCAAGTGAGTATCTCAGTGCTATGGTCACGGTCAATAGAACGAGCGCAATCTGTTGAGATGGATGGTGGCCCTTGGCAATAAACAAGACAGGATAAATATTATTCAAAAACACACTGAGGCATGCAGTAACTCTTTATTCTGGAAGTCCTGGCCAGCAGGAAGTTTCAAGGAGAGGATTTTAGATACTGAGAAGGATAAGACAAGAATGCTACCTTCTGAAGAAGTGACGACAATATATCATATTCTTTTTTTCATTACTTTAGGAAGTAGATCAAAAGAGATCTAGCTGCCATTTATGTCAAAGAATGTTCTCCTTTTGTTTCCATGTAAGAGTTTCATAGTGTCTGGCCTTACATTTAGGTCTTTATCCATTTTGAGCTTATTTTTGTGTATGATGTTAGGGAGTATTCTGATCTCATTCTTTCACATATGGCTGTCCTGTTTTCCCAGCAACACTTATTGAAGAGGCCGTCTTTTCTCCACTGTATATTCTTGCCTCCTTTGTCATGGATTAGGTGACTACAGGTGCATAGGTTTATCTCTGGGCTTCCTATCCTGTTCCATTGATCTGTATTTTGGTTTTTGTGCCAGTACCATAGTGTCTTGATTACTGTAACTTTGTAGGATAGTCTGAAGTCAGGGAGCCTGATTCCTCCAGTCATATTCTAGAATGCAAGTCATCCAGGGCAGCTGGCGCCTAACATGGAGAGAGTGGGGCTGGGGTGATAAACAGGGACGAGAGTTTGCATGCGTTTACACACCAGGCAGTGGACCTCTGCCTGACAGTGTGCAGTCCACAGGCACTGGGCCACCACCAGCTTGAAGCTCATGCTTGTCTTCCTCTTTCCAGCAACTCATAGCACCAAACTGAGCCACCCGCCAGTGGTGAGACAGAAGGCTTCTTCTAGCTACCACCTTAACCCCAGTGGTCCAAACCCATACTCAGAAGGACTTGTAACTAATACGGACTTCATATTTATACCTCAGGGCACAAACAAGAAATAGGTTTCCCCTAGGAAAAGGCAATGGCACCCCATTCCAGCATTTTGCCTGGAAAATCCCATGGATCGAGGAGCCTGGTAGGCTGCAGTCCATGGGGTCACTAGAGTCGGACACGACTGAGCGACTTCACTTTCACTTTTCACTTTCCTGCATTGGAGAAGGAAATGGCAACCCACTCCAGTGTTCTTGCCTGGAGAATCCCAGGGACGGGGAAGCCTGGTGGGCTGCCGTCTATGGGGTCGCACAGAGTTAGACACGACTGAAGCAACTTAGCAGCAGCAGCAGCAGCAGCAGCAACTCCTCTCTCTGTCTGTCTCTTTTTCTCTCTCTTCTGCTTTTTTCAACTTGGAGCTCAACAACTTCTCCTTTCCTAAGAAATAAGTAGCTCAATGTTTATTTTGCCTTTTCCTTCATTTGTCTAAAGGAAATGATAATATAGCCCTTCCCAGAGGCTCAATGGTAAAAAAATTCTGCCTGCCAATACAGGAGATACAAGTTCGATCCCTGGTTTGGGACGATCTCCCAGAGAAGGAAATGGCAATCCACTCCAGTACTCTTGCCTGGGAAATCCCATGGACAGAGAAGCCAGGCGAGGTTACAGTTCATGGAGTTGCAAAGAGTGAGACATAACTTAGCAACTAAACAACACCAACCGAAAAAAATTTTTTTTTCTTGCTATGAGTGGTGTTCGTTGGGAGGCTGCATGGGAAGAGTTTTTTCTGGGACCTCTCAATCCAAAGGGAATAAAGACTCCCACTTCTGAGAAAATAAAATATGCCCCTTTATCTCATCCAGGAGTTATTTTTCTGCGACTGTGTTTCTTGGAATCCTACTGATGCTCACTTTGTTGTCTTTTTTAAACTGTACAATTTTGGAACTCTGTGTTAGAAACATTGTTTGCTTACACTGCATAGTTACCTTTTTGGAAATAATTTCAGATTTATAGAAAATTTAACATTCTGCCTTAAGGAAAAGCTTTCCCTTCTCCCTGAATACTTATTCACCTGTCTATGGACAAGTGATTCCTTTCTTTTTAATTTTAATTTCTTTGGCTGTGCTGAGTCTTGGCTGCAGCACATGGGATCTTTGTTACTGGGCGCAGGATCTTTAGTTGGGGCATGTGGGATCTAGTTCCCTGACCAGGGATTGAACCCAGGTCCCCTGCATTGGGAGCATGGAGTCTTAGCCACTGGACCACCCGGGAAGTCCTGTTAATTCCTATTTTATTTAATGTTTTGTCATCTATTACTGGGCTTCCCTGGTGGTGCAGCAGTAATGAATCTGCCTGTCAATACAGAAGACACAAGAGATGAGGGTTCAAACCCTGGGTTGGGAAGATCCCTTGGAGAAGGAAATGGCAACCCACTCCAGTATTATTGCCTGGGAAATCCCATGGACAGAGGAGACTGGCGAGCTAGAGTCCACGGAGTTGTAAAGAATCAGATATGACTTAGTGACTAAACAACAAACAACAACAATGTGTTACTATCACTACTTACTTTGATTCTCAAAATGACCCAGATTTGGCCAGTAGAGACCCCCTTCAAGCTGGCTTCTCTGTCCTTTGACAAGTGTCCACAATTCCTTGCATATTTCCTTACTTTCTCGAGCAACAGGTGACCTACTATCATCTTGTACTTCCTCCACTTCAACCCTGGAGCCAACCGTTTACAACGAGTTTTGGTTCCTTTCAGTGGATGTTGATATTTGAAAACCAAGATCTGGGCACTCAGAACATTTATTTCTACTGGGCTGTTGTTTCTACAACAGAGACTCAAGCCACGAAATAAATGCATGTGTACCCATAGACACACGAACATATAGACTCCACAAACAACTGTATTTCTCTACCTTTCAGGGTATCTATTTTTTGAACTTATTATTTCAAACATCCAATACTTCCAGTTCCGATCCAGTGCCTTGGGGTTCTCTTCAGCCTCTCTCCTTCCGTACTTGTAAGTCCCTTCTCCAACAGTAAGAAATTGTATGTATTTGTTGGCTCGATGTCCCTGTGTGTAATTGATCTGTCTGCCATACCAGCTGCCTCCTGGCCCTCCAGGGACTCCATAAGGGAGAAGAATGGGTAGAAAGGGTGATCTAATCGGAGGGCAGGGAGGAAGGGAGGAAAGGAGGCACTAATTCTACGTAAAGTCTTCACACTTACAAATGTTCAAAAAATAAAAATAAAAACCAAAGGCTTACTTAAAGGGAAGTGTTCAGTACTGTTTCCCAGTGCCTAATAGGAAGAGAAATGAAGTCTGATGAGTAGTCAACTGTCTGTGCTTTTCAAAGCCACACAAAGCTTCTGTTCACTAACCGTGTCAAGGGGAACTACGGAGGCTTTTCTGTAAACACTGATATTATGGTTGAGGGTGTTAACTGGGCTTCCCTGGTGGCTCAGCCGTAATGAATCCTCCACAGTTACATTTCTCATAATTCAGACTCACGTGCTCATCCATGATCAATCACCCTGTCACTAGAGCTGTGTTTTTTTTAATTAATTTATTTTTTTTTATGGCTGTGTTGGGGCTTTGTTGTTGCATGGGCTTGTCTCTGGTTGTGGCAAGTGGGGGGTACTGTTTGTTGCGGGGCTCATGCTTCTCATTGCAGTGGCTTCTTTTCCCGCAGAGCACAGGCTTCAGTAGTTGTGGCTCCCAGATATAGAGCACAGGTTCAGTGGTTGTGGCGCAGGGGCTTAGTTGCTCCTCGGCATGTGGGATCTTCCCAGAGCAGGCATCGAACTCGTGTCTCCTGCATTGGCAGGCAGATTTTTTTTTTTTTTTTTTTTTAACCACTGAACCACCAGGGAAGCCCCATATCTGTATTAAAAGAAGCCTATACATGATGCCGGAGACCATCCTTCCCCCATGAAAGCTTTTATAATGAAAGCCCAGGCTTTTGGAGACTAAATATAAAGACAACAATACCTTTATAAATTAGAGTTATCAGGCCTTAGAACCAAGGTAAATACAGTTGCTATGAGCATTGAAAGAAAAAATTAAAAAATAAAGACCCAGAGGAGATCAGCATGGAGCAAAATTTCAGACTCAAACTTAATCAAAGTATCAGGGCCATGTATGGAAAACAGACCTTTGAAATTTAAATTTCAAAACTAGAAACCCAGGTAGAATAAAAGGAGGGCAAAATGGTAGAAAATCACTCAACATCTTGAGTTTATACCATGAGAGAAAATGGGTCAACAGTGTAACCAAATAAGAAAAATACATTGATTTATTCAGTTTTTCTGCAAAAGAATGATAAGAGTTGGACCTTTCACAGGGAAAGAAATGATGATGAGATTAGTTATCTAAAGAGTATAACCTTTAAAAACTGTGAATCACTATATCATATACCTGTAACTTATACTGCACATCAACTATACTTCAATAAAAATAAATAAATAATAAAAAAATTTTTAAGTGAAAAAAAAAAAGGTTATCAGGCCTTCATCCTCCCTAGAAGAGATCTTGGTATTCTTTTTAGGCATAAATAGTGATGGTTTCTGGCTTTTTCAGGGTAATGATGATGGATAACAGACTCTGCAATTTAAGAAATTCTAAAGCATGCATAATTTCATTTGAGGAAAGATAGGAAATTAGCTTATAAACTTGTGTGAGTATGAATATTTGATTATGCTTGGAAGACCTCAATTCCAATATATGAATAATATTCCTCACTTCTTAAAGAAGACCTAGAAAACCCTGATGATAATCTGGATCCCTCCTTAGCTAACAACTTATCTTTCATCTAAGCCTTCCTCAACAATATCACATCTAAGACAACTTTAGACATCTTTCCTTTAAGTTCAGAAGTCAAATTTCTGGGCCAAGTCTGTTCAGCAAGTGATCAAAATGGTGTCCATCTGTCCCCCAACAGTAGAACTGATAAATAAATTGTGATCTATTCCAGAATGGAATATTATTCAGCAATGAGTAATATGCAACAACATGAATGAATCTCACAAACATAATTGAACATGAAAGTATATATTGTATAATTTGGTTTATATAAAGGTTCTAACATAGGCAAAACCAGTCTTTGGTGTTAGAAATAAGGATAGTTGTTACTTGTTGGGGAGTAATTGAAAGTGGGCATAATGGGAATTTCTAAAATTCTAACAGTATCCTATTTCTTGATCTGGGTCCTATTCATTTTGTAAAATATCATCAAGATATACTCTTAAATTTGTATACTTTTTAGAATATATGTCAAATTCAATAAAATAAGTATGACCCAAAAATCTCCTTGAGTGAAACACCAATGATCCTTAAGGATCACAAGTTTTAGATCCACAAGTTTTTAGAGACAAAAGGCCATTCATAGGCCACTTGCTAACATATCCAGGAAAAGTCAGAATTTTTTGTGACCATGGCTATGGTAGAAGTCTTCTCATCTGTCCTGATGCCAGTTTGCTCTGACAAGACTTAGCTTTATATATTTGACTTAGATATCTCTAACACCAAGTGCATACGATTCTGTTAGAGAACTTTTGGAAGTGAGGAGCCTCCAAGCTTTTACCCATATTTTTGAGAAAACTTTCCCAAGTCAAAACTGTTAATATGTGATGGAGAATCTACTCAACATCAAGGCTACTCATCCTGAGCAGGTGGTGACTACCAATCACGACAGGTGGACACCTCCAGAAGGCAGGAAAAGTCAACTATCATCTTGAAAATGTTGAATTTAAGACTAAATTCAATCATACTGAGATCCTGAGCTCATATTCCATCTTTTAGTCTGAAGAGGCAGACGTTTTTGAAAGCCCCCACATTCCCCAAGAGATTCTCTGCCCCTTCAAAATGATGTGAGTCTATGATCACATTTATAGCTATGGGATGTAAATTGAAGGGGAAACACTGGATTTTTGTTGCTCTGGAGAGAAGGAAAAAGAGAAATGGGGACTTCCCTGGTGGTCCAGTGGTTAAGAATCCGCCTGCCAATGCAGGGCACATCCCAGTCCCTGATCTGGGAAAATTCTACTTGCTGCAGGCAACTAAGCCCAGGAGCCATAACTACTGAGCCCACGTGCCCTAGAGCTTATGCTCCGCAACAAAAGAAGCCACTGCAATGAGAAGCCCACCCTCCATAACTAGAGTGTAGCCCTCGCTCGCTGCAACTAGAGAAAGCCTGTGCACAGCAGTGAAGGCTCAGAACGGCCACGAAGACCCAGCACAGCCAAAAGTAAGATGAAATAAAATAAAAGAGAGAAATAGGATTTACTTCTTCATCTCTTTCTTTGCCGCAGGATTCAAAAAACGCTAATCACAGGAAAGTTTTTGAACTGTCATTTGGCTTTCTAGGAAGCAATTTAATCTTAAGGTAACATGTACTTAACTGTTCCCAAGATTCACACTTAATGGAGGTATGCAGCTGCTGAAATACTCACAGCAGCACTGCTCTGTAATAAAGTACTCACGGGTGATGGCTTATTCCACTTATTCTCAACATTATTATCATCACACTCAAATCTTGCTCAATTGGTTAAACGTTTTTCTAATGCTTTCCGTCGCTGTTGTGTCATCTTTGCAGCTTTTTCTCTTTTACAATAATTTGCAAATATTCCTTATTCTCAACCCTGTTCATAGAATTGTTATAATATCTAACTAGCAGTTTTCATTTTTTATCCATATATTTCTTCCAAAATCAATCACAGTTTTTCTCTTCCATGGCAAGTTATCCAAGGTTTAACCGAGTTATGTGCTTTCATTCTTGGCAGCTGAATCATTGAATGAATATGCCTGAAACTCATTCCCAATGGCATTTTAATCAGGGCTCTCATAAAATAATCCCTATATTTGGGCAATAGACAATTTATTTGAATTTTATTGAAGAACAAATTATATTTAGAATATGATCTCACACATTTCCAGTGACAAATAACATCCACAAGTGTAGCTACCATCTAAGCAACTCATGTGGTATTTTATAAGCCCATAAAAACATAAAGAAACCCTTCAGGATATGTGTATACTTCCAAAATCAAGAAATTAATCTGGAATGATCATTGGAAGCAGAATTTTGCTTAGGAATCAGGGCTTTTCATGTTTACCGCTGAGAACACTTATCATCTTTTCTTCTTCCATTTTAAATTTCTCTCCTGCTGTGATATTTCTCCTCCTTTGAACAGCTTCTAAGCCCTTTGTTCTAAACTGACACTGTTTTTGCTTTTCTTTACAGGTCCTACTACACAAAATCTGCAAGTAGGGTTCACTTGGTACCCTCTTGTCTCAGCACTGTGTCAGCTACTGATTCCTTCCTTGTAGTTTCAGACCTCTATTAGTCCCTTCCCTCCACAGCCTAATGCCCTACAGTCTCCAGTTACATCTTGCAATTGGCAAAGGGAACTCTCTGCTTTTCCTCACGGATAATGGCCTATGATGAAAAAGGTAAATGGCTTTGAAGCTTTTTCAAATGGGGAAAGGGATGGCACAAGAAGTTAGAGCTCTTGCATGCTGTTCAATAGTTTACATAGTAGTTTATGTGACTCTTAGAAATAAATGACAACAGAAACTAACACAACATTTTAAAGCAACTATACTCCAATAAAAAATAAAAACAAAAGCAAAAGAATAATTTAAAAAAAATAAATAAATGACAGACCTCCTAATTCCCAATCCCTGTGTCTGCAAAGAATTTGATAGTATAGTCTGGTTGTTATTGTATTAGTTCTAAGATGATCTTCTATTATAGTAAGTGAAACTGTTTTCTCATTAATGGCAGCAACTAAAAGTTTCCTTTTAAAATAATGTATATAAGTAAAACTGTCATTGAAGAACACTGAAATAAATTACAGTAAAGATATACATCCCTGGTGGCTCAGACAGTAAAGAGTCCACCTGCAATGCAGGAGAACTGGGTTCAATCCCTGGGTTGGAAAGACACTCTGGAGAAGGGAATGGCAACCCACTCCAGTATTCCTGCCTGGAGAATTCCATGGATAGAGGAGCATGGTGGGCTACAGTCCATGGGATCACAAAAACCTGGACACGAATGAGTGATGTGTGTATGTATGTATAATAAAGATGGGGCTTCCCTGGTGGCTCAGCTGGTAAATAATCTGCATGCAATGCAGGAGGCCCCTGTGTAATTCCTGGGTCAGGAAGTTCCCCTGGAGAAGGGATAGGCTACCCACTCCTGTATTCTTGGGTTTCCCTGTGGCTCAGACAGTAAAGAATCCACCTGCAATGAGGGAGACCTGAGTTCGATCCCTGGGTTGGGAAGATCCCCTGGAGAAGGAAATGGCAACCTACTCCAGTATTAGTGCCTGGAATCCCCAAGGACAGAGGAGCCTGGCGGGTTACAGTCCATGAGGTCGCAAAGAGCCGGACATGACTGAGCGACTAAGCACAGCACAGCATACAAAGTAAAGATGACATGAGGATAAGCAAAAATCGTGGTAATCCAATGACTGAAGTCTGTGAAACCCCACTATCTGGGAAACACCATACAGACTGGTGTAAAATTTTGGCTGAGATATTGAGATTCTACTGTCATTCACTCTAGTCTCTGGACGACCAACACCTAATGATGTTTCCAGCACTTCCTGTGACATAGATCTAGGTCACAATGGCAAGAAACTTTCTGTTCGACCTTAATCCCGTCAACATAGGACTTCACCACACTTGTTGCTGGCTGGCGATTAAGAGAAGCACTTTTGAATCGCCAGAGGATATATTAACAGAAGCCAATCTGCGTGATAGTCTTCAAGCCCTGCTTCCCTCGTAGCTCAGTTGGTAAAGAATCTGCCTGCAGTACAGGAGACCCGGGTTCTATCCCTGGGTTGGGAAGATCCCCTAGAGAAGGAAATGGCAACCCACTCCAGTATCCTTGCTGGAAAATCTCACGGACAGAGGAGCCTGGCGGGCTGCAGTCCATGGAGTCGCAAAGAGTCGGAAACGACAGAGCGACTAACCCTAACTAAAGAAACAGGAAGATCTTCCCTGGTGGTCCAGTGGTTAAGAATCCACCTACCAATGCAGGGGACATGGGTTCAATCCTTGGTCCAGGGAGATCCTACATGCCTCAGAGCAACTAAGCCCATGCACCACAGCTACTGAGCCCGAGTGCCTTAGAGACCAAGCTCCACAAGAGAAGCCACCGCAATGGGAAGCCTACGCACCGGAAGAAGAGCAGTCCCCACTCACTGCAACTAGAGGAAGTCTGAGCGCAGCCGCAAAGACCCACCAGAGCCAATAAATAAATCTTAAAGAAAAAAAAAAGAAACAGGCAAGTTGGCCAGGATCACGAAGCATACATAGATTTGCGTGCCAGCTCACCCTTGGAACACCAGTCTCTGAGTTTCCCTTTATTCAGTCTCTTTCTAGAAGGCGTCCTGGGCAAGAGCACAATGGCACAAAGAAACCCGGAAAGTCTACTAAGGATACTGTAAGCTGGGGACCATCTTTGCCAAATATTTGTGTTCCTGCTGTAATACTAAGTATTATTTTAACTAAAAAATGATAAATAGCTTAAGTGGCAGATAGTTGGAATGGCCATTTTGTTCTTGGCAAAGCTGTAATAGGAAAAGCCACATGGTGGTGGGGGCGGGGAGGTGGGAAGGGCAAGGGGTGCTGTGGGGGAGAGGAAGGGGTGGGGAGATGGATACAAAGATCTGGCTTTAGAAGAGGAAGGACATGCTTGTGTTTAAATTGTTAACAATTTACAGAATCAGAAATTAGAACATTTATTAACCTTGGGAAAGTCTTAATACTTTTATAAGCTTCAGTATCTTCCTCTGAAAATAAAGACAGCAGCAACTGAGCTACTTCATACCAGCTAATGTGGGGACTGCATACGATCCTGCATTTAAAGTACCAGGACATCCTAGATGCTAAATAAATGTGACTTCCCACAAAGTCAAAAGAGCACATGTCAAGATCTAAATGTTACTAGTTATGCAATCACGAATCGATTTATTTGTTTATGGCTCAAAGTTTTCCAAAATGTATATGAGCAGATTAGACAGAATTCCAAACAATAAAACGAGGCATAAATTTTCAGAATCAGAGAAAATGCAAATTAGAATAGAAAAATCAAGAACAGGACAGAAAATCTAACATAGCTGTCCTGACTAATAAGTACTATACAAGTACTAACATGTATGAGCTACAAAATTAGCTCTGGGCCTCCTAGCAACCCGAAAGAAAATGGGAAAAATGTTCAGTTATAAGATATTCCTTTATTCACCATGAGGGGAAAAAATATCAAATGCTCATAGCAAATGTTTTCCAGGGTATATCACTTCAACTGTTCAAGCTTTAGTTTCCTCATCTTTATAATAACAGAAACAAAATACCTAGTTTCCAGGGTAGATGTTGAAGCCTAAGTAGAATGTGCGTGTGTGTTCAGTCATGTCCTACTCTGCAACCTCATGGCCTGAAGCCTGCCAGGCTCCTCTGTGCTTGGGATTTCCCAGGCAAGAATACTGGAGTAGGCCACCATTGCCTTCTCTAGGGAATCCTCTCAACCCAGGATTTGAAAAAGTTTTTTCTTATAAACATGATAAACTATGTAAATGTTACTTATTATTTGATATACCTTAATTTATCCAACAGAGGAGATTTCTCACACAGTTATATCTTTACTTATTTCTGAGCTAAATCATTTTTTAATTTATTTTGCTGAAATATAGTTGATATTCAATGTTGTCTTAATTTTGGCTGCACAGCAAAGTGATTCAGTTACATATACATTTTTCAAATATTCTTTTCCATTATGATTTATCACAAGACACTGAATACAGTTCCCTGTGCTATACAGTAGAACCTTGTTGTTTATCCATCCTATATATAACAGCTTGCATCTGCTAATCCCAAACTCCCAGTCCATTCCTCCTCTACCCCTCCCCTTTGGCAATCACAAGTCTGTTCTTTATGTCCGTAAGTCTGTTTCTGTTTCATAGACAACTTCATATTTTAGATTCCACAGATGAGTGATATCATCTGTTATTTGTCTTTCTCTTTCTGACCTACATCACTTAGTATGCTAATTTAGCTAATGAGCTAAATTATTTTACCACAGGAATACCTAGCAGGCCCAGGCACTATACTAATAATTTACATGTATTCAATTACTCCTCAAGATAATAGTAGATGTTATCATTATGCCTATTCAGATGAAGAAAGCGAAAGAAAGTGAAGTCACTCAGTCACGTCCGACTCTTTGCAACCCCATGGACTGTAGCCTACCAGGTTCCTCCGTCCATGGGATTCTCCAGGCAAGAGAACTGGAGATGAAACTGGGCACAAAAAGGAGGAACATTTCCAAAGTTACTCAGAGCTATGACTGATATCTGGAAATTTGGTCCCCAAGTTCATGCTCTTTAAAGATCCTGGTCTTCTAATTAAAATTAAAAGCATCTGCACAACAAATATTCCTTTATTCACCATGAAGGGAAAAAATATAAGCAAGGTGAAAAGACAGCCTTGAGAATGGGAGAAAATAATAGCAAATGAAGCAACTGACAAAGAATTAATCTCAAAAATATACCAGCAACTCCTGCAGCTCAATTCCAGAAAAATAAACGACCCAATTAAATAATGGGCCAAAGAACTAAACAGACATTTCTCCAAAGAAGACATACAGATGGCTAACAAACACATGAAAAGATGCTCAACATCACTCATTATCAGAGAAATGCAAATCAAAACCACAATGAGGTACCATTTCACGCCAGTCAGAATGGCTGCGATCCAAAAGTCTACAAGCAATCAATGCTGGAGAGGGTGTGGAGAAAAGGGAACCCTCTTACACTGCTGGTGGGAATGCAAACTAGTACAGCCACTATGGAGAACAGTGTGGAGATTACTTAAAAAACTGGAAATAGGACTGCCTTATGACCCAGCAATCCCACTGCTGGGCATACACACCGAGGAAACCAGAATTGAAAGAGACACGTGTACCCCAATGTTCATCGCAGCACTGTTTATAATAGCCAGGACATGGAAGCAACCTAGATGCCTATCAGCAGACGAATGGATAAGAAAGCAGTGGCATATATACACAATGGAGTATTACTCAGCCATTAAAAAGAATACATTTGAATCAGTTCTAATGAGGTGGATGAAACTGGAGCCTATTATACAGAGTGAAGTAAGCCAGAAAGAAAAACACCAATACAGTATACTAACGCATATATATGGAATTTAGAAAGATGGTAATGATAACCCTATATGTGAGACAGCAAAAGAGACATAGATGTATAGAACAGTCTGTGGGAGAGGGTGAGGGTGGGATGATTTGGGAGAATGGCATTGAAACATGTATAATATCATATGTGAAACGAATTGCCAGTCCAGGAGGCTCGGGGCTGGTGCACTGGGATGACCCAGAGGGATGAGATGGGGAGGGAGGTGGGAGGGGGGCTCAGGATGGGGAACATGTGTACACCCGTGGCAGATTCATGTTGATGTATGGCAAAACCAATACAATATTGTAAAGTAATTAGCCTCCAGTTAAAATAAATTAATTTATATTAAAAAAATAAAGATCCTGGTCCTCACATACAACTAGATAGCAACTCCTGCTTACAGAACTATGTGACTGCAAAAAATACCAATTCGTAAAATGAATATAAGCCAAGCAATAAAACCAGGAAGTTTTAAAATGAAAGTTTAAGGGGACTTCCCTGGTGGTCTAGGGATTAAGAATCCACCTTCCAATGTAGGGGGTTCAATCTCTGGTCAGGGAACTAAGATCCCCCACATGGAGCAACTTAGCTCCTGCCACAAACTACAGAGCCCAGGCACTCTGGAGCCCACACACCACAATGAAAGAACCCACATGCCACAACTAAGACCCACCACATCCAAAAATAAATAAATAAGTATTTTTAAAATGTAAAAGTAAATAAAATAAAAGTTTAATTTCCTGTGACAGATGTTACTATTACAGTCATCACTGGTTGTAACTTGAATGACACGTGACAGCCAGGTACTGTGAAATGACAATTCCCCATCATTTTTTTTTCATTCAAATCACTGTAAATCACTTGTTCCTACAGCTTGTTGTGTATTATATGGCCTTCGCTTGGCATAAATGCATCATTTGCATATTAAGTCAGCTTTGCTTCTTTCTCATTAGCTCCCAGATTAGAACAGAACTGCTCGGTGCCGACTCAATTATAAACACAAACCCAAGACTAAACTTGCAGGGTGGTGGTTTAGTCGCTAAGTCATGTCCAACTCTTGCCACCCCCATGGACTGTAGTCCTCCAGGCTTGGATACAGAGAAATTGTTTAGATGATCCAATATGTGCTTATATTATCTTTTAAATTATTATTGAAATGAAAGTGCAAAATTTAGAAATCCTCACAGAGAGCTCACAGGCATCAGAATCTCTACTTCAAGAAATTGCACTTTGGAATATTCTTTACAAAGCAGTTGAGCAGATGAGTTATCTGTAATCTGAGGTTCAATCCTATCTCAGTCTGTTGACAGACACACAGTACCGGAGCATCCCTCCTGCTACTCAGAGTAGGAAGTCTCCCAGTACCATCCACACTTCTTTAGGGTTCCAGCCCTTTCTCCCACGGCTCTTAGGGGCATCTAGAGTAGCAAGTCCAGCTAGACTGAGTCCTATTTTTTTAATATTTTTTAATTAAATTAAATTTATTTAGCAGGTTGCACTGGGTCTCAATTGTGGCATGCAGGATCTTTAGTTGCACATTCGAACTCTTAGTTACAGCAAGTGGGATCTAGTTCCCTGACCAGGGATGGAACCCGGGCCCCCTGCATTGGGAAGTGTGGAATCTTAGCTACTGGACCACCAGGGAAGTCCCAAGTGAGCCCTGTTTTGATACAGACCACTATGGAAAGAGAGGAACAGCAGGAAGAGATATGATTACAAAAAAAAAGTCTCTTCTAATGATACCAACTGGGGCTTCCCTGGTGGCTCAGATGGTAAAGAATCCACCTGCAATGCAGAAGACCCAGGTTCGATCCCTGGGTCAGGAAGATCCCCTGGAGAAGGGAATAGCAACCCAGTTTAATATTCTCACCTGGAGAATCCCAGGGACAAAGGAGCCTAGTGGACTACAGTCCACGGAGTCTCAAGGAGCCAGACACAACTAAGTGACTAAGCACACACGCACAATAGTACCGAATGCTGCATGGTGGCCCGAGGAGCACGGAGTGACCTAGGGCTCTTGGGGTTCTTTTGGCAACAGCAAATTGCCAGCATCGTACTCTGCTCAGAGTACCAAGCCTGAAGGATTGCAGCTCTCGATGAGATATCCTACCACAGAGTGTTCCTAAAAAGGCAAGTGACCTGAGGACCTCTCTGTAAAGATTGAAAATCCTATTCCTGTTAAAGTGCAAGTGAAGTGCAAATCGCTCAGTCATGTCCAACTCTTTGTGACCCCATGGACTATACAATCCATGCAATTGTCCCGGCCAGAATACTGGAATGGGTAGCCTTTCCCTTCTCCAGGGATCTTCCCAACCAAGGGATCGAATCCAGGTCTCCCTTATTGCAGGCGGATTCTTTACTAGCTGAGCCACAAGGGTTCAGCCCTTATTATTCACCTTCCCAAGATGAAAGCTGGTCCAGAAGCACTGCTTGAGGGCTGGTTCAAAATAGAAATGAATTTAGTCTTATTTCCTGGTGTGTGTATCCCTTAAGTTAACAGTTTGCAGACTGAGGTTTGATGGATTGGTTTCCAAATGTGCACAATGAACCCAGCAAACCGATTTGAAAATACAAGCAGCTTAAGGTATCTTTCAGTGGACCTTACATTTTAAGACTTGTAGCACGACACTGAATATAATGCAACAGTCACTACAGATAGGACAAGACGGAATCCACCACACTAGCTTCTAGGTTAGAATTACCATAAAACAAAGAGCCAATAGCATAGATCTTCACTAGCAGTTCTGAGAGTGAAGCCTGGATCCTAAAAGAGAGTGACTTTAACTCACTCTTATGACGATGGAAACCTGATCTTGGGTTCAGCAACCTTTTACACTGACTCCTAGGTAATCAATCTCTTTAAAGAACCCTCAGGGAGGATCCACCTGGCCTTTCCTTTTGCTTGTGAAAAGAGAAAAGCAGTCAATGATGAGGGATCAAAAATTTAAGGATACTAATATCAAACTTGTCATGTATTTGGTAAAAAGCAAACTGTTGGCTGCCAACAGGGCTGTAGGTTTGTTTCTTTTTTTTCTAGTTTGCATAAAATGACCATATTTCCTTTTTTATCCTGTATAATCCAACCTGTTGCTGCTGCTGCTGCTAAGTCGCTTCAGTCATGTCCGACTCTGTGTGACCCCATAGACGGCAGCCCACCCGGCTCCCCGTCCCTGGGATTCTTCAGGCAAGAACACGAGTGGGTTGCCATTTCCTTCTCCAAGGCAGGAAAGTGAAAAGTGAAAGTGAAGTCACTCAGTCGTGTCCAACTCTTCACAACCCCATGGACTGCAGCCTACCAGGCTCCTCCGTCCATGGGCTTTTCCAGGCAAGAGTACTAGAGTGGGGTGCCATTGCCTTCTCTGAATCCAACCTGTTGTCCTAGTGCAATTAACAGTGACATTTTCACTCTTGAAATGTTCTGGGTTTTAATCTAAATTATCTGATCACCCTATTTGGCACCATTCCATATTATTTTATGCTCCAGTTCCCTCTCCTGACATTTCTTCTCCCTCATCCCCTTGGAGTATCCCATTGCCGTTTTTGCCCATTGGCTATTTTCCCATTTTCCAAGTCTTTCATGCCCCAAAGTTACCACACTATTCAGTATTCATTCCCATGTAACCCCATTCATTCAGCTCAGATAATCTAAGAAATGATTAGGAAGCAAAAAATCAAGCTGATGATTTCATTTAAAGTAGTCTGTACTTGTGATTTGACAAATGATTTAGAACTATAGAAGGGACAGTTTTCCTAAGCCTCTTGCAAAATCTCTGCCCTTTATCAAAGGAGGGTGCGATTGTGTTAATTATGTAATCATTTCCATCTGAGTTATTTTTGTGACTGCTATTATATATACTTGTTCAGTTACATAATAGGGATCTCTGAGTTGGCACTCTTGATTCTGAAAGTTTGCCAACACAAAATGAAGTACAAGGAAAGACATTGGAAAGAGTTCCAAAGAAGTGGGACTACAGTGGTTACTGTGATCTTCATGACAAATTTCCATCTTTTCCAAATGGCTGGTATTGAGTTTATGTTACTTTTACCATCCACACTCCTTCAGGGTGCCACAAGAAAATAAATGTAATATTAATAGAAGAGAATAATATGCAGGAGTTAAGGTCACTTAGAAAATTATTTTTATCCTAAGAAAATCTGAAAGCTAGATTTGACATTGGATAATAGTGTGTAGAGTGTAAATGTATACATATAAATATTTATCACACATATATGTCAAATAATGATTCTTTCAATGGTCAAAAGGTAGAAATCAATTATCACACTAACAATCCAGCTTTGCAAGGACTGTTTCTCTTTTGCTACTTATACTTAATTAGCAAAATCAAGGCCCCCTGCTTCCCAGGGTGAAGCCCCTGAAGATGTTAACCCAACCAGATAGCAATAAGCCTTATAAAACACATTTTCTATAAGAGGTACTGCTTCTCTTCACCACCTACACTGAACACCAGAATTTTGAATGCAATTGTCAGTTGAGAGCTCTTCAGTCCCCAAATCTAAATTACAACAATTCCTATCATGTTCTTTTAATGCAATACAATATAGACAATAGAATGCATTAAGCATAAGTGGCTAAATATTAAAATACAATAAACCACCTGTGTAGATTCTGTCATTAACATCAACCCAACTCCCTCCACACTAAGGAATTATAAGAATTCTAAGCTAGATGTAGCTAGGGAAATAATTTATAATTTGATCCTATTAAATTCCTCTTCCTTTGCCATCCTAGGCCTGAATTATTTGCTGACTCTTTTTATTTAAATAATAATTCATGTTCCATAGCGGTACATAGTCTTCCTTGTATGGAAACTTTAATGATCTCTTACACAGAAAATTCTGGCCTCTCTTTGTATGATTGTTCAGGTTCATAATTTAATTAAGTCTTTATCAATTGTGTTTCTATCCCTATAGCTATTCCAGTTCCTTTTGGACCTCACAAATCTATACGATGCAGAAATTCTTGCCAGTTCAATTTAGTTCGGTCACACAGTCGTGTCCGACTCTTTGAGACCCCCAAGCACACCAGGCTTCCCTGTCCATCACCAACTCCTGCAGTTTACCCAAACTCACGTCCATTGAGTCAGTGATGCCATCCAACCATTTCATCCTCTGTTGTCCCCTTCTCCTGCCTTCAATCTTTCCCAGCATCAGGGTCTTTTCCAGTGAGTCAGTTCTTCGCATCAGGTGGCCAAAGTATTGGAGTTTCAGCTTCAGCATCAGTCCTTCCAATGAATATTCAGGACTGATTTCCTTTAGGATAGACTGCTTGGATCTCCTTGCAATCCAAGGGACTCTCAAGAGTCTTCTCCAACACCATAGTTCAAAAGCATCAATTCTTCGGAGGTCAGCTTTCTTTATAGTCCAATTCTCACATCCATAAATGACTACTGGAAAAACCATAGCTTTGAATAGACAGACCTTTGTTGGCAAAGTAATGTCTCTGCTTTTTAATATGCTGTCTAGGTTGGTCATAGCTTTTCTTCCAAGGAGCAAGCATCTTTTAATTTCATGGCTGCAGTCACCATCTGCAGTTATTTTGGAGCCCCAAAAGATAAAGTCTCTCACTGTTTCCATTGTTTCCCCATCTATTTGCCATGAAGTGATGGGACAGGATGCCATGATCTTAATTTTCTGAATGTTGAGTTTAAGCCAACTTTTTCACTTTCCTCTTTCATTTGCATCAAGAGGCTCTTTTCTTCACTTTCTGCCATAAGGGTGGTGTCGTCTGCATATCTGAGGTTATTGATATTTCTCCCAGCAATCTTGATTCCAGCTTGTGCTCCATCCAGCCTGGCATTTTACATGATGTACTCTGCCTAGAAGTTAAATAAGCAGGGTGACAATATGCAGCCTTGACGTATTCCTTTCCCTATTTGGAACCAGTCTGTTGTTCCATGTCCAGTTCTAACTGTTGCTTCTTGACCTGCATAAATATTTCTCAGGAGGCAGTTTTCAGGTGGTCTGGTATTCCCATCTCTTTAAGAATTTACTGCAGTTTGTTGTGATCCACACAGTCAGAGGCTTTGGTGTAATCAATAAAGCAGAAGTATGTTTTTTTCTGGAACGCTCTTGCTTTTTGGAAATACTTCTAGTAATACTCATTTTTTTAAACTATAGTTGATTTACAATATTATTTTAGTTTCAGGTGTACAACACGGTGATTCAACACTTTTATAGATTACACTCAATTTAAAGTTATTAAAAAATAATAGCTGTATTTCCCTGTGCTGTACAACATATCCTTGTTGCTTATCTACTTTATACATAGCAGTTGTGTCTCCTAATCCCTTACCTCTATCTTACCCCTCCTCCTTCCCTCTCTCCACAATAACCACTAGTGTGTTCTCTATATCTGTGAGTCCATTTCTGTTTAGTTATATTCATTCATTAAAAAAAAATTTTAGATTCCACATATAAGTGATTTCATACATTCTGTCTGACTTATTTCATTAAGCATTATATTCTCTAGGTCCATCCATGTTGCTGCAAATGACAGAATTTCCTTTTTTATAGCTAAGTAATATTCCACTACTCAAGGCTATGGTTTTTCCAGTGGTCACGTATGGATGTGAGAGTTGGACTGTGAACAAAGCTGAGTGCCAAAGAATTGATGCTTTTGAACTGTGGTGTTGGAGAAGACTCTTGAGAGTCCCTTGGACTGCAAGGAGACCCAACCAGTCCATTCTAAAGGAGATCAGTCCTGGGTGTTCTTTGGAAGGACTGATGCTAAAGCTGAAACTCCAGTACTTTGGCCACCTCATGCGAAGAGATGACTCATTGGAAAAGACTCTGATGCTGGGAGGGATTGGGGGCAGGACGAGAAGGGGCCAACAGAGGATGAGATGGTTGGATGGCATCACCAACTCAATGCACATGAGTTTGGGTGAACTCCGGGAGTTAGTGATGGACAGGGAGGCCTGGCGTGCTGCAATTCATGGGGTCGCAAAGAGCTGGACGTGACTGAGCGACTGAAGTGGACTGAATATTCCACTCTGGGCTTCCCAAGTGGTTCAGTACTAAAGAAATTGCCTCCTAATGTAGGAGACGCATAGACTTGGGTTCAATCCCTCAGTTGGGAAGATCCCCTAGAGGAGGAAATGGCAACACACTCTAGTACTCTTGCCTGAAAAATCCATGGACAGAGGAGCATGGTGGGCTATAGGCCACGGGGTCGCAAAGAATCAGACATGACTGAGTGACTGAGCATTGCACAGCTATATTCTATTTTATGTACATCACATCTTTATCCATTCACTATCCATGGACACAGGTTGTTTCTGTATGTTGGCTACTGTAAATAGTGCTGCTATGAACATCAGGGTGCATGTTTATTTTTGAAGTGGTGTTTTCATTGTGGAGGGATATATAATTAGGAGTGGAATTGCTGGGTATGCATAGTATACCATTCATATGGTAGTTCTATTTTAAATTTTTTGAAAAAACCTCCATACTGTTCTCCATGGTGTCTGCACCAATTTACATTCCCATCAACAGTATACGAAGGTTCTCTTTTCTCCATATCCTCGCCAATATTTGTTATTTGTAGATTACTTGATGATAACAAGTCTGACAGATGTGAAGTGATATTTCATTGTGTTTTTGATTTGCATTTCTCTGATGATAAGCAATGCTAAGATTTTAAGCAGTATGGTCTGTGTCAATGTGTAATTTTTTTCATCACTACCCTGCAGTCTGAGGTTGCTGAGGTGGTCTTGGAAGGGAAGGAGTTCTATATAGTCCAACTTTTTAATAGCAAAAAGAATAACTTTCATATTGAATACTAGATGAAAAATTCCTTTGTTGTATTTTTGCTGATATTTCCAATATCATACTACAAAACATCTCCAACCTAAGGTTTTGCTGTTTAATCATTTCGCTAGGTTCACAATAGGCCAGAATTCTGATAAGTCATATAGGAATAAGAAAGTTGAGTGAGCCAAGACTAAGGGTTCATAAAATGAAGATGGCTGCTGCTGATGGACGCATGCATATTGCTCTCAAACAGAATATTCAGAGAGTGAATACTGATGGTATATGTGGTTCTAGAATACCGTGTCAGCAACATGATCATGGGGAAACATGTAGAGACATTAAGAGAACCATTTTTAAATGAGAGAAATGAGTAGTTGTCTTAGGATATAGATCAAGGAGATTATTGAATATTTTTTAAAAGAATTATATCTGTGCAACTCTTTAACATTGTCTATATTCAGATGATGAGATCCCATTGAGACAGAAGGGAAGAGGGCATGGTACAACCCTTAAAGAATGACATAGCCATTCAGAAAAGCTAGATACAACAAAACCTGATTAGAATCGATTAGGCCCAGGAGGGCAGAATGTTCAACTTCCAGTCGAACTTCAGCCTCCTGATATGCTCACTCTAATACATTTGTTGCTATTCAGTAGCTCAGTCATGTCTGACTCTGTGGCCCCACGGACTGCAGCACATCAGGCTTCCCTGTCCTTCACCATCTCTTGGAATTTGCTCAAACTCATGTTCATTGAGTCAGTGATGCCATCTAACCATCACATCCTCTTCTCCTCCTGCCCTCAATCTTTCCCACCATCAGGTTCTTTTCTAATGAGTCAGTTCTTCACATCAGGAGGCCAAAGTTTTCAGCTTCAGCACCAGTGAATATTCAGGGTTGATTTTCTTTAGGATCGACTGGTTTGATCTCTTTGCTGTCCAAGGGATTGTCAAGAGTCTTCTCCAACACCACAGTTCAAAAGCATCAATTCTTCAGTGCTCAGCTTTCTTTATGGTTCAACTCTCACATCTGTACATGACTACTGGGAAAACCATAGCTTTGACTATATGGACCTTTGTCAGCAAAGTAATGTCTATGCTGTCTAGGTTTGTCATAGTTTTTCTTCCAAGGAGCAAGCATCGTTTAATTTCATGGCTGCAGTAACTGTTCTCAATGATTTTGGAGTCCAAGAAAATTAAGTCTGTCACTGTTTCCATTGTTTCCCAACCTATTTGCCATGAAGTGATGGGACTGCATGCCATGGTCTTAGTTTTTTTAACGTTGAGCTTTAAGTCAGCTTTTTCACTCTCCTCTTTCACCTTTATCAAGAGGTTCTTTAGTTCCTCTTCACTTTCTGCCATAAGGGTGGTATCATCTGCGTATCTGAGGTTATTGATATTTCTCCTGGCAATCTTGATTCCGTCTTGTGCTCCATCAATTTTGCATGATGTACTCTGCCTAGAAGTTAAATAAGCAGTGTGACAATATACAGCCTTGACATACTCCTTTCCCAATTTTGAACCTGTTGTTTCATGTCCAGTTCTAACTGCTGCTTCTTGACCTGTATACAGGTTTCTCAGGAAGAAGGTAAGGTGGTCTGGCATTCCTATCACCTTAAGAATTTTCCACAGTTTGTTGTGATCCACACAGTCAAAGGCTTTAGTATTGTCAATGAAGCAGAAGTAGATATTTTTCTGGAATTCCCTTGGTTTTTCTATGATCCAATGGATGTCGGCAATTTGATCTCTGGTTCCTCTGCCTTTTCTAAATCCAGCTTGTACATCTGGAAGTTCTCAGTTCATGTAATGTTGAAGCCAGGCTTGAAGGATTTTGAGCATTATCTTGCTAGCATGTGAGATGAGTGCAATTGTGCAGTAGTTTCAACATTCTTTGGCATTGCCCTTCTTGGGATTGGAATTAAAACTGAAGTTTTCCAGTCCTGTGGCCACTGCTGAGTTTTCCAAATTGACTAGCATATTGGGTGCAACACTTTAACAGCATCATCTTTTAGGATTTGAAATAGCTCAGCTGAAATTACATCACCTTCACTACCTTTGTATAAGTTCATATCTCATATCTATGTAATCATAGCCTGCTGCTGCTGCTGCTAAGTTGCTTCAGTCATGTCCAACTCTGTGCAACCCCTTAGACGGCAGCCCACCAGGCTCCCCCTCCCTGGGATTCTCCAGGCAAGAACACTGGAGTGGGTTGCCATTTCCTTCTCCAATGCATGAAAGTGAAAAGTGAAAGTGAAGTCGCTCAGTCGTGTCCGACTCTTATCGACCCCATGGACTGCAGCCTACCAGGCTCTTCCGTCCATGGGATTTTCTAGGCAAGGGTACCACTTGCCTAGAAAAGTGGTACCAAGGGAGTGGGGTGCCATTGCCTTCTCCGGTAATCACAGCCTAGACTAAGTCAAATTTCTTGCCTTCCATAAAGCTCCTCATTCCTCTTCTCAGCCTAGTATTACAAAGCAATTAAAAAGTAGATAGGACTTCCCTGGTGGACCAGTGGTTAAGAATCCACCTGCCAATGCAGGGGATAAGCATTCGATCCCTGGGTCAGGAAAATTCCACGTCCCATGGAGCAACTAACCCTGGGAGCCACAACTACTGGAGCTCCGCACCCCGCACCCAGCCCCCCACCCCAAGAAGTCACTACAGTGAGAAGTCACTGCAGTGAGAAACTCGAGCACCACAGTGAAGAATAGCACTTGCTCACCATACCTAGAAAAAACTTATGAGCAGCAACGAAGACCCAGGACAGTTCAGTTCAGTTCAGTCACTCAGTCATGTCTGACTCTGTGACCCCATGGACTGCAGCACACCAGGCCTCCCTGTCCATCACCAACTCCTGGAGTTCACTCAAACTCATGTCCATCGAGTCAGTGATGCCATCCAGCCATCTCATCCTCTGTTGTCCCCTTCTCAACCCACCTTCAATCTTTCCCAGCATCAGGGTCTTTTCCAGTGAGTCAGTTATTTGCACCAGGTGGCCAAAGTATTGCAGTTTCAGCTTCAGCATCAGTCCTTCCAATGAATGTTCAGGACTGATTCCCTTTGGGATGGACTGGTTGGATCTCCTTGCAGTCCAAGGGACTCTCAAGAGTCTTCTCCAACACCACAGTTCAAAAGCATCAATTCTTTGGCACTCAGCTTTCTTTATAGTCCAACCCTCACATCCATACATGACTACCGGAAAAATCATAGCTTTGACTAGACGGACCTTTGTTGGCAGGACCCAGGAGAGCCAAAAATTAATAAATAAATACCATTTTTTAAAAAAGTGAATTTAGAGACTTCTCTGGTGGTTCAGTAGTTAAAACTCCATGCTTCCTCTGCTTGGGCACGGGTATCAAGCCTGGTTGGGGAAATAAGATCTCACATCCTGGAAGGCCAAAAATGAAAAAAAGAAAAATAGCTGAATTTAACAGAGAAAATGAAGATTACTCTTGTACTAGGAACTGCATTTAGTTATGAGGAAGAGACCCCACAAAACAGTACTTCAAAACAAATTAGTGGTTTTCTAATTTTTTTTCTCCCATGTAGAAAAAGATCCACATGGTAGGGTGGCTCCACAGAGCCTAGCTTTCTTCTTTCTGTTCAGCTACTCATGGCCTTGAGCTCTCCTCCCTGTTGTCAAAACAGAGCTCCTGACTCCACCCAGGTGTGGCGACCACACTCCCAGCAAAAGAGGGCGAAGGTGAGGAGCAAAAGGCACCTCCCGCTGAGTCAGCCCCCTTCACAAGCTTCCTTGACCAAAGGACCTCTGATTAAACCTCGTTGTTTAAACCTATGTGGGAAACTTAGAGCATCTAGGGGGCAAACCCAGTATAAAATCCAATTTTATTAGGAAGTGCCAAATTGGCACTTGCCATGGGCACTTGCCATCTACCTCTACAAGGATTAAATCATGTGCTGCTGCAGCTGCTGACCTTCAACAACTCCTGAAAGGAGTTAGGGGTAAAGATCAGAAATGAGGCACTCTGTGCTTGAGGGGGTAGGGGGAGGAAGAGAGGGAGGGGAGGAACTGGCAGGACAGGTCTTCAGATAGTTAGATATTTTCAGGAGCTGATTTTATGAGCCCAATTCCTATATCTCCTCGTATCTAGAAAACCACTAAAAATCCTTCGTGGCTATTCCTCATGACTAGCAGAAAACTTCACGATACTAGCAGAAGCCTTCTGCAAAAATATGTGCCTGATTGTAAGTATTCCCCCCTCACCAAAATCACATTTATAATGACTTTCCCCTTCCTGCCTCTTTGGAACAGTTTCTCAGAGCTATCTTAGGTGCTGTCTCCCAGGCTGCAGTCCTCATTTTGCCCCAAATAAAACTTAACTCACAGCTCTCAAGTTGTGCCTTTTTTTTTTAAGTGGACTAAGGAAAGATGGAAACTGGATAGTCAGCAAGCAGTCTCAGCCACACTGAAGGTCACAAGCTGCTCCTGGGAATGACCCTTCTTGAAAATGCCACTTGGCTTGCAGTAGATGAAAGTAATCTAAAGACATCCCACAACTGGTAAAGAGATCTGAAGTAAACACTCTTAGCATTTCTGCCAAATAGTCGAGCATTTGGGAAAGAAAAAAATCTGGTGAGTTGGTGCTTGAAAATATTTTGCCCCCAAAAATGTAATTAGTGGTAAACTTCACTATTCTTAAGAAGAAAAATATGGGGAAAGTCGTAAGGATAAAATTTAAAGGGTTTACCCAAGACCACACAAATAACTAAAAAAATTTGTTCAGTTCAGTTCAATTCAATTCAGTCACACAGTCGTGTTTGACTCTTTGCGACCCCATGAATTGCAGCACGCCAGGCCTCCCTGTCCATCACCAACTCCCGGAGTTCATTCAAACTCACATCCATCGAGTTAGTGATGCCATCCAGCCATCTCATCCTCTGTCGTCCCCTTCTCCTCCTGCCCCCAATCCCTCCCAGCATCAGAGTCTTTTCCAATGAGTCATCTCTTCGCATGAGGTGGCCAAAGTACTGGAGTTTCAGCTTTAGCATCATTCCTTCCAAAGAACACCCAGGACTGATCTTTAGAATGGACTGGTTGGATCTCCTTGCAGTCCAAGGGACTCTCAGGAGTCTTCTCCAACACCACAGTTTAAAAGAGTCAATTCTTCGGCGCTCAGCTTTCTTCATAGTCCAACTCTCACATCCATACGTGACCACTGGAAAAACCATAGCCTTGACTAGACAGACCTTTGTTGGCAAAGTAATATCTCTGCTTTTGAATATGCTATCTAGGTTGGTCATAACTTTCCTTCCAAGGAGTAAGCGTCTTTTAATTTCATGGCTGCAGTCACCATCTGCAGTGATTTTGGAGCCCACAAAAATAAAGTCTGACACTGTTCCATGGAAAAGAAATGCAAAAAAGCAAAATGGCTGTCTGGGGAGGCTTTACAAATAGCTATGAAAAGAAGAGAAGTGAAAAGCAAAGGAGAAAAGGAAAGATGTAAGCATCTAAATGCAGAGTTCCAAAGAATAGCAAGAAGAGATAAGAAAGCCTTCCTCAGCGATCAATGCAAAGATATAGAGGAAAACAACAGAATGGGAAAGACCAGAGGTCTCTTCAAGAAAATTAGAGATACCAAGGGAACATTTCATGCAAAGATGGGCTCGATAAAGGACAGAAATGGTATGGACCTAACAGAAGCAGAAGATATTAAGAAGAGGTGGCAAGAATACACAGAAGAACTGTACAAAAAAGATCTTCATGACCAAGATAATTACTATGGTATGATCACTCACCTAGAGCCAGACATCCTGGAATGTGAAGTCAAGTGGGCCTTAGAAAGCATTACTACGAACAAAGCTAGTGGAGGTGATGGAATTCCAGTGGAGCTATTTCAAATCCTGAAAGATGATGCTGTGAAAAAAATTTCTTAGCACCATGTATATTCATTTATTAGGGCCCACACATGGAAAT
Source organism: Bos javanicus (assembly GCF_032452875.1). NCBI lineage: Eukaryota > Metazoa > Chordata > Mammalia > Artiodactyla > Bovidae > Bos > Bos javanicus. Next base: position 33,207,081 of record NC_083880.1, read on the forward strand.
CTGGCCATTTCCAAATTGTAACTTTGTTTATTCCTTTATTTTTATTGAATATAGTTTCATGTGCTATACAGTAGGACTTTATTGTTTTGTAACTCTGTTTATAGTCATTAGGATTGTAAGCTTTGTTTTAAGCTAAGAATATATTTTTAAGAAACAACTGGAGGACTTCCCTCATGGTCCAGTGGTAAAGAATTTGCCTGCCAATGCAGAGGACACGAGTTCAATCCCTGGTCCAGGAATATGACACACCTAAGCCCATGCACCACAACTATTGAAGACTGCCTTCCAGAGTCCATGCTCTGCAACAAGAGAAGCCACCGCAATGAGAAGCCCGAGCACCGCAACTAGGAGTAGCCTCCACGCACTGTAACGAGGAGACTTGAGAGCCTGGAGGTTTCAGTGATGGTAAGATCAAGAGAAGCTGTGGTGAAGTGGAGAAAAAACTCCACGCTAATTTTGAGTTTTCATAGCTAGAAAAACAAGCAAACAACAATAAAACATAAAAAGGAATTCCCTGGTAGTCCAGCAGTTAGGACTCCACGCTTTCCCTGCAAGAGCCCTGAGTTAAACAAATAAATAGATAAATTTAAAAAATGAAAGAACTGAAATGGGATTAAAGCCCATGGTGGCACAATCCCTCATTCACAATTATGAATTCTCCAAATCTTTGAAAACTGAAGGCTTCCTCAAAAGTTGCAGTCAGTTTGGTGACAAAAGCTGACCCAAAATGATATGGGGATACTTACGGTCTGTCTTTACTCCATTTAGTATAACTGATCATGTATTTCAGTACAATGTATAATTATACTTGATTATGGGGTGATTATGATAATGCATCATATTATTATTTTTAAATTATTGTAAAAAATCTGAATTCCAAAACATATTTTTCTTCCCCATACAGTTCTGAGTGGTAAAGATCTTAAAATTTGCATTACCTAATTGGTTCACAATTTGATTTGTTTAGAGTTTCCCAAACTATGGAAGCTCATTTAAAGGATTACGTATCATTGATTTGACTTGCTTTTTCTAAGTCTTAGAATCTAAGAAATTGAACATACTATTTCTGCTCATGTGTACATAGGATTTGGTTTGCTAACAATCAGTTAGTAAATTAAAAAAAAAAACAATTTATATTCCAGTTATATGATTTAAATTCTAGCTTTAATAATGCTTTGCCTCATTTGTTTAAAAAAAAAAGTGTTAATTGAGCTTTGTTCAACTGATATGATGTGAAGTTCTTTGAATAAAAAATACCAGAATTGACACTACTGGAGAAGCACAAAACTAAAACAAACAGTTGCCTGAATCCTTCCTTTTGATTTTGTTAGTAATGTGTATGGCCTTAGATATTTGTTTCTCACTCATATTTATGTATGCACTGAGCCATAATCAATGCTGTCCCAATGCAGATGAAATATAATTTTTTAAAATACAATACTGAAACACTGTGATGCAGCTATGGTTTCAGGGGATTTTTTTTTCTGGGCCGGGTCACATGTCTTGTGGAATCTTAGCTCCCCAACCAGGGATCGAATCCAGGTCCCCTGCAGTGGAAGTGTGGAGTCCTAACCACTGAACCACCAGGGAATTCTCTGTTTTGTTGTTACTTGTTCATTTGTTTTTGCAGCTATGTAAGTATCAATAACCTCAGATATGCAGATGACACCACTCTTATGGTAGAAAGTGAAGAGGAACTAAAAAGCCTCTTGATGAAAGTGAAAGAGGAGAGTCAAAAAGTTGGCTTAAAGCTCAACATTCAGAAAACTAAGATCATGGCATCTGGTCCCATCACTTCATGGGAAATAGATGGGGAAACAGTGGAAACAGTGTCAGACTTTATTTTTTTGGGCTCCAAAATCACTGCAGATGGTGATTGCAACCATGAAATTAAAAGCTGCTTACTGCTTGGAAGGAAAGTTATGACCAACCTAGACAGCATATTAAAAAGCAGAGACATTACTTTGCCAACAAAGGTTCGTCTAGTCAAGGCTATGGTTTTTCCAGCAGTCGTGTATGGATGTGAGAGTTGGACTGTGAACAAAGCTGAGCGCCGAAGAATTGATGCTTTTGAACCGTGGTGTTGGAGAAGACTTTTGAGAGTCCCTTGGACTGCAAGGAGATCCAACCAGTCCATTCTAAAGGAGATCAGTCCTGGGTGTTCTTTGGAAGGAATGATGCTAAAGCTGAAACTCCAGTACTTTGGCCACCTCATGTGAAGAGTTGACTCATTGGAAAAGACTCTGATGCTGGGAGGGATTGGGGGCAGGAGGAGAAGGGGACGACAGAGGATGAGATGGCTGGATGGCATCACGGACTCGATGGACGTGAGTTTGAGTGAACTCCAGGAGTTGGTGATGGACAGGGAAGCCTGGCGTGCTGCAGTTCATGGGGTTGCAAAGAGTCGGACATGACTGAGCGACTGAACTGAACTGAACTGAAGTTCAAAATTATTACTAGCATGGAGTTTTTTCTCCATTTCACCACAACTTCTTTGAATTTTATCATCACTGAAACCTCCAAACTCAAATTCCAGCATTTTACTCTCTGAATAATATTCACTCCTTCTGTAACTTTCAAACTTCAGTAGCATGTCACTACATTTCTGGCTTTTGATGTCATTTTCCCTTTCTCTCAAAATGCTGCAGGGCTATTGGCTTCATTTTACTTCCTAGAATACTCCAAGTCTCATTCTGCCTCAGGGCCTTTGCATTTGCTACAACCACTTCCTAGTCTGCTCTTACTCTCCTATTTTTCAACTTTGGCCCCTTCTCATCCAACTCTAGCACCAATGCCATGTGCTTAGAAATAACTTTTCTTACCCCCTTCTCTATGTCTTTCCCTCCCTGTTATTCTGGAAGACTGCACTTTATTTCTTGGTGGCAATTATTAATTTCCAAGTATAGGTTTTTAAATTATAAAAAAATATATTTGAAAATTGTAAAAAATTTATTTTTATATAATTTGCTATTACTTGCTTGTTTCTCTGTCTTCCCACAAGACTGTGAGCTTCATGAAGAAGAGAAACTTCGCTCTTGTCGATTAATGTGTATGTAGCAAGGAGCATCAATGCCTAGTACACCCTAAGATCTCAAGTGAAAGTGAAGTCGCTCAGTCGTATCCGACTCTTTGCGACCCCATGGACTATAGCCCACCAGGTTCCTCTGTCCATGGGATTTCCCAGGCAAGAGTACTGGAGTGGGTTGCCATTTCCTTCTCCAGGGGGTTTTCCCGACCCAGCGATCGAACCCGCGTCTCCGGCATTGTCGGCAGATGCTTTACCATATGAGCCACCAGGGAATCCCAGGATCTCAAGAGCTATTTGAATAAACAATGTGAGAATTATTTACCCAATGTCTTTCAGTGATAATTTTTCCAAAACATCTCACTCTACATTTTACCTTTACCAAAACAAAAGTTGTTCAAATCATGCATATCATGAATATGGTCTCGAAAATTCTGAAGAAAATTCTGTGGTAGGGAAGTATATAACTTAAAATATGCATATTATGGAAAACACACAGAATATTCTAATCTATAGATAATAAAGTATATATGTATATGCCCATCCATATATGCATATATGGATACATAACTATATGTATTTATACATATATGAATCTTCGTGTATATATAAGGATGGGGGAAGTGTTGGGTGAGAAAAACTCAGGGCTGGGGAGGTGGTAAGATAAGATAGTAGATAATGAAAATGATCCCTAGGAATTTTTTTCTGTTGCAAGGAAAACTGCTTAAAAATGTATCAAGAATTTTAGTCTACTCTCTTCATTAGATGACTTCTTAAGGATGTTTTCCAAATTATAATCACGTCATTGAAATGTGCTCTCATCAGGTAACTACTGATGAGATTACAAAATAAAACATTCACTCTCAAAAAATGTCCCGATTTAAACAATAAATTATATGGTCACCCTAGCTACAGGGTGTTCTTCTAAGAATGTTACCTATAAAACGCCAAACGGGAAGAAATACCAGACCGTGGGGAGAGGCGGGGGGTGGGGCGGAGGGCGGCTGTTGGGGAGGGTTTATCGAACACAGGCACTTGCTCGCTGCTTTCTTCACTCGATTTCTTTAAACCCTGTACTACCCTTGGCTCACCAGAAATTTCTCTGGCAAAGAATTTTATACTGAATGTGTTCAATTAACACATGTATGCGGTATTTGACATATTTCCATATTTGCTGACATTTGTGGCTTTACATTTGCAATCAATCATACTGTAGCGTTCATTTAACCTTCATCCTTTTTTTTTAAGTTTTCGACTTCGTTTTTATTTAAAAGCCCAGTTGCAACCACCAAATACCTGACTCAGCTCACAACTAGACACAGAGCATCAAATTTCCCAGCCCACTTAATTTGAAAGCCTGCCAAGATAGGTGAAAGACCTTATAAATATGTAAAACAGGAAGTTCAAATTACAGTCAAGTAAATCTCTAGTGATTGATGTTCTTTTCAAAACAATTAAAAAAAAAAAACTAATAAAAAGCAGCACATTTTAAAGATATCCCCCCATCCAAGGCTTCACCCGAGTTCAGCCTGGACAATGTACTTTTAGTACTGTATTTATTTTGGATTTTTACCACTTCCTGGAGGCCTGGAGGAGCCACAGTGGGAGGATCCAAAAAAACTCAGTACCACAGCCATTTTGTTTGTAAGGCAGGCTGGTAGGATTCTATCAGTCAGCAAAGGTTTCTGAAACAATTTTTTAAGAAGGAGAAAAAAGTACTCATGCCTATTGTTTGTAACGTAGCCGTTAAAATCATTATTTTATTTGTATTTTCTGCACAAGAGGAAGTAGTAGTGCTAACCCATTCTAATTTTTTTTTTTTTCAAGGAGTGAAAGCTCCCTGACCTGGAGACGACGTGAATTCGGTGCAAGGCTTCTCTAGGTACCTTTGGGATGTTCAATTTAAAAAAATGTTTTGATGGGGATCATTTTTCACTGGCCACGCTGGTATCCAAAGGAGACCACGACGTTGGTGAATGACAAGCTGCTTAAGAAAAGCGTGCTCGTCCTTAAAAAAAAAATTGCAAGAAATAAAGAATGTGGCTGGAGACATCAAAGGGGGCATTTTCTCGAGCTAGCGCGGGCAGTCGTGGGCGCTATTGTTTTGCAGTGTCACTTGGTAGCGAGCTTCAGACTTTGTCGTTTGGGTGGCTGTGTTTTTAAAAGCCCAGTGTAAAATGGCACTCACACTGCATTTTTTTCCGAGCTGCAGGAGGCGGGGGGAGCGGGGGATAGTGCAGACTGTAGGGACGCTGGCCGCCCAGCCAATCAGAGCCCGCCTGCTTGCCATCGCAAAGTTGTTAACCCCAGAGTCTTCTGGCTGCCGCTGCCTCCTCTGCTTTTAATCTTCGTGGATATTTCTCCGATTTTTTTCCCAAACGCCCACAGATCCTGGGGAAGCCACCCCATGCAGCCACCGATAATGGAAGAAAGTCTGACTTTTTCTTTACCAGATATTTTAAAGATGTTGGAAGATCCATACGCTGCCTGGAGGCTGTTGTTTCTAGGGACACAAGTATCCAGCCTATATTGTTACAATTCTTTTTCCAGAACTGGCTTCTTCTTTGCCTCCACTAATGGTAAGTTTGTCATTTTACAACATTTATGCCATTACATCTTTGACTGAGCCGCCAGCTAAAAAAGGATTTTCATTGTGTTTCTTCTCACAAAACCAGTCTTGGTGTTTTTCTTTAGCTTTGATCTCTGCACATTTCCACCTAATCTTATCTGGTTAATTTTTACCAAAAGAAAAAAAAATTTTTTTTTAACCTCATGATTAAAGCAAAATATTTATAAATTATACTTTAATTACAATGAGCTAAAGGGAACTCAGCTATCTCAAGATGGACTTGTTTTGTGCCAGCAATGTTGGTAATGCCAAATATGTGCATATCCTCTTTATAAAAATTATGTATTACCTAATTTGTCCAGGACTAAATGATCAGCAGGCAAACTATAGATGTAGTTTGGTTTGGTGTGAAATGGGCCTATTGTAGTTTTCTTGATGGATTGCTTAGATACAAACTACAGAAAAGCTGCCCTTGGTATAATGAAGGTGGAGATTGACATAACCGGGTTTATATTAAGTTATGGCTGTTACTAAATAGTGGATCTTTTATTTGCTGATCAGATCTAAACTTGTATTCCATGTTAGTAGTTCCCTGAGGCTCCTCATTAGATAATCTTTGCAGATCTAGCTTGTTTTTCTCCAGAAAGGTACATTTGGGAGACATTTTGTAATTTTTGGCATTTTTCTAGTTTTTTTTTTTTTTCTATTTGCACACGGTGGGAGATCTTTTTTGTTTTGCATTGATCTGTGTTGGTGGCGCTGTAGCTCTCCTCAACAATTTATGTCAGTTTCACTAAAAGAAAAAAGGAGGAAAAAAAAAAAAGAGGTGGGGCAACATTTGATCTATTATCTTCTCTCTGTATTTCCTTAAAGAAAGTTTGATTTGGTCGAAGGGAATTATTCAGTTGTATTGTTTTACTGTTTTCTGTGAACTGTGAACTATGGGTGAGAAGAGACACGTCGTCATAACCCGTCAGGGAGCAGCAGGCCAAGCGTGCAGTTTGCAGTTGTGTATTATCTGATCTGATCATCTCTAGATCACAATTTTTTTCAGTAATAAGCTGTCTGTTTATCTTTTCTTTCCTCAGGAACATTTTGTATTTTTCTTCTATTACAATATCATCCATCCAACGTCTTTAATTTAACAAAATGTTTTGAGTTTTAGTTCACTGAATGTTGTAAAAGTTGAATTTCATTTTGAACCTAGGGATTTCTTAAATAACTATTCTAAGTTTCTCCTGGGGATTTTCTAGGAGTTTGACGTATAATAATGCTTACATTGTTGTTTGTTTTATTTTGAAGTGATACTTCAGTTGAATTTATGTATATCCTTGAGCAAATATTTTAGATTGAGATAATTTTTTAAGAATATGGATACAACTGCTTTTAACTTTTAAAATATTGGTATTCATATATCTAAGTGCAGGGTAAATCTTTTCCATCTTTGTTCTTGTTAAGAGTTATCTGATTAGAGAATATAAGATTTTAGGCCCAAAGCCTCCTAAGAACAAAAATGTGTATTACGATATGACATAGTTTTTACTGTTCTCTGTGAAATTTTTAGATATTTATGAAGATAGTAAGTATGTCCTTAGTTGAAAAAGAACATAGGAAAAAAATCAGCAATTGTACCGTAAAACAAATTATTTTGCTAAGTAAAACAAAAACAAATGAGATAGTATCCTAGACCACCTTTTCATATGATTAAATAGATGATTTCTTTAGAGAGTAAACATTTTTGAAGTTATAAAGTATCTTTTTTTCACTTTGAAATATGTAAGTGCTCATTTCACTAATCATTAAAATTTTCAAGTAAAAGAATGTGTGAAAATGACTAGGAATAGTATTTCTGATTTTTGTGTCTCATATTTACTTATCAGTGCTGAATCCTTTCCTTGAACTTAAAAAATAATTATAAATTTTGCCTATGTTTTGTTTATACTCTGCTATAAAAATTTGAAAACATTCACTGTAACATTTTATCTCATCATAAAATTTCAATCTTCCCATCAAGATTGGTTTTGACATTATAGATTATTTATAGAGTGAAATACTGCAGGTGTAAATATATTCTCTAACCCTCTGATTGTGCTGGAGAGTTTAGTTCTCTGAAGTTAATCTACTGAATAAAATATACTTCCCAATATGTTTATTGCTAAAATATTCTGTTATTCAGCTGGTGACTTTGTTCATTGAATTTGTGAAAACTAAAAATATTTGTCTAATGAAGCCCCCCTTTTAAAAACAAACTGATTCTGTGAAGTCCATATGTAGCTATGCAATGTTCTTTGTTCTCCTATATCATCGACTATTACATCATTGATTATGAATAACCATTATAGTTGCATCTTCACTTTTTAAAATCTTCCATAGATATTTATGTTAAAGATATTCTTCTATCTATGACTCTTACATCACTAAATAAGGTTTAAATCTGTGAGGCCAAAACAATTCATTGTTTTATATTATTCTCCATTTTTAAATCCACCTTGTGCTTCATTTTCACTCTTGATTCTTCAGACATTTTTTTATTGACAACATTTTGTAGGCATTTAGTTTATGAGTTTGGTGAGATTATGATTAGAATGATTATAATAAACTATGTTTTATCCTGAAAAATCTTATTTATTAAATGTAGTATGTAGGGAACTAACTCAGTTTTTCATAGTAACAGTTGCTAGATCATGAACAATAAAGAATTTTTTTTTAATCTTGAAATGTTATTTCAGTCAACAATTACACACTTATTTTTTTCTGGCACACCTTTTTATCAGAGACAGTAGTAAGGAGCAACATTGACTATGTTAAAATATCGTTATCATTTTTTCTCACCCTGCTTCATCCCTCTGATGGAGGGGAGGGGTCAATGAGTAGTGAAATGGCCAAAAACCAGTTTGCAGAAAAAAGAAATAAATGATGCCAAAGAAACAGAAGATGTGTAAATCAAATTCTAAACAATAAACCTCCTAAATATGAACTTGAAACTATGAGTTTGGTCAATAATGGAAATAAACTGAACATTTTATTAAGACTTAATTTAGTGAACCCACATGATTTCCTAATTTATTCATTTGTATTCATTAGTGTTGCTAAAGATTGGGAAAATTTTCAGGTCAGCAAACCTATTAGGAAAAATGCAGTAACAAAGAGAAGAAACATTTACAGTGATATAAAGATGACATCATAAAATGCTGAAAACATTAGCCAGAACCAATCTAATATAACATGGAATAAACTTTTTTAGGAGAAGGAAAATTAGCTAAAAATTTTGCTGTCTGAAAACCAAGTGGAAGACAGACTTGAAATTGTATCTATTTCTAATTCCACCCTCTTTTTGTGTGTGCTTACCTCTTCTTTTTCTTAGACATATCATTACATGTTTTGCAAAGGAAAAGACAGGGGAAGACAAGAGATCAAATGGGTGTTTGTGTTATGACTTTGTTTTTTATCTTTCCGAAAAGATTCTCAAATGGAAACTCTAAAGGGAAGGAAAACAAAGATAATGATTTCTTTAAGAAAAAGATGAAAGGAATGGCCTTTATACTTGATTTATTCAACATTTATTTCTATTTAGGGGTTTGTTTTATATTTTCCTCCTATTACATGCTACTATGCTAAAATGCTGGGATATAGTATTAAGACAAAGAGGCAAGGATTCCTGCCCTCAGGGAGTTTACAGTCCAGTATGGTTCAACATTTTAAAAATTCTTAAATCTAAGATCTTAGATGTAGGAGGTCCCCATCTGAGAATAAGGGCGAAATAATATTTCTGGGGTAAAGCTTTTTTTAAAAAAAAAAAATCTATATAGGGTTTAACAAGTGTCCTTCTGTTCTTCTATTGAAGGACCATTATTTGGGACATTGAAGGGAAAATAGCCCTCAGATTTTAGATATAGCCCTAATAGATGCTGTATACATAGATGGTTAGCTAATGTAAATTACTACTGCAAAGTGAAAAATAAAACATTAAGTAATTTGCTTGAGAAGAGGAGAGGATCATTCTGGTAGTAGGAATTTTGGGTGTGTCCTTGTCAGGTCCATTTAATGAAAACTTTTTTTTCTTTAATGTGTAAAGCCTCATTTTGTACATTTTGCTCTCATTCTCATGAAATAAATGTCAATGTCTATAACAATTATGAAATGAAGCAGGGAAATACAATTTCAGTGTTAAAGGATTATATTAGAATAAAAACATTTTTTTTAATTGCCTGAAATAGTTCTAAGCGTATTTACATGACAAACATTTTTATAAAAACCATTTGTATTTTAATTTAGGAAGGTAATATAATTAAACATGTAGTTAATGGTTAATTAGTGAAGCACATCAGATATGGAGCCAGGAAAGTAAGACTGCAGTTATATACAGATGAATTGGAAGGGAAGGAACTATTCGTTAAGAATTCTCTGTGTGTGCTTTAAGATGACCTCCAGAATGAAGTCAGCAAATTATTTTATCATACAGCCAATTAAAATACTATCTAAATGTATTATATCATATAGTTTGCTTTTGTACTAACATAGGATCCTGTGTAAAAAAAATGAGGACCCTTTATTTCAACTAAATTAATAATGAAGAGTCAGGCCATTTCTAGTCTGGTTCCATAGCTCAACAATGTTATCAAGTTCCTTGCTGGTTTCCATTCTTTTACATTGCCATAATGTCAGCAGTGTCTTTCCTCTTAGTCACAAGATGGCTGCTGCATCTCCAAGCATCATATCCTGATACTACAATTTCCAGAGTTTCTCTTAAGCATCTTCTTAGAAGGGAAAAAATTCTTTCCCAGAGGCCCACAGCAAACTGCTTCTTACATTTCTTTGACCAGGTTTGTAGGAAATGCTCATGCCTAAACCCTGTCTCTGGGAGATTGAAGTTACCCTAATTGGTTTAGCTGGGGAGGAGCTCTTAAAAAGGTGAATACCTGCCTAGTTTCCAGTACTCAGTGTGGCTAGCTCCCATTTGCTTTGTGTAAACTTTAACTGCTTTGTAAAAACATTCTTCAGTGATAAAACCTGTTTTCATAGAAACCAGACTGGTCATGGATGCTGCTAATTTAGAAAAATAAGCATTTAATGAGAGCTTTCTATGTTCCAGCCTTTAGGATAAATGCTACCTGTATTAAATAGCTCCTTAAATCCTCAAACTTTGGAGATAGAATAATTATTATACCCATTTTATAAATGAGCAAACTAAACTTAGAGAGGTTTGGCCCAGGTTACAGTTAATGAAAAAGCCGGAGTTTGAACCCGGGAAGTCTGAAATCAGAACCGGACTTCTAACCGTCACATTGGATATTTCTAAATTTATCTTCTGTAGATGGGCATATAGTAAATATTTATTTATTATCTGGTTGTGCCAGGTCCTAGTTGTGGCATATAGGATTTAACTCCCTGACCAGGGACTCAACCTGGACCTCCTGCATTGGGAGCACAGAGTTTCAGCCCGTGTACCAGCAGGGAAGTCCCCAGATTGGCATATTTTAAATAAACTGTATGATATTCCTATTTAAATGAGTCCTCTGGTGAATAATTTATAAGTCTAATAATCTTTTCTTGACATGAGCAATGCTTACCTACATTATCAGTTGTACACATCTGAATTTTTGTATGTCAGATTTGCTGAAGATACATGCACCATATATCATCTCTTCAGGAGCAGCGCCGAAATTCTTTTAGAAGTTACATTTCTAAAATAAAAAAAAAAAGTTGCAATTCTATCAGGAAAAGAAAAAAAAAAAAGATCAGAGAGTAAAGATGCAGGAAAGCTTTGTTGAAGTGAGTAAATTCATGATTCATAACACTAGGTCAAAACAGAATATTGGCTTCTGTTTCATAACTTACAAGGTACATTTACGTACAAGATGTTTCCACCTTTTCCATCCTTGGGATATAGGGAAGTTTACCCCTCTGGGACATTTTTGGGGGATTCAATGTAGCCTAGATCAGTGGACCTCAAACTTGAGTGTGTACCACCTAACATACAGGTGGCTGGGCCCACACCTCAAGTTCCTGGATCAGTGGGTCTGGGGTGGGGCCTAAGAAGTTGAAGCTGCTAGATGCTGCTGATGCTGCTGGTCAGAGGATCACCCTTTGAGACTGTGCTCTAGAGAATCAGAGGGTACCTGCCATGGAAAATATTTTGGATTTGAAATATGCCAAACTTTAAAGGATATAAATTAATAATTGGCAAATATATGAGTAAATACATGTGCAGGATTGAATAGGTGGTCAGGATAGCCTCCTTGAGAGTAGAGCAATGACTACATCTTATGTTTCAGCATGAGCATCACATTTGAGATTATTTTTCCAGCAACTCATATTTGTGTTTTTTTTAAAATAGTAATCTATAATTTACAAATTATTTTTAAAAGCAAGTAAAAATAGAACTGAGTTGTGCTCAGTAGCAAGTTACATATGAAAAAGACTTCTGTATCTCATCATCTTGCTGGGTTTTCTCAAGATTTTATCCTACCACCCACTAAAGCCCCATGTTCATTAAAATGACATGGTTTTGATGAGACTGGGAAAAAGAGGCCATCATGCCAGTGACCTATATTTAGCTCTGAAACTCAGGCTACTGCCCCAATCCACTGGAAACTCTCCATCCTCCTAAGACAGGTCACAACCTCCAACTGAAAAACACTCTCAAGTGCCAAGGAGCCAAGAGTTTAATTGCTTCACTGCTTTGAGACTTAAAAAAATTTAAGTCTGAAAGCTTTTGCTCATTTTTCACTAAAGTATAAAGTCCAAGAAACAAACCTCCAACATAAATCAGTAAAAAAAAAAAAAAAAATCAGTGAATTCAATGTCCTTAGCATTCTCAGAAGCCTGAATAAGCATTGAGTTATCCTTTCATCCCGTGGAAACCCCGTCAAGAAGCTGGAATGAAGTACTCGAAGAGGCAGGTCTGGGCTGTTTTCAGCCATATCATAAAACATCACTCGGCACCTAGGTAATAATAGACTCAGGTCATTTAAAATGGTCTAAATCTGCCAGAACTGTGCTGTCCAGGATGGCAGTCACTAGCCATTTGTGGCTATGTAAGTTTAAATTGGAATTAATTAAAATGAAACATTCAGTAGCTACACCTGGCTGTTGGTTACCATATTGGACAACTAATTTGTGGAAGGCTTCTTAGTTGTTCAGGTTGCTGTAACAGAGTACCATAAACTGGGTGGCTTATACACAACAGAAATTTATTTCTCACAGTTCTAGAAGCTAGGAAATCTAAGATCAAGTGAAAATAAAAAGTGTTAGTTGCTCAGTCGTGTCTGACTCTTTGCAACCCCATGGACTGCAGCCCACCAGGCTCCTCTGTCCATGGAATTCTCCAGGCAAAAATACTGGAGTATGTAGCCATTCCCTTCTCCAGGGAATCTTCCTGACTCAGGGATCAAACACAGATCTCCTGCATTGTAGGTGGATTCTTCACCAAGATCAAGATACCAGCAAATTCTGTGTCTAGTGAAGGTCCACTTCTTGGTTTGTAGCTGTGTCCTCACACAGTGGATGGCGTAAGGGAGCTCTCTAGGATCTCTTACTGCTGCTGCTGCTAAGTCGCTTCAGTCATGTCTGACTCTGTGCGACCCCATAGACGGCAGGCAAGGGTGCTAATCCCTTTCATGAGGGCTCCACCCTCATGACCTAATCACCCCCAAAAAAACCCACCTCCAAATACCATCACATCTGGGACTAGGATTTCAGTGTATGCATTTGGAGGCTGGGGGATATAAACATTCAGTCTATAGCAGTGTTCACAATTGCAGAAAATTCTATTGGAACTTCACACCACAGTAGGCTCACACTGTGGACCAGTGCTTCTTAACACTGTCTGCACTTCAGTTCAGTCACTCAGTCGTGTCCGACTCTTTGCGACCCCATGAATTGCAGTGACTCAGCAGCGGCAGGCCTCCCTGTCCATCACCAACTCCCAGAGTTCACCCAAACTCACGTGCATCGAGTCGGTGATGCCATCCAGCCATCTCATCCTCTGTCGTCCCCTTCTCCTCCTGCCCCCAATCCCTCCCAGCATCAGGGTCTTTTCCAATGAGTCAACTCTTCGCATGACGTGGCCAAAGTATTGGAGTTTCAGCCTCAGCATCATTCCTTCCAATGAACACCCAGGACTGGTCTCCTTTAGGATGGACTGGTTGGATCTCCTTGCAGTTCAAGGGACTCTCAAGAGTCTTCTCCAACACCACAGTTCAAAAGCATCAATTCTTCGGCGCTCAGCTTTCTTCGCAGTCCAACTCTCACATCCATACACGACTGCTGGAAAAACCATAGCCTTGACTAGACAGACCTTTGTTGGCAAAGTAATGTCTCTGCTTTTTAATATGCTATCTAGGTTGGTCATAACTTTCCTTCCAAGGAGTAAGCGTCTTTTAATTTCATGGCTGTAGTCACCATCTGCAGTGATTTTGGAGCCCACAAAAATAAAGTCTGACACTGTTTCCACTGTTTCCCCATCTATTTCCCATGAAGCGATGGGACCAGATGCCATGATCTTAGTTTTCTGAATGTTGAGCTTTAAGCCAACTTTTTCACTGTCCTCTTTCACTTTCATCAAGAGGCTGCACTTAGAATCACCCAAAAACTTATAAATTAAATGTCTGTGCCCTATCCTCAGAAGTTCTAGCTGATCTCGGTGGAATCTGAGCATAAGTATTTTCTAAAAACTCTCCGTGGGGTTCTAACATGCTGCTGGAATTGAGGATTGTTGAGTGACCCTATGGAACAAAGCCTCTAAACCAGATATTGGGGCTACCAGTAGATAGTGTTGCTACTTCTCATTTCAGTCTTTCAAAAGCTACAGTCATCTAGGAAGAGAGGGAGATTTCAGATCGAAAGAATAATTGGACAGTTAAACCAGTTCTGTCCACATGTGCTGACTGCTTAATGAATACCAACTTCAGCTGGAAGAAAAGCAGTCCAGCTGCCACTCTTCAATTATAAATTACCTGATGCCCTCAAGAGTAAGTCTTGTATATTGAAAGACTATTCTGAAATCAAGTTATTTAAAAATAATATGAAATGTATTGAAGTTACATACCCAAAGGTAGTTCTTCCTTATGTTTTTAAATTTACCTTATATATCTTGCAAATTTTAGATATCATGGTCCTTTAAAACTTGGTCTCATTCATGGCATTATTTAATTAAAAACTTCCCAACTTTTTATATACATTTTACCTTTACTACATCCGATTGCTTACTTTGGTACTTTAGCAGGCATTTTCAAGAAGTTAAGAAGGTCTTATCCATCTCACAAATTTAACTTTTAAGTTTATTTATTTATTTTTAAAAATTTGGCTACACTGTGTCTTGGTTGCAGCACATGGGCTTAGTTGCCTGTAGCATGCGGGATCCTAGTTCCCCAACCAGGGATCGAACCCAACTCCCCTGCATTGGAAGGCAGATTCTTAACTGCTGGATCACTAGGGGAGCCCCTCATACATTTAACTTTTAAATATGGTGATTCTTAAGTTCTCTTTAATGTTTCAATGCTGCATATAAAAAGGAATTCTATTTGAAAGTGTACTAAGCTGACCTCTTACTCCAAATGCTGTGAAACAACAATTACATGGATTTAAAAACATTTCTTTTCTTATTCTAATATTCTTTATGAAGTTAAAAGATTCTTACCTACTAAGAAAAGAGTTATATCCTACCAAAAAATTAGAGTGTTGCCTTCTCCAGTTTATTTTTTTTGTCTACTAAAGTTTCTTGATGAGCACAGGTTTTGATTACAACACAATTAGATCCCTGTCTGAGACACTGTGACATAATGAACCTATTTATGTTCACTGTATCAAAAAAAAAAAAAAAGTATTCTCAAAGCCTATTTTCCTGAGATATTGTCATATCTTTACCTTTTTTTCAGTCAAGTTAGAATTGTTGGTCCCCACACAAGTGGCTACATCAACTGACAAGTATTTGGATTCTGCATTTCTTAATCTTTTAGAATATATATAACTGTCCTCGAGAGACCTCTGAACTTGGCAGACTACTACAGTCCTTCAGGTTATGCCTTGTAAGACAATCAGCTCTTGCAGATATTAACGGATAATTAATTGACACTGAATCTCTCTCTTGGCTTTTGTCTATGTGGTCACAATTTCTAAGGCAATTCTTTTAACAGTTTTTTGTTTTTGTTTTTTTTTTAACTTCCAGATAGCTCCCTAGAAGCCTCTCCATACATATTTCTGTTGAAGACATCACAGGAACATTTTAAATACACATTTCTTATGTTTTCACTGGGCATGCAGGATCTTAGTTCCCCAAATAGGGATTGAACCCATGCCCCCTGCAGTGGAAGCACAGAGTCTTAACCACGCACGGGATCACCACTTCCCCACTGGGGAAGTCCCTAAATACCCAGCTTTGACAGATCTGAATTCCTCCATCAGCTCTTTATTATGCCTATAACCTTCAGACAGTTACTTAATTGTCCAGACCCCCAGTTTCCTCTTCTGTGAATCAAAGTGATCTTGCCTACCCACCTGACTGCTATGAGATTTGCATTTAAAGCACCTAGAGTAATGCCTGACATGATAAAGGCACTAAGTTCATTTTTTCATAGGTACCTCTGATTTCAGGGATCAGAACTGCCCTTACATTCTGTGATGGAAATTAAAACGTTCACCTCACTCTGGTGTATAAAGTTGTTGCAGTATTCGAGAGGCTCTCATCATCCTCCCCATGTCCTTTATGAAGTTGATAAGTCAGTTGCTCCAAGAATTAAGGTTCCTCTGTTAACTGCTCTTCACTCGTTAAATAAATCCTTATTGAGATTCTACTACATTAAAACAACAACTATATTGGACAGAGTCTGAAACGATTAAAGGGAAAACGGAAGAGAAGCATTTGGGAATTGGAGGAAACTTCTTGGAGCAAGTACTTTTGACCAGAGCTTGGAAGGTGGGTGGGCTTTCAACAGGTAGAAATTGAGAGGAGACTTTCAAGTAAAGAAAGTCGTGAGAACACAAGCAAAGAGGAGACAAAACACCGTGGCACTGGGAATACCAGCTGGAAGTCCAGTGTGGGCAGAGAGTAAGCTGTGATGTGGGGGAGCTAGAGGCTGGGGGGTGCGGGAAGGGACTTGGGAATCAGGATGTCGGTCATTACCCATCAGACATCAGTTCAAAAACGTAAGTGCCCTGGAAATGGTGATGGGATAAATAGGAAGGAACTACCTCTTTGTTAATAGACATCTGTTTACCCATTTGCCTGGTAGAGGAAAACTCCAGTGGTATAGATCTCTAACCAGATTAAGTTTTGATGGAAAGAATGAAAAAGGTTGAAAGTTTGGGACAGTTTTCAGTGAAGTGTGGACGCTGGGCGGCAGGGGGCAGCATAAGAGCACTGAAGAGCTGAAAGAGCGCATAAGGGATTTATTTGCTTGTTTACTATTTCTTGACAACTGTGAGTTTATAAGGCTACTTCTATTGATAATAAGTGTTCATTTCCCCCAAATGAATAGAAATTTAAAGAGAAAAGAAAAACAACAGGCTGGCTAGTGGCAGAATGACATTGCTGTTCATTTGAAAGCATAAACATAGACAGTTGTCTATATATTATTTGGGCTTCCTTTGTAGCTCAGCTGGTAAAGAATCTCTGTATTGTTATTTCCTTTCAAATGCGTAAGAACTCAGAATTTTGTATAAAATGTAAAAGTATACATTTGGGGACTTCCCTGGTGGTCCAGGGGCATTGATTTTGTGCTCCCAGTGCAGGAGGCCTGGGTTTGAAGAATCCCTGGTCAGGGAACTAGATCCCACGTGCTGCAAGTAAGACGTGGTACAGCCAAATTTATAATTTTTTTTAAGTATACATTTCAATTGGAAACATGCCTTTATAAGACTCTTTAAGGCTTTGCATTTTTTTGGAAGCGCACTTGTTCAGCTATACTACATTAAAGGAACTAGTGAATAAAATGAGTTAAATAAGGAATAGAAATTTTAATGTACATTCTATTTTACATGCCAAATATGTGGAATTTCAAATTTTGGGTTTTCATGATTATACAAATTTTATTTAAAAAACTATTTTTTCTATTATATCTTAAATTCAAGAATAACCACACTAAATTTCATAAGATTTTCCTGGCATAATTCCCTCATACTAACCTTTCTTAAAATTCTGATGGTTGGTGATATTAAGAATGGAAAATCGGAAGGACTTCCCCAGTGGGCCAGGGGTTAAAATTCCGTGCTACCAGTGCAAGGGGCTTGGGTTCCATCCCTGGTCAGGGAACTATGATCCCACATGCCATGTGGCATGGCCCCCCCAAAAATGGAAAATTGGAATTTCCAGGTACATTCTTTTTCAGCTCTGGAATTTACCACTGCAAATGCTCCATTGCACTCAACAGAGAATCCCTCTCTCTCTCAAGAGTGTGAGGAAGATGGCATCACACTGCTTCACATGCTGCGGGAGGAACACTCCCTCTCTGTTCCTTCACGATCCTCTCATTGTCCATCGTACGCATTTAGGTCATGATCCCTGGGTAGGTCCTTCATGTGCTGCTCTTCGCTCCCTCAGTTCACCTTGTCATGTATGCTTCTTTCCATATACAGCCATAACACCTTTTACTTGTCATCTTAATAGCCACAGAAATTACTTAACAAAATTTTTTATTGAAGTACAATATAGTTGATTTACAATGTTAATTTATGTTGTAAAGCAAAGTGATTCCATATATATATATATATATTCTTTTTCAAATATTCTTTTCCATTATGGTTTATCATTGGATATTGAATATAGTTCTCTGCTATACAGTGTATGTTGTTGTTTATTCATTCTATATAAAACAGACTACATCTGCTAAACCCAAACTCTCCTTTCATCCTTCTGCCAATCCGCTCCCCCTTGGCAATCACAAGTCTGTTCTCTACGTATGTTTCTGTTGCAAAAATAGGTTCATTTGTCGTATTTTAGGTTCCACATATAAGTGATAGCATATGGTATTTGTCTTTCTGACTTAGTATGAGAAACTCTAGTTGCATCCATGTCATTGCAAATGGCATTTCGTTCTTTTTTATGGCTGAGTAATATTCCATTGTATATATATGCACCACATCTTCTTTACCCATTCCTCTGTTGATGGACATTTAGGTTGCTTCCACATCCTGGCTATTGTAGATAGTGCTGCTATGAACATAGGGTTACATGTGTTCTTTTGAATGGGAGTTTTGTCTGGATATATGCCCAGGAATGGGATTGCAGGATCATATGGTAATCCTATTTTTAGGTGTTTGAGAAACCTCCATACTGTTCTCAAACAGTGGCTACACCAACTTACCTTCCCACCAACAGTGTAGGAGGGTTCCCTTTTCTCTACATCCTCTTCAGCATGTGTTATTTATAGAGTTTTTAAATGAATAGCCACATAAATTGATGGCTGACTATTCCATGATTGTTAAATACTGATTTCCAACTTTATTATGGAAAATCTGAAATGATGAATAAACTTTTGGTTTAAGATAGTTAACCTGAAAATTAGTTAAGTATCATGAAAAGAGATGAAAATAAACTACTTTGTGAAGTAAATTTATGACACATTTCCTGTATATTTTATTCAAATCATTTGTAAATCTGAAAATAAAATTATATAAAATTATTTTATATGTTCCTTTCAAAACAGGATATTCCAGAATACACATACAAGACATACCACCCTATTTGCTTTTATAGGAATTAAGTTCATTAAGGGCAATAACATTTTTTTCTTTTGTGTCTCCCATGGTTCATAATACAATGCTTGCACGGAGATAGGGCCCAATAAATGAAACAATGTCAGAAAAACTTATACTATGTAAAGCTTGTTTTTTTTTTTTTTTCATTTTGATTATAGTTGCTTTACAGTGTTGTATTAGTTTCGGCTATACAGCAAAGTGAATCACTTATACATACACATGTTGGTATTCGCTCACGCAGTCGGTTCCAATTCTTTGCAACCCCAGGAACGCAGCACGCCAAATTCCCTGTCCCTCACCATCTCCTGGAGTTTGCCCAAGTTCATGTTCATTGCATCAGTGATGCTGTCCAGCCATCTCATCCTCTGATGCCCTCTTCTCCTTCTGCCCCTCTTTTTTTTTTTTTTTAATATCCCTTTTTTTTGGATTGCCTTCCCATTTAGGTCACCACCGAGCACTGAGTAGAGGTCCCTGTGATATACAGCAGGTTCTCATTAGTTATCTGTTTTATACAGAGTGTGATATGTCAATTCCAGTTTCCCAATTCATCCCACACATAACCTTTTTTTTTTAATCTTTTAAAAAATTGTTTATTTATTCATTTGGCTACACTGGTTCTTTAGCTGCAGCATATGGGATCTAGTTCCCTGACCAGGGATTGAAAACCCGGACCCCCTGCATTGGGAGCGTAGAGTCTTAGTCAAGGAACCACCAGGGAAGTCCTCACACATAACCTAGTTTTTTGATGTAAGATTTAAAGGTACTCTTCGTACTTTCATCATACTTTTCAAATTGTTAAATTGGTTAAATTGTTACTATTATTGTTCTTCTTGTTGCTATTTGGTATTTTCTGTCAGTGCTTGGATAATAATACTGTGTTGTTTTCTTAGTTTATTACATAGAAATTGTCTGCACTTTTCCAGTGAGAATATTAGCCTAGTTGCAGATTTTTTATTTTGTTGTTCAGTCGCTCTGTGGTGTCCAACTCTTTGCGACCCCATGGACTGCAGGACACCAGGCTTCCCTGTCCTTCACTTTCTCCTTGAGTTTGCTCGAATTCAGGTCCATTGAGTTGGTGATGCCATCCAACCATCTCATACTCTGTTGCCCCCTTCTCCTCCGGCCCTCAATCTTTCCTAGCATCAGGGTCTTTGCCAGTGAGTCAGCTCTTCGAATCAGGTGGCCAAAGTATTGGAGCTTCAGCTGCAGCATCAGTCTTTCCAGTGAATAGTCAGGGATGATTTCATTTAGGATTGAACTGGTTTGACCTCGCTGTTCAAGGGACTCTCAATATTCTTCTCTAGCACCAGAGTTCAAAAGCATCAATTCTTTTGCACTCAGCCTTTTTTATGGTCCAACTCTCACATCATGGTCCAACTCTCACATCTGTACATGACTAATGGAAAAACTATAGCTTTCACTATATGGATCTTTGTAGGCAAAGTGATGTCTCTGCTTTTTAATATCTTGTCTAGATTGGACATAGTTCTTCCAAGGAGCAAGTGTCTTAATTTCATGGCTGCAGTCATTGTCCACAGTGATTTTGGAGCCCAAGAAAATAAAGTCTATCACTTTTTCCATTTCCCCACCCCCATCTATTTGCCATGAAGTGATGGAACCTGGGTACCATGATCTTACTTTTATGAATGTTGCATTTTAAGTCAGCTTTTTCACTCTCCTCTTTCACCTTCATCAAGAGGCTCTTTAGTTCCTCTTCACATTCTGCCATT
Organism: Bos javanicus; assembly: GCF_032452875.1. Lineage (NCBI taxonomy): Eukaryota > Metazoa > Chordata > Mammalia > Artiodactyla > Bovidae > Bos > Bos javanicus. Next base: position 33,228,100 of record NC_083880.1, read on the forward strand.
AGAATGGTGTCATCTACATATATCTGAGGTTATTGATATTTCTCCCTGCAATCTTGATTCCAGCTTGAGCTTCATCCAGCCCAGCATTTTGCATGATATACTCTGCATAGAAGTTAAATAAGCAGGATGATAATTTCCAGTCTCGACGTACTCCTTTCCTGATTTGGAACCAGTCTGTTGTTCCATGCCCTGTTCTAACTGTTGCTTCTTGACCTACGTACAGGTTTCTGAGAAGCAGGTCAGGTGGTCTGGTATTCCCATCTCTTTAAGAAGTTTGTTGTGATCCACACAGTCTTTCATTACCAGACTTAATTATTTTGACCATTTCTGCTTTAGCTTTTGTTTCAGTTTGTATCTTTTTTTCATATTAATTATGAATCTTTATTTTTCAGTTTTAATGGTTTTTATATTTCAGTTTTTTTATTTGTGTGCTACGTGGATTTCTCAGCTCACATTTGAACATACAGTGCAAGACTAGGGCTTCCCAGGTGGCTCATTGCTAAAGAACCTGCCTGCCAACGTAGAAGACGTGGGTTTCATTCCTGGGTTGGGAGATCCCCTGGAAAAGGAAATAGCAACCCACTCCAGTATTCTTGCTTGGGAAATCCCATGGACAGAGGAGTCTGGCGGGCTACAGTCCATGGGGTGGCAAAGAGTCGGTTACAACTTAGCAACTATACTAAAAACAATGGCAAGACTACTTATACTAAGCATCTTTTAAAAACTTTTTGCTTGATCATCAGTTATTACTAATTATAGTATAACATATATAGTATAACATAATATAACTGGGTCTAAATTTCGGCATGCGGGATCTTTAGTTAGCATACAAACTCTTTTCTATGGCATGTGGGATCTAGTTCCCCAACTAGGAACTGAACCCAGGCACCCTGCATTGGGAATGTGGAGTCTTAGCCAATGGCCCACCAGGGAAATCCCACAGTATAACATCTTGACCCACTCACTGAAATTACTCTCCGTAAGGCATATCTTCTAGGACTTTATTTGCTCTCAGTCTTCTCAAGGGCCTTCTAGACTGTGTAAATATATAGTCAGGAAACACTGAAGACATAGTTTCCGAAAAATCTCGTGTCTCTAATTTTCTTTTGTTTTTTCCATTTAGAAAATTTCATGTATCCTCATTTTTTCCTACCAACAATAGAAATGAGATAATCATCCAATTTGAGAGTTTTAAGTTTTGGAAGGGATCATTAAGTCTTAGTCCTCCTTTTCAAAGTTGAAGATACTGAAGTCCAGGGAGATTAAAATCAAGATCACACAGCTAGTTGGTGGCAAAGCCAGGATTAGAACCTCCAGCTTCTAAATTAAAATGCTCATAAGTAACTATGTAATACAGATGAGATAGCTTAGCATGAATTATTTTTGTAATTCATTGATGATGATTATAAAACTGTAACAGCTTAAAAACTTCTTTGCTTTTAAAAGTAACCTTAAAAACTCACATAATAGAAGCAATATTATCATAAAATTAGACTATTTTCTCTATATTTACAATTGTTTTGTTATTCCCATGAAGAGTTAAGAAAGACCACTATACAGAATATTGTTAAAAAAAATAATGCTGAGGAACCATTGTTTTTCAAGGACAACATGAGAGTTTAGTTATTTGAGGCGGGGGGCGGGGGTGGGGTGGGTCGGGGGAGCACAGATTATGAAACAACCCAAGAAAATAAAGGCAAAGAGAATTCTGTAAAGATGGAAGAAGGGTAGGTAGATGCTGGAGAAACATGCAAAAGTGTCCCATAAAAGCCTGATGTGAAGAAGCATGTGAGAAAAAATATTCAAGAGGGAACACTCTTTTATTCAGATAGTATTTCTTTCTTTTTAAGATTTGGGTTTTGTATGTTTTTGTTCAACAGAAAGGAGGACTGAACAGATAGGATACCCAGTGTAGTGTTTATGTTAAAATGAAGGTAATCAGGACCTCGGTCACCCTACTTGGGTAACCTGTTTTCCACACTCAACTGGAAACTGTTTCTTAATCTTTAAGAAGAATATTCAGACTTTTTGATGAAATAATATCTAACACTTTTTGAAATCTCACCACAAGGGAGGCATTGGAGCCATCTTGTAAGATTTTATAGGGATTCAATGAGATCGTGCTTCCCTGGTGGCTCAGTGGTAATGAATCTGCATGTCAAGCAGGAGATATAGGTTTGATCCCCGGGTCAGGAAGATCCCCTGGAGATCTTGAGTGGGAAATCCATGGACAGAGTGGTCTGGTGGGCTATAGTACATGGGGTCGCAAAAGAGTGGAACATGACTTAGGGACTAAGAACAAGAACAAGGGAGATCATACATGTAAAGCACCCGGGCCAAGGTAAGAAGTCAGTAACTTTAGATATGTGGCTTATTTATCTATTCACAACAATACTTGGAAGTATGTATTATCTCAGTATCAGAGGTAGAAATTAGAATTTTTATTCAGGTTCACAGAGCTAGAAAAGATCAGAGTTGAGATTCAAACCCAAATCATGTCTGACTCTGGAGCCAGCACTTCTAACCACTGTATTACACTCTTTTAACAATTTTTCTTAAAGCTCCTGCTTATCTCAAAATAATTCAAACTTACCGTACATTTCTTAAAATTTTATATTGTACTAGACACACTCTCTAAATAGTTGAAGAAATATGGCAAGATAAATTAAAGGGGGTGAAAGAAAAAGAGTACTGAAAATAGGTAAAATGGGTGAATTTTGGTGTTGCTTTAAATATCTCCTTTTTAAGGAAGTGCTTAAAGGGCCTTAGACTAGGAATGAAATCTTCTGTGACCAACTGCATGATCTGAACAGCTGAGGGATCTTCTGTTTCAGTGTATTACTTGGGAGCAAGTGTATGTAATGCCCTTCCTGACCACTAGGGTGAAACTGAAATAAAATAATATAGTCTTCCCTAGTATATTTGTGTGGGAAATTAAAAAAAATACTTTGCAATTATCAAAGTTTTTTTTTTTAACCATATGTTTGTTCTTCATATTGGCCTAAGAAGGAGGAGAAAAAGTATTCTTTAGACCAAGTATGTCATATCACTCAGTCATGTCTGACTGTTTGTGGCTCTGTCCATTAATTCTCCAGGCGAGAATACTGGAGTGGGTTGCCATTTCCTCCTCCAGGGAATGTTCCTGACCCACAGAACGAACCCAAGTCTCTTGCATCTCCTGCACTGGCAGGCAGATTCTTTACTACTGTGCCACCTGGGAAGCCAGACCAAGCATAAGAGATGCTTAAGGCCCCATGATGAATTCATTTCTGTAGGCTTATGCTGCTGGTGGGGCACCCCACTCCAGTACTCTTGCCTGGAAAACCCCATGGATGGAGGAGCCTGGTAGGCTGTACTCCATGGGGTCGCTAAGCAACTGAGCAACTTCACTTTCACTTTTCACTTCCATGCATTGGAGAAGGAAATGGCAACCCACTCCAGTGTTCTTGCCTGGAGAATCCCAGGGACAGGGGAGCCTGGTGGGCTGCCTTCTATGGGGTCGCACAGAGTCGGACACGACTGAAGTGACTTAGCATGCTGCTGGTAAAGGGTAGGCCTGAGATTAGCATCTGGATCTTGCAATGTGGAAGCCAATGTTCCCTCCAGTAGTTAATGCTGTATCTCACTCTGCTATGTTGCTACTTTGAATGCAAAATGTTGTTTATCATTGGACTCTCTTTTTACACAAAGCACTCACCCTGAGAGAAACAGTAGCAACCTGTACAGAGAGGCCCTGACCCCCTGGAGAGCTTGCTTGACCAGATTTGGAGATTAAGCCATCACTGGGCAACAGCCTGGTGAATCAGTTGTCAGTGGGTGGGGGTGGGGTGGGGTACTGCAGAGCTCCTTGTAGATTTCAACATAAAAAACAAAACTCCTACATAGAAACAAAACAGAAAGATTCTAGAAGATGGGTATAATAGTTTACATAGATTATTTTATATGTGTATCTTGGTTTCTGGTTTCATTTGAGGATTTCTTAGTTTTGTTTCTTTAGCCAAGAGTGTTGAAACCTTTACAATCACTGTTATGTTTTATACTAAGTGTACAAAAATAAAGCTCAGAAAAGTAAAATGACCTATTAACAGGAAGAAAATAAAAAATATCCTTTAAAAAAATAACTCATGTGTAATGAGCATGACTTTTGTGTCAGGTTCATGCTAAATTCTTTGCTAATGATTTCATTGAATCAATGTAACAACCTAGGTGATACATTGTGTTAGGAGTCCCATTTTATGGATGAAGAAACTGCAGTTCCAAGAGCTTGCTGCTGCTGCTGCTGCTAAGGCACTTCAGTCGTGTCCGACTCTGTGTGACCCCATAGACGGCAGCCACCAGGCTCCCCGTCCCTGGGATTCTCAGGCAAGAACACCGGAGTGGGTTGCCATTTCCTTCTCCTTGAGTAAAAAAAAATCTCTGAATCAAAGTTCCCTATGTCCTTTTTAGTAGAGAAACTTTTAGAAAGAAATGTAGCTAAGCATTTCAGTTAATTTAGTATCAAACACCAAATGTATTGCCAAAGTATAGCAACCTGCACAATTCTAAGTTGCTTCAGTCCTGTCTGACTCTGTTGTGACCCCATAGACGGCAGCCCACCAGGCTCCCCCATCCCTGGGATTCTCCAGGCAAGAACACTGGAGTGGGTTGCCATTTCCTTCTCCAAAGCATGAAAGTGAAAAGTGAAAGTGAAGTCGCTATGTCCTATCCGACTCTTAGTGACCCCGTGGACTGCGGCCCACCAGGCTCCTCGGTCCGAGGGATTCTCCAGGCAAGAGTACTGGAGTGGGGTGCCATTGCCTTCTCTGAGCACAATTCTAGTGCCTGTCTTACTTGCACTGTTTTTAGCAGGATAAAAATCTTAAGAAGTGGTAATACAGATACATTTTTACATTTATAAGAACTTTATGCTTTTTCAAAGTTCATGTCAGACTTCCTAAGTAATTAAATAGCTTGATCAGAAAAATCTTCTATTTCCTTGAATTGCCTAGGTTAGAATTTCCCACGGTGTGCGTTTTCTTTTAATACTGTTTTCGAAGTTTTCTTTTATCTTTGGCTGCGCTGAGTCTTTGCTACTGCGCACGGGTTTTCTCTAGTTGCATTGAGCAGGGGCTGCTCTCTAGTTGTGGTGCGCAGGCTTCTCATCGTGGTGGCTTCTGTTGTCGTGGAGCATGGGCTCTGGGGCGCATGGGCTCTAGAGTGTGGTGTGCAGGCCTAGTTGCTCCGTGGTATGTAGGATCTTCCCAGACCAGGGATCACACCCATGTCCTCTTCACCGGCAGGCGGATTCTTATCCATTGAGCCACCAGGGAAGTCCCAAGGTGTACTTTTATAAAATGAAAGGTAGTAATTGATAGTACATGGTAAAGGGTTGCAAGGTGAGATAACTTTGGAAAATACTGTTCTAAGCATCAGTATTTCTGCAAGACTTCTTTGAGCCTGTACATTGTGAGCCTCTATGTATTTTAAAGAGGCAGTTATTTCCCTCACTTACTGGTTTTATATGGAACTCTTTATGGAACTCTCATCTCAGAACATAATTTCTCAGATTAGTGATTTTTGAAACATACTTCTGAAAAACACTAAGCTAATGTCTGAGAAGAATATTGAATGAAGTGGGACTATCTCAAATTATATTGAGAAGTGAGGATTACAAGATAATAGACAATATTATTCCAATGTTATAAAACAAGAAAGTGAAAGACAAAGCCATGAAAGACTGGAAGGAATAAAAACACCAAAAAAGTTAACAGGCTTTATTAATAAATCTATTCAAGTCAAAATATGTGTCCAAATATATGTGCTACCACAGTGTCCTTGAGTTGTTTATGGCTGATGAGTCTAGTGTTTGGCAAGCCTAATTCGGAAGAAATATTAAGATCTAGATGTGGTGTGTATACCTTGCTCAGTAACTCACTTAAGTCCAATTGGGCTTTTGTTTCTTAGTTTCTGCAATTTTAAAGATGGAAGATATGGTTTACTTCCTCTTGATACCAGGATTTTGTGAAGACTGGAGACATAATGCAATTAATTTTCTGCTAATGTATAACATGGGAGGTGCTGATGATGTGTCCCAGAACCTGATTTTTTTTTTGCCCTCCAGGCGCTGTCTCTCCTGTGAGCAAGTACATAGAAAAGTCTCACAAGAAGGCACTTCAAAACTTGACCTGGCTTGACTTGCCTGGTAAATGATTAACATGTTTCAGGCTCGGCTCAGCCTGTGACTCCTACAGTTGTCTCAGCTCACCGGAGTGAATTTCCTGCCCACGCTGTCTGATAGAAATCAGGGTTGTTCTGTCTCCAAGGACATCCTCATTCTTTTGGTTTCTCCTCATTGATCCCCTCCTTGAATGGCCACCTGGCTTCTTCCCACCTCCTTTGCTCTTCTTCCTCCGCTGTCTCCCAGTTGTCAGTGTTCCCTGGGGCTCCCATCCCCAGCCCCTTCTCCTTACTCCATGAATCATTCTTCACACCTGTTACCTCACTCCTCAGCTTTGTAATCACTCACTTTCCCTTCCATTCTCTGGATGCACCAGGGTGCTTATCTAAGCAATTGACACAGTGTCACTCAATGTATGGGAAAGAAGAACACATCCAGTGAAAGTAAAATGTTTATTTCACTAATGTTTCAGGGGACTATATTAATAGAAGTAATTTCCTTTCTTGGGTCATGGGAACAATGAGAATTCACACAGTCTGTCTCTTAAATGTCCTCATCCCTGTCCATCTTTCTTTGTCTACCACCCACTGGTAACTTTCACTTAATGCTTCAGCACAAATTTCTACTTCATGAGCAGTTTTTTCTCTTATTTCTCTTAAGTTTCACCCCTTCACCCCTCATGTACCATTTATACTATTACTGATCACACTCAACTAGTATGTTTTACAGGCTCAAGGCTGTAAGACACAGAGGTTCCTATGTTTCCCTGTCCCCTCTCTCTCTCATTTTTATCCTTCTGCCCTTTACAAACTTGGACCCACACCCAGGCTATAGACAGTGTCTGTCAGTAAGTGCCAGTCATTGGATTCAATAACATAACAATAATTTATCAAAATCCAGTTTAGAGAAATACTACCAAAAATTTTTAGTATATGTGGTTTAATTTTTTCAAAATTTCTAATTTTCTAAGATGGACTTTTATTCTTCTAGAAAGTTAATATATATGACATTCTTCTCAAGTACTAAATTATTAAGTTCCAGATGATTTCCTATTTATACCTCCTGCCACTGGTGGCTCAAACAGTAAAGAATCTGCCTACAATGCAGGATTGGGAAATTTCCCTGGAGAAGAAAATGGCAACCCACTCCAGTATTCTTGCCTGGAGAATTCCATGGACATAGGAGTCTGGCAGGCTACAGTCCGTGGGGTCGCAAAGAGTTGGACACGACTTAAGCAGCTAACACACACAATGGCCACTTCCCCAGCTTCATCTAGTGGTGTCCTCGTTAAAATGCTGCCATAGAGGACGCCTTAGCTGCGCACCTAGGGTGGTGAAGCAAAGATTGGATTCAGGGGACCTGGGATGGTGGTCTAAATTTTGGCAAAATCCATGCTGTGCTAGGAATAGGTTTTCTATAAATTTAGGATTTTATGTTACACAATAAGATGTATCATATTTCATTGTCTTCTTTTTTTTTCTAACCCCAGTAGAAATGCTGAAACCATTCTGTGGATTTTGTAAAATTCTAATTTATTCTCAGACAGACTTGTTTGGTTTTAGTCATATATATTGGAGACACAGTTAAACTGAAATAATTTTGAGTCTGTCCTGCTGTAGTTTGCTAGGGTTAATAATTTGCCTTAGACTGTTTCTGGATGTATTCTGAACTATCCTATTTTCTACAAGATATTGTACTTAAATATTATATAGAGAATTTCATGCATAAATCAATTCTGTAGAGAAATCAGCCATTCAGATATTGTTCCTGTGACAACCTATTAAAAATGCTGCTGTTTAATTGCAACATTTGCTTTCCAACATACAGCACATCATAAAATGCTTCTCTTTTTTATTTTCCTAAATGTTATGTTGGAAGAATTACTTGATGCCATTTCTTTATATAGCTTATTATGAAATAAAAAGAAAGGGAAGGAAAATTATTATTGCAGGTGAAAATGTTTTTAGTCCTTTGGCACAGTGCTCTCAATTGAAGCACTGTATCATTTTTAATGTTGAGAGCATTGTGCATTACACATCTTAAAGAAATTAATTTCACATTTCCCAAAGTAAATACACAGTATCTTACTTTATTCTTAGCTCTCAGCTTTGTCTAGCTCTCAGTAAACATCCAGAAAAGATTTGTTGAATGCTTGAAAGGAAGAAGAATCTGGACTCCAGCTTGCAAACTGAAATCATGATTTTTTTTTTAATCTTACTGTCCCATCAATGAGAATTTAACTTCATTGGATTACTATCCATTCTTGCCTTCCTTCCCTCCTTTCTGAGAGGAAGACCATGCTAAAGTTAATCTATTTACATGAGTCTTTGCTTTACATCTTTCCCATCTTCAAGAACAACAAAAGTGATGACCTGAAAAGCCACACACACACACACACACACACCCTTTCTTTCTTTCTCCTGACCCAAGCTCACTCTCAGTTCACTCTTCACTTCAGTTAATCTGGTTTCTGAGGCTCCAATGTGGAAGCAGAACCCAGAGATTCTGGACTCAGCATTACCTCTCACCAGCTTTGTAATCACAGGCAGAACGTGCAACCTTTCTAACAGGATGCACTTCATAGATATTGAGAATTAAGGGAGATGACGCATTTAAAATGTACTTTTGCACGGCCTGACACATAGTAAATGTTCAATAAATGGTAGTTACTGTTCTTACTGATTGAATGATACAAGTTCAGAGATGAGAAAGATTGATGTAGACTCAAGAATGATTTTGAATTCACCTAACTACTTACTCATTCTTCAGATTAGGAAATTAGAACCCAGAGAAGTGATGTTGTCAAAGTATCATGAAGGAGGTGATCTCTGAGTCAGATTTTAAAGGATGATAACATCTACTGAATGTTTACTCTGGGCCAGAGACCATATAAATGCTTGACATGGGTTGTTTTATTTAATCTTCAAAACATTCCTGTGAAGTAGCATTTCAGTAGCTAGAAGCAGATGGTCTGAAGCTGGACGGGGAGAACAGAGAGAAAGGAATAAAGAAAAATCTGGAGGCAGGAAAGACTTGGCTGATTTCTAAAGACGGTGATGAGACGGACCAGCCAGAGTGAAGAGCTTGTTGGTCTTAAGCGATAAGGAGAAATAATGTTGGAGAGTGAGGCAAAATTATGAGGCCTCGGCAACCATGCCCCCCCACAAATGGCTCTAATGAGCAAGACGAATAAATGACTTGGGGAAGGGAGGACACAGGCGGAAGTGGGGTTTTAGCCACCTTGATTTGGGGGCATGCTTCCCAGGTAGCTCAGTGAGTAAAGAACCTGCCTACAGTGCAGAAGATGCAGGAGATATGGGTTCAGTTCCTGGGTCGGGAAGATCCACTGGAGGAGGGCACAGCAACCCACTCCAGTATTCTTGCCTGGAGAATCCCATGGACAGAGGAGCCTGGCAGGCTACAGTCTGTAGGTTGCAAAGAGTTGGACATGACTGAAATGGCTGAGCACGCATGCATGCAGGGTACTGCGAATCCCTGAAGGGCAGTCAGTACTGTATCTACACAGTAAGCTGTGTACTGTATCTACACAGCCCCAGGGACCCACAGCCTCCACCAGCCACTGCTGATCCCCACCAGGCAATGGTAGGAGAGCACAGCGAAGATTCCTATGAAGTAGAAGCTTCACCAAGGCTTATTGAAGGAATGAGTGACTGAAGGAGGACTTGGACTGGTGGTAGTTTCTAGGTGGGAAGTGATGAGAGCTGAGATAATGGTGAAAACAATGGGAATGGAAATAAGGATGCAAATCCTAGATGCAGTTTCAAAGAAATACTAAGACTTGGGCTCATATTGGGTGTAAACTAATAAAAGGAGCTGTATTTCAGGTTTATTGTATACAGCAAAGTACAGCGTCAGAGCTATAGCATTTGACACATTCTCGATTGCTGTTTAAGCAGATATTCTGGGTTTTTTTGTTTTTTTTTTTTAAATATTCTTTCATTTATTTACTTGGCTGCTCTGGGTCTTAGTTACGGTGCACAGGCTCTTTAGTTGCAACATGTGGGATCTAGTTCCCCAACCAGGGATGAAACGCAGGGCCCCTGCTTTGGGAGCATGGAGACTTAGCCACTGGACCACCAGGGAAGTCCCAGACGTTCTATATTTGAAACCAATCGAAATTAATCAAGTTTCAAGGTGATGATAGTATGTGATTATTATTGCCATTAAAATACGTCTCTGTCCTTTCTACTCCTACTCCTTCTGCCCAGGTTCTTGACAGTTTTATCTTACACCTGGGCTGTTGTCATCTCCTACTGAACCCTGGCCAGGGCAACCTTCCCATCTTCACACATGCCTGCTGGTTGCCTCCTCCCCATTTTCTGTCCATAGAGTTGCCCTCTTCTATGAAGACCTTTTCTTCTACCATTTCGTTCCCATTACCAGTTGGAATAGTAGTCACCCTTCAGAACCAAATAATGTGCTGTTTGCCCCATAATGTCTGATCAACACACCTAGACTGCTTTCCATCTGAACTCCCAGGGCACTACATGTCACAATCAGCCTGGTCCTGGTCGTTTTGTTAAGTGGACATCCCTTTATCAGTACTGTATTTATAGCCTCTGCAATGATGGTACTGTGTGTTGCCTAGTTATGTAATAAATATTTGTGGCATCAATCCAAAACTGTATTAAATACTGCAAATTCCCTCCCAACCCAAAGTTTCCCTGTGGGTAAAGGTTCATATATACAGCTTCATGTTCGTAGTATGTATCTTTTGCAAGGTGGAGAATTTCGTATCACTGTTGTTGGGGATACTTACGGGGAAATAGAAAGTTTTGGCTGGGAGTAGAAAAAGTGAAAGGCAGGGCAGGATTAGTCATTCTTGCAGGTGACTTTTTGGTTGGATAAAGGATGCTGAGGAAAATTAAACTGTAGCCTTTACTGCTACACTCCCTGCCCCATAGGAGGGAGGGTAGTGAACTGAATCTAAGAGGTTTGGGACTGCAATCTGTGGGTCTTTGGGAACCAAGTAAGATCTGCAAGTCAGAAATCCAGGGCATTGAGCTGAATGGGGATCAGTGGCAGAAAGAAAATGTCTCCTGGCAGGCAGACCACCTGCAAAAGGCAAGCTTAATTTGCAAGGATCTCTCTGAACCCTCCATGAAGTGTGAGTCTAGAATTTCTACTGAACAAGGAACTTAGTTGTATAGTGCCCATTATTGTTTGTGTTGTTGTTTAGTTGCTAAGTTGTATCCAACTCTTTGTGACCCTATATGCCCGTCAGGCTCCTCTGTTCACAAATTTCCCAGGCAAGAATACTGGAGTGAGTTGCGGGATCTATTGTAGGATATAGAAAATGTTATCTATGGGCTTATTGTAGGATATAGAAAATGTTATCTATGGACTGTTTTTATTTCTAATATCTATCTATTTATTTGGCTCTACTGGGCCATAGTTGTGGTACACGGGATCTTTAGTTGCAGCCTGCAAACTCTTAGTAGCAGCATTCAGGATCTAGTTCCCTGGTCAGGGATCGAACCCCGGCCCCCTGCATTGGGAGCATGGAGTCTTAGCCTCTGGACCACCAGGGAGTCCCTATAGACTGTTGTTTTATTCATTTTCTTAGTGCTTCAGTCATGACAAGACTATTTTAGTTCTAGGTTCCTAAATCAACTGAATTCTGCAAGGATTTTCAGAAATACAGTATGTAGCCTGGCGAGACCTACCATACAAATAAATATTCAGCCAGTATTTTCAGAATTGTTAAACGTGGCTAAGTAGCTGTCATGGTCTATGGTGTGGTGAGGATCCCTGAGTGTGACACACCCTCCCAGGGCTCTGGGTCTTCCCATGAACTGCTCTCCTGGTCCAAGATACCTTTCTTCTCTTCTTTTTTGCAACCCTTGACCCATACTTAACCTACCTAGTTTTTACCTTGATATTACCTCCTCCAAAATTCCTTCCCGAATGTTTTCATTAGAGCCGCTCACCATGGATTGGGTGCCACTGCTGCCTGGTCCCAAATAGCCTGAGCTTTCATCCTCACACTTACTTCAGGTGTGGCACTTCCATCTATGAGTCCTGCTCCAACCACGTAAGCTCCTCTGGGAGTCCTGTGGGTGCTGAGTAATTGTCCTTTGTTTTTGTTGTTTAGTCACGAAGTCTTGTCCAGTTTTTTTGAGACCCCAGTGGACTGTAGCCTGCCAGGCTCCTCTGTCCATGGGCTTTCTGAGGCAAGAATACTGGAATGGGTTGACATTTCCTTCTTAGGGGGATCTTCCCCACCCAGGGATCCAACCCAAGTCCTGTACATTGGCACTCCGGTTCTTTACCACTGAGCCATCAGGGAAGCCCCACTGAATAATAAGCAGGTACTCAGAGGACCCCTGAGGTCTCAAATGTTTGAGTCAGTAAATGCATCCTCTTAGTACAGGACTTGTAGGTGAATGTCTGCTACACAGAAGTGAGCTGTCAGTACTTGAGTTTGATGATAATTTTGGAGAACTGCAATCCCGTTTTCTCCTTTCCTTCTCCCCACCCCATCCGGGTGGTAGCTAAACCAGACTGAAAGATAGCACCTTGCTTCTGTGCCTTAAGCTAATAACAGTTCCCATCCAACCCAGTATTTAAGAAGTGATTATTTTTATTATGTGTCCCCTGGGGGAGAAAAGCGGAGGTACAGAGCATTTTTGGATCTCGGTGAATATTTGAAATTTTGCTGCCAAACCTATTAAACCCACCGCAACAGTCTTTCGGGTTTTTAAAATATTCTGCTGGAGAGGGCTCTCTGGATACTCATTTTCGTGTGTAATATAAACCACATGGTAGTCATCACATCCATCTAAATACTCTTCTAATAGTTTTTCTAAAATTTTTTTTTGGGGGGGGTTGGCAGGAGTGCTGTAAGTCTTCAATAATTGTAAAAAGTTTTTCAGAGGACAAGTGTCAACCTATGGTTAAATAAGGTAAAGGTAAAAATAAGTGTCAACCCATGGTTACGTTGAAGCAACATTTTCTCCCAGTGCAGAAAAATCATCCAGCTCTCAAAATGTGAACTAGGTCTTGCTTTTATGTTTTTTCCCTAAGGGTTACGGTGCCCGATAATTATTATTCCCTTTGCTTCGATGACAATAAACTTGACTGTTGGTCGATAAAAATGCACGGTGAAAAAATAAAACCACCAAAACCCTAGTTGGCGCAAACGTAGGACGCCTCCTGTTTACACTGAGCGCAATGATGGGAACTGACCCAGGATCCAAGCGGAGACGATCAAATACCGTCCAGAGTTTCCTTACACGTAAAGATAATGGCCGGTTAAAAAGTTCACTCAAAGTAGCATTCCGGCCCGAATGGCGTCTGTAGTTTCGTTATAAAACTTGAGACGCCGCGCCGGCAGGGGCTGGGGGCGCTCGCTCCCTCACCCAGGGCCCGGCCGCCAGCGCTGACAGGTGCCGGGGCCGGCGCCGCGCCGAGAGCCGGCGCGCGGTGGGGGCTGTAGCTTCGCTGCACCCTCGCCTGTCAGCCAGCGGCGCCGGCGGGAGCGAGCGCGGGACGGCGGGCGCGCAGGGCGGGAGGCCGGCCGTGGTCCCCGGCGTCCGAGTGCCCCGCGCGCCGCCCAGACCCGGCCGGTCCGCCCGCGGCCGCGGGGGCGGGGGCCGAGCTGCCGGGCGCGGGGGAGCGGGGCCGGGCGCCGGGGGTTGGCGGGACGCGCGCTCCGTGCCGGCGCCCGGCCTCGAGCCCGCGGCGCCCCCCCCCCCCCGCGTGCCCGCGCCGCTGCGCGATGCAGTGTGGGGAATGGCTGGGGTTGGCTGAAGAGCGCACAGTGGAGTTTTAATGTCCGCCATGTTGGCCATGGCGTATTGAGGAGAGCGAGCGAGAGAGGAGCGGAGCGTCTCGGCCTCCCACCTCCAGGCGGCTCTGAGTGCCCGGACGGCGGGCTCCGCGCTCCGCCCCTCCAGTCCCCGGCAGCGGTGGGCGAGTGGGGACCGAACCCCCGGTTCTCCATGATCCCGCTGGCCGGGGCCGTTTCCCCAGAGCGGAGAGGTATCTGCTGCGCCTGAGATGAGTAAACTGTCGTTTCGGGCGCGGGCGCTAGACGCCTCGAAGCCGCTGCCGGTTTTCCGCTGTGAGGATCTGCCCGACCTGCACGAATACGCCTCGATAAACCGGGCCGTGCCGCAGATGCCCACCGGAATGGAGAAGGAAGAGGAGTCGGTACGTGTTAACTCCCCTGTCCGACCCGCCGCCGGGCCCCGCTCCCTCCGCTGCCTGCGGCGGCGGCGGAGCGCAGACCCACACAAAATGGCCGCCATCTTCTCTCCGCCGCCGACTCCCGTCGCCGGCCGGGCCTTTACCCTGGGGCCCCCGGCCTCGCCCCCCGGCCGCCGCGGCCCGGCGAGGCCTCCTGTCGGGGCACCCGCCGACCCTGGCCCCTCGGACCCGGGGCCCGCGGAGTTCGGGCGCCCGAAAGGCACAAAGGGGTCACGTGACGAGGCTGCCGGCAGCCATTTTGTGGTCGGAGCGCTTGGGCTGGGCCTTGTGCATCCGGAGAGGGAGCGGGCGGGCGGCGGGGGGTGCGGCGGCCGGGCCGCGGAGGCCCTGCCTGCAGGCCTCTCGGCGGGCCGCTGGGTGGCGCTCTGGGGCCGGCTCGGCCTTCGCGCGCCGCCGGCGCCGGGAGCGCAGGTTCCGGGCGCTCGGGTGGCCGTGCTCTCTCGGCGGCCCGCAGGCTGGCGGGGCTGCGCGGCCCACGTGGACCCGCCGAGAGGCCGGGCGGGGGTGGCAGGCGTCCTGCAGCGGAAGGTCCGGGCCGGCGAGCCAGCCCAGAGCCGACCTGCGGCCTTCGTCCTCTTTCTGGGACTTTTGCATCCATTCCTCCGAGTCCTACTTAATCAGAGGGTTGTCAACTCCTGCTCCTCTTGACTTTTTCTTTGATCCTTGAGAACATGTTGCAGATTTTGAAGGGAACTCCGTGGCTCTTCTAAAGCCTGTGTAACTGTATTATTTTTTTTCCTAATAAAACTCTAAGTTCGCCTGATTGCTGGTTTCTCAACCTACGGGAGACAAGACCCAGTCTAAGTAGATGTTAACAGATCTCCGTTTAGAAAAAGGGTTCTTTCTTATCCATCACCGAACTCAAGTGGAGTGAAACCTTACCCGGGAGATGTTTTCCATGGGTGGGCTTCAGTGTTTAAATGTTGACAGCTCACAGACACTGTGTCGTAGTGTGGCTGTCCTTGGTCGTGGAAGTTGGGCTCAGACACAAGACTTCGTCTGTTTCCCCCAGATCCTTGTCGGTGTCATTCGATGCCTTCTAAGGAATTGCATACCTTGGTTTTCAGGTACAGCCACTTAAACAGGGGGCAGTGTGTTGACAGTTCAAGAAGTCGAGGAGTCGCTGGATTGGTACTACAATTTTGTGGTGGAAAACTATACTGTAATACTTCTATTTGGTGCTGTACGGAATTTTTTTAATGTAGAAATTTTGCTCTGTACTGTTGATTTTGAAAATAAAGCTGTTGAAACTGTTTGGGTTGTTCAACCTTTTAAAGTCAAAGAGTTGTGACAGTTGACTCTTCCTTCGGAGAGTAGTGTCCTTAGCGTGTGTAGTAGTTGAGATTGTCTAGACCTGACTCGGAGCACGTTACCTGTGAGACAGAATCTTCTAATTTCTTTTACTTGTTACCAACTTTGAGAGTAGAATGGTGCCGTTTGTTTATTTTTAAATAAGTGATTTGTTTTTAAAAATTAAAGTACTTGTGACTGCAGAATCTTGTCTTTTGGTTTTATTTTTGTTTCTTAAGTTTTACAAATAATGCTTTCAAGATGGGGGTGTCAGTGTTAAGACTGACCTGGAAATTAAGTTGTGGCTATTGTTTTGCCCCCAAGGAACTGCAGAGCTTTGATTAAAAACAGCACTACACAGTACACTTTAGAAACATACTGGTCTGGCTTCTTTGAACACTTTGGACTGTCTCAAGAGCCACAGCCTGAAATCAGAGCTGAGCCCAGCTGAAGTACCAAGGCTTATTAAATTTTTACAGATAATTTTCATTCACTGAAAGAATTTTGACGTTTATTATTTTATAATATGTAGAGTCCATATTTTTTAGGGGTTTTTTTTCCCCCTCAGACTACCTTCTCCTATCATCCGTTTACAATTTGTTTCACTTCACATCCAACCAAAACTATGACCAGTGAAACGGAGACCTCAGGAATAAATACTGAATAGAAGAATGTAAACAGTCCCAGGTGGAACAGCTGCTCTCCAGTCCTGCGGTTCATACCGGCCAGAGGAGGCTGTATAGCTCAAATCACAGTATTAAAAGTAGAATGTTGATATTGAAAACGTATACTACGCACAAATAAAGGTAACTGAATATTGAGTTAGCCTTGGAAAAACAGTCCTTTTGATAATTCGCTAAAGAAGGATATGCTTCTTATAAAGACAAAAGATTAAAACAAATGTCTGCCTGTGATTGACATGTTAGTTAGGGTCAGGAGTTGATCATGAAAGATGGGACAGAATTAGATGAGAATAGTTTTGTGTGTGTGTCACCTTAGGAAAATTGTCGTGTGGACCATACGTGGTAATTGTGAACGTATTTTGTTTCTGTGGTAAATGTGACAGAAATGCTAGGTCTAAACACAGAAAATAACACATATTTTCATTTAATTTTTATATTATAAGCTGAATGCACTGCCTTAAGGCATATCTCTTAGTTTTTAAAAAACAACTTTTAAGTAGAAGGTCCCCTCCAAACATGAATTTTACTCAACGTTAGAACTTAGTTGTTTAGTCCTTTTTTTTTTTTGATGAAGATTGAGAAATAATTATGGGGTCGCACAGGGTTAGACACGACTGAAGCGACTTAGCAGCAGCAGCAGTGAATTAATGGACTTGACTGAATCATAGATGCTGGAGATTTATTGTCTGAATTGGTATAATGTGATACCTTGTAACTTGTTACATCAAAAAATTAACAGTTGGTAAGGGCTTTGGTTTAATGAATAACAATTTTCAAACCATAGGAAATCAATAGACTGTCAGCTCTAAATATGAAATAAGTCTCTTTGGGGTTAAAAGGGACAGAATTTAAATAGCAGGGCCAGAGGTTGCACGACTGTAATTTTTTAACATTTTAAGTTTATCATCTTCCAAGTAAGAAATGTTGTATACTACTTAGTGTTATGGCTTCACCTTTAAACGAAAGGATAGTTTTTCCAAGGTATCAGTACTATCGAATGTTTTTATTAAAAAGTTGACTTTTTTTGGTTCAAATTGGAGCTTTCCATTGTTAAAATTCTCCTTTATGGATACTTCTCATTTCACAAAGGACATTCTGAAAAAGGAGGTTTTAAAGTGATGCTCAGCACAGTGGAACTGCTTGGTTCCTCTAGTAGGTTTTTTTTTTCCCCCACTGGGATGCCAGATTCTGTGACTCTTTCTGTAAGGGTGGAGGCTTAAACTCTCTTCTGTCACCAAGACTGGTTCTGGTAAGATGTGTGATGTAATTAAGATGTTAATAGTGATCTAGCCTTGTTATTGTCCTACACAGCCACCTTTGGGACTGTTAGAAGTAGGATCCAGCCATCACAGGCCAACACTTAGATTTAGTAGGGTTCTCACCAGACAAAATAGTCTCAGACACTTATCTTTTCTTTCTTTAAACTGTTCTTACTGGCCCAGTATACAATGTTATTAAAATCAAGTTTATGAAGTAGCCAGGTAGGTATTTTTTGTTTTTAATTAGGCGTTAAATTGGGCGTAGGTACGTATCTTTCTTAAGAGGAAAAGTAGTCAAGCACTACATTTTCAAAACTTTATTTAAAAATCTATAGTTTTTCTGTTTTATAAAAACAAATCACTGCGATAAGTTTAAAAGTTCGATTTCTCATTTTTTAAAAGAAACTAAGAATCCTATTTTCCTTTAAAATTTTGAAAACCAAAATTTCTTAGTCCTGAATCTAGATTCCTTTATTCTGTGCACTGCATTGGAAGTGAAAAGAAATATTTGAAATCTCAATTGCACTAGAAGCAAAGCTTAATTTTTACAGCTAGTTTGAATTAGAAAGGAATTGGGAATATTTGGGGTTTTTCCATTAAGTAGCAAATAATCAGTTAAAATCAAAGGTAACTGAGAAGCAGTAATAAAGTCTAGTTTCAACTTTCTGTCCTGCCCAAGATATTTTTGAATCAGCAACGTAGGAGGATTGAGGACTCCTACCTTCAAAAGGAGCCTCTTGAAAACTGTCAGGCCTGGTGCCTAAAGTCTTAATATTAGCTCTTGTTTCAGTGTGTGGTTTGATATTTAGGATTTTGGATTAGTATCATTTGTAATCAGACTTCATTTTCTCACAAAACAAGACTGAAAACTAATGGGCTTGCGCATCTAATGCTGTTTGGTGGGTGCTTGTGACCTGTAATGAAGTTTGTACAGAACTATTACCCTTTCTGTTAATCAACAGCACTTAAAGTACCAGCTAACCAAAGGAGAGCTTAAATCTTTTAAATAAGGAATAATAATCAGGTTCATAAATTTGTGGCCAAGATTAGATATTAAACTAGCCATTCCTAATATTTTATCTAAAACAGATTAGGTTTTACTACATCATAATCTGTAGTAGTAGTAATGGTAAAGTATTAGAGGATGTATATGTATGTAATGGCAAGAGTTCTATTTGATATATATGAAGGTGTGGATTCTTGACTTTGTGATTCAGTTTTTCTGAAAAGGGTATTCGTTATCAGTAGTTGGTTAAAACATAATTTTAAAGCAGAGGATAATGTTTTATGTCATGGAATGATAGTGTGGTTTGTGATTCTGTTTCTTAAAAGAAGACAACCCACAAGGAAATGAGAATTTTGTATTGTAACTTGGGAATGAAATGAATTCTGAGTCTCTAAGTGCAGAAGCAGTATTGAAAGGATGAAATATGCAGGCTGAACTAGATTGTGTCTTTTAAAGTAAGCTTTTGAACCCTTAAGGTGTGAGTTAAATTAATATATTGCAACAACTGGATAAGTCAATTTGGGGGGACAGCACCAGGAAAACAAGTGATTCAGATGCTTTAGACAACTTATTTGAACTACTTTCAGTGAATTACTTGGAGTTATCTTGATCAAGTTTATTAAGGACTCTGACTATAGGTAATGATTTTGAGAAATTGCAGCATTTTAAACAGCAGATACCCAACTTTGCACCTTTAAATATATGAACTGTATTTCATCCACCAGCCTCACTGTAGGTATATGAAAACCAAAAATAAAATTCATAGTTAATAAATCTACTGTGACCCATAATCTGTTTTCTCTTTAATTAATAGAGATATAATCATTTCTTTAAAAGATAAAGCCCTTCATTTATGTGTTGTTATAGAGATTATCTTTAAACAGTTGATTCAACTTTGAATATTCCTGGTGAGAGTTTGGGAATTTTGCAACAGATTATTAAAGCAAATCATTTTGGTTGAATTTCCTTCAGTATAGCAAGTACTAGCTGAAGAAATATGACTCAGCCTTAAGAATAAGTCCAGGGGAAAGATAAGCTGAGGTTGAAAATGTTCTGTGGACGATTTAATATAGGTTCAGATCTTTTTCTATACTGGGATGAATTGATTATCAGAGAATCACAAGTACCAGTTGTATATCCTCTGAGAAGGATGCACTTTGACATTTGTGGCCTTTGACAAGTTGCTTAATCTTCCAGGATGAATTTCCGTCTCTTCATGCGCCAACCTCTCCTGACCTACTTCCTGAGGGAGGTGGCTCTCAGGAGAGTCGGATGGTGTATGTGAGGATGCTATAAACACACGCTGCATTGCTACCAAATATTGACTGACTACTCAGTGTGGCCTTGCTTTCCGTTGCTGTTCAGAACTACTTACATTTGTACAGTCTTTGTTTTTAGAACTGTCTAGTGTAGAAGTGTCGCCTGTCCCTAGAGAATTGTATGATATAGAAAGCTGTGTCTTTAAGTTTAGGTAATTATTAATTGGAGAAAGCATCAGACTGGGAGTTATTAGCCCTAAGGCCTCATCCCACTTCCCGCTGTGTGCACATGTGTGTGTATATGTACTCTTGAGTTTGTATGCTCTCGTGCACCTGGGTTTTCTTAACTGCAAGATGAAGTAGGGCTCTGATAGTTTCCTGTGATAATGGGTATATTACACTATCCCTGCACTAGATCCGTTTCCATATGCATTTTATAGTAATCATTAATTTTTAAAATTAGTTGATGGCTTCATTTGCACACATAAACAGTTTACACAGAAGTAAAAGTAGTCTGCATACATGGGTAATTAGTTCCAGTTTAGTTTAGAAAGCTTGTGTTTTAAAGGACCTAATATAAGTGAGTGCAGAACACTTACTGTTACGAGAATTTGAAATTAGAGGCAGAATTTTGTATTGATGGTTTCAAATTCATGCTTTTACTGTAAAAGTAATTACTATAGAGTAATAGAGTCTGAAAGGGAAAGAAAATATAAATATGGCTTTTTTGAAGTATATTATACAAAGACTTAAGAAAATATAGATAAATCCATTTTCATTTACTTTTCAGAGTGCAAATATTTATTGTGCGCTTACAGTGAGCCCAGGACTGTGACAGGTCCTGTGGATCCAACAGTGAACAAACAGTTCTCTTTCTCATGGATCTTGTGTTCTAGCGTGCAGGCTCTTTGAGGGTGGAACTTTGTGTCTGCTTTATTCATGGATGTATTTTCAGCACCTGAAATCGTGCCTGGCGCATAGTAAGTGTCTAGTCTTCGTTTAATTGAATGACTGAATTCTAATAGGAAGACATAGACAAAAAGCAAATGAGTAAAAGTGGCAGTGGATCAAGACAGTACAGAGTTTCTGATGGAAGGAGAATTCTGTGCTTGAGAGGGTCAAAGAATGGGCCCTGAAACTTCACGAGGGAGGAGCCAGCCCTCTGAAGATCTGAAGGAGAACATTCCAGACAGACCTGAGGCGCAGGGCACACACGGCCAGTTCAGTGAGGGCAAAGTGGAGAGGGTCGAGGAGTGTGAGCCAAGGGCCCAGAGGCAGTCGGGCCCATTTCTGGTGAGTTATTACAGGCGACTATACTTCCCTGGTGGCTCAGACGGTAAAGCGTCTGCCTACAAGGCAGGAGACCTGGGTTCAATCCCTGGGTGAGGAAGATCCTCTGGAGAAGGAAATGGCAACCCACTCCAGTACTCTTGCTTGGAAAATCCCATGGACGGAGGAACCTGTGCTGCAGTCCATGGGTCACAAAGAGTCAGACACGACTGTGTGACTTCACTTCACTTCACACGGAGTTTGGATTGTTTTGAAATGAAGTAATAAGCCTCTAGAGAGTTTCAGACAAGGGAGGACATGATCTGAATTCTGTTTTTCAAGGTTATTGTCACTTTCGTGTGCAGAATGAGTCGTTCTGGGCAAGAGTGGCTCTGACCTAGGTGGTGGTAGGGAAGAAGAGACATGGATGGACTAGAGGCACATTTTGAAGGTAGAACCAGCAGAGCTTGGCTGACAGATGAGAATATACTAGATGGAGAAAGAGAATCAAGGATTCAGTTCAGTTCAGTCACTCAGTCGTGTCCAACTCTTTGCAGCCCCATGGACTGCAGCACGCCAGGCCTCCCTGTCCATCGCCAACTCCTGGAGTTTACTCAGACTCCTGTCCATTGAGTCTATGATGCCATCCAACCATCTCATTCTCTGTCGTAATCCCTGATTTTTACCTTAAGCAGCTGGGTGGATGGGTGATTAGGTGGCTTACTGAGGGAGGGAAAAATGCAAGAGGGAGGGTATGTGAAGGATGGAGTTACTCAGTTTGCAGTGCCTCTTATTCATATTTAGTTGCCTGTGCAAGAATGTAACACTGTAGAGCAGTCTGCACTGCAGGTACAATTCAGATATCATGGGCTGTACTATCAATCTGAAAGCCTTTGGGATGTGGGTGTTTCTTAAAACTGCGTTGAGGCTCAGAGGAGAAGCTCTTAGAGAATTAGGAAGAAAGTGAGTCTAAAGCTGTGTCAAGAAGGCAGGACATTTGTCAACTATGGCCACTGAGAAGATGAGTGAGGGGAAAGTGACCATTTAACCTGATACATGCCATTGGCCTATCTTGATAGTGTGGTCGGAAGGAAATCGTGATTGGGACAGAAGAAATACTGTAAGATAAAGGGTCAGTGCAAGTTTGGATGACTCCTTGGAATAGTTCTGCTATGAGAGTAGCTGAAAAAATGGCTGGGGAGGGGATGGGGAAATCAACAAATGATTTTTTAAAAAATGAGTTCCAAAGTTCCAGTGGACAGAAACCAGGGAAGCAAAGCTGAGTCCTCCATTGCACCGGCCACTCCCTCAAGAGTTCCCAGGCCACAGGAAAAGGTCTACAGAGAGGTCCCTGGGCTCTCCAGCTGAAAGGTGATCTGAGCCTGTCTGCGGGGAAGCAGCTGGAAGGGAGGAGGGATGTTCCTGGGACCCCACGTGGGGCAGGGAGTTGGGTCCTCACTGACCAGAGTGGAAAAGATCTAATGCAGAGGGTGTCTGATACAAGTTCCCAGAGGGCTGTTCCCTTAGTAGCAGGGCCAAGTGAGCTCTTGACTAAACTGTTCTGCACTCACCCTAATAAAGACCAAACACTATCCTCAAAAAGAGCCAACTAATTTCAGATAACTGTGTCCCAGAAGAAAGCCCCACAGTGCTTAAAGGAATACTAGAAGATCCTACAGCATAAAATAAATGTTTGATGTCCATTGAAAAGAAAACCACCAGATATGCAAAGAAGCTGGAAAAGCTAATAACTAAGGAGGAGTTAGTCAACAAAAAGAGATGTAGAAGTAACCCAGATAATAGAATTAGTGAACAAAAATGTTTTAACAGCTATTATAAATAAGTTATTAGAACTAATACAATAGTTGGACTGATGTCTTTGAAAAGAGTAAGATAATCCTATTTCCTCTTCTGCTCAAGGGCTTTGTTCATAAAAACTGTTTACTGTCTTTCCCTAGATTAATTTCTTGGAGGGATTGGTCACTGATTAGAGCAGAAGTACTTTTTCCTTTTTAGAAGTAAGAAAGGATGTGGTACACCGGTTTGAGCATTGGCAGTGGAGGATGGGGGTGTTTTTCCTATGATTCTTTTTTCTTTATGATGTATGAGGTGAGCTCATCACCTCAGAGTGAGGGAGCCTGTGAGACAAAGGTGAGTGTGAGATGCTCACTTACTAGAGAAATGTAACAAGACTGATGAATCAGCTGGGGGCTCAGTATTTGTGATCATTTAAATTGAGACCGGTCCACTCACTTGGGCATATAATTCAGATATTCAACTCGAGTTCAAGACTAAAGTAGGTATATAATAAGGTTCTTCTACAGTTGAGGTTTGCCCCACAAGTACAAAGGAGGGGAAAAGAGGGATGAGGAGATTACCCGTGTATGTGAGATAGATAGCACGATAGACCTGGGGTCTGAACTGGGGAATGAGGGAAGAAGACCTCAGGGAGCTGGTGCAGGCTGGGGAAGTGCAGGATGCCCTGGAACAGCGTTGTTGGGAGGAGGCATTCTGGAATGAGTGAGACTTAAGTCAGGATGGTGGCAGTTAGAGTAAGATGCTTGAACTTAGATTTCACAGGTATCACAGTTACTGGTTAAGGCAGGTCTGGAGGTAACAACCACAGGAGGGGGGACTGAGAGGGCATAGAGGAAAAGTAAGTCACTGAGGGTGAGAGGGTCATGATAGGTGTATCACCCATCCCTAAGGATGATGCCCCCGAGGTGGGGGTGGTTGAGAAGACGACCCTGAGCTCTGTGACAGCACAGGGTGGATGCGGCTATTCCGGGAAGAAGGAGTGATGATGTGAACATCTGAGGGGTTAGGGTTTCTGGAAGGACAGCGGAGAGGCAATGGGAGGCAAGGAGGACCTTTACCCATCTATGCATGTGTGGGACATAGGGAGATAAGCAGCTTCTGCTTGGAAGGGCTTCAGTCTAAAAATAGGGCGAGAAGAAGGGGGAAAGTTGAAAGAACTTGAGACTGTAAAGTGTTTACCTACCAATAAATCTTAATTCTAGAGAACAGATTCGAAGTTTGGGAGTGTGGGGAAGATTGGGTTAGATGAGGGGACATTAGCTGAAAATGGTGGTAAAAGCTAGAGTGATGCTGCTGAGTCTTGAACTCGGTTGGTAATGGATGTGAACAATGATGGGCTTTATCCAGCCAACATCAGATGCACAAAATACCTTCCTGCAGGGACTTCCCTGCTGGTCCAGTGGCTAAGACTGTACTCCCAAGGCAGGGGGCCCAGGTTCCAGCCCCAGTCAGGGAACTATGAATAGATCCTGCGTGCCACAACAGTCTCACGTGCTGCAACTAAGACCCAGTGCAGTCAAATAAATATTGTTTTGAAAATGCCCTTCTGCAACTAGAGATGGGGTTAGAGCCCAAGGAGGGGTTGGCCCTCTGGGTAGATGCTGGTGCTGGATGAGCTTCGAGGCCTGTCACTCTTGCTGCATGGTTGTGTAAAAATAGCTGAAAAACAGTTCTTCTGTTCAGCACGCTTGTTTCAGGACCCGGGAGATGGGCCTTAACTGTTGTTACTGAACGTCTGAGAACTCTCCCTCCTCTGCAGTGCTTCTCAACATTGCCATTTATTTGCTCACCCTCAGAACATTCTGGAAAGTCATGGGGATGCTTGTGGTTCATTTTTAAAAATGTTTAGACATTTTACTTTTTACCAGTTTTTTATTGAAGTATCATTGATGTACAGTGTTGTGTTCATTTCTGCTGTACAGCAAAGTGACTCGGTTTTGTGTATATACACACACGTTCTTTTTTTATATATTCTTTTCCATCATGGTTTTTCATAGGATACTGCATGTAGTTGTCTTTGCTCCACAGATTTTCAGTTATTGAGGCTTCTTTACGTACATCCATGCATTTGAATCTAAGAAAATCTTTTAAAAGATTAGGATATCTTTTAATTCTGAAGGGTTTGTAATTGCTCTTTAACTAGTCTCCCTACTCTAGTTTTCAAATTGACACCCCCTGAAAGTTGTCAAGGTGGTGTTTTTAAATGTGAGTCTGGTTGTCATTTCACTGTCCAAAATTCTTTTATTGCTCCTTTTTCTGATAGAATAAGATGCAGAAACCTTTTAGTGGAGTTCCCTGGGCCCTGCGTGTTGTGACCACTACATTTCCAGTCTTCTTTCCCCTCCTTCAGCCCTGGAGTAGTTACTGCTGCAATAACAGATTACTTCCAAACTGTTTCACAGTGTCTGAGGACTGGGAATCTTAGGAGCAGCTCATGTAGGTGATGCTGGCCTGGGGTCTTTCATAGAGTCCCAATAAAGCTGTTGATCAGGGCTGTAGCAGGCTTCCCACGGAGCGAGGGGACCCGAGAGAGAACACAGTCCTCTGTGACCTAATTTTGGAAGTTACACACCATCACTTGTGTCTCATGCTGTTGGTCACAGACCAACCCTGGAGAGTGTAGGGGGCGGTCATTGGAGGCCGGCTGCCACAGCTGACCACATGCAGAATATTATTGCTCCCAATGTCCCCAAAGTCTCGTCCCATTATAGCATAAGGATCTCATCCAGATTGGTTTCAGGTACAGTTGAGCTTCTCAAATGTAATTTTTTCAGTGTCTCAAGTACAAATCCCTCTCAACCTGTACTGCTAAAGAGTCATCTGTTCCCCGCCCTCTGCCACCACCAGTATACAGTATTGGGTCAGACTTGGGGTACAGAATGTCCCTATTCAAGGGGAGGCAGAGGGTGGGGCTGGTAGGCACCAGGAGTCTCTGGTCCTCAGCATTGCTGCAATCCAGTCAGGCAGGTGATGGTAATTCCTTGCTTGAATGCCAGCTCCTGGGTGTGATTCATGCTCTCAGTTTTGCCCTTGGGGCATTTGGTTCACCCTTTGTTTATCCTGAAGATAAAACATGTTTGTTTGCTACTGAGTTTTCTTAACTTGCTTCCTACCAAAATTTTAGGACTCTTAACGGCCTTTTTTCATTTTGTATTGTCTCTTGTTTCCATTAAGTCAAGCTGGTAATGTTTCTGTGTTTATACTTATTTTAAAAACTTTTGTGGATCTTATATGAATTTCATTGGAGTCTGTTCCATTGATTGAAGGCCGCACCCATGAACTTGTATGTGATAAGCCTTTTTCTGCCTTGAGCTCCTGCTGCTAGAAAACACCCTTAAGCTTCCTAAAAGCCTTGTTGTTTGAGAGAATCTTTGAAGCGCACAGTTCTGTTTAGCAGTGTTTTGTCTGGCCCAAATGGTACTCTAAGACACCATCTTTGATCTTTCTGAGGCCTTAACAAAATATTGTATAGTCGCTCCCTCATCGTAGTTTTTAGAGCATGTTTTTCTGTCAGTGCCCTGCATTTGATCTTGACTCAGGATCCATTTCTGAATAGGAGCACTGTTTGCAGTCTGGGGAGACTGCATACAGTCCAAACCATCCAATCCTGGCTCGTTCTTAACTGTTCTTCATTTAGTTTATCTCTTCTCTCTCTCCTTTTCAGCTGTATGTAGCAGGAGAACAAGGCAGCACTTGGAGCTCTCTGGTGGAAACCTCAGCTAAATCACCTGGTTTCTAGTAACGTTCACCTCACCTTGTGAAACCCTGTGGGCCTTTTATTAGCAGCAGCTTCACTAACACTGTCCTCGAAGACCGTGGTCTGATGCCAGACCATTTCAACAATTTAGATTTGTGTTACTCAGTGAGGACACTCCGTACCAACACATGTGTTCGCTGTCTGTTGCTGCATAACTGCTGATCTGGAATTTAGCCATTTACAAAAGCAAACATTAATCTCGGTTTCTGAGGGTCTGGAATCTAGGAGCAACTTTACCAGGTGGCTCTGGCTCAT
The DNA here is from genome assembly GCF_032452875.1 of Bos javanicus. Classification (NCBI taxonomy): domain Eukaryota; kingdom Metazoa; phylum Chordata; class Mammalia; order Artiodactyla; family Bovidae; genus Bos; species Bos javanicus. The sequence goes on from NC_083880.1 coordinate 33,255,085, forward strand.
CCTCTGCAGAACCTAGTAGAGGTTGCAGTCATGACCCAGGCCCTGACACCTAGCTCCTCCCAGAGCCGATGATCCAAAAGAAAGTGTGCCAAGGTGGGTAGGAGAGCCCCAGAAAGAATCTGCCATCTTATCACCCTGTCCTGGAGGTGACTGCCAGCACTGTGCCACACGCTGTGGGTCACACAGACCAGCGCTGGCCCCGTGTGGGGTCAGGGGGATGTGCATCGGGGCAACTTGGAGACTGCTGCTCAGGATACTGTGCTCCACGTTCTCTGAGGTCCGCACTCCTGCCTTTGCTCACACTGCGCCTCTTGACCCCCACATACCTTTCCTGGCCCCATATTTATTCAGCTTTATGAAGCCCTCTTGACTCACCCTTCCTAGGTGATGTCACCTGGAATTTTAGAAAGCAAATTCACTTATATGTTTCTTTTACTGCACTTGAAGCCGCTGGAAAGAAGAAACAGTATTGTATCTCAAAAACTTAATATCCTGTGGCACAAATGTTTCCTTAATTTATGTTTATATAGTTCTGGAAAAAATCCAGGTACTTTATGATTACTTACATTCTAAAATGATAGTCAGATACCCGCCTTAACTGCCTTTGAGCTTTTGGAGTAGGCTAATAAAAGTAGGATTTAAGTTATGGTTTTGGTGTTTTTCTCTTAAGATCAAGAGGACACGAGACATTCTGCTGCTGCCAAGTTGCTTCAGTCATGTCCAACTCTGTGCAACCCCTTAGACGGCAGCCCACCAGGCTCCTCCGTCCCTGAGATTGTCTAGGCAAGAATACTGGAGTGGGTTGCCATTTCCTTCTCCAATGAGACATTCTAATGATCCATAATTTTAAGCCAGAGAAATTGTCATGGCCTTTCCAAAGTAAATTTTGTGAAATATCTGCTAAAAGTACTCATTTTATATTGTGTTGATGTATCAAATATTTGTAAACTTACGCTTATGAAGTATAATGCTAAATATTATGGGGTCCACAGACATGTCTTTTTGTTTAAGGAACTTATAGTTCATATGGTAAATAAACCATAATCTGAGGCAATTTTTCTAAGTCTCTGTATCTATTTTTACTTTGGATATTTTGTGTGTTATCACTCAGAGTCTAATAAAACCATGTGAGCCAACTTCTAACATTGAGTTCCTGAAAAGTCATCTTTTTTTCTTCCCTCTATTTGAAGTAAAGATAGGTAGAATCTTGCAAAAATCAAAAGTATTTTACTCTAAAGTTTTTACATTACAATTCTTTCTCTCAGATCTGAAACTGTCTTGAGAACCAAAATTTTGGTAGCAATTATCTTATTACCTTCTCTGAATTTCCTTTGTCATCTATCATAGTGATATCTTGTTAGATGTGAAAAATCTGTATGAATTTTTTTGCCTCGGTGAATTTTTCCTTTGTAATGCAATTCCAATAAAGTAGAAAAGCTTTTTTTTTCTGTATACCAGGAAATATCATAGAATCAATTACATAAAAATGTATTCCTTGATTCCTTTGTCTTGTGTTTTTCTGTATATCAGTTTAAAACATCTGTGAGTTCTACTTTCTTGTCTGAACTTTTATACTGTGATTTTGTGGAATATACTTCAGAAATTCCTCCTGTCTTTTCGTAGTGATGAAACATTTTTGTTAAGTTTTTGTTTGTTTGTTTTGGCTGCACTGGGTCTTGGTTGCCGCGTGTGAGCTTCCTCTGGTAGCGGTGGGCAGAGGCTCCTCTCCCGTTGTGCTGCACGGGCTTTTCACTGCAGTGGCTTCTCTCGTTGCAGAGCACGGGCTCCAGGCCCGTGGGGTTCAGTAGTTGCAGCACAGGAGCTCCTTGACTGTGGCTTGCGGGCCCTGGAGCCTTCAGGCTTCAGTAGTTACAGTGTGGGCGCTAGAGCACAGGCTCGGTGGTGGTGGTGCACGGGCTTCGTTGCTCTGTGTCGTATGGAGTCTTCCTGGACCGGGGGTCACACTTGTGTCCCCTGCATTGGCAGGTGGGCTCCTGTCCACTGCGCTGCCAGGGAAGTCTCCTGTTTTTCTTGAAGACGAACAGAATATAGGATTATTGTCTGAATGATAGGGTTAATATTTTTTCCCTAATCTTACTATTTTTAGGACTAGGTTTTTCCCCCTATAAAATTTCTCAGTTGAACCTTATTAATTCTTTCTCATATCTAAAGCTCTTATTTCTTGAGGATGTCTTACACATTTTATTACTAGCAAGAAGCCGATTTTAGAACTATAATGTCCCTTTTTCTGCACCCAGCCATTTAAAATCCTTCCTGGATTAAATCTTACATTTGAATTTTTAAAATCTGTGACTTCTAAGATTCTGGTCTAGAAAGTTTTCACTAATTAGCCTGCCTTATTTGGGAAATAATGGAATGTGTGTATCTTTTAAAAGTGTTTCTGGGGCCTGTTGGTGATATAAGTATGTTATGCTAGCCTTATCATATTGGTATTATTTGACTAAGTTTAATGTGTTTGAATTTATTGTGAATCAGAGTGGAGAAATTAGAGAACTAGGATGAAAGGTCAGATAGGTTAGCAAGAGTTTAAATTATTTTGAATAAAAATTCCAGTTGTAGTAGTGGTATTTAATTTCCTAAATAGCTGACGTTATCATCATCAAAGTGAAAGTCGTTCAGTCGTTTCTGACTCTGCGACCCCATGGACTGTACAGTCCGTGGAATTCTCCAGGCCAGAATACTGGAGTGGGTAGCTGTTCCTGTTCTCCAGGGGATCTTCTCAACTCAGGGATCGAACCCAGGTCTCTCGTATCGGAGGTGTATTCGTTACCAACTGAGCTCAAGGGAAGCCCAAGAATACTGGAGTGGATAGCCTATCCCTTCTCCAGGGGATCTTCACAACCCAGGAATCTAACTAGGGTCTCCTGCATTGCAGGTGGATTCTTTACCAGCTGAGCCACCAGAGAAGCCCATCATCTTCAATGCTGCTTTCTAATTCATGGTGCTAACATCTCTTGCCTAGATTTCAGTAACTCCCTAAAAAGTTTTTCCAAGACCACAGTTCTCCCTTCCCAATATTCTTAACTGAGCCAGTGGTCCTTTGTAAACTGGAATCTTCCTGTGTCACTTCCTGCTAACACCCTATGAGGGGTTTTCATTGCTCTGAAAGTGGCTTATCTTCGAGGCCTTGTGAAATGTGGTCCTTGCCTCCGTTTTGTCCTTCCAGAGCCTTCAAGTTCACTCCAGCCATAGGATCACTTCTCATTTATTCCCAAGTACTGAAACATTATTCCTCTATAATGGGTTTAGTAATCCCACTGATCCCTCAGATCTAAATTCAAGGTCACTTCCTTAGCTGTCTACCCATTAGGGTAGTTCTGTTACATGCTACATGTTATGTGTTACATAGTATCATTCACAGCAATTCCCTTTTGTAAACTTCCAGGCCACTTATGGAGATCCTTGATTAGTCTGTAGCTCCTGACTCTGAGCTCAGGATACCTTCAGTATTGGAGCTTAATGCTGCCATTATTTGTTGAGTGAATGAATGGATTGACATGTTACTAACTTATTCATATGTTTCTAGTGGAGTCTGTCCAGAGCTGTGTTTAGAGATAGGAATATAACTCACATTGTAATTTAGAATTACTTGAGGATCATGATGGTTCTGGCTTCCCTGGTGGCTCAGTGGTAAAGAATCTACCTGCAATGCAGGAGACATTGGTTTGATCCCTGGGTCAGGAATTGGCAACCCACTCCAGTGTTTCTGCCTAGGAAATCCCATGGACAAAGGAGCTTGGAGCGCTACAGTCCATGGGGTCATGAAAGATTTGGATACAACTTAGTGACTGAACAACAATAAATAATGGTTCCATCAAATTCTTCTGCCGTGTAATTACTGTATGACCAGGCAAGGCACTTAAAATCTGTGACTTAACTGTAAATGTCCTGTTTATCATTTGTAGAAGGAACTTGAACTAGTTGATCGGTAAGCTTGCCTCTGACTCATGTTCAGTGATGGTAGGGGTTGCCTCCATTTATCAGACAGCGCCGTGAAGTCTCAGTGGCATTATTACAGAGATGGACTGTAACTCTGCACTGCCTCCTAGGTTGATTTAGGGGTCCTGTTCTGTGGGCCTTCTTTCCAGGATCCAGCTGACAAGACAGCCTCCATTCCCAATATTGCTGGACACCATGCTGGAGGAAAGAGCTCTGGGAGGTCTCATATCTTGTATCAGTTATTCATATGCTCTGGTCGGAAGCCAGACGTGAGGTTCTGCGTCACCTCAACTCACAACTCGTTGGCCAGAACAAGTTACATGGCTCCTTCTAACCATATGGTTGGCCAGGAAATGCAGTCCTACCATATGACCAGATGGCAAAGAACAAAATGATTTGGCAAACAACAGTCATGACAGATCTGCCCTTCTGGCCAACCAAATATTTGGATCACTGTCCTTCCCACAGACAAGATATACTCATCTCTTCCTCCGTGAGCCCAGCTGGAAAGTCCCGGCTAGACAGCAAAAAAAGCTCATAGTAGTAGGATTTCCAGGTGTCCTACAGTTCTGTAGATCAGGCTTAGATGTGCTTCCCCTTGGCCTGGCGGTCTGTGAGTGAAAAGATGGTCTGCACCTCCTCCCCCCGCCACACACACACACATCCAGTGTACGTGGGAATAACAGTAACGCCCCACTTTGGATAACGGAAACACAGCAGTTCCTGATCCCTAGAGTCCCACCTAGCTGGCTTTATAAGCCTCTTCTTCTGCTGTATGTGGGGAATGTGCTTGTTTGGGTGCCAAGTGCAGCTCCTAGAGTGGCTTCCAGTCCGTTGGCTTGTGTGGCTCTTGGCATTGACATCTGGGGAGACTTCCTTTCTTTCCATCATCTTCCCTGAAGTAGATATACTTCAGCCTCCTCTGAAGTAAATACTGGAAAGTAAGCCCTTTGGGGGCCAAAGTGCTTCAAAGCCTGCTTCCTGCCCATGGACGGTAGGAGACCCGATTGTACTTTTGAATCGTTGATTATTAATCTGGGCTCGTGATTTTTGCTTGCTTGTTGGCAGCGCAGCTTGTAGGCTTGTAATGTTTCGTTTAGCTCAGTGTGCAAGATGGCCTGTCCTCTCAGGTCTTTACTGGTGTCTCTGTCCCTTGAATGTCAATCCCAGAAACCTGTTGCTTTTGCTGGAAGAGCCACATCCTTAGTGTCTGTCTCTGTCTTTCTCCTCTGAGCATTTTGTTCAACTGAAAGCACTGCCTGTGTTTCCAGTTTTAACTAGGTCTCTGCTCTGAGACTTTAATCCATTCATGTTTTAACTGTGGGTATCTAGAGAATTCCCTGGACAGAGGAGTCTGGCAGGCTACAGTCCGTGGGGTTGCAAACAGTTGGACACAGCTGAGCGACTAACACTTTTTTCACACGTCAGGGTCATACCTTGCTTTGAACCTTACCCTCTTTTTGTTAATCAAAGGCCTTCTCTTGATTTTTTGATTTACTGTTTAAGTTGAGAAGCAGTCTTCAAACACTGCAATTTCTCAAAATTTTGGTCTCTTCTCTCTGATTCCTCCTTACAAACTGGTCAGGTTTTTTAATTTATTTGTTTAGTGTAATACCAAACCCAGAGTAACCAACTCACCATTTTAACGTCCAGGTTTTTTAACCTCTTTCCCTAGAGTTGTTGTTTAACTGCTAAGTCAAGTCCAACTCTTTTGTCACCCCATGGATTGTGGCCCACCAGGCTCTTCTGTCCATGGGATTTCCCAGGCAGGAATACTGAAGTGGATTGCCATTTCCTTCTCCAGGGGATCTTCCTGGCCCAGGGGGAAAAAAACCCCATCTTCTTCATTGGCAGGCAGATTCGTAACCACTGAGCCATCAGGAAAGCCTAGAACAGGCTTATTAATTAAATGATCTGCTTTGCAAGCTATGATAACTTGACTTTTACCAAATATTTGTACTGTTTACTAAGGAGCACCACCTTTCCAGCGTCTGAGAAGTTTCCCTGCTTCCTGACTCCCAAGCTAATGGCACATATTTTAGTCTTTATGTTATAACAGTAGCCCACTTTTGAGACCAGTGTATGTCAGTCAGGATACCCAGGTTATGATGGGTATACAAACAGCTTCAAAGTTTAGTTCTTTTTTGTGTCCCATTTTATCACGGGTCAGCTGGGGAACCAGGCTGGATCCTCCACCAGTAGTTAAATACTCTGGACCAGAAGTAGCGTAAGTCACTTTGACTCACAACTCAATAGCCAGAATTAGTCACCTAACCCCAGCACGTACAGGAGGGCCAGAAAGCATGATCATACTGTGTACCTCGGAAGGCAGCCAGAAACGACTTGATGTCCAAAACTAAAGGCTGTTACACGTTCGGTGGTCATCTTTGAAAATAAAAGGATATGTATTACAGATTACGTCCTATAACTCCCTGCATTTTTGGCAGCGCGCTGGCTCCATGTTTAGAAGACATTTGTGAAGACAAAGCTGTAACTCCAGCTGGCCCTGTTGTATCTTTTCTGAGCGTAAGGTCTAGTCTGTCCTTCACTCTTTTAAAAAGGAAGTTTTGCATTCTGACCATATTCATCAAATTATAATACAAATATCTCACTAGAAGGCATGTTTCGCTTGTCATGCTCTGATTGAAATAAACAAATTCCTAATTAATTTCAGGTGCACACCGGTCCTCTGGTGCCATTTACTACTGGCAAGTTAATTTGCCTTTTTTCAGTTCAGTTGCTCAGTCGTGTCCGACTCTTTGGACTGCAGCACACCAGGCTTACCTCTCCATCACCAACTGCTGGAGCCTACTCGAACTCTTGTCTATCTTGTCGGTGATACCATCCAACCATCTCATCCTCTGCCGTCCCCTTCTCCTCCCGCCTTCAGTCTTTCCCAGCATCAGGGTCTTTTCCAACGAGTTGGTTCTTTGCATCAGGTGGCCGAAGTATTGGAGTTTTAGCTTCAGCATCAGTCTTTCCAATGAATATTCAGGATTGATTTCCTTTAGGATTGACTGGTTTGATCTCTTTGCAGTCCAAGGGACTCTCAAGAGTCTTCTCCAACACCACAGTTCAGAAGCTTCAATTATTCAGCACTCCACCTTCTTTACAGTCCATCTCTCACATCCATACATGACTACTGGACAAACCATAGCTTTGACTAGACGGACCTTTGTTGGCAGAGTAATGTCTCTGCTTTTTAATGTGCTGTCTAGGTTTGTCATAGCTTTTCTTCCAAGGAGCAAGTGTCTTTTAATTTCATGGCTGCAGTCACCATCTGCAGTGATTTTGGAGCCCAAAAAAATAGTCTTTCACTGTTTCCCCATCTGTTTGCCATGAAGTGATGGGACCAGATGCCATGATCTTAGTTTTCTGAATGTTGAGTTTTAAGCCAACTTTTTGCCTTTTATAAAGTTAAAAAAAAAAAAAATGACTACCTATGTGTCTGCCACAGTTTGCTTCTTTGAAGTTGAGGTCATGAAAGTACATTGCTTATTCTTGTTTATGTGCAGAGGAATCAACCTTTCATTCTGACCAATTTTAATATAACTCCTGAAGTGATACAAACTTTTTTAGCGTGGTTTACTTATTTTTGTAGGAATTTGTCTTAAATATTCTCTGGAAGCTGTATTTAGTTAGTTCATTTCTTTCTGCTATGAAATAATGAGAACTTATGTAATACCTAAAGACCTCTGCCAAGAAGGAATATACTTTCTCTTACTTACCAATGAAAGCGATAATAATTGTGTTAAGATTAGACCTGAAAGTACTGTTAAGTATGTTCAAGATTTGCAACCATGTATCCTTCCTCCTTGAATAAAAGTGGTTAAGTATTTTTCTTTCATTTCAGTAGGAAAAAGAAAGAGATTTGTTTCAGGTAGCATTAAAAGGTTTTAAATGTCCAGGGAGTTTATCTCATATCCATTGTGGGACAAAGTGGGTAGTGTAGGTAATCTTTGAAATGAATTACATTGATTTTACTTGTGAGAATGAGGCTTCCTTATAGACTACAATGCATTTTTTCTTTTGTGTGTGGAGAGATCTCATTGTTTTGTAAAAGCTGAAAAAGTGACTGCCTATGGTTACTGTAGTGTGGTACCTAAATTTGTTGTATAAAGTCCTTAAGTCCTCAGGTGAGATTTAATTATCTTCAGAGGTTAGGATTGTTTTGTCAACAGTGACAGTCTACCAGGAAAAATTACCTGGATGGGACTTCCCTGGTGGTCCAGTAGTTAAGATTCCGAGCTTCCACAGCAGGGGACCTGGGTTCCATCCGTGGTCAGGGAACTAAGATATCTCACAAACCTCTTGGTGTGGCCCCCCCAAAAAAATTAACTGGAGGTTTGAAATGTTGTTTTTTTTTTTTGTAAGATTAGTGGGAGAAAGGATTTCTTTTAAGAAAACACAGAGTAAATTTTTGAGTTAGTCGTATTAAGTTACTGATTCATATATATAGCTACAATAAACAATTTCTATTAATAATTTCAGTTCAGTTCAGTCGCTCAGTCGTGTCCAACTCTTTGCAACCCCATGGACTGCAGCACGCCAGGCCTCCCTGTCCATCACCAACTCCAGAGTTTACCCAAACTCATGTCCATTGAGTCTGTGATGCCATCCAACCATCTCATCCTCTGTCGTCCCCTTCTTCTCCCGCCTTCAATCTTTCCCAGCACCGGGGTCTTTTCCAATTAGTTGGTTCTTCACATCAGGTGGCCAGAGAATTGGAATTTCAGCTTCAGCATCAGTCCTTCCAATAAATATTCAGGACTGATTTCCTTTAGGATGGACTGGTTGGATCTCCTTGCAGTCCAAGGGACTCTCAAGAGTCTTCTCCAACCCCAGTTGGAGTTCAAAAGCTTCAGTTCTTTGACGCTCAGCTTTCTTTATAGTCCAACTCTCACATCCATACATGACTACTGGAAAAAACATAGCCTTGACTAGACGGACCCTTGTTGACAAAGTAATGTCTCTGCTTTTTAATATGCTGTCTAGGTTGGTCATAACTTTCCTGCGAAGGAAATTTAGTAATTTAAATTATTATAATTAGCCTGATATAGTAATAATGCCCCAGAGCTTTATGGTTATAACTTCATTTAATCCTCAGTGCAATCTGGTAAATTAGGTAGCTTCTTCTGCCCTTTATTAGTAGGAAAAAGGGTTAAATTTGTTTCATTATTTATATTACAGTGAGCTAATATAGTAAGTGTGCTGGGTATTGTACTAAGAGATTTACCTGCATTTCTTATTTTATGCTTGTAATGGCAGTTACCTCATTTCACTAGTAAGGAAATTAGGATTTAGAGATGTTAAGCCACAAGCAGATCAAACCAGTCCATCCTAAAGAAAATCAGTCCTGAATATTCATTGGAACATCTGATGCTGAAACTGCAATATTTTGGCTACCTGATGCGAAGAACTGACTCACTGGAAAAGACCCTGATGCTGAGAAAGATTGAAGGCAGGAGGAGAAGGGGACGACAGAGGATGAGCTGGTTGGATGGCATCACCAACTCAATGGACATGAGTTTGAGCAAGCTTTGGGAGTTGGTGATGGACAGGGAAGCTTGGCATGCTGTATGTGTCCACGGGGTCGCAAAGAGTGGGATATGACTGAGCAACTGAACTGGGAATTGGAATCCTAATCCAGCTTCTGACATATAAAAATGTGTGCTGTTAAATAGTATGTCTTTTTATCTGATGGAATATCTTTCTTTTTTTGGCCACGCTGCTTGGCTTATAGGACCACAGTTCCCTGACCAGGGGCTGAGCTAGAGTGCCACCCCACCGCACCCCACCCCACCTCCCCGCGCCAGGCAGTGAAAGCACTGAGTCCAGGGAACTGAACTGCCAGGGGAGCCCAACAGGCTATTCCAATAAAGTCAGAGTTTATTTTTCTGTACAGTACATTTCATATAAGAAAATATTGATATTTTATGGCATCAAATAACAGATTAATTAGAATGATTTGAAATTATGAAATGTTTATTTTTCTCTATCAGTGTGTTTGTTTCTTAAATAAAGAGTGAGTGTAAGTGAGGGAAATAAACAATGTGTTTTTTTAAACAAACATAAATAAGAACGTTTTAAGATTATCAGAGATCCTTCTTTTTTTAGCCACTCCAGAAGGCATAACTGCAGAAATTACATGGGAGTTTTATGGCTTTAGTAAAACCAAGAGACTTGATTTTATTTAAGAAAAGGAAGAAAATTTTTTAAGATTATTTTTAGGTTTGGTCATAAGTGAATAAGTACAATGTATGTACTATCACTTCTTCCCAAACTAACCGTGTTATAGTATTTTCCTGTTACCTTAAAAATGCATTCATACAAACCCTAAAGTTTTATATATATGTATTTTTTTAACCATTTAAAAAAATTGAAGTATAGTTAATTTACATTTATATTAGTTTCAGGTATATTGTAAAGTGATTGTTTATACACACACACACACACACACACTCATTCTTTTTCAGGTTCTTTTCCATTAAAGATTATGTAAGATATTGTATATAATTCCCTCTTGTATACAGTAGGACCTTACTGTGTATACATAGTAGTGTGTATATGTTAGTCCCAAAGTCCTAATTTGCCTCTCCCCTCCCCACTGTCCCGTTTGGTAACCGTAAGTTTGTCTTCTATGTCTGAGGCTATTTAAAATTTAAAATTTTTGATGGGATAAAAGTATTAATAAAAGCAATGTATCAACAGCCAAGTCTTGGTTGCAACATTTACTGGTAGGAAAGTACAATAGATAAACCTGTTGTTTTTGATAGAACAGGGGATGGTCAAATGTAATCTGAGTTTGTGGCTCTTTTTCAGCCTTATTAGTTTATCACACAGAGTCCTTAGCCCCCTTGGAGTGGTAAGTCATTTGATATCTGTTCTCTAACTATTTTATAGTAGATTAAATGATAGTACCTAAATGCAGTACTTCTAAAGCCAAATGGGTCCCTTTATAATTTGCTTTTAATTGAAAGTCGATTGCTTTCTTTGAGGGAAACTCATAATACTAATTATTTCTATAGGAAGATTATTTTGGCTCCACATTTGGTAAATGGAGTGTCAGAGGTAAACAAAGTGTTGAAAGTCCAGGGGAAGAAGTAACAGATTGTAATGTTTTTCTATTGCCCATTCAACAAGATAATGCAGTACTTCTTAGAGAAGAGTACACTTTCCCCTTTGCTGTGAGCCTCTGCACCTGCGCATGATGAAGAGTAGCAAGGAGGCAGAGGCTCCATCCTGCATATTCAGGTGCCTGGGTGTTGTCAGTAGTTAAGTCACTAGATGAGCTTTCATCTAGCACAGGACTTGGAAGAGTAAGAGAAGTGAGGAAATGTGCCCTTCCTTCCTTGACTTGGCTAAGAGGTTAAAGTGTCTGCCTCCAATGCGGGAGACCTGGGTTCGATCCCTGGGTTGGGAAGATCCCCTGGAGAAGGAAATGGTAAACCACTCCAGTATTCTTGCCTAGAGAATCCCATGGACAGAGAAGCCTGGTAGGCTACAGTCCACGGGGTCGCAGAGAGTCGGACACGACTAAGCGACTTCACCTTCCCCTTCCTTGACTTACCCAGTTGTAGCTTCCGAATAATCCTAGCCCCCACGATGCTGTCACTCATTTCTTCAGCTGATTAAAGTCCTTTCTGCTTCTCTGTTAGTATTCTGAGTCCTCCCCTGAGTACCAGCCAGAACTCAGTCATTCATGGGAAAGGCAAGACAACAAGGAGGAATTAAACTACAGTAGAAAGACCATGGGGTTCTGGAGTCAGACCTCAGTCCAAATCCTACTTCCACTATTTTGAGCAAGTGATTTTCCTTACTGAGCCTCACTTTACCTATGAAATAGGTGTTAATTGATATAATAATATGCCTTCATAAGTCAGAGAAGAACAAATATTGTGTATTAACATTATATGAAATCTGGAAAAATGGTACGGATGAGCCTGTGTACAGGGCAGTAGAAGCACAGAAGCAGAGAAGATGTGTGGGCATGGTGGGGTGGCGGCGAGGGTGAGGGTGAGGGGTCGGGGTGAACTGAGAGTAGCATTAACATGCGCCTTTCACCAGGCATAAAACAGACTGCCAGTGGGGCGCTGCTGTGCAGCACATGGAGCTCGGACCTAGAGTGGTGAGATGGGAAGGTGGGGGAGCTTAAGAGGGCAGGGATATATGCATACTTAGAGCATGTTATAGTCCAGCAGAAACTAACACAACACTATAAAGCAATTATATAGAAAAGGAAAATAATATGCTTTCAGAATGAAGATTAAGTATCTGATTTGGGGTCTAATTTTTAATGAACTTCCCTCTTCTGTCATTTTCACCATGTAAATGGTAGAGTAAGCTTTGTGTGTGCCAGTGATCCACCAGACTGCTGCATCTCAAAAATTAAACAGCACAGATCAAGAATCTGCAAACTTTTCATAACCAGTCAGATAGTAAATATTTTAGGCTTCTCAGGCCTTACAATCTCTGTCACACCCACTCTGCTATTGTTGAACAAAAGCAGCCATGGGTGATATGTAAATGACCCAGTTTGACTGTGTTCTAATAAACCATTTACAAAAACAGGTGGTGAGCCAGATTTGCCCCTCAGGGAACAATGTGCCAATCCCTCATCTGTATTACTGTCTGTAAAAGGGAGCTCTGTTGCCAGAGATTTCGTAGTCTTAACACAGCCCTCCTTTTTAAAAATAAACTTAGTAAAAAACCAACTCACTATGAGTTGAACACTGGAACCAGGAGGCTATATTTCCCCAAACTGATGAAATCCAGTATTGTAGAAGACATTGTTTTTTGTATACCCCAGTTAAACCTTGTAACATTATTTTAATATTTACCTTTTTATTACTGAAAAGTAAAAACTTGGTCCCACCAAACATTTAATAAATCACACTAACAACAGTCAGTGCGTAGTTAGGAAATGTTGACTGCTGGATTTATTCATTTGGAAAATCATGGTGCATTTTGGCAAATGTGAAACCACCGAGAATCCTTCTCGGATTCTTCTCTAACAGTGAAGAAACTGTTAGCCTTGTCTATCACTGTCTATTAGCAAACTGTTTAATCATGTAACACCTAGTTATGTCCGTAGAACCATTATTCAGAAGATCGTACTCTGAGGCTTGTCCCGTTGTCACTGACTTAGGAGTTCATGCAGTTACTTGGCAGCAATTCTGGCAGAACTTAACATCTCTTACTCTTGCTTATAGAGTCTACTTCCCAGCCCCCCTACCCAATTTCCTTTTGCTCTTAGTTGAAAGGAAGCAGTTATGATAGTTGACCCGGAACAGCTTAGGTTTGAACTGTACGAGTCTACTCATATGTGAATTTTTTTCTATAAATATGACACCACTATAGATCGGTGGTTAGTTGAATCCATGGATGCAGAACCCCGGATGCAGGGGGCCCACTGTAAAGTTATACTCTAATTTTCTTTTCTTTTTAATTAAAAAAATTTTTTTTTCAATGATTTTTTTTTCTCAAAGTTATATCTGGATTTTCAGTTGATGGAGAATTGGATTGATGCTCCTGACCCCCAAATTGTTCAGGGATCAGCTGTATTTGGAAAGGAGTTCAAAGTTAGAGCAAAGTTGCAAGAAAAAGAGGAGTACATCCATGTACACTTATTGTTAACATTGTGTCTCATTTGCTTTGTCTGTTTTTCCACACACCCTTTCTGTCTTACATACACACACACACACACACATACACACCCACACCCACACACACCCACACACCCACCCACTCCGACACACAAAATTTTTTCCCCAAACACACACGCAGATTTTTTTGAGGTTAGTTGCTTATATCATGGCTCTTTACCCTTAAATATTTTAACAAGTGTTTCACCTTTTGTGATGTAGACATTTTTGAAGATTAGAGTCCCTTTGATTTTTTTTTTAATAGGGTGATCCCATTTTGGGTTTGTCTGATATTTTCTCTATTAGATAGGTGTTGTGTTCTCCATTAGATTCAGGTGTTGCTAGCACATTGTATAAGGGATGCTGTATTCTCACGTATCACCTCTGGAGGCATTTAATACTGTTTGCCTCTCGTTGGTGCTGTTCATTCTGGTTGTCCAGTCAGGGTGTGGCCGGTTTCCCCACTGTGTGGTTGCTACTTTTCCCTTGCAGCTAATAAGCAATTTGGGGAACCTACGTCCTTTTGAGAGTGGAGTATCTTCTTCCTGACCTTGGTCTTGGTCTTGGTCTTGGTGTGCTTTCCTGCCTGCTGTGCCCTTCCTTTCTGGTATATGTGAGGCAGGTAGCTTAGGGCTGAAACTCCTGTCAGGAAATTTTTTTCTGTATTCAGAGTTGTTTGGTTTCCAATAAACATCTTAATTGAATAGATATTTAGAAAATCACCTGTACCTCTTTTGTATGTTACCGTCGTGATAGTGTCATATACCCGTTTTCAAAGACTCTCTAAAAGAGAGATATCCTAGTACAATTATGAAGAAATGATAGATTTGGGTGGACTTAAAGACAGGGGTGGTGATGGACAGGGAAGCCCAGTTTGCTGCAGTCCATGGGGTCACAGAGTCGGACACAACTGAGCACCTGAACTGAACTGAAAGATGGGGTGCGGGGTGTCCCATATAGGTGTAATTGGAAAGTTCTGTTAGACACTCCCTGTGGCTGGAATGTGGACATTCAGGGTAGAATGTGGTAAGGTGTTAGACTGGCAAAATTAGCTAGAGCTCAGTCATAAAGGACTCCATTTGCCTTGCCAAGATCGTAAAGGCAACAGAAAGCCAATGATTAAGTGTGAAAGTGTGGACAGCCAGGGAAGCCCTGTTCCTCTTTTAGAAAGACCACTGGCAATAGCCACAGAGGGAAGTGGACAGTAGTATGATGCTGGAATAAGAAGGCTGACTGCAGCCTGGCTGTGACAGTGGGATGAGAAAGCACTAAAAAATGGGCCAAAGAACTAAATGGACATTTCTCCAGAGAAGACATACAGATGGCTAACAAACACATGAAAAGATGTTCAACATCACTCATTATCAGAGAAATGCAAATCAAAACCACTATGAGGTACCATTTCACACCAGTCAGAATGGCTGCGATCCAAAAGTCTACAAGCAATAAATGCTGGAGAGGGTGTGGAGAAAAGGGAACCCTCTTACACTGTTGGTGGGAATGCAAACTAGTACAGCCACTATGGAGAACAGTGTGGAGATTCCTTAAAAAACTGGAAATAGAACTGCCTTATGATCCAGCAATCCCACTGCTGGGCATACACACTGAGGAAACCAGAAGAGAAAGAGACACGTGTACCTCAATGTTCATCGCAGCACTGTTTATAATAGCCAGGACATGGAAGCAACCTAGATGTCCATCAGCAGATGAATGGATAAGAAAGCTGTGGTACATAAACACAATGGAGTATTACTCAGCCATTAAAAAGAATACATTTGAATCAGTTCTAATGAGGTGGATGAAATGAGCCTATTATACAGAGTGAAGTAAGCCAGAAAGAAAAACACCAATACAGTGTACTAACGCATATATATGGAATTTAGAAAGATGGTAACAATAACCCTGTGTATGAGACAGCAAAAGAGACAATGATGTATAGAACAGTCTTATGGACTCTGTTGGAGAGGGTGAGGGTGGGAAGATTTGGGAGAATGGCATTGAAACATGTATAATATCATGTATGAAACAAGTTGCCAGTCCAGGTTCGATGCACGATACTGGATGCTTGGGGCTGGTGCACTGGGATGACCCAGAGGGATGGTATGAGGAGGGAGGAGGGTTCAGGATGGGGAACACATGTATACCTGTGGAGGATTCATTTCGATATTTGGCAAAACTAATACAATTTTGTCAAGTTTAAAATTAAAAAAATAATAATAATCACTGCCCCTCCCACCCAGGGCTCCTGGGAGAGAAGAGCCTCCAAGGTCAAAAAAAAAAAAAAGACTTCTAGACATAAGATGAAGAAGAAATTGATAGGATCTGGTGCCTGATTTGAAAACAGGGACATAGGTAGCAAAAGGGAGCTGGAAAAATAAAGACTTCCTGGGTGACTGGATGTATGATGGTGTGATTCACAGAAATTGATAGTACATGAGGAGGGACAGATTTGGAGAGTTGGCAGGTGAGGGGCTGATGTTACATGGGATATATCAGTGAACTTGTAATAAGAGGTCTTTATACATGTGCCTAATGTTCAACAGAAATATGGGCTAAAGAGGAAGATTCTGAATTTGTCATCAGCATAAAAATGGTAGTTAAAGCCGTGATTGTGGATGAAGTTGCAGGAGCGAGTATGTAAAGGGCTAAGGACCAAGCCTTGGTATGGCGTCTGCTTGTATTAGGTTATATAAGCATGTTTTGTTTTAGATCAGTTTAAACTGGATGTTCAGTTTATTCAGTACTGTTGTTTTAGGGTGCTAAACCTATTTGTATTTTACTTGAATGTGTGATAAAAAGATATTAAATAACAGCAGATTACTGGTTCTCTGGGGGTGCACTGGAGGTATAGAAATCCTCAGCATAAAGTTTGACACAAAACCCAGAGCCTTTTGAGCTTTTTAAAATTTAGTATTTAGGGGAACATTCTGATGAGATTGTAACCTTTATGAGAGTAGAAAGAGACTAATTTCAGTCCCTTCCCTTTCACATGACCAAACACTGCATCAGGTAGGCCTGCTTGTAACAAGGACACTACTGACAGCCTGCGTCCATAAAGGGATATCAGGGGTACAAATAAGGGATAAGGGAAGTACTAAATTGACAGATATTTCACACTGAAGAGAAATAACAAGACTGGAGTGTTTCACTTGTACCTCAGCAAAGGTCTTCTTTTACTGTTTCATTATCTAGAAGTTAAACTAATTTCAGTACAGTAGTTGGAAGAAGCGGAGAGTAATATAGACTGAGAATCTTTTACCATTCATTTCTTGTAGAAAATGTAAGTATCGAACTGCTCTTTTTCTTGCCAAATAGTCTAATCTGTCTTCAGCTAAATAGTCTAATCTGTCTTCAGCTATTTTAACGGTTTATCCTGAGTATTCTAAGTACAAAAGCAAAGTGCATTTGTCTTTTTTATGTTTTTGCTTTCATGAAATTTAATTTTTTTTTTTTTAATGAAATAACCTGTCTCAAACCAGAACAGTTTGTGGACGTTAAATAACTGGTGTAATTTCACTGGCTCATTTATTCAACAAATATTTACTGTTTACTTGTATGTGTTAGGCACAATTCTGGATTTGGGGTAAACAAAGCAAAAAATTCCTACCTTTGTGGGCCTTATATTCTGGGAAGAAGAGACAGATAATGAATAAAACAATAAGTAAATTCAGTAGTCTATGAGGAAGCAGGTGCTATCCAGGAAAATATAGCAGAGCCGGGGAATACAGTAGGATTGAGGGGAGAGGGAAGAGATTCCATACTTTTGTAACATTTTATCATGAAAAATTTCAAACATACAGTGAGGTTTCAAGAATTTTATAGTGACCACCCATATTCCCAGTAGCTGGATTCCACCATTAACATTTTACTCTACTCGCTATCTCTCCGTCTGTCAGTCCTTCTTATCTTTTAAGGCATTTTGAAGTCAATTACAGGCATCAGTGCACGTGTCCCTAAATATTTCAGCATACATATCATTCATTAGAGTTCAGTATTTATTGACTTTTTTTTTCTTTTGAGGTAAAATTTACATGAAAAGAAATTCACAAATACTTAGTGTATGTTAGCTGGATTGTAACAAATTCTCATGGTTGTATAACCCAACCCCCATGAAGACATGGAGCCTTACCATCATCACAGAAAGCTCTTTCATTCCCTTCCCCATTGAATCCTTGCCTCCACGCGTCAGAAGCAGTTACTAGGTTTTTTGTTTTTGTTTTCTTCGTACCAAAGATTAATTTTGCTTGTTTTTAAACATCACATAAATGGACTAAGAGTATGGAGTCTTGTGCAAAGCTATTTCCCTTCACCCTAGTGTTTTTGAAACTTACTCGAGTTGTGGGTATGTGGTTTATTCCTCTTTGTTGCTGGGTGGTCCTCTGTTGTGTTACTAAACCACAGTTTGTGCACCAGTCCTCCTGAGGATGGATATACTTGGGCTGTTTCCATTTTGAGGCTATTGTGAATAAAACCCATGAAATTCTGATTCAGGTCTTTTTGTGGTCTTGTTTTCATTTCTCCTGGGTGAATACCTCGGAGTGGGATGGCTGAGCCATGTGGAATGTGTGTGTTTTGTTTCATGAGATCTGGTGCCCCTTTTTCTCACTGATCATGTGTGCAGTTGAAGTTGTTCCTCATCCTTATGATTGTACTATGTTGTCAGCCTTTTCGGTTATAGCCATTCTGGAGGGTGCAGAGTGGGAGAGCTGGTAAAGAATTGTCTACAAAGGGGACTTTTGAATCAGGAGTTGAAATTGAGGAAGCAAGCCAATTTCTTATAAGTTTGACAAAGAGTAAGGAATCCAGTTTGACGAGAGCAGAGTGAGTGAAGAGGAGCATAATGCCCGAGAGCAGCAAGGAAAGGGGAATGCCAATCCTACTGGACCTTGTAAGCAGTTTTAAGACCTTTGACTCTTTTTCTGAGTGAGGATGGGGAATAATTGGACTATTTTGATGTAAATATGGCATGGCCTGACTTACCTATTTTTAACTATTAGTTTGTTTATTCCCATGAAGACAGACGAAAGTAGAAGAGAAATCAGTCAGGAGGCTGTAATGAGCCAGGCAGGAACTGGGTGTTTGGATGCAGGACCTGGGAGCCCCTGCTGGAGCCCTAGGCATTGCTGGCTGGTTCTTCAAAATGTCACTAGGAGACAGGAGAGAAAGTGATTCAGCTCTCCGGTAGCAAAAAGGCCTGGCTCTCCATGCATAAATAATCAGGGGTTTAAACTTCTTAAGTGGCTTCTTAAAAATGAGTCATCACTTATTTCCCCATAAGGAGTCTTACACAATACTGTTGTTTTTAATAAGCTATTTTTAATTCAGGAATCTAAAAGGTATAAATGTGGTCTTAATTGTTATGGCTAACTGTTAAAGCCATTATTTGCTTAAATAAATAATGAATATAATTAAATCTTTGCATAGGAATTTGCACAGTATAACCTTGAATAATTGTTTCTGGCTTGGTAATATTTATTAGAACTTCCTATAGAGCAGATAGAAGTACCTTTTCCAATTTAGACTTATCTTCATTTTTCTGTAATATTTTATAAAATATGAGTGCCTGCAGTAAAGCAAAATATAGTTCTAGATGCTAAGTAAATTACAAAGATAATTTAGTTCTCATTCTTTAAAGAATTGAGGCCCCCAATACTACAAGAGAATACATCTTTTAAAGGAAAAAATGTAAAGATTGTTAGACTAGCATCTATCTAAGCAGCTCACGTTTTGGACATCAGTGTGTAAATGAATAAATGATTACAGCACAATTTCTTAGGTAGAGAGTGTAGTACTCCGGGAGGCAGAAGAAAGGTCCTTTTAAACCAGGTTTTGAAGAACAAGAGGAAATTTGAGGGGCATGGGGTGAAACCTGGTGAATGGTGGTCCATCCCGGTGAACAAAGCACAGAACGGATGTTGCAGACACACTATAGTGCTTCCCTTCCGGTGGATCTTATCTGCGATAGCCACTGTCACTCTCAGCTGACTCAATGAAAATGGTATTTCTGATGCCTCAAATATGTGATATGCCTGTACTGCCAATGCATTTATCAAAAGACTATTAAAAGCCACCTGAAAAGGCAAAAATCTTCTAGGGGTAAGCAAAAATAACGAAGTAAAAGAAAAAAACATTAATTGTTAGAGGGGAAAGATGGATAAGAAAAAATATATATATTACATATTACAAATAAATAAAAAATAAGTAGCAGAGTGACCTGCTGGACTTGGGAGGAAGTCCCACACTCTTCCAATGCCCTCGGTGAGCAGAGGTAACAAAAGTGGATATTTGGAGCCCACGATTGCAGGGTTCATGGAGACACAAAGATTATTTTTCAGTCTTTTCTGATCCTCCTTTTCATTGTTCACATTGCTATAGATAGAAAATGTTATCTATAATTACTTGCAGTGTGAGAAACTTTTAAAGTAGCACGCTTAATCATAAGTTACAATTCATCTGATTCCATTTTATATAAGATTGAATATTAAAAAGTTCTTAGATTATTTAATTGTATTTACTTTTTTCCCTGTAATATCAGATTTGAGAGGCGTGCCGCTGTTATTTCATGAAAAATTGCAATTGTTCTTGGTGCTTTGGTGATTAACTCTGAAACTGAGCCTAATATGTAAAATATTCTTTAATATAAAGAAACTTTGTGTTAAAGTTTCAGGCACCTCCTAAGGTGCCAGACTAGTAAATGGTCTTCAAACACAGCTATTTCCTTTTCTTAAAACGATCTCTTAACTCCTGTTCTTACAGATTTTGGCTTACATGTCACTTTTCGCTAGTGAAAATGATACTCAGCTTGAAATCCCTTTCTTATTTATATTTCCCATAACTCACTGTACTTTTCCTTCATAGCACTTATAACACTTTGCAGTTTTTCCTAGGACTGTTTTATGACTGTCTGTCATCCCTACTACAATGTCGGGAACCATGTCTGTTTTATTTACCACTGTGTTCTCAGGCCAAGCACACAGTTGGCACTTAGTAAGTACACACTAAATTAATGAGCAGACTCCAGCCCTGCTGTTCTGCTCTGCATTTCTAGTTGTTGTCCTGAACCAGCATTTCCCACTCTGTACTATAGAAGCTCTTCATGAACTATTAATAGATTCTGAAACAATGATTCTGTGGTCGTAAATTTGGTACGACTGAACCCTCCCTCATGAGCAACCAGTTTACGTTAGCGTGTTTAAAACTTTCATTCCTAGAGTTTAAAAATCCAGTGTTCTGTCTCTCTCTCTTTTTTAAATTGTCAGACTCTTTATTAGACTACCTGTTGATAATCTGAAATTAAGTATTCCAGTGAACACAGTTGGGACAGGCTGGCTTACTCAGTGCTGCAGGTAGATGTATTTAAAAGTTTCATTTGATAGATACTATCTTCTGGGAACATCTGACTTTTTATATAATTGTAATTTAGGATAGGATCATCTTAGATATTTAGTAAGAGCATTCAATTTGTAATTATTGGATTCACAGCTCATCTTATTCTAATTTATCTCGTGTGCTGCTTGACTTCACTATTTTAATACATCTTCCTACTCAAAGCAAAAATCTCATTTTAACTTAAAATTGAAGTGTTACTTTAATATAATTTAGTGTTTTTTTCCCCCTTAGAAATAAGTATATATAGTTTGGGGTTGTAAGAATAACTTTCTTTGCCTGCAAGTATAATTTTTACTCTTGAACTAAACTTGACTTAAATGGGAAGGGTTTTGCTGAACTAAATAAACTGTATCTTTTAGAAATTACGTTTGTTTTAGAAAACCATGTAGTGAGATGTACTCAATTTTTTTGTGTGTGTCAAAAAGAACTAAAACAGAATTTTAGAAAATAAGGAAAATAAAATTATAGAAGTGTTTCAAAATTGTATCACCTGGAGGTGATCTGTTAACTGGTGTACATACTTTGAAATTTGACGGGAATGTGTGCATGCTTGCACCTTTGTGCTCTTTGTGTTTATGTATATTCACAGATACCTACATACATATTCATTTATCCAGTACATATTTAAGCGCCGTGCATTGTGCCTGGCACTATTTTGGGGTGGCTGTTCAGCAGTGAACAAAATAGACAAAAATCCCTGCCCTCATGATGATTAGTTTGGGATGGGAAGGAAGTGGTGACACCAGCAAACAAGCCAAATATGTGACATCAGAGGACAGTAAAGGCCGCGGAAGACACAGCAGGTAGACGGATAAAAGAGTGTAGAGAGGATTGTGCTCAGCTACTTGGAAACTTTTTACTATAGTTGTGTACATTCAATTATGTCTTTTTCTTTTAAAAAAGATTAAAGACAAATATCCTGAACATACAATTTTCAGATCTCTTTTTACTTAATAAGTTGATGGATTTTTCCATCTCATTAAATATTACTCTCAAAGCTAGTGGAGGTGATGGAATTCCAGTTGAGCTCTTTAAATTCCTAAAAGATGATGCTGTGAAAGTGCTGGACTCAATATGCCAGCAAATTTGGGAAATTCAGCAGTGGCCACAGGACTGGAAAAGGTCAGTTTTCATTCCAATCCCAAAGAAAGGCAATGCCAAAGAATGCTCAAACGATAGCACAATTGTACTCATCTCACATGCTAGTACAGTAATGCTCAAAATTCTTAAAACCAGGCTTCAACAGTACATGAACCCTGAACTTCCAGGTATTCAAGCTGGATTTAGAAAAGGCAGAGGAACCAGAGACCAAATCCACTGGATCATCAAAAAAGCAAGAGAGTTCCAGAAAAACATCTATTTCTGCTTTATTGACTATGCCGAAGCCTTTGACTGTGTGGATCACAATAAACTGTGGAAAATACTTAAAGAGATGGGAATACCAGACCACCTGACCTGCTTCTTGAGAAATCTGTACGCAGGTCAGGAAGCAACAGTTAGAACTGGACATGAAACAACACACTGGTTCCAAATAGGAAAAGGAATATTGTCACCCTGCTTATTATCTTACATGCAGAGTACATCATGAGACATGCTGAGCTTAATGAAGCACAAGCTGGAATCAAGATTGCCGGGAGAAATATCAATAACCTCAGATATGCAGATGACACCATCCTTATGGCAGAAAGCTAAGAACTAAAGAGCCTCCTGATGAAAGTGAAAGAGGAGAGTGAAAAAGTTGGCTTAAAACTCAACATTCTGAAAACCAAGATCATGGTATCCAGTCCCATCACTTCATGGCAAATAGATGGGAAAACAGTGGAAACAGTGTCAGACTTTATTTTTGGGGGGCTCCAAAATGACTGCAGATGGTGACTGCAGCCATGAAATTAAAAGACGCTTACTCCTTGGAAGAAAAGTTATGACCAACCTAGACAGCACATTAAAAAGCAGAGACATTACTTTGCCAACAAAGGTCTGTCTAGTCAAGGCTATGGTTTTTCCAGTGGTCATGTATGGATGCGAGAGTTGGACTGTGAAGAAAGCTGAGCGCCGAAGAATTGATGCTTTTGGACTGTGGTGTTGAAGAAGACTCTTGAGAGTCCCTTGGACTGCAAGGAGATCCAACCAGTCCATTCTGAAGGAGATCAGCCCTGGGATTTCTTTGGAAGGAATGATGCTAAAGCTGAAACTCCAGTACTTTGGCCACCTCATGCGAAGAGTTGATTCATTGGAAAAGACTCTGATGCTGGGAGGGATTGGGGGCAGGAGGAGAAGGGGACAACAGAGGATGAGATGGCTGGAAGACATCACTGACTCGATGGACATGAGTCTGAGTGAACTCCAGGAGTTGGTGATGGACAGGGAGGCCTGGCGTGCTGCAATCCATGGGGTCTCAGAGTTGGACACGACTGAGCGACTGAACTGAACTGAACTGAAAACCCTTCAGACACTATTGCTCTTAGTACAAGGATAAATTCTTAACATGCCCATGACTCTGCATGATTTGATGCTGACCACCCTGTGTGCCCCTCACCACACTCTGGCCACACTGGCACCTGTGTGTGGCCCCCTTCAATCCTCAAGTCCTTGTACATACACAGGGTGATAGTAAATAGGAAAGTTTAAAGTTATAGTTACATCCCAGTTATTGAGGTTTTTCAGGCTTAGAAAACCATAATCTATTTGTTGTATATTACACATACCTTGAGTCTTTATGAAGTTCCTTATGAGGAAGATCTCCAGGGGATCTTCACATCCCAGGGATCAGACCCAGGTCTTCCGCATTGCAGGTGGATTCTTTACCACTTGAGCCACCAGGGAAGCATGAGGAAATTGTGTCAAATATTTTATGAAACAAAAACCATGTGTAAGTTTTTTTAAAAGCAGTAAGTATTTACTATAATATTGAGAAACAAAAATTTGATTTCACAATTATAGAAAAATGGATATGAACATCAGGAGAAGTCTTTCTACAGAAAGCTGTTAACACTAGGGAGAATATAAATATTAACAAGCATATGGGAAACTCTTCAACTTCTCTAGTAGTGAAAGGTACATTAGTGTGTCTCAGGCATTTATCTTGACCACAGTCCCCTATGATAGATACACCGTGTACACTTAGAGGTAATAAAACTTGCTGGTATAACTATCTTGTCCCAAGCCCCAACATCCTAGAGCTGGTAGACCGTGGAGCCGACATACAAGTCCAGAGCACTCCTGATACAAATCCTGTTCTTCACCACCACACTGCAAAACATCGGAAGGCCTTAGTGGTCCCGTCTCATGCTGAGAAAGTAAATGTCATTGTGGTTCATCTAGAAAAATAAATAGCCTGGAAATTTTTGACAAAGAATTGCGAGGAGTGAATTTAGTGTTTAAAAAGCACTAGTAATAAATAGTCTGAGGCTGCGCTTTTAAAAAACACGTTAAATAGTGACATAGGAGGCATTTGAATAGAATAAGGAGGAAGAGCTTGGAAATACTCTCAAATGCAAGAGGAAGTTATAAAGGGACATTTTTAGTCATTAAGGGAAATAGATGATTTTATGCTAGACATTAGGATAGTGGCTTGCTCTCTCTCCTTACACACAAAAAATAGGTCAACTATCTCTCGCATGTTCACCTACACAGAGACGCGCTAACTGATTAAGAACAAAGTGCAAATTAAGAGTAACGCGCCTTGCTCCCTCACTCCCTCCTTGAGTTTGGTGTAAGTAGAGGGGGCACGGGTCACAAAATTGTTCTTGCCGTGAGAGGGTATCTGAGAGGGGAAGGGCACGCCTGTGGCCAGCTCCCCACCTGCGTCTCAGGCTTCCAGGGCCAGTGCACTGGGACCACAGCCTGTTCCCAGTCCCCCCTCTTGCCCCCTGCACACTGCTTCCACCAGCTCCCAAGAGCCACAAGAATCAGAGATCAAATGCATTATAAAAAGGAAGGGTTTTGTTTACATACCAGTGTTTGCAACTGTACGATTTATACCTGTTATTAAGGATAACAGAGTCATCAAGGAAAAGGTTAATAAATTTGACTAGTGAAACTTTCTTACAAGGAAAAGAATTAAAACGACCAGTCAAACTTCAGGTAAATATTTGTCAGTTTTATTACGCAGGGGCTAATTTCCTTAATATTGAAAAGGAAAATAATCCACCTATTTAAACATCAATGAGAAAAGGGAAAGCAGGCCTTGTGAAAGTGAGCAAATGGCAACACTTAAGGGAAGAAAAACTCACTGTAAAGAAATTAACCTAAAATAACAAGATGGGTGATTTTAAAATTGAAGAGAGATGTTAAGGATTCCTACACAGAGTGGTCAGAATAGGTGTTGTCACCTCATGTACCCTCTGAGCACTTGCATCTCTCCTTGTCCTACAGAGGCTCTCATGGGGCCACATAGGTATCTCCTATATATCATAGTACAGGGTTGGGTTTTGCAGCATTCAGGGAGAAGGATAGACATTTAGGTGGTTTCCAGGTTTGGTTTTGTTTTTTTCTCTTATCTATTAGTGTCTGGTTAAGTAACTAATGGAGTGTGTATTCCACATCCACAGAGTGAAATGCACTTCTGCTGTTGCACAAATTGTAGTAAAAGTATCAGTATGGAAAAATCTCCAGGATATGTCAAGGGGATATGTCAGGGGATGTCAGGTCGCTCAGAAAACTCCTAGCTGTGAATTGAAATCTACGTATACATAAAATTACCAGAGGCTACTGATGGAGACGGACATTTTTTGTCTTCATACTGTTGGAATGTTTTTCATCCCTGAACTGGTATATAAATATTTTAAAAACTAGTATTTTTAAAACTAGTTTTAATTTAATGAAATGTTTACCAAAATTCAGTGATGATAGGGGTGGGTGAGAACAGGTACTTTTATGGCAGCTGGTAAAAAAATCTTCCTGTGTGGCAACTCAACCGAAGCTCATTTTGAGCACCTGTCAGGCGCCAGGCATTATACTGAACATCTAATGCACATTTATATTACTTAAATCTTCCCAACCAACCCTGTAAGATTTGATTTTTCTTTTACTGGAGGAAACAGATTTAGAGGAATGAAGTGTCTTGCCAGGAGTCACAGACCCTGCAGCCTGTGCTTTCAGTCCCTGTACTTTTCTACTGTCCAGAAAGGGCTCTGGAAATTCATAAGAAAGGGTATTCCTTGGGACAGAAGACCAGGTTTGAATCTGTGTCAGTTTCATCAACTAAAAATGGGGAAAATAATCTGTACCCTTCTTCTGAAGCACTGTATGAATAAGTGATTATAATCCATAAAATATTTTTTATACATAGCCTGCTTTCTTCATACAATAAGTTCAAATGTTTTACCCCTTAAAAAAAAAAAAATTTATATGCAAAGTGCAAACTTTAAGTAACAGCTTTGGTCAGCCTTTTTTTTAATCTTATATAATTTAATCCTCAGTTTCAGTGTAGTGCCTTTTCTTAAATTGAAATACACAGTGTATCTAACCAGATCTTCTTGTTTATACTCAAAATCTTTTCACCACGGCTATATTGTTAGCATCCTTACAAGGCTACTAAAAATCCCTCTACTTTAAAAATAAATGAACAAGAAACTTCTTCATAAGGCTGTATGTTCTGATTGCTCGTTTTTTAATGTGTAAATGTACCTGTTTCTCCCTCTTTCTAGGAACACCATCTTCAGCGGGCTATTTCAGCACAGCAGGTGTATGGCGAGAAGAGGGATAACATGGTTATACCAGTCCCAGAAGCAGAAAGTAACATCGCTTACTATGAGTCTATATATCCTGGGGAATTCAAGATGCCAAAGCAGCTCATTCACATACAGCGTAAGTGATTACTCTCTTGATGACTGTATCTTGTACTGTGTTCTTACGTATCTCAACAGATTTTTATGTTTATCTGTTGGGGGCCCCTTCATTGACCAGCATCAGCTTGAGAGTTATCAGAGCCATTTTCACCTTTTACACTTGTGCTTGAGATTCCTGCCTGATAAGAAAGAACACAATTTCAGCCTAGATTTTTATTTTAGCTTCATCTCAACATGGCATCTTCTGCTACTGTAGATGAGTAGGATAAAGAATATACCTTTAGATGTAGAAATCATTTTCTTACTGTTCAGAAATAGTAATACTAATTGCCTTAAAGAATTTCTTAGTAGAAGTCAGAAGTCAACAAACCTTTTCTGTAAAGGGTCAGATTATGTTTTAAACTTTGTGGGTCATTCAGTCTCCATCACAACTATTTTACTCTGCAGTTACAGACAAAAGCAACAATAGACAGTACATAAACAAATGGGCATGGCTGTGTTCCAGTAAAACTCTCTTGACAAAAACATGTGTCAGTCCAGTATTGGCCCACAGGCCATAGCTTGCCAGCCCCATCTGTGTTTCTGTTTTTTTCTTTCTTGGCCAAGCCCCACAAGTTCATGAGATATTAGTTCCCTGACCAGGACCAAACCTGAGCCCTTGGCAGTGAAAGCATGGAGTCCATTGGGCCCCCAGGGAATTCTCATGATTTTTTTTTTTTTTTTAATTTAGTGTTTTAGTTGGTAACTTGTGTCACTTGGTACTGATAGAGGTCTTCAGTGGAAATGACCCTTTGATAGCTTAATCACATTTGATGATGAACTGCTGAGAGCTTGTAAACTTAGGTGAATTTATTTTGTTCATTTGGTCCCCATGTTGTGGACCACTAAATGTGTAATTGCAGGGTTGCTAAGGAAAAGGTGTTAACAGCTTTCATTTTTGTCTTGTCTTTATGATCAAGAGCTTTTTCCAGGGGCCTGTCTAAACTTTTTTCAGAACAGTATAAATCTGTTTTGTTTTTATTGTTCTCTCTGTGGACATAGAGCAGCCAGCTTTACCTAGTTTCTTGCTTATTAACTACTTTTCTAACTCATTTATCATTTTCTCCATATGGTCTAATCTTTGTCCTGGGTTCTAAGCATTTTTTAAAAATTATTTCTTACATAATGAAAACCACAAGTAAACATGCCCATATTGACTCTTACCAGTTCTGTGTTAGCATTTGATGTTTTTAACTTGTGATGTTTTTTCACCTTTACCTACAGCTTGTACTTGTTAGGAAAAAAATTTTTTCTTTAGAAAAAAAATTTTTTCCAGTTTATTAAAGGTTACTTTGAAGTAAACCAAAAAACTGGCGTGTGTTTTTCTTGCCTACTCGTGTTTAATTACATATAAAACACAGACATTCTAAACAAAGTTTACCAGTAATAGGACCTAAAACTTTAATTCTCTGGAAAGTCATGTCAGTGTGAAATTCCAGAATGGATCCTTGCTGTATATGTTAACCAGGACCACACTGCATTCCACAGCCACTGGCTGTATTATTTCATGAATATATGCTATCAGGTTAAAGCAGGGTGGAGCAAGATAAAATTACATTATTCAATTTACATTATCATTACTATCAGAAAAAAAGCTTCGAATGCTTGTTTTACAAATAGGTACTTTTCTACTGATGACCAGAATTCACAAATTTCATTTTATTGGTAGCTGTGGGTTAAATTGTGGTCAGAAAAGTCAGGGTACTATATTTAACAAGGCATTGACTCTGCTGACATTGTAATCAAATAACAGTAATAAAATGGAAGCAGAATTGTAAATTATTTGGGGAAAAAACGTTTTTCATCAGTACAAACTTAGAAAGACATATTACATTGGAAAGTTTATGAACACTGTCAGCCAAATGAGTGTTAGCTGACTTTGAGTTTCTTTTAACATTCTTGCATGACTATAGATTCACAGAATATGTAAAGCCTTGTATATTCACCACCACAATTATACTCAGTTATACCATCACCACAAGACTCTACCTTATTGCTCCTTTAAATGCACTCCTAGCCTCTGGCAACCACTCATCTGTTGTCCATCTTTGTAATTCTGTTTGTTGATGAAGGTAACGTGAATGGAATTACGAATGTATATCCTTTTGAGACTGACTCTATCCTCTTAGCATAGCCTCCTTGACGTTCATTCAGGCTGTTGCATGTATCAGTAGTTCGTTCCTTTCTCTTCCTGAGCAGTCTTCCATAACATGCACTGCAGCAGGTTGCATTGCTCACTCACTGAGAGAGTGAGTCGTTTCCAGATTTTGACTACTTCAAATAAAGCTGCTGTGAACGTTCATGTACAAATTTTTGAGTGAACATAAATCTTTACTTATCTGGGTTAAATGCCTATAAGTGTAGTTGCTGGGTCATCCAGTTTTAGTTTGACAAGAGTGTCTCCTCTATCTCAGAAGGCTATACCTGTTTGCAGTATCATCAGCTGTGTATGTGGGATCCAGTTTCTCCTTTATCCTTGTCAGCATTTGAGGTTATCACTTTTTAATTTTAGCCATTCTAGTAGGTATACAGTGATGTCTCACTGTACTTTAAATTTGTGTTTCTCTAAATGACTAATATGTTAAACATCTTTTCATGTGTTTTATGCCATCTACATATCCTTTTTGGTGAAGATTGTGCGTGTCTTACTTATTTTCTAATTAGAGTATTTTAGTGTTAAGTTTTGAGTATTTTGTTTATATATTGTAGACACAAGTCCTTGTCATATGTGATTTGGAAATATTTTTTCCCGGTATATAAATTGTCTTTTCCTTCTCTTAACAGTTTTCCACAGAGTAGAAGTTTTTAATTTTGGTTAGATCCATTTAGTATCAACTCCAAGAATAGTCTTTGTTTTGCCCAGGGTCCAAAGATGGTTTCCTATGACCTGTTCTAGGAGTTTCATAGTTCTGCATTTAAGTGTGTGATCTATTTTGACTGTGAGGTTTAGGTCCCCGCTCTGGGCATCTAACTGCTCCAACACTGTTTATTGAAAAAGTGATTCCTCCTCTATTGATTGTTTTTGTTTCTTCAACAAAAATCAACTATGCATATTGATGTGGCTCTATTTGTGGGTTCTGTATTCTGCTCCACTGATCCCTGTGTTTATCCCAAGATAGTACCACTGTCTCGATTACTGCAGCTATATGATAATCCTTAACATTGGGGAAATGCTTCCTCCTTTTTTTATTTTTTTTCAAGATTGTGTTGGGTATTCTAAGGCTTTTCCCTGTAAATATTTCCCTAAAAATGCCACTAGAATAAGTGTGTCTGCGAAGAAACTTGCTGTGATTTTGATAGGAATTGCATTTAAATCTTTAGATCATTGTAGGGAGAACTGACATCTTTTCTTTCTGTGTTGAGTCTTCTAGTCCATGACCACAATATGACTCTCCAGGTATTTAGGCCTTTGATTTCTTTAGTTGACACTTTATAATTTTCATCATGAAGATCCATGGTGTTTTAGTACTTTTTTTTTTTTATACCTGTTTTCTTTGACACAATTGAAAATGGTATTGTACTTTTGATTTTTGTTTCCATCTGTTTATTGTCAGTATGCAGAAATGCAGTTCAGTTGTATGCTGAGCATGTGTCCTGTGGCCTTAACTGAAATTGCATGTTAGTTCTAGAAGATGTTTGCAGGTTCTTTGGGATTTTCTAAATGGAGAAAAATCATGTCGTCTGCAAACAGAAATGGTTTTGCTTTCCCTTTCCAACCTGTATGTTATTAATTTCTCTTTCTTGTCTTAGTATAATGGTTAGAACTTGAATACAGTGTTGAGAGCAGACATTCTTGCCTTGTTCCTGATCTTAAGGGAAAAAATTTAGTCTTTCACCGTTAAGCATTATGTCACCTGAAGGGGGTTTTTTGTAGTTGCTTGTAAGAGTTTGAGAAAGTTCTCTGTTCCTAGTGTATTGGAAGTTTTTATCCTGACTATTGAATTTGTCAGCTGCTTTTTCTGCATCAGTTAATAAGGTCATGTGATTTTTCCCTCCTTCTTTATTCTCTGATGTGATGGGTTTCCTTGGTTGGTTGTCAAATATTGAACCAGCCTTGCATACCTAGAATAAATCACATTTGGCTGTGGGGGGTGTGTGTGTGTGTGTGTTTTCCATACATTGTTGGGTGGGATTTTATTGAGAAGTTTTCTGTCTAAATTCGTGAAAGATATTGTTAATCTTTTTGTGAATGTGTGCTCTGTCTTGTCAGGTTTTGGTATCAGAGTAATATTGGCCTCATAAAACAAGTTAGGTAGTGTTTCCTCTTATTTTCTGGAAGAGATTGTATAAAAGTGATGTTAATTTTTAAAAAATTGGTATTGACTTTTATATTACAATACACAAAAAAAGGCTAGTTATATTACAAATTTCTGCAAAGTTGCAATTGAACATTGAATGCCAGGTAGTCTTAATACATTGCTTATGAAGGGTACATTGTATCAAATTATGTATATAGACTGGTTCATTTCAATTCTTATAATTTCTGTTTTATAAAACTTTTAAGCTAATGTTTACACAGACTATTCCTTGGAGTTTTCAAGATGATAGTATTGCCTTAAAAAGTAGTGATTAGAAACATTTGAGAATGATTACATGTTATATTTCCCTCTCTACCCCAGAGTTACAATACATATTACTCTGTAGGCTCTGGGAACCTTGCAATTAAAAAGGAAAGTTTATTTTAACTCAGCATTTTTCAGATGTATTCTTTACATGTATTCTGTTAACATTTCATTGAACATTTATTTGGAAAATCTCAATGTTATTCTTGTCTTTAATAGGTTTAGGAAAGAGATCATACTTTTCTCCCTTTTATCCTATCAGAGCAGTGAAGGAAGAAACCTGTTTTAAAACCATTATCCCCTGCTTTAGTTCCAAACTGTTAATAATTCCTCAGCTGTTTGAGAGTGTTGTTCAACTTCTCCTGGTCCAAGGGGTCTTAATGTTGTTTCTCTTTTAATTGGTGATCTGGAAGCTTCTAGATGTCCAAAATCACTGCAGATGGTGATTGCAGCCATGAAATGAAAAGACGCTTATTCCTTGGAAGGAAAGTTATGACCAACCTAGACAGCATATTAAAAAGCAGAGACATTACTTTGCCAACAAAGGTCCATCTAGTCAAGGCTATGGTTTTTCCAGTGGTAATGTATGGATGTGAGAGTTGGACTATAAAAAAAGCTGAGTGCCAAAGAATTGATGCTTTTGAACTGTGGTGTTGGAGAAGACTCTTGAGAGTCCCTTGGACTGCAAGGAGATCCAGCCAGTCTATCCTAAAGGAGATCAGTCCTGAATATTCCATTGGAAGGACTGATGCTGAAGCTGAAACTCTGATAATTTGGCCACCTGATGTGAAGAACTGACTCCTTGCAAAAGACCCTGATGCTGGGGAAGATTGAGGGCAGGAGGAGAAGGGGACGACAGAGGATGAAATGGTTAGATGGCATCACCGACTCAATGGACATGAGTTTGGGTGAACTCCGGGAGTTGGTAATAGAGAGGGAGGCCTGGCATGCTGCAGTCCATGGGGTTGCAAAGAGTCAGACACGACTAAGCGACTGAACTGAGATTGTACAACTAGGACTTCTCCTTTCCTATTCATACTGTAAGAAAGGACAAAACAGTTCTGACCTGAATAGGCAGGAACAAATCTCTCCTCCCTTCCCCTCAAATTTGAGTCTCAAGATTCTCTTGCTAATCCTCAAAGGAAATCTCTTTTAAAAGGCAGTCTTGTGTATTTGAATGTGTGTGTGTGTGTGTGTAAAGATACAGATCTGTGCATTTCTGGTTCTGTCCACTGGTAAAGCCAAGAAGCAAAAATATTCAGTAGCAATAAGCACATCTAACACCTAGTCCCTGGTCCGTAACCACTAAATAGGACCAAGAATATGTGGAAAGATGGCTGATCCCAGGGCTGGGGGAGGGTAAGTCAACATAAACCTGAACATCTTGTTATGCCAGAAATTAAGAATTCACAAAAATGGCAGAGGCATATCACAGAAGGACATCGGAGTTTCCGCTGGCTAGTTTGGGGACGTTTTAAGCAATGGAATAGTTGAGTACAGTAATGAATTGTGAACCATTGTAAAAGTAAAAATTCCTGAGTTCCATACTGGTAATAAACAGAGTGCTAAGTGGTGGAGTAGATCAGTCTCACGGTTTTACAGTAGAGAATGCCAGCCAAGAGCAGAATGGTGCTGTGTCGAAGAGAATGGTGGAGTAAAGGATGTTAGGAAGTTTGGAATGGACATGTACACACTGCTATATTTAAAATGGATAACCAACAAGATCCTGCTGTATAGCACAAAGGGCTCTGCTCGGTGTTTTATGGTGGCCTGGATGGGAGGGGAGTTCGGGGGAGAATGGTTGTATGTATATGTGTGGCTGAGTCCCTTTGCTGTCCACTTGAAACTATCACAACATCAGCTGTATATCCCAATACAAAATAAAAGTTTTTTAAAAAAATAATTCAAAGAAACCCAGAAAATCATTTTTGCAATTACACGATCAAGACTGACTCACATAAGAATCACCAATGTGTGTACCTAAGAGGAAATTTTGATGAGGAGCAGGGTATTTGCATGGTCTTAAGCTCTCCCCACAAACTGCTTATTAGTTACGAGATGGTGGAGGGGGGCATGGGCCAGAGATAACACAGTGGAATATTGGGCAGTTTCTTGACTGGTGACCAAAATTATCACCACTTATGAGAAACAGATGAACATTGTGTGCCTCTAGATGTGAGACCCTGGTAAGGACTGAGGAGTTGAGTGTTCAGTGTGACAGAAATAAATGAGATACAATCCCTCTGCTCAAGAAAATTGAACATACTTGAATGTTTAGCAAATAAGATTGTTAAGTATGTGTAACAGTAGTACAAAAGAAGAGGAGTGATCTAGGACAGGAATTGTTTAACCTTAGTGCCACAAGCTGTTTTAAGGACATTTGAATTTTCTGCTTGTAACTTATGTAAAATACTATATGTTTACACCATGTTTTTTTGGAGAGAGAGGGTTCATAACTTCTAAAAAAGATAAAATAGTTAGGAACCACTTATTGGGTAGGGGGCAGTCCAGAAAGGATTCCACAGGAGTTGATGTCAGGTTGGGTTTTGTAAAGATGAGTCGTTTGCCTGGTGGACCAGGCAGGAAAGAGCCAATGTAAAGGCCTAAAGACAGGGAAAGAGGAGCCTGCTGTTTGAAACAAACGGAATTTGATGTTGCTGGGTCATAATGTGCAGATGCAACTAGCAAGGCCCGCCAGAAAGGGCCTCATACAATTGCACGGTTGTGGGTTTGAAGGTGGTGGGAACTTAGGAGGAACTGTTGAATGAAGGAAAAGGTATGAGACAGATTTTGGTATCAAGCTTCTTAATATTTCACTTACATTATTATCAAACTAGTTTAATTTTGCAAAGTAATTGAACAACATTTGACAGTATTGTGTAAAGCAGTGGTTCTTGCCTTTTTTTTTTTCCCCCAAATCTTGACAAATTTTGAAAGGGAAATTTTCCTTGAAAGGAAAACTTCCCATTTCTCTCACTATGACAGTGATTCTCATGAGGGAACAAACCTCGACAGGAATGAGCTCACTGAGTGACAGCTGTTACCCTTATTGGCCGTGGCTAACACTTCAGCTTCAAATACCACCCCCGAGCTGTCAGTGAAGCGGTTCAATAATTTACAAAATAGGACTTAAGCATTCTAGAAACAATCTTACTTAAAAACCTTATCCTTCTATTATGGTATTAAATCCCATGAAATTGCTGATATTTTATCATTTTTGAGCTACAGAATTTTTGTTCAGTTCAACCCAGTGCATTTAACAATCTCTTTCTGTTTTTACTAGTGGGCTTCTAGTTTGCTTTGTGTGGGATGGGGTCACAGGTCACAGCCAGTCTTTTATCACTTTTAACAATAAAGATGGTCTTCTTTCTTAAACTTTAAATGCAGGAAGCTTAGATTGTTTTCTAGTCTGAAAACAAAATCTTTTTAAAAATCTTCCCTGTTTCCCTAGAGATAACCCAGATATCAGTGAGAGGTTTCTGTCTGTGTTTCCACGCGGTAAATGATCGCGTGTGGTTTCTTCTGTCAGCTTTTAGTTTGGATGCTGAGCAGCCCGATTATGATTTGGATTCTGAAGATGAAGTATTTGTGAATAAACTGAAGAAGAAAATGGACATCTGCCCATTGCAGTTTGAGGAGATGATTGACCGTCTAGAAAAAGGCAGTGGTCAGCAGGTACAGCTTCATTGTATATATAATGAATGAGTATATATATATATATATATATATATATAAGTATCTCTTTGTGTGAAAACAGTGTAAAGTTGGAAAGAGGGTAAGTGAGCAGGCTCTGGACAAGCTTGTATTCATATCTCTGTCCATTTCTAGCCTATATAACCTTCAGCAGAAGGTCTAAATTTCTATGTGTGTCTGTTTCCCAGTGTGTAAAATAAAGATGAAAAACATTACAGGATTGTTGTGAAAATTAAATACAATAATTTACATAAAGCGTCTAGCTTGTTATCTGACATGTACAAGGTACTCAGCATATTTGCTATTGTTAATACTATTATTCTGATGATTGTCATTTAAATTAGAAGTACTTTTGAACCTTTTCTTTGTATTATATGAAAATGACATAATGATTTTACATTTAGCCAGTCAGTCTGCAGGAAGCCAAACTACTGCTAAAAGAAGACGATGAATTAATTAGAGAAGTTTATGAGTACTGGATTAAAAAGAGAAAAAACTGTCGAGGTCCGTCTCTTATCCCATCAGTAAAACAAGAGAAGCGAGATGGTTCGAGCACAAATGATCCTTACGTGGCTTTTAGAAGACGAACTGAAAAAATGCAGACACGGAAAGTAAGGAAACCTGGGGAGATTTTTTTGTAATTTTTTTGATGTAAGAAAATTTATTTATAGTTATAAATGCCTCAGCATCAGAAACCTGTTTTGTATTTAGATAGACTTTCTACATTTTATAATGAAAAATATTAATTTAAAATGAATCTGCCTTTAAATTCATTACTGAGTTATTAATGATGTATCTTTATGTTGTTTCATTAAAAACCATATTCAAAATTGATTTCCCGGTGATCCATGTTCCCTTTCAGTGTCTTTAAATTCTAATCTCACCTTTCAAATATATATATACTCTTATATGTCACCAGCTATACTCAGAAATGCTTACTGACATTAAACAAGCAAATTCATACTTGCAGAATCGCAAAAATGATGAAGCCTCTTATGAAAAAATGCTTAAGCTGCGTCGAGACCTAAGCCGGGCTGTTACTATTCTAGAGATGATAAAAAGAAGAGAAAAGAGTAAAAGAGAGCTATTGCACTTAACACTGGAAATTATGGAAAAGAGGTAAAGTATGTTTTAATAGCATGAGAAGCACAGCACCATTAGAATTTTGTGTAGAGGTCATTTATTTCCTAAGAAGTTTTCTGTAACTCCAGAAATACATTCTTTTAATGATAGTTAGAGACTGCTGAAATATGTGGTGTTGATGTACTTTCTGTAATTTTACATGCCTTCCTCTCTCTAGTTTCACTTTTAAAGTGACTGGGTTCAGTAAAATTGTTATGCAGGATACTTCCATTTCAAAATCATTTTCTTTTAGACTTGAGTTAGTGCAGAGCCATGAGGGAGAGAACATTTGTCACTTCTAAAGTTTTTATTTTGTTTACTAAATGATACTGAATTTTTTCTTAACACATGCTGAGATTTTTTAACAGAAAAGTATAAAACAGGGATGGGGGAAAGGCCCGTATTCTTAATACCTAGATAATCCTTCAGTGTGGCTTCCCCGGTGGCTCAGCAGTAAAGAATCCACCTGCAGTGCAGGAGACGCGGGTTTGATCCCTGGGTTGGGAAGATCACGTGAAGGAGGGCATGGCATTCTACTCCAGAATTGTTGCCTGAAAAATCCCATGGACAGAGGAGCCTGGCAGGCTACAGTTCATGGAGTTGCAAAAGAGTTAGACACGACTGAGCGATGAAATACACACACACAATCCTTCAGCAGAAGCATGGTGAAAACTTCAGGCTACACTCCCCTGTTTCCAGGTCCCTATTCCCAAAGGAAATCACTATTCAATTTCTTATGATTCATTTCAGAAAAATTAGTTTTATGGCACAGGCAACTCAAACTAGCAGAAAGTTCCTCAGTACCATTTGAGGCATGGATTTCAACATCTCCACCAAATCTGCCACCAAAATTGCTATGTTAAAATTAAATCCCCCTCTCCCCCGCCATGGTTATCTATTAATGGTGGCATGATAAAGCCATAAGCCAAAAAGTAAAAGAAGCAGTAGGAATTATGTAATCTTTACTTTTAATAAATATTCATCAGGTAGTTTACCTGTAATCTTAAGTTTCATCAGGGTTTATAGTTAATATCTGAGTTAGTTATTAGTTGTCATGATGGTAAGTGCTTACAAGAACTAACTCTATACACCTTTTCATACCATTTCAGGTATAATTTGGGTGACTACAGTGGGGAGATCATGTCTGAGGTCATGGCTCAGAGGCAGCCAGTGAAGCCCACATACACCATCCCCCTCATCCCCATCGCCAACAGCAGTCAGTTCAAACACCAGGAGGCGATGGACGTGAAGGAATTTAAAGTTAATAAGGTGATCAGAATGTTTGTGATTTTTATCATTAGAATCAGAGTAAAAAGAAATTTGTTTATAAACCCTACCATGAAAGCCAGCTTTTGATTTAAGACTGGCCTATAGCAGTAGAAATTGTAAAGAGAGATACCTTATAGTTTCATTAACTTTTCTTTAAAAACCATAATGCCATAAACTTCATAAAGCTTGATATAAATACTTAGCATATTTACACAAACATTATACTCGCCATGATCTGTTTCTTCCTACCAAATACCACTTTTGCCTCTGATCTTCCTTGCCTATTGCCTCCACCTCAAATTCATATCTCTCCTCACCTCTGCCCTCACCTGCCATGTGTATTTCTAATGTGTAACTGTATTCATCACTCTTGCCTATGTATTTTATCCCTGAGTTGTTTCCTGCTTTAGTGCTTTCATATCTTTATCCTCTAAAACTGCTCACCATTTGCTTTCATTGTAGAGCTAGCAAGTCTTTACTACTCTTTATTTTTTAATACCTCAGTACTATGGATTTGTTTTCACTATGTTAACAGTTATCTGAAGTTTGCTTTGTGTATATGTTTTCAATATTACTTCCCCAGTATTGATTTGTTAATTCTTTAGGATGAAGACTAACTAAAAGTTCCTTTTAAAAAATTCCTAGAATTTTTTAGAAAGTTAAGAAAAAGATATAGAAGCCAGCAGTAAATACTAATTGTAGTTAAAGGATTTCAGGAGAACTTCTCTTCTTTTACTTTAATAGAAACAAAGTATTTTATGATCATGTTTAGGTTGTAGGAACATATTCATGTTTTCACAGAGAACGACCTCTAAGACTTATATTAGAAAATGACAAAACGTAACAGTCTTGTATCTCCTATGAGTCCATGTTAGCAGTAAACTTATTTTCAAACTTCCCCCAAACTTTGATTTTGTTGACCATGATTTCTGGTGTTTAATTCATGACTATTGCAGCAAGATAAGGCCGATCTTATCCGACCTAAACGTAAATATGAAAAGAAGCCCAAAGTCTTACCTTCGTCTGCTGCTGCTGCTCCTCAACAGGCCAGCCCCACCACGCTGCCGGTCTTCAACGCTAAAGACCTGAACCAGTATGACTTCCCCAGCTCAGATGAAGAGCCTCTTTCCCAGGTGAGTGCAAGGATTTTCTGTAAACGAGATGAGGAACATAGGAAGGCACACAATCTGATGCACTACCTTTTATTTAAAGGTTCTGTCTGGCTCTTCAGAAGCTGAGGAAGAGAATGATCCCGATGGCCCTTTTGCTTTCCGAAGGAAGGCAGGCTGTCAGTACTACGCTGTAAGTGTGGATTGTCTTTGTAAATAACAAACAGTTTACCTTTAGTTGACAAAAAATAACAATTTGGATTCTTCTTTTTAAGCCTCACTTAGACCAAACTGGCAACTGGCCTTGGACTAGTCCTAGCGACGGAGGAATAGGGGATGTGCGATACCGATACTGCCTGACCACCCTGACTGTGCCCCAGCGGTGCATCGGATTTGCACGAAGACGGGTTGGGCGCGGTGGAAGGTGAGGCATCTCTGCTCCAAGCAGAGGGATGTCTTAGATGTGGGTGATGGAAAGTTTAGAATGAGGTGATCTTCCAAAGAGCTCATTTCGTCCACCTGCTCTTCTTAACTGGTTTTTTGTGTTTTTTTGACTAAGATACTTTGCCACTTTGTTACCTGTTACACAACAGTAGCTTTTAATGCATAACTAGTGGTTCCCTAATGGATCTGCTTTTCTTCTCAAAATTGAAAACCTCAGACATCTGTCCTCAGAGGTAGATGAAAACAAGTGTACATCATGATTACATAAATTCTATGACATTAAAAAAATGTCATGTCTGACTCTTTGTGACCCCATGGACTATACAGTCCATGGAATTCTCCAGGCCAGAAAAACTGGAGTGTGTAACCTTTCCCTTCCCTAGGGGATCTTCTCAACCCAGGGATCAAACCCTGGTCTCCTGCATTACAGGTGGATTCTTTACCAGCTGAGCCACAAGGGAAGCCCAAGAATAGTGGAGTGGGTAGCCTATCCCTTCTCCAGCAGGTCTTCCCAACCCAGGGATCGAACCGGGGTCTCCTGCATTGCAGGTGGATTCTTTACCAACTGAGCTATCAGGGAATCCCATATGACATTAAAGAAATTACCCAGAATTATTTTAGGCATTCTGGGAGATACTGAGAAAAAGGATTAAATAGGCTAAGAAATGTCGTATAACTAGTACACTGGGTTAACTCATCAGAGGAAAGGCTCCTGGCTCCATGCAGGACCTGATCTTGACCTCAGCTTGTCAGGACACCTGCCTTTGTCTAGACCTGATGGAGTCCTTGATGCTCTGGAGGTCTTTAGGTGAGAAGTTGTGTGGCGAGGGGAGGGATTGCCAAACACATGAAAGCGAAGGAAAAGAAAGACTCGTGTTGTATTAGTGAAAAAAAATTAAAAGGCAAAACAGATCAAGCTGCCTTCAGGAAGAAACCTAAGGGTCTAATTTACAGTAAATTAATGACATACACATTTCTTTCATTTTTTATCTTAATTGCAGTTGTTATCACTTCATGTTAGTTTAGAATTATCCAGTTAAGACACATTTTATTGAGTGCTTTTTCAACCTCATCATTAGTAGTGAAAGTTCTCTGTGTTGGCTATATTTTATTCTATACTAGCATTAGTTAGTGTTAGCAGATGGATTCATTTATAAAGTTTATATAAATAAAGTAAAAATAAATCCTCTCGAGTGGTGACTTCAAATATTTTGTGTGTAAGAAATTTTAATAGTGTAAAATATCCAAAGATCACATACTTTTTTTGTTTTTCTCCTACCTCTTCCCTCAAAAAAATTTTTTTTTGCTTAAGAAACAGATACATTAGCAATGCTTCATAAATGTTTTGGTGCTTTGTAATGGAAGTGAAAGATCAAATTCTCTTGTATGGTGACAGTAACATATTGTTAGAAGGCTTTCTGTTGTAAGTTGGACAGCTTACTTTATTCTTCAAGGTGGAGTACTTTCTTCTCTAATCGAACCATTAAAAAGTGAAAGAACCTTAACAGAAATTGAGAGTTTAGCCTACGGAGCCAAATACTGAAACAATCAAATTTATAGCTTTTAAGTATTCGGTAGGAGATGGCTTTGGGGGACTTGGGGAGGGAAGAGAAAAAAACTCTTGTGTAAATTCTGAATAGCTGTCCTACATACATTTTCTGACTGATTTTTATCAGGGTCTTACTGGACAGAGCGCACTCAGACTACGACAGCGTGTTTCGCCATCTGGATCTGGACATGCTTTCCTCACCACAACATTCTCCAGTCAATCAGTCTGCCAATACCTCAGAAATAAATACCTCGGACAAATCTTTCTCTAAAGACCTCAGTCAGATACTCGTCAATATCAAATCATGTAGATGGCGGCATTTTAGGCCTCGGACACCATCCCTACATGACAGTGACAATGATGAGCTCTCCTGTCGAAAACTGTATAGGAGTATAAATCGAACAGGCACAGCACAACCCGGGACCCAGACATGCAGTACCTCTACGCAAAGCAAAAGCAGCAGTGGTTCAGCACACTTTGGTACGTTCATTCGTTTTGATGTGCGTTTCTGTAGAAGCCTCGGGTTCATCAGTTTTGGGAATATGTGGTCTGTTATTTTTACAGCTAAAAGTCCCCTTCTCTTAAAATATATTCTTTTAAAATCTAGGTTTAAGAATTTATTTGAATCCCGATTGTGCATGTGTCTTCATTTAAACATTTCTGCACACCCAAGAATTTTAGTGCTGTTTATAATGTATGGCATTTGTTTCCTGTTGCACTTTGTGAACCACCAAGAGTCAGCTATTAAATTTTCAAATAATATGGAAAGAAAATGGACTGTAAATTGATAGTGGATACTTCTCTGGGCTTTTACTAGACTGCTTTGAAGTAAGCCAGCAACTTGATAGATAGGCACTCTTTCTCTGCTGACACAGTAATTCAGAATAATTTATAAGAGGGACACTAACTTTAAGGACATTTAAGGACTTAGGACATCTAAGTTTAAGGATTATTCTAATAATTTGGAAACATTTCAGGTAATATGTACTTTAGCATTATGCCTACACTGTGAAATGGGTCTAATATAAATGTCATCTACTTAAAATATTCCCCAAATTTTAGTTTTCTATTTTAAAGCAAATGCCAGTTGTTTGAGGCATGTAGATGATAGAAATTCACTGTTAAAGTTGTTACTGCAGATATTTATAAAGATAATTTAAATATAGATTTTGAAAGGGCTATAAAGATAATTTAATCTGTCCCCCTAATTATCTGGTAAGGCTACAGTTAAACCTAAGAAACATGCAAATGTGCCTCATTACCTTCAGAAAAGGTTCCATAAATTAATATTCTTTGTGATTAGAAATAAAATACTTCTATGAAAGGGAAGTCTTTCAGCTCATAAGAAATATAAACCCATTTCATAAATCAAGTAGAAGATAATCTAAATAATTCTGAGGCCTACCTAACAGATTACTTACAATCCCATTAATTTTGGAGTCTATATCATGAAGATTCAGTTTTTCTCTGCTTTTATAGTCTTAAAAGTCAAAAGGATTTTTCAGCATGAAGGTCTTATATGGTGTGAGTGAAGAGATTTTAATAGTATAAACTTATGCTTCCCTGATAAAGATTAAGTTGTTTAAAATTCTTTGGGACTAGATGTAGAAAACTGGCTTGTTGGACCAATTTCTTATCTTCTCCACTTCTTTAAGTTGTATAACTATCCTAAGGATCTCATATGATCTTTTTCACATAAATTGTTTTGCTATACTACTTAAATGAGCATTGATAGTGTAACACTTACTTGATCTATGTTTGCCAATGAATGTTAAAAGATGAACATGGAACAGTAGTATTACTGAAAATTTAGCTGAAAAAATCTTTAAAAACTGTGTAATTTTCTTTTCCATTATTTCCTTCCCCCTATATATGTGATCAGATTAAATGGGTGGATTTATCATTTGTTTTCTCTTGCACTTAATTCTCAGTTTTCCCATAAATTTCCTAGATCTTTCTGTATACTTACAGAATTGCTTTAGGGTAACACTTTATTCTTTCATGTTTGTGAATATTCCAGAAACCTAAAGCTTTTCGCTGTTAAGTATATAACAGTGAACTCATGTCATGTGTACCTTTAACTTCATTGAATTCCCCTGGAGAAAAAAAACCTTTATTTAGCAGTTCAGCTGTTACAGAGGATTCTAAGTACAGTTGAACTAGAAGTGTGAGCCACTCTGGCAGTGAGGGAAGTGAGTCTGTTACGGCTCCTTCTGCAGCGTCAGTGCCTGCATTGCTACCTCACCCTCTGTTAAGATCTCATCTCGTTTGATGTAGTTTTAAAGTAGTTTTTTTTTTTCATTTGTCATAGCCCCTAAATGCAAACATAACTACTCTGTCTGGAATTCAGCCACAGAAACTCTGATCTAGTCTGATGCCAGAGGAAAAACTGGCTGTGTTGGGCTTACTGAAAGAAGGAGATGGACTCATCATGTTACTTGCTAAAGGAATTTTTTTAGGCTTAATATTTACCACACTGACTTTAGACCTTACCCAGTCATTATGTGACATACAAGTCAGCTGATACACTTGCCTGCTATTTTAAGCCAAATACATGGGTATCAATTTAGCCACTTTTTATTAATTCTATCATTGTTTTAAATATTAATATTTATATGTGTGCTGTGACAGAGTAATGCCCTCTGGACTGATTACCCCTTTTCTAAATAATCCTCTAGAAGTGCCTCTTCTCACTTCCAAATAGGAACTGCATGATGGCATCTGAAGCCCATCGTTCTCAGCACAGGGCGTGCGCTCCAGCACACAGCTTCTGTAGGCAAGCGTCAGAGTCTTTTGCTTGCTTCCCGGTCCTCACCACTTTGCATAGCTGTGCAGCCAGATGGGTAGTCAGGTGCTAGAGTGCTTGGTCTTCTGAATACGGTACAGCAGGGTGACACCATGTTAGAACTTCTAGGACTAGATTTTAGTACTTAAGGATAAATGGTGTATTTTAAATAGTCTTTAGTAAAAAATGTGATTTAGACAATTTTCAAGAATATTTTTCTAATATTTTCATCTACAAAAATGTCTTTGAGGAATTTGCTGGCAGTCCAGTGATTAGGACTTCACACTTTCTCACTGCCAAGGTTCAGTCCCTGGCCAGAGCACTAAGATCCCACAAGCCATGAGGTGCAGACAAAAGAAAAAAAAAAGTCTTTAAAAACTTACTGTTGGTTGCATGACTGTTCATTTGCATGTGTTTGAAGGTATAATGGATTCAGATTAATACCTTTCTTCATAATTAGGAAGGACTCTAATTCAGAAAGACTGAAAACAGAAAAGTGATTTTTAAACCATTATATATTCATGATTTGAATTCCTATTTCTCAGTGAAATTTTATCAGCATTTTAAGTCATTTTTCTAAACTCCCATATCTGCAGGATAGATTTATTTTCGTAAGTCAATGGGAAATTTGTAGCTAGATTGATAGTTTCTAAGTCTCCATATCTGTAGCTTACTCAGCAGCACAGTTTACTTCTATTTGTAGCATTAAAAAAATTTTTTTAGATTTCCATTGGAGTATAGTTGATTTACAGTGTTGTGTTAGTTTCTGCTGTACAGCAAACTGAATGTTATACATATATTAATACAGTTATCCACTCTTTTTTAGATTCTTTTCCCATATAGGTCATTATGGAGTGTTGAGGAGAGTTTTCTGTGCTATGCAGTAGTAGGTCTTATTAGTTAGCATAAAATTTTAATCTTATTGTAGGACAGTAACTAGATTTGAACACTGAATGTTTTCATTGCTAGATTTTTTAAGTTTATAGAACCTTATCCTTATCCAAATATGTTTCAAAACTCAGAATTACTTGCTCAGCAGAGTCTAGGGTGGTGCCCATAGTAAAATACATTAGTAGTCCTACAGTTGTGTAGTGAAGTGCGAGAATAGTCACACTCAGTGGCAGGTTTGACCACAAAGAATCCCGTGTTCAAGATGTTTGCAGCCAGATGAATTCAGGTTTGGTTGTAGTTTGTTATCAAATGAATTACAACAAATTTTTGTTTTCAGATTGGGTATTTTAGATAACTGATAAGTGCTTGTGACCTCCATGCTGTCAATTCAAGCTTACTGATTAAGGGGTCAGTCATATTGTAATACTGTGTGGAGTCATTTCAGATGTTTATTTCTTTAAAGTGACCTCTCTTTTTTGCATTAAAATAATTTTCTGCTTTATATTGCTCA
This sequence comes from Bos javanicus, assembly GCF_032452875.1. Lineage (NCBI taxonomy): Eukaryota > Metazoa > Chordata > Mammalia > Artiodactyla > Bovidae > Bos > Bos javanicus. The sequence goes on from NC_083880.1 coordinate 33,299,841, forward strand.
AAGAAATTTCTAATTGATGAGTATCTTTTAAAATAGATGTTTGGGTTTATTTGTTTGTTTTTAAAACACAGTGTATATTCTGGTAACCTAGAATCCCATCACCTCAGACTGAATTTTCAAATTTTGAAATTGTTTCATTTTTGAAATTGTCACTCTCCCCATACCTCCCCCGATTATTCCATTGATCTGCTCTAGCTATAGGAATGTGACTTAAAGATCAGCAGCCTGAACACCAGACTGTTCCAGGGCTGGTATACCTGGCACATGATAGTTCTTTGCATAAGAAGTGGATTCATGAAGTTTTAGATTATTTTATCTAAATTCCTACCCTGAGAGAATTGTTAGAACCTACCCAAACAGTGGTGGTTTCTGGGCTCTGCAAGCATGATGCACACTGTTGCTACATAAAACATCTGATTGTTTTTTGTAAATGATATTAAATCCAAAACAAACTTTTGTCTATTTCTTTCTATATTTAAAATCTCATTGGTTTCGGGGTAGTTTAGCAGTTTCCACTACTAAAATCCTTGTGATCTCAGATGAAAGTTTCTTCATCTTTATTATGAGGTTATAGAGGAAATCACCAAGAAACCCTCCTGATCTAACATTCTTTGGTTCTGTGAAATGATTCTGATTCTAGGTTTGGTGATCTGTTCACCAGACCAGCTTGTCCCTCTTCATGTGAATTGTAAACTTGACTACCACACCATATCTAGAGGTAGACATACAACCTAAAACCTTTCGATAGAGATTTAGGGAAATATGGTCATTTTGTTTTATTTTCACTTAGAATTTGGTTAGGCTTTGAATTATAATGGCATCCAAGGTCATCTTAGTTTCCTGTGTAAGGAACAGTGTGAAACCCAGTTCAGCTTTTATTTGCCCAGTTATTACCTGACCTTTGTCCAAGCTTTCCTTACTCATTCATACAGCCTTTTGGATTGGAATTGTTATTTTTCAGAAGAAATCTAAAACCCTTTAGCATGTTATGTCTTGAAAAGGACTTTAATGATCACCTAATTTAGTACTTGTATATTTTAGATAAACATACTGAGCTCCAGAAGATTAAGTAATTTCCTTAGGTGTACTCAGCTAATTATGATAGAGCTGAGAATGAAAGAAAAATCAGGATCTCTTGGCCCCTAGACCCATGTATTTTACTACCATCACTTCTGGCGTATATGTTACTCTGCATTTCTTCTAGAATGTATCAGAATGTCCAGGGAAATTTTTATAACTACACTCTGGAGTATAGAGATATGTAAGAAATAGCTAACATAGGGATCTAAAATCACAGTGAGTGTTAGTGATCTAAAGTGTTGGTTGCATTTTTTTTAATTTCTAGATCTGTATTAGGAAGTTAACAGTTGTTTAAAAAATGAAATTCACAAAACCCTCAGAGACTGAGGACTAAAACGTTGATTTAAATAGGGTAAAATATTTGGAACCTTTATTGAAATTGATTTTAACTCAATATTGCTGATTTTAACTCAATATTGCTAATTTTAAGTCACAAACACCAGTAAAGTTCTGCAAAAGAATATTTTCATTCATATAAATGGAGTTCTAAACACAGATCTATTCTACAGTGAATGCTAAATTATTTTTTAGGTGTGTAATGACGTGACCTTCCAGTTATGGTCTTTTTTTTTTTTTTTCAAGTTTATTAAGCATCTCCTACCAGGAAATTCAAGATTTAGGCAACTCACTCAAGCTTACGAAATTAAAGTAGAAGTTGCAAAAACATATTAGCAATACTTAAATTGTCTTTTTGGCATTAAGCAGTTTCTTTTTATGAAATTTTTTAAGCATAAATTATAATCTGTTTCAAGGCAGCCTTATTTAAAAAAAATTTTTTTTAAGTTCTGATTTAACTTCTGTTATATGGAAATGGTCATTTTGACAGAAACTTGCTTTTATGTCACTATTTATGGATTATCCTTTTATCAATTAAAAAATGTATTTATCAATAAAGAATTTTTCCTGCAGAGTTCAGATCTGAGGATTACCAACATAGTAGGAAGAAAAACAGGGCTTCCCTAGTGGCTCAGTTGTGAAGAATCCACCTGCCAATCAGGAGATAATGGATTCAGTGTCTGGGCTGGGAAGATCCCCTAGATAAGGAAATGGCAACCCACTCCAGTATTCTTGCCTGGGAAATCCTGTGGACACAGGAGCTTGGGGACACAGTCCATGGGGTCGCAAAAGAATCGAGTATGACTGACTAAATAACAAGGAGAAGAAACTCATCAAAGGACGTATATCAACTAAACAGATTTGTAACACCAAAAATAGGAAAATGAATGGTAGAGTTTTTCCAACAAATGATTTTTTGCCTTTGTAACCCAGGAAATTAGTTCAGCTCAAGTATAAAAGTCTGTGTAAGTACTAGCAACTTCAGAGGTTTTCTGAAATATTATGTCACAATTTTCTGATTTGTTTAAAATATGGTAGAATTTCTACCTAACTTCTAGCTAAGTATTTTCTAGTTGTCCTAGGCAGAAACTCTGCCCCAGAGGATAAAGATTCTCATGAGTTATAAGTGAAAATTGCAAAATTTGATGATGTAATATTCTAAATAAATTATCAAGACATCTTTAAAGATGACAAATTAGTTGACAGCATTTTGAAGACATTAAACCTTAGATTGAGGGAATGTGCATGGTTTATAGATTCCCTAGTGACTGAGGATGCATGCTAACCCTTTTTTTTCTGTTCTGAAATAATTCTTACCCAAACACCACAGGCTTCTTAAAGAAGCCTTAAAGTCAGATGTTGTGATTGTATGTACGTTTTTTTCTTTTTTTTTTTTTAATTGGCAAAAAAAAAAAAGAAAAAGGTTTTCCTTTTTAAAAACTGCACACACTTTTTGGGGGGGTAATAAATGAACATTTTTTTGTTTGTTTTTTTTAGAACTGAGCTCTCCATAGACAAACATAAGTAGCATAACACAGTGTCTTTCCTCAGACATCATTCTGTACAGTAAGCCAACATAAACAACTCCGTTCTTATTGACTGGATTTTTTCCAGGTGGGTTAATTGGGTGGGGAAAATTAATTAACCTTTGGAGCCTCTTTTCTTCCTGTTAAACTTAAAGGATGGGTTCTTTAAAAAAAAAAAAAAAAAAAAAGGTAATAAACCAACAACCTTATATTTCATATGGAGGAAATGTTTGTAATGACTAAAATTCAGAACTATGTAGATCAGCTAGTATTTCTGCACAGAACTGCTGGAGATCATCTGAATGGATTAGGACAGTAGTATGAATAAATAAAGACACCAGATGGTAATTATTGGATCTCTTCTTAAGCTCAGTGCAAAGCTGAATTTCCAACATGCGGTTGAGAAAAGCTGGTATTACCTTTTACACTGTCTAGCACAAGTGTCGCAGCTTACCAAAAAAATAATGGTTTCAAAGCTTGGGAAGTGAGCACTTCTCTTTGGTATGTGCAACTCAAAGTTTCACTTTATTTCTCTTTAAACTCAAGCCACTCTTGTCAAGCGTGGTTATAAAAATGCTGAAATTCTCATTCAGAAGTGATCTTTAACAGGATGCTCAAATGCTTTCATTTTGCGCAAATTTTTTTAAATGCTTAAATTTGTTTTCATATATTGTAAGTTGCGTGTGATAGCTGTGCCTTTCTATAAAGTGTTGTCTCGTTTTATGTTCAGCATTTACAGCCGAACAATACCAGCAACATCAGCAGCAGCTGGCACTCATGCAGAAACAGCAGCTTGCACAAATTCAGCAACAGCAAGCAACTAGTAATTCCTCCACCACCATGCCACAGGTGAGGGATTTGTCTGTCTTATGATTATCCCTCATTGTTTCCCACCAGAGTTCATCTCTAATTACCAACTGTTGTCATAGAACCTTGCATCTAACCAGCAGAAAAGTGGCTTTCGCCTGAATCCACATCATAGCCACTCTATACAGGGTTTAGAAAGAACATTACAGGTGAGTATAGAAGCTGTCACCCTCTGCTTCCTACTGTAAAAAAGTAAAACCTAAAAGCGCAGTCAAATGAGATGGAGACCCTGTCTTCAAGCCTGATCTTGTAGTCTGTGAATGTACCTCTTTAACTTACAGCCCCACCCAGCTCATTATCTGGAGAACTTTTAATTCTTCTTACAATGTATTAAAAATTACGTTAAAATAACTTCTTTTACTATTAAAAGAAATCACTTTTGAACCTAAAGCATGATAAATATTGGCCATTTAAGCACATTTATAGAACTTAACGGAAGGCTGAGATTTGTGTCTCTAGACATCTGAGAGGAAAATGTCATTTAAAAAATTCAAGGGGCTTCTTAATCTCTAGGCTGAGTTAGGATGTGATCGATGTTTTGTTCCTTCTGTTCTAAAGGGGTAGTTCTGTTACTGTCCCTTGGCTGCCTTTGGTTGTGTATGTATGTATGTAAGTTTGGTGAAGGAAATTTTGCCTATGCACTTACTCATTATATGAATTTATTCATGCATTGATTGATTGCAAATCACTGAAATGTTTTACTAGTGTGTTTCTTGTCTAACACTTTGTGTTGGAGGTTTACCATTTCCACATTTTAAAGGTTTATTTTGGTAATTCCATGTTATATATTGTCACATAAGATCAAAATCCATAATCCTTGGGACTTCCCTGACAGTCCAGTGGTTAAGACTCCACCTTCCAATGCAGGGAGTGTTGGTTCAGTCCCTGGGAACTAAGGTCCAAAATGCGATGTACAGCAAAAAAGAATTTATTTTTTAAATTTGTAATCCTCGGGTTACAAGATGCTGTTGCTGAACATTAATCAAAGTTATGACTGTCGAGAAGAAATGAAGATATTTCAGTGGTTTGCCACTTTGGTTTGTGTGCAGACTGATTTTGGCATATAGCTGTGTAGCTTTAATAGTCGTTGGAAAGTAAGTGGTGCTGATTAGCTCTGCTCTTGTTTTCCTTTGTAGGGTTTTGTGTCCAAGACTTTGGATTCTGCTAGTGCTCAATTTGCTGCTTCTGCTTTGGTGACATCGGAACAACTGATGGGATTCAAGATGAAGGAGGATGTGGTGCTCGGAATTGGGGTGAACGGCGTCCTTCCAGCCTCAGGTAGGGAGAGAGACATGTCAGCAGTTGAGATTGTTTTTGTGACGTACGTCAGTAATAAACCAAAAGCAAAGTTGCGGTTGTTCAGCTGCGTCTTTCCTTTTCCCTAGGAGTATACAAGGGCTTACACCTCAGTAGTACTACACCCACAGCACTTGTCCACACGAGTCCGTCGACGGCAGGGCCGGCTTTGCTGCAGCCTGCAAGCGTGACCCAGACTGCGGGTTCCCACAGTGCGCCGGGTCACCCGGCGACCGCTGCCAACTCCGCCACAACTCAGGTTCTGATTGGGAACAACATTCGATTGACTGTACCTTCATCAGTTGCCACTGTAAACTCTATCACCCCCATAAATGCACGACACATACCTAGGACTTTAAGTGCTGTCCCATCGTCTGCCTTAAAGCTGGCTGCTGCAGCAAACTGTCAAGTTTCCAAGGTCCCGTCGTCGTCCTCCGTGGATGCTGCTCCACGGTGAGTAGTCACCGAAGCTCGGAGTGTCTGAAAATAAGAGATCTAACTTACGTTCCCTGGCACTGCTCTCTACTTATTTCTTTGTGTTTTTCCTTTCTGGTTTTCTGGGGGGTTTTTTGTTTGTTCTTGGCCATGCCTTGTGACTTGTGAGATCTTAGTTCCCCGACCAGGGATTGAACCCGAGTCACAGCAGTGAAAGTACACACTCATAACCACTGGACTGCCAGAGAATTCCCTATGTTTTTTGCTCTTTTCCTTATGTATGTTAAAAATGTATAGATGAGAATGCCTTATTTTTGTAAGAACTAAACAGATAAATGTTGTAATTCCATACTGCTGAGAATTTGAACTAAATGGCATATAGTGAATATTGCATCTATAATTGGGACATCATTTTCTTTGTATAATAAGAGCTTATAATAATTTCACC